>NC_090930.1:91963548-92675064 GCF_040938575.1 Ambystoma mexicanum | reverse complement strand
GGGAGACATGAGTGGGGGCCTGGTGGAGGGTGCCCCTGGATGCTGGGGGGTGGGGGTGGTGGGAGACATGTGTGGGGGCCTGGTGGAGGCTGCCCCTGGTGGCTGGGGGCGTGGGGGTGGTGGGAGACATGAGTGGGGGCCTGGTGGAGGCTGCCCCTGGTGGCTGGGGGGTGGGGGTGGTGGGAGACATGAGTGGGGGCCTGGTGGAGGCTGCCTCTGCACTGCGGGGGTGTGGGGGTAATAGGGGACATGAGTGGGGGCCTGGTGGAGGCTGCCCCTGCACTGCTGGGGGGTGGGGGTGGTGGGAGACATGAGTGGGGGCCTGGTGGAGGCTGCCCATGGTGGGTGGGGGGTGGGGGTGGTGGAGACATGAGTGGAGGCCTGGTGGAGGCTGCCCCTGCACTGCGGGGGGGTGGGGGTGGTGGGAGACATGAGTGGGGGCCTGGTGGAGGCTGCCCCTGGTGGCTGGGGGGTGGGGGTGGTGGGAGACATGAGTGGGGGCCTGATGGAGGCTGCCCCTGCACTGCGGGGGGGTGGGGGTGGTGGGAGACATGAGTGGGGGCCTGGTGGAGTCTGCCCCTGGTGGCTGGGGGGTGGGGGTGGAGGTAGACATGAGTGGGGCCTGGTGGAGGCTGCCCCTGCACTGCGGGGGGTGGGGGGGGTGGGAGACATGAGTGGGGGCCTGGTGGAGGCTGCCCCTGGTGGCTGGGGGCGTGGGGGTGGTGGGAGACATGAGTGGGGGCCTGGTGGAGGCTGCCCCTGTACTGCTGGGGGTGGGGGTGGTGGGAGACATGAGTGGGGGCTTGGTGGAGGCTGCCCCTGCACTGCTGGGCGGTGGGGGTGGTGGGAGACATGAGTGGGGGCCTGGTGGAGGCTGGCTGCCCCTGGTGGCTGGGGGGTGGGGGTGGTGGTAGACATGAGTGGGGGCCTGGTGGAGGCTGCCCCTGCACTGCGGGGGGTGGGGGTGGTGGGAGACATGAGTGGGGGCCTGGTGGAGGCTGCCCCTGCACTGCTGGTGGTGGGGGTAATGGGGACATGAGTGGGGGCCTGATGGAGGCTGCCCCTGCACTGCTGGGGGTGGGGGTGGTGGGAGACATGTGTGGGGGCCTGGTGGAGGCTTCCCCTGGTGGCTGTGGGATGGGGGTGGTGGGAGACATGAGTGGGGGCCTGGTGGAGGCTGCCCCTGCACTGCTGGGGGGTGAGGGTGGTGGGAGACAGGAGTGGGGGGCCTGGTGGAGGCTGCCCCAGCACTGCTGGGGGGTGGGGGTGGTGGGAGACATGAGTGGGGGCCTGGTGGAGGCTGCCCCTGGTGGCTGTGGGATGTGGGTGGTGGGAGATATGAGTGGGGGCCTGGTGGAGGCTGCCCCTGGTGGCTGTGGGATGGGGGTGGGTGGGAGACATGAGTGGGGGCCTTGTGGAGGCTGCCACTGGTGGCTGTGGGATGGGGGTGGTGGGAGACATGAGTGGGGGCCTGGTGGAGGCTGCCCCTGCACTGCTGGGGGGTGGGGGTGGTGGGAGACATGAGTGGGGGCCTGGTGGAGGCTGCCCCTGGTGGCTGGGGGCGTGGGGGTGGTGGGAGACATGAGTGGGGGCCTGGTGGAGGCTGCCCGTGGTGGCTGGGGGGTGGGGGTGGTGGGAGACATGAGTGGGGGCCTGGTGGAGGCTGCCTCTGCACTGCGGGGGTGTGGGGGTAATAGGGGACATGAGTGGGGGCCTGGTGGAGGCTGCCCCTGCACTGCTGGGGGGTGGGGGTGGTGGGAGACATGAGTGGGGGCCTGGTGGAGGCTGCCCATGGTGGGTGGGGGGTGGGGGTGGTGGGAGACATGAGTGGAGGCCTGGTGGAGGCTGCCCCTGCACTGCGGGGGGGTGGGGGTGGTGGGAGACATGAGTGGGGGCCTGGTGGAGGCTGCCCCTGGTGGCTGGGGGGTGGGGGTGGTGGGCGACATGAGTGGGGGCCTGGTGGAGGCTGCCCCTGCACTGCGGGGGGGTGGGGGTGGTGGGAGACATGAGTGGGGGCCTGGTGGAGTCTGCCCCTGGTGGGCTGGGGGTTGGGGTGGAGGTAGACATGAGTGGGGGCCTGGTGGAGGCTGCCCCTGCACTGCGGGGGGGTGGGGGTGGTGGGAGACATGAGTGGGGGCCTGGTGGAGGCTGCCCCTGGTGGCTGGGGGCGTGGGGGTGGTGGGAGACATGAGTGGGGGCCTGGTGGAGGCTGCCCCTGCACTGCTGGGGGTGGGGGTGGTGGGAGACATGAGTGGGGGCTTGGTGGAGGCTGCCCCTGCACTGCTGGGGGGTGGGGGTGGTGGGAGACATGAGTGGGGGCCTGGTGGAGGCTGGCTGCCCCTGGTGGCTGGGGGGTGGGGGTGGTGGTAGACATGAGTGGGGGCCTGGTGGAGGCTGCCCCTGCACTGCTGGGGGGTGGGGGTGGTGGGAGACATGAGTGGTGGCCTGGTGGAGGCTGCCCCTGGTGGCTGGGGGTTGGGGGTGGTGGGAGACATGAGTGGGGGTCTGGTGGAAGCTGCCCCTGCACTGCTGGGGGGTGGGGGTGGTGGGAGACATGAGTGGGGGCCTGGTGGAGGCTGCCCCTGGTGGCTGTGGGATAGGGGTGGTGGGAGACATGAGTGGGGGCCTGGTGGAGGCTGCCCCTGCACTGCTGGGGGGTGGGGGTGGTGGGAGACATGAGTGGGGGCTTGGTGGAGGCTGCCCCTGGTGGCTGGGGGGTGAAGGTGGTGGGAGACATGAGTTGGACATGAGTGGGGGGCCTGGTGGAGGCTGCCCCTGGTGGCTGGGGGGGGTGGGGGTGGTGGTAGACATGAGTGGGGGCCTGGTGGAGGCTGCCCCTGCACTGCGGGGGGGTGGGGGTAATAGGGGACATGGGTGGGGGCCTGCTGGAGGCTGCCCCTGCACTGCGGGGGTTGGGGGTGGTGGGAGACATGAGTGGGGGCCTGGTGGAGGCTGCCCCTGGTGCCTGGTGGCTGGGTTGTGGGGGTGGGTGGGAGACATGAGTGGGGGCCTGGTGGAGGCTGCCCCAGCACTGCTGGGCGGTGGGGGTGGTGGGAGACATGAGTGGGGGCCTGGTGGAGGCTGCCCCTGGTGGCTGGGGGGTGGGGGTGGTGGGAGACATGAGTGGGGGCCTGGTGGAGGCTGCCCCTGCACTGCGGGGGGTGGGGGTGGTGGGAGACATGAGTGGGGGCCTGGTGGAGTCTGCCCCTGGTGGCTGGGGGGTGGGGGTGGAGGTAGACATGAGTGGGGGCCTGGTGGAGGCTGCCCCTGCACTGCAGGGGGGTGGGGGTGGTGGGAGACATGAGTGGGGGCCTGATGGAGGCTGTGCCTGGTGGCTGGTGGGTGGGGGTGGTGGTAGACATGAGTGGGGGCCTGGTGGAGGCTGCCCCTGCTCTGCGGGGCGGTGGGGGTAATAGGGGACATGAGTGGGGGCCTGGTGGAGGCTGCCCCTGCACTGCTGGGGGGTGGGGTGGTGGGAGACATGAGTGGGGGCCTGGTGGAGGCTGCCCCTGGTGGCTGGGGGGTGGGGGTGGTGGGAGACATGAGTGGGGGCCTGGTGGAGGCTGCCCCTGCACTGCGGGGGGGTGGGGGGGGGTGGGAGACATGAGTGGGGGCCTGGTGGAGTCGGCCCCTGGTGGCTGGGGGGGGTGGTGGAGGTAGACATGAGTGGGGGCCTGGTGGAGGCTGCCCCTGCACTGCGGGGGGGTGGGGGTGGTGGGAGACATGAGTGGGGGCCTAGTGGAGGCTGCCCCTGCACTGCTGGGGGGTGGGGGTAATAGGGGACATGGGTGGGGGCCTGGTGGAGGCTGCCCCTGCACTGCTGGGGGTTGGGGTGGTGGGAGACATGAGTGGGGGCCTGGTGGAGGCTGCCCCTGGTGACTGTGAGTGGGGGCCTGGTGGAGGCTGCCCCTGGTGGCTGGGGGGTGGGGGTGGTGGTAGACATGAGTGGGGGCCTGGTGGAGGCTGCCCCTGCACTGCTGGGGGGTGGGGGTGGTGGGAGACATGAGTGGTGGCCTGGTGGAGGCTGCCCCTGGTGGCTGGGGGTTGGGGGTGGTGGGAGACATGAGTGGGGGCCTGGTGGAAGCTGCCCCTGCACTGCTGGGGGGTGGGGGTGGTGGGAGACATGAGTGGGGGCCTGGTGGAGGCTGCCCCTGGTGGCTGTGGGATAGGGGTGGTGTGAGACATGAGTGGGGGCCTGGTGGAGGCTGCCCCTGCACTGCTGGGGGGTAGGGGTGGTGGGAGACATGAGTGGGGGCTTGGTGGAGGCTGCCCCTGGTGGCTGGGGGGTGAAGGTGGTGGGAGACATGAGTTGGACATGAGTGGGGGCCTGGTGGAGGCTGCCCCTGGTGGCTGGGGGGGTGGGGGTGGTGGTAGACATGAGTGGGGGCCTGGTGCAGGCTGCCCCTGCACTGTGGGGGGGTGGGGGTAATAGGGGACATGGGTGGGGGCCTGCTGGAAGCTGCCCCTGCACTGTGGGGTTTGGGGGTGGTGGGAGACATGAGTGGGGGGCCTGGTGGAGGCTGCCCCTGGTGGCTGGGTTGTGGGGGTGGTGGGAGACATGAGTGGGGGCCTGGTGGAGGCTGCCTCTGCACTGCTGGGGGGTGGGGGTGGTGGGAGACATGAGTGGGGGCCTGATGGAGGCTGCGCCTGGTGGCTGGTGGGTGGGGGTGGTGGTAGACATGAGTGGGGGCCTGGTGGAGGCTGCCCCTGCTCTGCGGGGCGGTGGGGGTAATAGGGGACATGAGTGGGGGCTGGTGGAGGCTGCCCTGCACTGCTGGGGGGTGGTGGTGGTGGGAGACATGAGTGGGGGCCTGGTGGAGGCTGCCCCTGCACTGCTGGGGGGTGGGGTAATAGGGGACATGAGTGGGGGCCTTGTGGAGGCTGCCCCTGCACTGCTGGGAGGTGGGGGTGGTGGGAGACATGAGTGGGGGCCTGGTGGAGGCTGCCCCTGGTGGCTGTGGGATGGGGGTGGTGGGGGACATGAGTGGGGGCCTGGTGGAGGCTGCCCCTGCACTGCTGGGGGGTGGGGGTGGTGGGAGACATGAGTGGGGGCCTGGTGGAGGCTGCCCCTGGTGGCTGTGGGTGTTGGGAGACATGAGTGGGGGCCTGGTGGAGGCTGCCCCTGGTGGCTGTGGGATGGGGTGGTGGGAGACATGAGTGGGGGCCTGGTGGAGGCTGCCCCCGCACTACTGGGGGGTGGGTGTGGTGGGAGACATGAGTGGGGGCCTAGTGGAGGCTGCCCCTGCACTGCTGGGGGGTGGGGGTGGTGGGAGACATGAGTGGGGGCCTGGTGGAGGCTGCCCCTGGTGGCTGGGGGGTGGGGGTGGTGGTAGACATGAGTGGGGGCCTGGTGGAGGCTGCCCCTGCACTGCGGGGGGTGGGGGTGGTGGGAGACATGAGTGGGGGCCTGGTGGAGGCTGCCCCTGCACTGCTGGTGGTGGGGGTAATAGGGGACGTGAGGGGGGGCCTGATGGAGGCTGCCCCTGCACTGCTGGGGGGTGGGGGTGGTGGGAGACATGTGTGGGGGCCTGGTGGAGGCTGCCCCTGGTGGCTGTGGGATGGGGGTGGTGGGAGACATGAGGGGGGGCCTGGTGGAGGCTGCCCCTGCACTGCTGGGGGGTGAGGGTGGTGGGAGACATGAGTGGGGGCCTGGTGGAGGCTGCCCCTGCACTGCTGGGGGGTGGGGTGGTGGGAGACATGAGTGGGGGCCTGGTGGAGGCTGCCCCTGGTGGCTGTGGGATGGGGGTGGTGGGAGACATGAGTGGGGGCCTTGTGGAGGCTGCCCCTGGTGGCTGTGGGATGGGGGTGGTGGGAGACATGAGTGGGGGCCTAGTGGAGGCTGCCCCTGCACTGCTGGGGGGTGGGGGTGGTGGGAGACATGAGTGGGGGCCTGGTGGAGGCTGCCCCTGGTGGCTGGGGCGTGGGGGTGGTGGGAGACATGAGTGGGGGCCTGGTGGAGGCTGCCCCTGCACTGCTGGGGGGTGGGGGTGGTGGGAGACATGAGTGGGGGCTTGGTGGAGGCTGCCCCTGGTGGCTGGGGGGGTGAGGGTGGTGGGAGACATGAGTTGGACATGAGTGGGGGCCTGGTGGAGGCTGCCCCTGGTGGCTGGGGGGTGGGGGTGGTGGTAGACATGAGTGGGGGCCTGGTGGAGGGTGCCCCTGCACTGCGGGGTGGTGGGGGTGGTGGGAGACATGAGTGGGGGCCTGGTGGAGGCTGCCCCTGCACTGATGGGGGGTGGGGGTAATAGGGGACATGAGTGGGGGCCTGGTGGAGGCTGCCCCTGCACTGCTGGGGGGTGGGGGTGGTGGGAGACATGAGTGGGGGCCTGGTGGAGGCTGCCCCTGCACTGCTGGGGGGTGGGGTAATAGGGGACATGAGTGGTGGCCTTGTGGAGGCTGCCCCTGCACTGCTGGGAGGTGGGGTGGTGGGAGACATGAGTGGGGCCTGGTGGAGGCTGCCCCTGGTGGCTGTGGGATGGGGGTGGTGGGAGACATGAGTGGGGGCCTGGTGGAGGCTGCCCCTGCACTGCTGGGGGGTGGGGGTGGTGGGAGACATGAGTGGGGGCCTGGTGGAGGCTGCCCCTGGTGGCTGTGGGTGTTGGGAGACATGAGTGGGGGCCTGGTGGAGGCTGCCCCTGGTGGCTGTGGGATGGGGTGGTGGGAGACATGAGTGGGGGCCTGGTGGAGGCTGCCCCCGCACTACTGGGGGGTGGGTGTGGTGGGAGACATGAGTGGGGGCCTAGTGGAGGCTGCCCCTGCACTGCTGGGGGGTGGGGGTGGTGGGAGACATGAGTGGGGGCCTGGTGGAGGCTGCCCCTGGTGGCTGGGGGGTGGGGGTGGTGGTAGACATGAGTGGGGGCCTGGTGGAGGCTGCCCCTGCACTGCGGGGGGTGGGGGTGGTGGGAGACATGAGTGGGGGCCTGGTGGAGGCTGCCCCTGCACTGCTGGTGGTGGGGGTAATAGGGGACGTGAGGGGGGGCCTGATGGAGGCTGCCCCTGCACTGCTGGGGGGTGGGGGTGGTGGGAGACATGTGTGGGGGCCTGGTGGAGGCTGCCCCTGGTGGCTGTGGGATGGGGGTGGTGGGAGACATGAGGGGGGGCCTGGTGGAGGCTGCCCCTGCACTGCTGGGGGGTGAGGGTGGTGGGAGACATGAGTGGGGGCCTGGTGGAGGCTGCCCCTGCACTGCTGGGGGGTGGGGTGGTGGGAGACATGAGTGGGGGCCTGGTGGAGGCTGCCCCTGGTGGCTGTGGGATGGGGGTGGTGGGAGACATGAGTGGGGGCCTTGTGGAGGCTGCCCCTGGTGGCTGTGGGATGGGGGTGGTGGGAGACATGAGTGGGGGCCTAGTGGAGGCTGCCCCTGCACTGCTGGGGGGTGGGGGTGGTGGGAGACATGAGTGGGGGCCTGGTGGAGGCTGCCCCTGGTGGCTGGGGGCGTGGGGGTGGTGGGAGACATGAGTGGGGGCCTGGTGGAGGCTGCCCCTGCACTGCTGGGGGGTGGGGGTGGTGGGAGACATGAGTGGGGGCTTGGTGGAGGCTGCCCCTGGTGGCTGGGGGGTGAGGGTGGTGGGAGACATGAGTTGGACATGAGTGGGGGCCTGGTGGAGGCTGCCCCTGGTGGCTGGGGGGTGGGGGTGGTGGTAGACATGAGTGGGGGCCTGGTGGAGGGTGCCCCTGCACTGCGGGGTGGTGGGGGTGGTGGGAGACATGAGTGGGGGCCTGGTGGAGGCTGCCCCTGCACTGATGGGGGGTGGGGGTAATAGGGGACATGAGTGGGGGCCTGGTGGAGGCTGCCCCTGCACTGCTGGGGGGTGGGGGTGGTGGGAGACATGAGTGGGGGCCTGGTGGAGGCTGCCCCTGATGGCTGTGGGATGGGGGTGGTGGGAGACATGAGTGGGGGCCTGGTGGAGGCTGCCCCTGGTGGCTGGGGGGTGGGGGTGGTGGTAGACATGAGTGGGGGCCTGGTGTAGGCTGCCCCTGCACTGCTGGGGGGTGGGAGTGGTGGGAGACATGAGTGGGGGCCTGGTGGAGGCTGCCCCTGGTGGCTGTGGGATGGGGGTGGTGGGAGACATGAGTGGGGGCCTGGTGGAGGCTGCCCCTGCACTGCTGGGGGGTGTGGGTGGTGGGAGACATGAGTGGGGGCATGGTGGAGGCTGCCCCTGGTGGCTGGGGGGGTGAGGGTGGTGGGAGACATGAGTTGGACATGAGTGGGGGCCTGGTGAAGGCTGCCCCTGGTGGCTGGGGTTGGGGGTGGTGGTAGACATGAGTGGGGGCCTGGTGGAGGCTGCCCCTGCATTGGGGGGGGGAGGGGTGATGGGAGACATGAGTGGGGGCCTGGTGGAGGCTGCCCCTAGTGGCTGGGGGGTGGGGGTAATAGGGGACATGAGTGGGGGCCTGGTGGAGGCTGCCCCTTGCACTGCTGGGGGGTGGGGGTGGTGGGAGACATGAGTGGGGGCCTGGTGGAGGCTGCCCCTGGTGGCTGTGGGATGGGGGTGGTGGGAGACATGAGTGGGGGCCTGGTGGAGGCTGCCCCTGCATTGCGGGGGGGGTGGGGGTGGTGGGAGACATGAGTGGGGGCCTGGTGGAGGCTGCCTCTGCTCTGCGGGGCGGTGGGGGTAATAGGGGACATGAGTGGGGGCCTGGTGGAGGCTGCCCCTGCACTGCTGGGGGGTGGGGGTGGTGGGAGACATGAGTGGGGGCCTGGTGGAGACTGCCCCTGCACTGCTGGGTGGTGGGGGTGGTGGGAGACTTGAGTGGGGGCCTGGTGGAGGCTGCCCCTGGTGGCTGTGGGATGGGGGTGGTGGGAGATATGAGTGGGGGCCTGGTGTGGGCTGCCCCTGGTGGCTTTGGGATGGGGGTGGTGGGAGACATGAGTGGGGGCCTTGTGGAGGCTGCCCCTGGTGGCTGTGGGATGGGGGTGGTGGGAGACATGAGTGGGGGCCTGGTGGAGGCTGCCCCTGCACTGCTGGGGGGTGGGGGTGGTGGGAGACATGAGTGGGGGCCTGGTGGAGGCTGCCCCTGGTGGCTGGGGGCGTGGGGGTGGTGGGAGACATGAGCGGGGGCCTGGTGGAGGTTGCCCCTGCATTGCTGGGGGGTGGGGGTGGTTGCAGACATGAGTGGGGGCTTGTTGGAGGCTGCCCCTGGTGGCTGGGGGGTGAGGGTGGTGGGAGACATGAGTTGGACATGAGTGGGGGCCTGGTGGAGGCTGCCCCTGGTGGCTGGGGGGTGGGGGTGGTGGTAGACATGAGTGGGGGCCTGGTGGAGGGTGCCCCTGCACTGCGGGGGGGTGGGGGTGGTGGGAGACATGAGTGGGGGCCTGGTGGAGGCTGCCCCTGCACTGATGGGGGGTGGGGGTAATAGGGGACATGAGTGGGGGGCCTGGTGGAGGCTGCCCCTGCACTGCTGGGGGGTGGGGGTAATAGGGGACATGAGTGGGGGCCTGGTGGAGGCTGCCCCTGGTGGCTGTGGGATGGGGGTGGTGGGATACATGAGTGGGGGCCTGGTGGAGGCTGCCCCTGGTGGCTGGGGGGTGGGGGTGGTGGTAGACATGAGTGGGGGCCTGGTGGAGGCTGCCCCTGCACTGCTGGGGGGTGGGAATGGTGGGAGACATGAGTGGGGGCCTGGTGGAGGCTGCCCCTGGTGGCTGTGGGATGGGGGTGGTGGGAGACATGAGTGGGGGCCTGGTGGAGGCTGCCCCTGCACTGCTGGGGGGTGTGGGTGGTGGGAGACATGAGTGGGGGCTTGGTGGAGGCTGCCCCTGGTGGCTGGGGGTGAGGGTGGTGGGAGACATGAGTTGGACATGAGTGGGGGCCTGGTGGAGGCTGCCCCTGGTGGCTGGGGGGTGGGGGTGGTGGTAGACATTAGTGGGGGCCTGGTGGAGGCTGCCCCTGCACTGCGGGGGGTGGGGGTAATAGGGGACATGAGTGGGGGCCTGGTGGAGGCTGCCCCTGCATTGCGGGGGGGTGGGGGTGGTGGGAGACATGAGTGGGAGCCTGGTGGAGGCTGCCCCTAGTGGCTGGGGGGTGGGGGTAATAGGGGACATGAGTGGGGGCCTGGTGGAGGCTGCCCCTGCACTGCTGGGGGGTGGGGGTGGTGGGAGACATGAGTGGGGGCCTGGTGGAGGCTGCCCCTGGTGGCTGTGGGATGGGGGTAGTGGGAGACATGAGTGGGGGCCTGGTGGAGGCTGCCCCTCCACTGCGGGGCGGTGGGGGTCATAGGGGACATGAATGGGGGCCTGGTGGAGGCTGCCCCTGCATTGCGGGGGGGTGGGGGTGGTGGGAGACATGAGTGGGGGCCTGGTGGAGGCTGCCTCTGCTCTGCGGGGTGGTGGGGGTAATAGGGGACATGAGTGGGGGCCTGGTGGAGGCTGCCCCTGCACTGCTGGGGGGTGGGGGTGGTGGGAGACATGAGTGGGGGCCTGGTGGAGGCTGCCCCTGCACTGCTGGGGGGTTGGGGTAATAGGGGACAAGAGTGGGGGCCTGGTGGAGGCTGCCCCTGCACTGCTGGGGGGTGGGGGTGGTGGGAGACATGAGTGGGGGCCTGGTGGAGGCTGCCCCTGCACTGTGGGGGGTGGGGGTAATAGGGGACATGAATGGGGGCCTGGTGGAGGCTGCCCCTGCATTGCGGGGGGTTGGGGGTGGTGGGAGACATGAGTGGGGGCCTGGTGGAGGCTGCCCCTAGTGGCTGGGGGGTGGGGGTGGTGGGAGACATAAGTGTATGGGCCTGGTGGAGGCTGCCCCTGCACTGCTGGGGGGTGGGGGTGGTGGGAGACATGAGTGGGGGCCTGGTGGAGGCTGCCCCTGGTGGCTGTGGGATGGGGGTGGTGGGAGACATGAGTGGGGGCCTGGTGGAGTCTGCCCCTGCACTGCTGGGGGGTGGGGGTGGTGGGAAACATGAGTGGGGGCTTGGTGGAGGCTGCCCCTGGTGGCTGGGGGGTGAGGGTGATGGGAGACATGAGTTGGACATGAGTGGGGGCCTGGTGGAGGCTGCCCCTGGTGGCTGGGGGGTGGGGGTGGTGGTAGACATGAGTGGGGGCCTGGTGGAGGCTGCCCCTGCACTGCGGGGGGGTGGGGGTAATAGGGGACATGAGTGGGGGCCTGGTGGAGGCTGCCCCTGCACTGCGGTAGGGGGTTGGGGGTTGTTAGACATGAGTGGGGGCCTGGTGGAGGCTGCCCCTGGTGACTGGGGGGTGGGAGTGGTGGGAGACATGAGTGGGGGCCTGGTGGAGGCTGCCCCTGCACTGCTGGGGGGTCGGGGTGGGGGGAGACATGAGTGGGGGCCTGGTGGAGGCTGACCCTGGTGGCTGGGGGGTGGGGGTGTTGGTAGACATGAGCGGGGGCCTGGTGGAGGCTGCCACTGCACTGCGGGGGGTGGGGGTAATAGGGGTCATGAGTGGGGGCCTGGTGGAGGCTGCCCCTGCACTGCTGGGGGGTGGGGGTGGTGGGAGACATGAGTGGGGGCCTGGTGGAGGCTGCCCCTGCATTGCTGGGGGGTGGGGGTGGTGGGAGACATGAGTGGGGGGCTGGTGGAGGCTGCCCCTTGTGGCTGGGGGGTGAGGGTGGTGGGAGACATGAGTTGGACATGAGTGGGGGCCTGGTGGAGGCTCCCCCTGGTGGCTGGGGGGGTGGGGTGGTGGTAGACATGAGTGGGGGCCTGGTGGAGGCTGCCCCTGCACTGCGGGGGGTGGTGGGGGTGGTTGGAGACATGAGTGGGGGCCTGGTGGAAGCTGCCCCTGCACTGCTGGGGGGTGGGGGTGGTGGGAGACATGAGTGGGGGCCTGGTGGAGGCTGCCCCTGGTGGCTGTGGGATAGGGGTGGTGTGAGACATGAGTGGGGGCCTGGTGGAGGCTGCCCCTGCACTGCTGGGGGGTGGGGGTGGTGGGAGACATGAGTGGGGGCTTGGTGGAGGCTGCCCCTGGTGGCTGGGGGGTGAAGGTGGTGGGAGACATGAGTTGGACATGAGTGGGGGCCTGGTGGAGGCTGCCCCTGGTGGCTGGGGGGGTGGGGGTGGTGGTAGACATGAGTGGGGGCCTGGTGGAGGCTGCCCCTGCACTGTGGGGGGGTGGGGGTAATAGGGGACATGGGTGGGGGCCTGCTGGAAGCTGCCCCTGCACTGTGGGGTTTGGGGGTGGTGGGAGACATGAGTGGGGGCCTGGTGGAGGCTGCCCCTGGTGGCTGGGTTGTGGGGGTGGTGGGAGACATGAGTGGGGGCCTGATGGAGGCTGCGCCTGGTGGCTGGTGGGTGGGGGTGGTGGTAGACATGAGAGGGGGCCTGGTGGAGGCTGCCCCTGCTCTGCGGGGCGGTGGGGGTGATAGGGGACATGAGTGGGGGCCTGGTGGAGGCTGCCCCTGCACTGCTGGGGGGTGGTGGTGGTGGGAGACATGAGTGGGGGCCTGGTGGAGGCTGCCCCTGCACTGCTGGGGGGTGGGGTAATAGGGGACATGAGTGGGGATATGGTGGAGGCTGCCCCTGCACTGCTGGGAGGTGGGGGTGGTGGGAGACATGAGTGGGGGCCTGGTGGAGGCTGCCCCTGGTGGCTGTGGGATGGGGGTGGTGGGAGACATGAGTGGGGGCCTGGTGGAGGCTGCCCCTGCACTGCTGGGGGGTGGGGGTGGTGGGAGACATGAGTGGGGGCCTGGTGGAGGCTGCCCCTGGTGGCTGTGGGTGGTGGGAGACATGAGTGGGGGCCTGGTGGAGGCTGCCCCTGGTGGCTGTGGGATGGGGGTGGTGGGAGACATGAGTGGGGGCCTGGTGGAGGCTGCCCCCGCACTACTGGGGGGTGGGTGTGGTGGGAGACATGAGTGGGGGCCTAGTGGAGGCTGCCCCTGCACTGCTGGGGGGTGGGGGTGGTGGGAGACATGAGTGGGGGCCTGGTGGAGGCTGCCCCTGGTGGCTAGGGGGTGGGGGTGGTGGTAGACATGAGTGGGGGCCCTGTGGAGGCTGCCCCTGCACTGCGGGGGGTGGGGGTGGTGGGAGACATGAGTGGGGGCCTGGTGGAGGCTGCCCCTGCACTGCTGGTGGTGGGGGTAATAGGGGACGTGAGTGGGGGCCTGATGGAGGCTTCCCCTGCACTGCTGGGGGGTGGGGGTGGTGGGAGACATGTGTGGGGGCCTGGTGGAGGCTGCCCCTGGTGGCTGTGGGATGGGGGTGGTGGGAGACATGAGGGGGGGCCTGGTGGAGGCTGCCCCTGCACTGCTGGGGGGTGAGGGTGGTGGGAGACATGAGTGGGGGCCTGGTGGAGGCTGCCCCTGCACTGCTGGGGGGTGGGGGTGGTGGGAGACATGAGTGGGGGCCTGGTGGAGGCTGCCCCTGGTGGCTGTGGGATGGGGGTGGTGGGAGACATGAGTGGGGGCCTTGTGGAGGCTGCCCCTGGTGGCTGTGGGATGGGGGTGGTGGGAGACATGAGTGGGGGCCTGGTGGAGGCTGCCCCTGCACTGCTGGGGGGTGGGGGTGGTGGGAGACATGAGTGGGGGCCTGGTGGAGGCTGCCCCTGCACTGCTGGGGGGTGGGGGTGGTGGGAGACATGAGTGGGGGCTTGGTGGAGGCTGCCCCTGGTGGCTGGGGGGTGAGGGTGGTGGGAGACATGAGTTGGACATGACTGGGGGCCTGGTGGAGGCTGCCCCTGGTGGCTGGGGGGTGGGGGTGGTGGTAGACATGAGTGGGGGCCTGGTGGAGGGTGCCCCTGCACTGCGGGGTGGTGGGGGTGGTGGGAGACATGAGTGGGAGCCTGGTGGAGGCTGCCCCTGCACTGATGGGGGGTGGGGGTAATAGGGGACATGAGTGGGGGCCTGGTGGAGGCTGCCCCTGCACTGCTGGGGGGTGGGGGTGGTGGGAGACATGAGTGGGGGCCTGGTGGAGGCTGCCCCTGGTGGCTGTGGGATGGGGGTGGTGGGAGACATGAGTGGGGGCCTGGTGGAGGCTGCCCCTGGTGGCTGGGGGGTGGGGGTGGTGGTAGACATGAGTGGGGGCCTGGTGTAGGCTGCCCCTGCACTGCTGGGGGGTGGGAGTGGTGGGAGACATGAGTGGGGGCCTGGTGGAGGCTGCCCCTGGTGGCTGTGGGATGGGGGTGGTGGGAGACATGAGTGGGGGCCTGGTGGAGGCTGCCCCTGCACTGCTGGGGGGTGTGGGTGGTGGGAGACATGAGTGGGGGCATGGTGGAGGCTGCCCCTGGTGGCTGGGGGGTGAGGGTGGTGGGAGACATGAGTTGGACATGAGTGGGGGCCTGGTGAAGGCTGCCCCTGGTGGCTGGGGGGTGGGGGTGGTGGTAGACATGAGTGGGGGCCTGGTGGAGGCTGCCCCTGCATTGCGGGGGGGGGGGTGATGGGAGACATGAGTGGGGGCCTGGTGGAGGCTGCCCCTAGTGGCTGGGGGGTGGGGGTAATAGGGGACATGAGTGGGGGCCTGGTGGAGGCTGCCCCTGCACTGCTGGGGGGTGGGGGTGGTGGGAGACATGAGTGGGGGCCTGGTGGAGGCTGCCCCTGGTGGCTGTGGGATGGGGGTGGTGGGAGACATGAGTGGGGGCCTGGTGGAGGCTGCCCCTGCATTGCGGGGGGGGTGGGGGTGGTGGGAGACATGAGTGGGGGCCTGGTGGAGGCTGCCTCTGCTCTGCGGGGCGGTGGGGGTAATAGGGGACATGAGTGGGGGCCTGGTGGAGGCTGCCCCTGCACTGCTGGGGGGTGGAGGTGGTGGGAGACATGAGTGGGGGCCTGGTGGAGACTGCCCCTGCACTGCTGGGTGGTGGGGGTGGTGGGAGACTTGAGTGGGGGCCTGGTGGAGGCTGCCCCTGGTGGCTGTGGGATGGGGGTGGTGGGAGATATGAGTGGGGGCCTGGTGGAGGCTGCCCCTGGTGGCTTTGGGATGGGGGTGGTGGGAGACATGAGTGGGGGCCTTGTGGAGGCTGCCCCTGGTGGCTGTGGGATGGGGGTGGTGGGAGACATGAGTGGGGGCCTGGTGGAGGCTGCCCCTGCACTGCTGGGGGGTGGGGGTGGTGGGAGACATGAGTGGGGGCCTGGTGGAGGCTGCCCCTGGTGGCTGGGGGCGTGGGGGAGGTGGGAGACATGAGTGGGGGCCTGGTGGAGGCTGCCCCTGCACTGCTGGGGGGTGGGGGTGGTGGGAGACATGAGTGGGGGCTTGTTGGAGGCTGCCCCTGGTGGCTGGGGGGTGAGGGTGGTGGGAGACATGAGTTGGACATGAGTGGGGGCCTGGTGGAGGCTGCCCCTGGTGGCTGGGGGTGGGGGTGGTGGTAGACATGAGTGGGGGCCTGGTTGAGGGTGCCCCTGCACTGTTGGGGGGTGGGGGTGGTGGGAGACATGAGTGGGGGCCTGGTGGAGGCTGCCCCTGCACTGATGGGGGGTGGGGGTAATAGGGGACATGAGTGGGGGGCCTGGTGGAGGCTGCCCCTGCACTGCTGGGGGGTGGGGGTGGTGGGAGACATGAGTGGGGGCCTGGTGGAGGCTGCCCCTGGTGGCTGTGGGATGGGGGTGGTGGGAGACATGAGTGGGGGCCTGGTGGAGTCTGCCCCTGGTGGCTGGGGGGTGGGGGTGGTGGTAGACATGAGTGGGGGCCTGGTGGAGGCTGCCCCTGCACTGCTGGGGGGTGGGAATGGTGGGAGACATGAGTGGGGGCCTGGTGGAGGCTGCCCCTGGTGGCTGTGGGATGGGGGTGGTGGGAGACATGAGTGGGGGCCTGGTGGAGGCTGCCCCTGCACTGCTGGGGGGTGTGGGTGGTGGGAGACATGAGTGGGGGCCTGGTGGAGGCTGCCCCTGCACTGCGGGGGGTGGGGGTAATAGGGGACATGAGTGGGGGCCTGGTGGAGGCTGCCCCTGGTGGCTGTGGGATGGGGGTGGTGGGAGACATGAGTGGGGGCCTGGTGGAGGCTGCCCCTGGTGGCTGGGGGGTGGGGGTGGTGGTAGAAATGAGTGGGGGCCTGGTGGAGGCTGCCCCTGCACTGCTGGGGGGTGGGAATGGTGGGAGACATGAGTGGGGGCCTGGTGGAGGCTGCCCCTGGTGGCTGTGGGATGGGGGTGGTGGGAGACATGAGTGGGGGCCTGGTGGAGGCTGCCCCTGCACTGCTGGGGGGTGTGGGTGGTGGGAGACATGAGTGGGGGCTTGGTGGAGGCTGCCCCTGGTGGCTGGGGGTGAGGGTGGTGGGAGACATGAGTTGGACATGAGTGGGGGCCTGGTGGAGGCTGCCCCTGGTGGCTGGGGGGTGGGGGTGGTGGTAGACATTAGTGGGGGCCTGGTGGAGGCTGCCCCTGCACTGCGGGGGGTGGGGGTAATAGGGGACATGAGTGGGGGCCTGGTGGAGGCTGCCCCTGCATTGCGGGGGGGTGGGGGTGGTGGGAGACATGAGTGGGAGCCTGGTGGAGGCTGCCCCTAGTGGCTGGGGGGTGGGGGTAATAGGGGACATGAGTGGGGGCCTGGTGGAGGCTGCCCCTGCACTGCTGGGGGGTGGGGGTGGTGGGAGACATGAGTGGGGGCCTGGTGGAGGCTGCCCCTGGTGGCTGTGGGATGGGGGTAGTGGGAGACATGAGTGGGGGCCTGGTGGAGGCTGCCCCTCCACTGCGGGGCGGTGGGGGTCATAGGGGACATGAATGGGGGCCTGGTGGAGGCTGCCCCTGCATTGCGGGGGGGTGGGGGTGGTGGGAGACATGAGTGGGGGCCTGGTGGAGGCTGCCTCTGCTCTGCGGGGTGGTGGGGGTAATAGGGGACATGAGTGGGGGCCTGGTGGAGGCTGCCCCTGCACTGCTGGGGGGTGGGGGTGGTGGGAGACATGAGTGGGGGCCTGGTGGAGGCTGCCCCTGCACTGCTGGGGGGTCGGGGTAATAGGGGACAAGAGTGGGGGACCTGGTGGAGGCTGCCCCTGCACTGCTGGGGGGTGGGGGTGGTGGGAGACATGAGTGGGGGCCTGGTGGAGGCTGCCCCTGCACTGTGGGGGGTGGGGGTAATAGGGGACATGAATGGGGGCCTGGTGGAGGCTGCCCCTGCATTGCGGGGGGTTGGGGGTGGTGGGAGACATGAGTGGGGGCCTGGTGGAGGCTGCCCCTAGTGGCTGGGGGGTGGGGGTGGTGGGAGACATAAGTGTATGGGCCTGGTGGAGGCTGCCCCTGCACTGCTGGGGGGTGGGGGTGGTGGGAGACATGAGTGGGGGCCTGGTGGAGGCTGCCCCTGGTGGCTGTGGGATGGGGGTGGTGGGAGACATGAGTGGGGGCCTGGTGGAGTCTGCCCCTGCACTGCTGGGGGGTGGGGGTGGTGGGAAACATGAGTGGGGGCTTGGTGGAGGCTGCCCCTGGTGGCTGGGGGGTGAGGGTGATGGGAGACATGAGTTGGACATGAGTGGGGGCCTGGTGGAGGCTGCCCCTGGTGGCTGGGGGGTGGGGGTGGTGGTAGACATGAGTGGGGGCCTGGTGGAGGCTGCCCCTGCACTGCGGGGGGGTGGGGGTAATAGGGGACATGAGTGGGGGCCTGGTGGAGGCTGCCCCTGCACTGCGGTAGGGGGTTGGGGGTTGTTAGACATGAGTGGGGGCCTGGTGGAGGCTGCCCCTGGTGACTGGGGGGTGGGAGTGGTGGGAGACATGAGTGGGGGCCTGGTGGAGGCTGCCCCTGCACTGCTGGGGGGTCGGGGTGGGGGGAGACATGAGTGGGGGCCTGGTGGAGGCTGACCCTGGTGGCTGGGGGGTGGGGGTGTTGGTAGACATGAGCGGGGGCCTGGTGGAGGCTGCCACTGCACTGCGGGGGGTGGGGGTAATAGGGGTCATGAGTGGGGGCCTGGTGGAGGCTGCCCCTGCACTGCTGGGGGGTGGGGGTGGTGGGAGACATGAGTGGGGGCCTGGTGGAGGCTGCCCCTGCATTGCTGGGGGGTGGGGGTGGTGGGAGACATGAGTGGGGGGCTGGTGGAGGCTGCCCCTTGTGGCTGGGGGGTGAGGGTGGTGGGAGACATGAGTTGGACATGAGTGGGGGCCTGGTGGAGGCTCCCCCTGGTGGCTGGGGGGGTGGGGTGGTGGTAGACATGAGTGGGGGCCTGGTGGAGGCTGCCCCTGCACTGCGGGGGGTGGTGGGGGTGGTTGGAGACATGAGTGGGGGCCTGGTGGAAGCTGCCCCTGCACTGCTGGGGGGTGGGGGTGGTGGGAGACATGAGTGGGGGCCTGGTGGAGGCTGCCCCTGGTGGCTGTGGGATAGGGGTGGTGTGAGACATGAGTGGGGGCCTGGTGGAGGCTGCCCCTGCACTGCTGGGGGGTGGGGGTGGTGGGAGACATGAGTGGGGGCTTGGTGGAGGCTGCCCCTGGTGGCTGGGGGGTGAAGGTGGTGGGAGACATGAGTTGGACATGAGTGGGGGCCTGGTGGAGGCTGCCCCTGGTGGCTGGGGGGGTGGGGGTGGTGGTAGACATGAGTGGGGGCCTGGTGGAGGCTGCCCCTGCACTGTGGGGGGGTGGGGGTAATAGGGGACATGGGTGGGGGCCTGCTGGAAGCTGCCCCTGCACTGTGGGGTTTGGGGGTGGTGGGAGACATGAGTGGGGGCCTGGTGGAGGCTGCCCCTGGTGGCTGGGTTGTGGGGGTGGTGGGAGACATGAGTGGGGGCCTGATGGAGGCTGCGCCTGGTGGCTGGTGGGTGGGGGTGGTGGTAGACATGAGTGGGGGCCTGGTGGAGGCTGCCCCTGCTCTGCGGGGCGGTGGGGGTGATAGGGGACATGAGTGGGGGCCTGGTGGAGGCTGCCCCTGCACTGCTGGGGGGTGGTGGTGGTGGGAGACATGAGTGGGGGCCTGGTGGAGGCTGCCCCTGCACTGCTGGGGGGTGGGGTAATAGGGGACATGAGTGGGGGCCTGGTGGAGGCTGCCCCTGCACTGCTGGGAGGTGGGGGTGGTGGGAGACATGAGTGGGGGCCTGGTGGAGGCTGCCCCTGGTGGCTGTGGGATGGGGGTGGTGGGAGACATGAGTGGGGGCCTGGTGGAGGCTGCCCCTGCACTGCTGGGGGGTGGGGGTGGTGGGAGACATGAGTGGGGGCCTGGTGGAGGCTGCCCCTGGTGGCTGTGGGTGGTGGGAGACATGAGTGGGGGCCTGGTGGAGGCTGCCCCTGGTGGCTGTGGGATGGGGTGGTGGGAGACATGAGTGGGGGGCTGGTGGAGGCTGCCCCCGCACTACTGGGGGGTGGGTGTGGTGGGAGACATGAGTGGGGGCCTAGTGGAGGCTGCCCCTGCACTGCTGGGGGGTGGGGGTGGTGGGAGACATGAGTGGGGGCCTGGTGGAGGCTGCCCCTGGTGGCTAGGGGGTGGGGGTGGTGGTAGACATGAGTGGGGGCCCTGTGGAGGCTGCCCCTGCACTGCGGGGGGTGGGGGTGGTGGGAGACATGAGTGGGGGCCTGGTGGAGGCTGCCCCTGCACTGCTGGTGGTGGGGGTAATAGGGGACGTGAGTGGGGGCCTGATGGAGGCTTCCCCTGCACTGCTGGGGGGTGGGGGTGGTGGGAGACATGTGTGGGGGCCTGGTGGAGGCTGCCCCTGGTGGCTGTGGGATGGGGGTGGTGGGAGACATGAGGGGGGGCCTGGTGGAGGCTGCCCCTGCACTGCTGGGGGGTGAGGGTGGTGGGAGACATGAGTGGGGGCCTGGTGGAGGCTGCCCCTGCACTGCTGGGGGGTGGGGGTGGTGGGAGACATGAGTGGGGGCCTGGTGGAGGCTGCCCCTGGTGGCTGTGGGATGGGGGTGGTGGGAGACATGAGTGGGGGCCTTGTGGAGGCTGCCCCTGGTGGCTGTGGGATGGGGGTGGTGGGAGACATGAGTGGGGGCCTGGTGGAGGCTGCCCCTGCACTGCTGGGGGGTGGGGGTGGTGGGAGACATGAGTGGGGGCCTGGTGGAGGCTGCCCCTGCACTGCTGGGGGGTGGGGGTGGTGGGAGACATGAGTGGGGGCTTGGTGGAGGCTGCCCCTGGTGGCTGGGGGGTGAGGGTGGTGGGAGACATGAGTTGGACATGACTGGGGGCCTGGTGGAGGCTGCCCCTGGTGGCTGGGGGGTGGGGGTGGTGGTAGACATGAGTGGGGGCCTGGTGGAGGGTGCCCCTGCACTGCGGGGTGGTGGGGGTGGTGGGAGACATGAGTGGGAGCCTGGTGGAGGCTGCCCCTGCACTGATGGGGGGTGGGGGTAATAGGGGACATGAGTGGGGGCCTGGTGGAGGCTGCCCCTGCACTGCTGGGGGGTGGGGGTGGTGGGAGACATGAGTGGGGGCCTGGTGGAGGCTGCCCCTGGTGGCTGTG
Organism: Ambystoma mexicanum; assembly: GCF_040938575.1. Classification (NCBI taxonomy): domain Eukaryota; kingdom Metazoa; phylum Chordata; class Amphibia; order Caudata; family Ambystomatidae; genus Ambystoma; species Ambystoma mexicanum. The sequence goes on along the minus strand of NC_090930.1, from coordinate 92,654,824 downwards.
GGATGGGGGTGGTGGGAGACATGAGTGGGGGCCTGGTGGAGGCTGCCCCTGGTGGCTGGGTGGTGGGGGTGGTGGTAGACATGAGTGGGGGCCTGGTGTAGGCTGCCCCTGCACTGCTGGGGGGTGGGAGTGGTGGGAGACATGAGTGGGGGCCTGGTGGAGGCTGCCCCTGGTGGCTGTGGGATGGGGGTGGTGGGAGACATGAGTGGGGGCCTGGTGGAGGCTGCCCCTGCACTGCTGGGGGGTGTGGGTGGTGGGAGACATGAGTGGGGGCATGGTGGAGGCTGCCCCTGGTGGCTGGGGGGGTGAGGGTGGTGGGAGACATGAGTTGGACATGAGTGGGGGCCTGGTGAAGGCTGCCCCTGGTGGCTGGGGGGTGGGGGTGGTGGTAGACATGAGTGGGGGCCTGGTGGAGGCTGCCCCTGCATTGCGGGGGGGGGGTGATGGGAGACATGAGTGGGGGCCTGGTGGAGGCTGCCCCTAGTGGCTGGGGGGTGGGGGTAATAGGGGACATGAGTGGGGGCCTGGTGGAGGCTGCCCCTGCACTGCTGGGGGGTGGGGGTGGTGGGAGACATGAGTGGGGGCCTGGTGGAGGCTGCCCCTGGTGGCTGTGGGATGGGGGTGGTGGGAGACATGAGTGGGGGCCTGGTGGAGGCTGCCCCTGCATTGCGGGGGGGGTGGGGGTGGTGGGAGACATGAGTGGGGGCCTGGTGGAGGCTGCCTCTGCTCTGCGGGGCGGTGGGGGTAATAGGGGACATGAGTGGGGGCCTGGTGGAGGCTGCCCCTGCACTGCTGGGGGGTGGAGGTGGTGGGAGACATGAGTGGGGGCCTGGTGGAGACTGCCCCTGCACTGCTGGGTGGTGGGGGTGGTGGGAGACTTGAGTGGGGGCCTGGTGGAGGCTGCCCCTGGTGGCTGTGGGATGGGGGTGGTGGGAGATATGAGTGGGGGCCTGGTGGAGGCTGCCCCTGGTGGCTTTGGGATGGGGGTGGTGGGAGACATGAGTGGGGGCCTTGTGGAGGCTGCCCCTGGTGGCTGTGGGATGGGGGTGGTGGGAGACATGAGTGGGGGCCTGGTGGAGGCTGCCCCTGCACTGCTGGGGGGTGGGGGTGGTGGGAGACATGAGTGGGGGCCTGGTGGAGGCTGCCCCTGGTGGCTGGGGGCGTGGGGGTGGTGGGAGACATGAGTGGGGGCCTGGTGGAGGCTGCCCCTGCACTGCTGGGGGGTGGGGGTGGTGGGAGACATGAGTGGGGGCTTGTTGGAGGCTGCCCCTGGTGGCTGGGGGGTGAGGGTGGTGGGAGACATGAGTTGGACATGAGTGGGGGCCTGGTGGAGGCTGCCCCTGGTGGCTGGGGGGTGGGGGTGGTGGTAGACATGAGTGGGGGCCTGGTGGAGGGTGCCCCTGCACTGTTGGGGGGTGGGGGTGGTGGGAGACATGAGTGGGGGCCTGGTGGAGGCTGCCCCTGCACTGATGGGGGGTGGGGGTAATAGGGGACATGAGTGGGGGGCCTGGTGGAGGCTGTCCCTGCACTGCTGGGGGGTGGGGGTGGTGGGAGACATGAGTGGGGGCCTGGTGGAGGCTGCCCCTGGTGGCTGTGGGATGGGGGTGGTGGGAGACATGAGTGGGGGCCTGGTGGAGTCTGCCCCTGGTGGCTGGGGGGTGGGGGTGGTGGTAGACATGAGTGGGGGCCTGGTGGAGGCTGCCCCTGCACTGCTGGGGGGTGGGAATGTTGGGAGACATGAGTGGGGGCCTGGTGGAGGCTGCCCCTGGTGGCTGTGGGATGGGGGTGGTGGGAGACATGAGTGGGGGCCTGGTGGAGGCTGCCCCTGCACTGCTGGGGGGTGTGGGTGGTGGGAGACATGAGTGGGGGCTTGGTGGAGGCTGCCCCTGGTGGCTGGGGGGTGAGGGTGGTGGGAGACATGAGTTGGACATGAGTGGGGGCCTGGTGGAGGCTGCCCCTGGTGGCTGGGGGGTGGGGGTGGTGGTAGACATTAGTGGGGGCCTGGTGGAGGCTGCCCCTGCACTGCGGGGGGTGGGGGTAATAGGGGACATGAGTGGGGGCCTGGTGGAGGCTGCCCCTGCATTGCGGGGGGGTGGGGGTGGTGGGAGACATGAGTGGCAGCCTGGTGGAGGCTGCCCCTAGTGGCTGGGGGGTGGGGGTAATAGGGGACATGAGTGGGGGCCTGGTGGAGGCTGCCCCTGCACTGCTGGGGGGTGGGGGTGGTGGGAGACATGAGTGGGGGCCTGGTGGAGGCTGCCCCTGGTGGCTGTGGGATGGGGGTAGTGGGAGACATGAGTGGGGGCCTGGTGGAGGCTGCCCCTGCATTGCGGGGGGTGGGGGTGGTGGGAGACATGAGTGGGGGCCTGGTGGAGGCTGCCTCTGCTCTGCGGGGTGGTGGGGGTAATAGGGGACATGAGTGGGGGCCTGGTGGAGGCTGCCCCTGCATTGCGGGGGGTTGGGGGTGGTGGGAGACATGAGTGGGGGCCTGGTGGAGGCTGCCCCTAGTGGCTGGAGGGTGGGGGTGGTGGGAGACATAAGTGGATGGGCCTGGTGGAGGCTGCCCCTGCACTGCTGGGGGGTGGGGGTGGTGGGAAACATGAGTGGGGGCTTGGTGGAGGCTGCCCCTGGTGGCTGGGGGGTGAGGGTGATGGGAGACATGAGTTGGACATGAGTGGGGGCCTGGTGGAGGCTGCCCCTGGTGGCTGGGGGGTGGGGGTGGTGGTAGACATGAGTGGGGGCCTGGTGGAGGCTGCCCCTGCACTGCAGGGGGGTGGGGGTAATAGGGGACATGAGTGGGGGCCTGGTGGAGGCTGCCCCTGCACTGCGGTAGGGGGTTGGGGGTTGTTAGACATGAGTGGGGGCCTGGTGGAGGCTGCCCCTGGTGGCTGTGGGATGGGGGTGGTGGGAGACATGAGTGGGGGCCTGGTGGAGTCTGCCCCTGCACTGCTGGGGGGTGGGGGTGGTGGGAAACATGAGTGGGGGCTTGGTGGAGGCTGCCCCTGGTGGCTGGGGGGTGAGGGTGATGGGAGACATGAGTTGGACATGAGTGGGGGCCTGGTGGAGGCTGCCCCTGGTGGCTGGGGGGTGGGGGTGGTGGTAGACATGAGTGGGGGCCTGGTGGAGGCTGCCCCTGCACTGCAGGGGGGTGGGGGTAATAGGGGACATGAGTGGGGGCCTGGTGGAGGCTGCCCCTGCACTGCGGTAGGGGGTTGGGGGTTGTTAGACATGAGTGGGGGCCTGGTGGAGGCTGCCCCTGGTGACTGGGGGGTGGGAGTGGTGGGAGACATGAGTGGGGGCCTGGTGGAGGCTGCCCCTGCACTGCTGGGGGGTCGGGGTGGTGGGAGACATGAGTGGGGGCCTGGTGGAGGCTGACCCTGGTGGCTGGGGGGTGGGGGTGTTGGTAGACATGAGCGGGGGCCTGGTGGAGGCTGCCACTGCACTGCGGGGGGTGGGGGTAATAGGGGACATGAGTGGGGGCCTGGTGGAGGCTGCCCCTGCACTGCTGGGGGGTGGGGGTGGTGGGAGACATGAGTGGGGGCCTGGTGGAGGCTGCCCCTGCACTGCTGGGGGGTGGGGGTGGTGGGAGACATGAGTGGGGGGCTGGTGGAGGCTGCCCCTGGTGGCTGGGGGGTGGGGGTGGTGGGAGACATGAGTGGGGGCCTGGTGGAGGCTGCCCCTGCACTGCTGGGGGGTGGGGGTGGTGGGAGACATGAGTGGGGGCTTGGTGGAGGCTGCCCCTGGTGGCTGGGGGGTGAGGGTGGTGGGAGACATGAGTTGGACATGAGTGGGGGCCTGGTGGAGGCTGCCCCTGGTGGCTGGGGGGTGGGGGTGGTGGTAGACATGAGTGGGGGCCTGGTGGAGGCTGCCCCTGCACTGCAGGGGGTTGGGGGTAATAGGGGACATGAGTGGGGGCCTGGTGGAGGCTGCCCCTGCACTGCTGGGGGGTGGGGGTGGTGGGAGACATGAGTGGGGGCCTGGTGGAGGCTGCCCCTGGTGGCTGTGGGATGGGGGTGGTGGGAGACATGAGTGGGGGCCTGGTGGAGTCTGCCCCTGCACTGCTGGGGGGTGGGGGTGGTGGGAAACATGAGTGGGGGCTTGGTGGAGGCTGCCCCTGGTGGCTGGGGGGTGAGGGTGATGGGAGACATGAGTTGGACATGAGTGGGGGCCTGGTGGAGGCTGCCCCTGGTGGCTGGGGGGTGGGGGTGGTGGTAGACATGAGTGGGGGCCTGGTGGAGGCTGCCCCTGCACTGCAGGGGGGTGGGGGTAATAGGGGACATGAGTGGGGGCCTGGTGGAGGCTGCCCCTGCACTGCGGTAGGGGGTTGGGGGTTGTTAGACATGAGTGGGGGCCTGGTGGAGGCTGCCCCTGGTGACTGGGGGGTGGGAGTGGTGGGAGACATGAGTGGGGGCCTGGTGGAGGCTGCCCCTGCACTGCTGGGGGGTCGGGGTGGTGGGAGACATGAGTGGGGGCCTGGTGGAGGCTGACCCTGGTGGCTGGGGGGTGGGGGTGTTGGTAGACATGAGCGGGGGCCTGGTGGAGGCTGCCACTGCACTGCGGGGGGTGGGGGTAATAGGGGACATGAGTGGGGGCCTGGTGGAGGCTGCCCCTGCACTGCTGGGGGGTGGGGGTGGTGGGAGACATGAGTGGGGGCCTGGTGGAGGCTGCCCCTGCACTGCTGGGGGGTGGGGGTGGTGGGAGACATGAGTGGGGGGCTGGTGGAGGCTGCCCCTGGTGGCTGGGGGGTGGGGGTGGTGGGAGACATGAGTGGGGGCCTGGTGGAGGCTGCCCCTGCACTGCTGGGGGGTGGGGGTGGTGGGAGACATGAGTGGGGGCTTGGTGGAGGCTGCCCCTGGTGGCTGGGGGGTGAGGGTGGTGGGAGACATGAGTTGGACATGAGTGGGGGCCTGGTGGAGGCTCCCCCTGGTGGCTGGGGGGGTGGGGTGGTGGTAGACATGAGTGGGGGCCTGGTGGAGGCTGCCCCTGCACTGCGGGGGGTGGTGGGGGTGGTTGGAGACATGAGTGGGGGCCTGCTGGAGGCTGCCCCTGCACTGCTGGGGGGTGGGGGTAATAGGGGACATGAGTGGGGGCCTGGTGGAGGCTGCCCCTGCACTGCGGCGGGGTAGGGGTAATAGGGGACATGAGTGGGGGCCTGGTGGAGGCTGCCCCTGCACTGCGGGGGGGGTGGGGGTGGTGGGAGACATGAGTGGGGGCCTGGTGGAGGCTGCCCCTGGTGGCTGGGGGGTGGGGGTGGTGGGAGACATGAGTGGGGGCTTGGTGGAGGCTGCCCCTGCACTGCTGGGGGGTGGGGGTGGTGGGAGACATGAGTGGGCGCCTGGTGGAGGCTGCCCCTGGTGGCTGGGGGGTGGGGGTGGTGGTAGACATGAGTGGGGGCCTGGTGGAGGCTGCCCCTGCACTGCGGGGGGGTGGGGGTGGTGGGAGACATGAGTGGGGGCCTGGTGGAGGCTGCCCCTGGTGGCTGGGGGGTGGGGGTGGTGGGAGACATGAGTGGGGGCTTGGTGGAGGCTGCCCCTGCACTGCTGGGGGGTGGGGGTGGTGGGAGACATGAGTGGGGGCCTGGTGAAGGCTGCCCCTGCACTGCTGGGGGGTGGGGGTAATAGGGGACATGATTGGGGGCCTGGTGGAGGCTGCCCCTGCACTGCTGGGGGGTGGGGGTGGTGGGAGACATGAGTGGGGGCCTGGTGGAGGCTGCCCCTTGTGGCTGTGGGATAGGGGTGGTGGGAGGCATGAGAGGGGGCCTGGTGGTGGCTGCCCCTGCACTGCTGGGGGGTGGGGGTGGTGGGAGACATGAGTGGGGGCCTGGTGGAGGCTGCCCCTGGTGGCTGTGGGAAGGGGGTGGAGGTAGACATGAGTGGGGGCCTGCTGGAGGCTGCCCCTGCACTGCTGGGGGGTGGGGGTAATAGGGGACATGAGTGGGGGCCTGGTGGAGGCTGCCCCTGCACTGCGGCGGGGTAGGGGTAATAGGGGACATGAGTGGGGGCCTGGTGGAGGCTGCCCCTGCACTGCGGGGGGGTGGGGGTGGTGGGAGACATGAGTGGGGGCCTGGTGGAGGCTGCCCCTGGTGGCTGGGGGGTGGGGGTGGTGGGAGACATGAGTGGGGGCTTGGTGGAGGCTGCCCCTGCACTGCTGGGGGGTGGGGGTGGTGGGAGACATGAGTGGGCGCCTGGTGGAGGCTGCCCCTGGTGGCTGGGGGGTGGGGGTGGTGGTAGACATGAGTGGGGGCCTGGTGGAGGCTGCCCCTGCACTGCTGGGGGGTGGGGGTGGTGGAAGACATGAGTGGGGGCCTGGTGAAGGCTGCCCCTGCACTGCTGGAGGGTGGGGGTAATAGGGGACATGATTGGGGGCCTGGTGGAGGCTGCCCCTGCACTGCTGGGGGGTGGGGGTTGTGGGAGACATGAGTGGGGGCCTGGTGGAGGCTGCCCCTTGTGGCTGTGGGATAGGGGTGGTGGGAGGCATGAGAGGGGGCCTGGTGGTGGCTGCCCCTGCACTGCTGGGGGGTGGGGGTGGTGGGAGACATGAGTGGGGGCCTGGTGGAGGCTGCCCCTGGTGGCTGTGGGAAGGGGGTGGTGGGAGACATGTGTTGGTGATCACTAGTGCAAGGTGACATGTGGGTTGGCTACTGGGCATGGTCATGGTGGATGGGTTGCCTGTGGGACATGAGCAGGGGTGCAGGGTAGTACCCTGTGGTGTGGGCTGCCTGCAGGGGCCGTGGAGTGTGTAGAGGGAACACCTGGGGGGACCCACATGGCCAAATCACGTGTAGCATTCCCCGGCACCACCGAAATACACGTACCCTGCAGAAATTGCGTGTGAATCTTCCGCGCACATCGGAATACACGTACCCAGGCCAATCGCGTGTGGAACTTCCTGCGCACCCCCACCTAGCCAGGCCAATCGCGTGTGGAACTTCCTGCGCACCCCGTAGTAGACGTACCCAGGCCAATCGCGTGTGGAACTTCCCACGCACCCCCACCTACCCAGGCCAATCGTGTGTGGAACTTCCAGCGCACCCCGAAGTACACGTACCCAGGCTAATCGCGTGTGGAACTTCCCGCGCACCCAGGAACACACGCACACGCTATTTTTCACACAGCGGGTGTCCGTGTTTGTCGAGGCCCCTTTGCACCTCATTTGTCCTAGAGGGCCATTCATCATGGCTGTATATGGGTGCTTTTTGTTAGCGCACATTTTGGCGCACATTTTTTTTAGTCGCAAGGGCGCTACCGCCTGCTTTCTTGTGGTGTACTTGTTTGGCCCTGTGCACCTCTTTGACCGTGCGCTGGTTTGCCCTATTTGATTCCATGAATACGGGTTGTAGGCGAGCGTCTGGGCGTTCCGCGCACTTGCCTCCTGTACTTCCCCCGTGACGCCCATATTTTCACGCGTTGTTCCCCATTCCGAGTGTTACGCCCCGTGTTCCGCCTACTTTTGTGATGTGCGCCGCGCTATGTGCGATTTCGCAGTGGCCGTGGCGCACGCTGTTGTTTGACCTGTGCGCCGGCGTGCCCGGCGCACATTTTTAGCGCACATCCAATGTTTTTCTCGCGCATGGACTTCCATGAATCGCTATCTGCTGGTTTTCCTGCGATTTTCGCACTTGCACTGCGATTTTCGCACTTTTCCTGCCATTCGCACGTTTTGGCACCTCTGCGCGGGAATTTTCGGCGCACATTAATTCCATGAATCGACCCCACAGTTTCTCCTGTCGCTGAACAAAACTCGCATGGGTTGAAAAAGAACCACCCACAGTTTCTCGTCTCGGTGCACGAAACTAGCACAGATCACAAAAGAACTCCATGAAGTTTCTCTTGTCTCTGTGCAAACCTAGCACAGTTCAGGACAAAATGCTCAACGTTTCTAGGATTGCTAACCAAAACAAGCATGGATAAAAAAAAGACCTGTGCAAAGTTTCTCGTCTAGTTGAACAAAACCAACATGGAAACAAAACACTGAGCTCTGCATGTAACCGCACAAAACTTGGTGGAATTTCAGTGGCAGCGGCACCGTAATGCTGATTTCGTAGAATGGGCGATAAGATTCCAGTGTGGATTCCGCACTTTTCACTTCACAGGTATGACATTTCGCCCAACCCTATCCATGGCCATACCTCGCACATTTTTCTTCACATGCTTTATGGGCAGCGTTTCAATCAGTCCTCTTTGCTAAGCCTTCTTGTCTGGCTGTTTGTAATCTGCCAGCTCGGCAAAGACTTACACCATTCCTGCATTAACATCTTGATTGTATGCTGGACCGGCTTTTAAACAGAATGCACCCATTTCACCCTATTCATTAAAACACAACCCATTACGACGCTAAGCATTACAATCAAAATCATTTAAAGGAAAGTCTTTCTTCGTCAACATTTACAACACAAATTAATATAACGGTAAATAGTTATATAATGAACAGTAAGGGAGAATAGCACATAAATAAGGAAGCCAAGCAGTAAGAAGAAAAAAGAAAAAAATAAAGTGGAGAGTGTGGTCATTAGCAGTAAAATGATGGGCAATAGGGGTATACCCTTATTTTATATGAAATCAAGGAGGAATGTAATTAAAAATGCACCGTTGCACTGAGTATGATGTGTTGTGACATCATAATTATTATGATCATTATTATTAATAATAATATTATTATTATTATTAATAATAATAATAATAATAATAATAATAATAATAATAATAATAATAATAATAATAAACAATTTTATTATTGTTATTATATTGATTTTGATTTTTTTAATTATTATTATGGAATTTATTGAGTGCAGACCTAACTTTGCATGCATTGCAAGTCTTAAGGGGAAGTACACAGTAAGATAAGGGGAGATACAAGGGAGCGGAGAGCTAAAAAGGGGGGGCTGGGATGGCACACAAATTAGCAGCAAGGGCTCTACAAGCAAACAGGGGATGAAACAGAGAGGAGAGGGTCACCCAATCTCAGTTTTGGTGGGGAGTGTGTGTGGACCTAAATGTTAGGGAGCAGCAATTTCTTGAATAGAAGGGTCTGGTGCTCCTTTCTGAAATGTAGAAGCGATGGGGTGAGTCTCATGTTAACAGGGAGGAGGATCCATGATCAGGGCAAGTAGATAGTGAAGGCCTGTCTCCTGGTTCCTTCCTCCAGAGAAAGAGTTCAATGTCTTACTTCTGGTGGATCATTGGCCTCCAGAGATACTGAGCTACTCAGGCAGGGAGCTCGGGGACTCAAGGGCAATGGCCTTGTAAACGATGCTGCAAGATTTTAAAGTGCTATATGCTTTCAGCAGGAGCCACTAAAATTCAATGAGGGTTGGGTGATGTAGTTGATTTAGCAGAGTCATTTGAAGAGTCATGAAGAAGGACATAGGACACATCTCAAAGGGTTTCAAAGTACTTTCAGAAGGTCATTGCCATTAACCACAGGGAGAGGACCAAGGTTTGGAAAGCAGATTCTAAGTGGTTTCAGGGATGAAGGCTGTGATTCTCCGAAAGTGAGTAACTCCTCATTTCTATCTTCCAGTCTATGGGCCTCATTACACGGATGGCGGAGAACCATGGCGCTATCAGCGCCATGGTTCATGCCGGTAAAATACCGGCACCGCCTTGGCGGAAAGGGGAATTACCGCCCCATTCCAAGGTTGGCGGGGCGGTAATTCCCCCTTCCACCATTGCAAATTGTGGTACCATAATTAGCTCCCTGGGTCCCTTTGCGGTTTGGTTTTTAACGCCTGCAAAAAGCAGGCTTTAAATCCCCCAACCCGCAAAGGGACCTCGTAGTAAGGCGGTAAGGATTTACCGGTACCAGTATTTTACCGGTACCGGTAAATCCTTACAGCCATCCGTGTAATGAGGCCCTATGTGTTCCTTGAAAGAGGTGTGTCTGTTGATGTACAACCCTAGGAACTTAATGCCGGTGGTCAGATAATTTGGAAAGCCCTTAAGATTCATAGCAGAGAGACAGGTCTGGATGTCATGGTGTTCTGTGTTGTTGGTCAGCAGTAGAAACTCAGTATTGGAGAGGTTGAACTTCAGGTAAACACTGTACATCAAGGACTGGATCAATGAGAGGCAGTCTTTGAGCCTGTGGATGGCTTCAATTGAGGGTATTTTGAGGTAGAGCTTCATGGCATCTATACATTGATAGATGTGGAATTTGTGTGGAGTCATGAGAGTTCTGAGGGGTTCCATGTGAAGGATGAAGATCATTGGGGAGAGGATGAATCCTTGCAGGACACCACATGTGATGGGAAGAGTTTGTGATCTGGAGCAATACATTTGCATGTCGTGGTGGTGGTTAGCAAGGTTGGATTTGAACCAGCAGAGGACAGTCTTGCTGATCCCTGTGCGGAGATGTAGAATGGCAGTGAGTGCCTGGTAGTTTACTGTTTCAAACACTGCTGAGAGGTCAAGGAGAACAAAAAGTGGTTGTTCATAAAGGGTTTTTAGGAACTCCCGTCCCCTGCACACTATCTATTATCTGCGAAACAGATCAGTCATTTGATGAAGTAATCAGAAGTTCATATAAACAGTTTGATTCAATTTCTTAGCAGTCACAGTACAATATGTAAAATAGTGTAAAGGAATACATCTCAAAATGTTTAAATCAAACAATCGTAGTTTATTATTATACAATGTCAAGCTAAACGCGTTTTGAGTTTGCACTCTTCTTCAGAGGCAATTTCACAATTCATTAAATATCTAGAAAAAATAGAAAAGGGTACAACTTAGCATATTCATGTAATTAATCTTCCATGAAAATAAAAAGCGTCATTTCAAATCAATAAATAGACAAACATAGATGTATTTACTTAGATAATCACACTCCTTTGAAAATTGTAGACTCAACTGATACAGAAGGTATATATCACTACTTAAAGTAATCATCAACACTTGTCAATATCAAGAATCTAGTAGAATCAGTCCACTATCAAATAGAGAGCTGTGCTAAATTATCATAGTACATTCTTTTGGCTTTGGACATATCCTCTTTTCCTTAGCACAGCTCTTTACTTGATAGTGGACTGATTGCCCCATAAAACGTACAGTTTTTCAGTCTATCCTAGATATCCGCTCGTAGTGGTAAGTGGTAATTGACGCCTTGTTAGGGGACATTAATTGCTGACCTTATTTTTTTAATTATTTTTTGAATTACCTTACATTTGACTAGGCGGACTCATCTTAGATTCTTGATTTTGAGAAGTGTTGATGATTACTTTAAATAGTGATATACAGAATAAATGGGCACCTTTTCTATTTTACTTGCAACATTACAGGGAAATCATCTTCTCCATATAAATGTATTAATGACGCCCCTGAAATATAAATGCAAAAGTAAATTTATTTGGGGCAAAGGGTGTGTGAAAGATCTTGTAGGTTTTCCCTCACCTTAACTTACAACTCCTCCAACACGTGTGCCCCTAAACAACCCCTGCCCCTCAGCGTCCCCTTCCTCACCACAAATCTTTTCTCCCCAGAGGCTGCTGGGATCCCACTGTTAAGAATTTCATTACTAGCACTGTCTATAAGGCCATTGTTTCTTCAATCGGATCATGACAGTTGAGATAAAATATATGTATGGGATGTCCACATCTCTGATGTGACCATTTAATTTTCAAAACATGTGCCAATCAAGGGGATGAAACAGATATAGTCAATTGATTTGGATTGTTTTTATTTATGTATTTATTTATTTATTACATTTATATAGCACACCTAACACTTGGGCATCTGGGTGCTTAGATTAAGAATATGGTTACATCCAGTTACAATACAGACTTAATCCATGTCAGAGCTTGTGCTTAAGAATATGGTTACATCCAGTTACATTTCAGTCTTAGTCCAAGTCATAGCATTTAGCTTATAGTGTTAATACATGCAGATTCAGTTACACTGTCCTACAGTTACGTTTGAGGCTTGGTTCATCTCGTTAAGTTGTGTTTTTGCATGATACTTTTCCTATTCCCCTGGAAGGTATTTAGGATGAAGAGGAAAAGGCAATGACACAGCAGGACGATGCACTGGAGGAGATTACTCTACCCTCCCTTTCAGGGAGCCACCAAAGTGAGGAGGAACAGAGGCCTGTTTAACTTCCTAAAGTGGTGGGACCGTCTATTCCCACCAGAAAAAACTTTGCTAAATTGCTATTATTTTTTATTAGTACAGTATATATTGAGCATGGACGTAGCTTCGAGAAGCAATGCAGCGCTTTACAGAGGTATACAACATTACAGATGCATTACAGAGTGCTTTTCAGAGGTAGTAACAGAACGGATATACAGTGGGGGTTAAGATACAGCAGAACACAGAAGAAGGGTACAGCAGTACAGGGTGGCGGGGACGAGAGGGGCAGACAGTGTCTAGCGAATGAAGTGGTGCAAGGGGTGTTGTGATGACCTAGGTGTTGAGGAGGAGAGACCCCTTGAAGAGGTGGGTCTTGAGTTCTTTTCTGAATTGAAGTGCTATGAACTGTGTGCAAGGATGTTTGAGTATTGAAGAAGAAACACATACCACAGGGATCCATAGTTAGAAATGACTCCAGGATTTCCCTGTTCCAAAGCCATCCATTGTTCGATGGAGCTACATAACTAAGTGTGGGCACCATTGGATCATAGACACAGTAAGGTGTGGGATATATTGACCCACTCAACAGCATTGCCCCACACCACTAAGCTGCATTTGTGCAAGAAACATCAACCTGGCTGCGCTGGCTCCTGTGTGCACCAGGACCTCAAAACTGCATTTTGGCAGCAACAATAAAATGGCTGCACCATCCTGCCTAGCACACTTTAGGCAAAATGGAACAAGGGGACACACTGAAAAAGTAGGCCTGTGTGTTCTGAAACCTATAAATGGAATCAAGTGAAAAGGAAAGCAGCGTTGCTTGCTGCAAAGCCAAAATCCCCTTCAAAATGAAACATTTTCACCTTTTTAAAATGCTGTTTTGACGCTAATTCCATCTGGTCATTCTGAAACCATTGTGATTAAAAAGGCCCTGTCATGCCCAGGATATTTCACTGTGTTCACCAAAACCAGGCATAATTCCTGAGTGATAGGCCCAGTCAAACCAACTCTGGGAGAAATCAATAAGCAACTTCCCTTTCACTGGCACAGGAACACGCGTTTATGTCCTTTCAAATGTATCCAGGCTCAGCAGTTCAAAGAGATTTTAACTCTCTGAGCCAGGTCAAGTGTAAATGTATCTATACTTTAGATACAACTCCTGCATTTAAGGACATGACTACAGCTGCAAACACAGTGTGGGCAGCTGAGGAAGCTGCAAAACCGAATTTAAAGAAAGAAATGCTAGCAGATTTAACACGTGGAAAATGGGCTTTGCTGACTGAAGAAAAAAAAATGGCCTGTTTTAAATACATTTTTGAATGGAAGCCTGCTTACTTAGCAATCTAAAGGGTTTATGTTAGTGGTGATAATACACACATAGGCTTTCTTCTTTTACATGTTGTTTTAATTCAGGACCTAAAATAACAAATGAAAGAGTGTAAAACACATGTAGTGGATTTGCAAGCTCTCAGAAAAAACAGTAATTCCAGTTGTCAGCTATGAAACTTCCCCAAGGAAGGGAGACACACAATAAACCCAGGACACGTACATGAAAATTGCCAGCTTGAAAAATGTTGAATGGGCTAGGACAATGAAAGTTCACACGCTCTTCAGACATTCATCTGTCTTCCAAGCTGGGACACTAGAAGTTCTGAGACACTAAACTTGTCAAGTGTAAGGGGCAATACAAACTTCTGTTAAGATGGGAAACCCCCTTTGCCTTGAAAGGAAATGACAGTTGCTTGCAGTTGAAGGAAGAAAAAAAAAGGATCTAGTAACAATGGACTGCCTTTTGGTTACAAAGACTATTTTCACCAGAAACTTTGAAGACTGTTTATCTCTGCAGCAAGAATTAGTAAAAATGTAAACAAAAATGTGCAGTTTCAAATATAATTGTATGTGCTTTGTTTTAAAACTTGGTAGAATTCATTGCAGCATGGGGGACAGACGTTACAAAATATGACAGATGCCAAGGAAAGTACTAATCTTGCAAACATAAAAGTTTGTACATACATCCCTGGGGATAATTTGCATTTGTGTACAAAAGTATGGAATTTTAGGTCAAATCTTTCATGTGTAAAATTTACAAAAATGTACCATAAAGGCGAAAAAAGGTTGCACAGACTTGGGGATTGGTCTGATCTGTGCTGCACAGAATATGTAACCTGTGTGTATAATTTGCAAGAGATTTTAAGTGTATAAATGTATGTTTTTGGCAAAATCAGATTTTCAGTAAAGTAAATGTGGGAGTTCTTAGACAGTGTAAAATTCACCTCATAAACCTGAAATCATTCCTTTAGAAATCCAACCAGTTGACAGTAAGGCGGAGACTAGCACCCCTGCCCAATCTAAGTAGTTTAGGGGCGTGCATAGTTAACCCTGCCCAGCCTCTACCTTGACGATGTCATTTTACACTATAAATAAGGGTCCCTGACAAGACCCTAGAGACACACCCGCACACACTCTTCCTGATTTTAAAAAATCAGTTTTTCTCTCTTGTTTGGGGAGGGAAGCTCGGATTTCAATGATGTTTCTTGTTTGTTATTCCTGATTACCTGCTGCTCCTGTTTATCCACTCAGAAGTGATTATTTGTGGGTTGATGGAACATTGCAGGGGGCAATTTTAACTCAAGTGCTATCTTACCTAAAATCAAAAAGTGCTCCTATTCCCTGGTGTTTTGTAGATGTGTCAATAGAAGGTTAACTAAGTGCATTGCTTACATTCCTATTGTTCTTATCAACCCATTGGTGATTGCTGCCCCATAATAAACATTGTATGATTCATTTTAATTTGCAAATAAATAAATCAATATTATATTTTATCACCCAGCCTGGTTCATGGTCCATTGCGACCCAGGGTATTTGAAAAGGGTGTGTGATATGAGTGTTGTATCATCTCAATATTGAATTTAATCTAAAAACATAAGCATTTCAATGTGCGCTGCATAATGGGCTGAGACTAAGGTGTGCGTCGCCTGATTGAAATTCTTAACAAAGGGAAAGCACAAAACAAATCCATGAAGATTTACTGAAGAAAGAAATGGACATACAAGTGATTGGACTCAACACACATGTATATAAAGCAGAATGACAGGACATTATTGAGTTGCAGGGATGCATAGGGACGCATTACGAGTTTGGCGGTGCAGTAAAAGAACACAACACCACTCTAATAACATAACGCAAACAACATACCACCACATGTTAGTTCTAAGCGTGTATCGAGACTCCCAATTTTATAATGGATCATGTGCTTTGAGCAATGCTCTGTTCTGTCAGCTCAGACCACATGCCGCTCTTGACCACAACAACGATTTTTTGGCAATGGAGTCATTTGGATTTTGTTGGCCATTCAATGTTTGGTAGTGGGTGCTAATTTAGCAGAATATCCATGTGAGTAATGCTGAAATTCCTCTTTTCCAAATTTCACTAAGGCAGATCTGGCCCATGGCATTAAACGTGTGGGTAAGGTTGAACAGTCTGTATTTACATTACAATGTATTATGGGATCTCCTGTGGAGGTCGGGATTGGAAGAGAGTTGTTGGAACAATGGTGGCAGCCTATGGGTGCCCTCTTGGCAGGCAAGTGAAGGGCTTAAGATGATTGCTACAAAACACAGGGCTTAAATCACACTCAATTTTAGAGTGATGACTTCAAATGTGCCCCAAAAACTTGAAATGTGCCCAAATCTCCCAAAACGTCAACTGACAACATACACATTGCTATAGTACATTTTAAACTAAACCAGCATGTTTAGCCATATGTTCTGTATCCTTAATATCCCTAGCCCACAATTATCATCATGCAAGAATTATATATTGTCTCCTGCTATTACAAGTGTATTATCACCAATAAACAAATAAACTGAAAGAGAATGCATGATACAATCACCTGTTTGAAGTCATTGATTCACACCATATTCAGCTTGAAGAACCGCCCCAATTTCTATTTGCTCAAAGTTCAACACATAGACAGATTCTGAACCCGGGAATACCTGGCCTGAGTATTCATTGGGGCGGATTGATTGTCTGTCCTTCCTTGCCTTTTATGGTGTTGCTATGGGGCGTGGCGGCTGGGGGGTCATATGATTATGCATATTATTCACATACGTGTATTGCACATGCATAGTGTATGCACACATATAATAAGCATGCAGCCCATATATCCAAAGGGACGTTAAATTACATATTTTACCAGTATAATCAGCTTAAAAAAGCTCTATTATGAACACATGTTGCCATATTTGAACATTTCCAAATGTGCCCAATTTTCCAACCTGCATGTGCTACATATTGTCTATTCCATCTGTGTTGAAATCCTTTGTGAGAATTCACCTGTTTTTTTGTTTTTTTTCTTGAAGCGGTGGGAAATGGTGGGGAGATGCCAGTAAGAACCAGCCTGTAAAGTACCTGTTTTATTTCAGCAATGCTCCTTTTAGAGAATGTGTGTGGTGTTAATACCTTTTTCAGCAAGCGGGTTAGGTCGTTAATGGCCCGGCGGAAGCCCCAGCTCAGGTAAGCCTTAACGAAGGGAGGCCTCTGCAAAGACTGAATGACGATAAAAGCGAAGTCCACCCATCGATAACCCAAGATGACATGACATGGGGAGTTAAAAAAAAAAAAAAATGTGTCCCACACTTCCCTCTGCATGCCGATGGCAAAATCCGTTTGGCTAAAGAAACGATTCTGCCACTCAACTTCAGCTTCAAAAACTCCCTTCTGTAAAGAAGTCTTTATCTGCCTGACATGATTTGGAGTCTTCAAAAGCGCCAAATTGTGTGCGAAGTGTATGTCAGTTTAAAATGTTTGGATTTTTTTTTTCTCCTAAATATAAAAATGTTGTACCTGATATAATTGGTTATGACATGATATGACATATCATTCATTACACGGCATGGCATATCATGACATGTCATGGCAATGCCTTCTTTACAATGAAGGACACTAGGCTGTATTCATTTGATGAGGAGGGGCATCCCTGGTTAAGAATACAACAATAACACACTCTTAGGCCCTCAGCCTCTAACTCTATATAGAATTCATTGGATAGGTACCAAGGTGGACCAATAGATCTACTCAGAACACAAGCAGAAATGCTAAGGCAGGGCACCTATTCTTAAAGGAACATTTCAACCTTCACATTGGAACACGACACAAATAATTCAACAATTCTGTTGATTCAATATGACATAAGTAAAACATAGTTAAACACATCAGATAGTGACCTATGCTTGAAAAAGTGACCAGTGCATCCTAAGAAAGTGACGTATGTTTGTTCAAATACGGCACTGAGCAATAAATATCATACACAAACAACCCTAAATGAGATCTCTTAGACACTGCCTTACGGTAAAAACATATATATATATATTGTCTGTGGCAGTCCTACAGTCTTTTCTATGTGGACACTACAGCCTTGGTGCCTTTTCTACAAAGTCTCCAGTCCGGAGCGAAGCAGAGCGGAGTGGTGTGAGAGTGGGCAGTCTGAGGCAGTCTAATGGCGGCTGGGGTGGATGGTGGCGAATCTCTGGACATGCGCCTCAATACATCTGGTTGCGAGGAAGAGCCCCGCAGGTTGAGGAGAGCCCGCTCTGATAGTGCAGCCTCACTCTCATCTACAGTATCACTCTCCAATGATGTACTTTCTACACCTCATTTGAATAATTTACCTATGGCAGGCTCCCTAAAGCGGCCAGGCTGCAAAATTGGTCGTCCAAAAGAGCGGCTAAAACATCGATGCAGCCGCACACTGTGAAGCACAATCAAAAACAAAAACTATTACCTGCGGGCTGGTTCGAGCCCATGTCTGGAATCTTCTTGCCAGGGGAGGTTGCCACCAATAAGGGCCAAATGGCGGGGCTCGCGGGAGCAACCTTGTAAGCTGGCTCCAACAGCATAAGCTGCGGGGCCGCGGTGCCTTTGCCCCAGCCCCTCCTCGGGGAAGAAACGGAGGAGCCATCCCTCGAAGGAGGGGGGCCACCGATGTTGGAAGCTGGGGGGGGCAGCGGGCTGGCACTGCGGGCTCGGATGCAGTGATCCTGGACAGGCGTGGGCTGCCGGAGGAGCAGAGCTGCGTGTAAGCGTCTTTCCGACAGTCTTCCAAGGATCAAACCAGTGACTCTGGGGCAGTGAGGTGCTTGAACTCTCTGACACCAGGCACAGCCACCCCACAGCGCCATCTGGCAGCCGCTGAAGACATTGCAACAGCTCTTACTACTTCCATTACAAGTGCTTAGATTCACAACATTCCGGCACTGTCATCTACTGCGTCTGAACAAATTGGTCTGAGTGAAGCACAGGTTCCTGAGGTGGGCCCCAAGGTTCCAGTTTGTCCTTGTGATGTCATTACAACCTTTCCTGAATTAACTCCTCCACCCTCGGAACCTTTACATTCTCAGAATTCTCCAAGTGTAGCCCGGACGACCACAGAACCGAGGGCGGGTGCCAGGCAAGGTGCGCAAACTTGCCACTTGCACGGCATCCCCTTTAGGCTGATAACTAAGAAATTTGACCTCCCTTCGTCTAACAAGAGATCAACAGCAAAAAAGCATAATAAAATGTCGACTACGACAAATCCATCGGCAAGTATGCGCCTGGAAAACTCCTTGAAATCCTTGTTCCAAAGACAAGCAAAGAAAAAATAAAACGGCCCAGGCAAAATTTCAGACACAGATTTGCTGGAAGCGCTGATCGAACCCTTGCTCACAGCTTCAACAGGCCATCGATGAGCGTCCCAAGCAGTGGGGTTCAAGTTTCCCCACAACACCCAAAAGAGCAAGTTGAAGAAACTTCCAATTCTACGCCAGTGGTCTCACCATCTATTGCAAAGACACAGGGAGGCCGGCTCGGGCTAGTCTCTCCACCATCAGACTTTCCATCACAAAAAGAGCCCTCCCTCGAAGATTTAACGTCTCCCCAGACCGACCACCCAACCCAATATCCATTGGGAAACCTGATACTTTGTCCTCAGTTTGACCTTGTAGGCCTGCCAACAACCTTAACAGGCCCATTGCACAAAAACAACTTTGGACCCCAGGACAGCACAACTTTACTGCCCCAAATTTGCGACCAAAGGAATTTGGTGAACGTGGCCACCGAACTGGTAGACCAAGCTACTATTCTTTCTCAAGGGCCTGACAAAAGGAAGGAGTGCGTTCAGGAACCTCATGAGAGCTCATTCCCTTCGACGGCCGCCCCTCCAGCATAAAAACCAACAAATTCTTTGGCTATGGCCGCCATCCTGACCACCAAGATCTTCGGCTAACAGGAGACTAAGTGATACAACTTACAATATTCCAAAGGACACTCCATCCAAGAAAGCGGACTTCATGTATATCATGTCTGCAGTAACTATTGCATTGGCACCTTTTTGTAAGCTATATGAGTCAATTAACGACTCTTTAAAAGATCATACATCTATCCTTGTGATGATGAACTCAAAGCTTATATACCTAGAAGGCTACATTAACGCCCTAGAGAGACAGAGAAATGATCCAGGTACTACTCCCCACATGTGCCAATCTGATCTCTCAGAGTTCTCAACTGACTCCAGAAAAACCAACAATGAAGGCCTAAAGGTAGACTCAAGTTCACAAACAACAGCACAAGACATACTTCGGCGAGAGACCACTCATGCAAACTGTGGGACAATACCCAAATCTAGTTCTAATAGTTATGCAGGCCTCTCTAGCTCATCGCTAACCAGACCCCATTTTTCACCCAACAAGCTTAAGGACAACAATGTGATGTGCTTATACGATATGCCTTTGCACAAAGAAAACAAAGGAGTATGGCCTCCCCAGGGAAAAACAGATAAACCAATGACTCTTGGGGTGATAAATGACATTAGCTTCGTCACGGGAAACAAAAACCAAGCTTCCTCCCCACAAGTATGTTTCAAAACGGCCCCTATGTTCAAGTCAACACCTTTGACACAAAAACCCGAACAATGCCCTGAGGGGTCTCCACAACAAAAAACAAAGAAACTTCTGGGCGAAAGAGGACACAAACCCAAAAAACTCCTTAAAGCAACAGAAATTACCAGAATCTGCTTCAAAGTTGCCAAAATCAATAAACAACTTCCTTAATCACAAGGAGTTGATGGACTGAAGCCAACATCTAGATGCCAGCATTGACAGCCAACCGGAAGGGGAGACTCACTACTCACCCAGTGAGATGCCCCTCCAGCAGACTGTCACTAGAGACTTCTCGAGATTCTCCTCATTGAGTGATCGCTTTAAAGATTTACGGAGAAATAAAGGGTCTCTTCCCATCGAGCTTAACGAAGACCACACACAATATGATCTTCATCCAGATTCATCAGTTCGACAACCACCCCCGAAATACACCTCAAGAGTCCATACTCAAAGACAACCAGAACTTTTGGACAAGGATGACAATAACATCCAAGATCAGCACAGATCTTGTCACCAGGATACTAACCGACAGGCAAAGGCTTCGAGCACCAGAAGAAGTCGAACCAAGACCACCACAAGCGGAGATCGAGTCCCTCTTTTAAAATCCGACAACGTACATGTAACCAAAAATACTTAGTACTAAATAGACGTACTGTGATGAGCCTGATACACAGCATTTCAACTTTAAGAGACCTCAAATCAGAAGACTTTGAAACGGTGGAACCTTCCCATGAGGGACAAAAGGCCTCTTGTCTTCTCTATATAACATCGGACAGAGTGGCAACTTCGCTGTCACAGGCAACGGACGTACTCTACAAATAAGGCTTTGAACTAACACGGCTCAAACCAAGAAAAAACAAACACGCTCCTTTGAAGGATTGGGTCATGGAGCCCACCCAATCAACCTCACAAAAGCCTGCAACCAGAGCAAGAGAGGATCCACATTTAGGATCCCCGCCAGTCCACAGGTCTGACACTATTCAGTCATTGCCTCACAAGAAAGATACAACTCCCCGTTCAACAACCGTTGCCAAATCTAACAGAACAATAGGGGAGGATGATAAGTCGACTCCGGACAGATCAAACCTCAAGTCCCAAACATGGTTGTGGTTACCGAAAGTTCTTCCTACTCGGCTCCACAAATAGCCACCACTATGCGTTACCACAGCCAAAGACCCCCAGCTACTTTCCTTGGTGAGTTGGAACACAAGAGGGTTCCTCCACTTAACATCCCCCGGGGATATCAACTTAGGGGGATATGACATTTTATGCCTACAAGAGCTCTGACTAAAAACTAAACCAACACTTGATGGATTTGAGATTGCCTTCTCAGAAGCATTGACAGGAGACTAAGGCAGGCCTTCTTCAGGACTACTCATTGCAGTCTGGATGGGAATTGGCTTAGAAATAGTCAAGATCGTCTTGAAATCTCCTTTCGTCCTGGCGGTACTTATCTCCTGGCTGCGCAAAGAGGCTGGCGAAGAGCGTTATACGCACACTCATTTACTGGTTACGTCCATCTATTGGAACCCTAAAGCAATTCAAAGGGAACTACTGTTTGACCTAGTTTCATCTACATTGGACTCCGTTTACTTAGAGCAAGGAGCTTGTGAGGTCATTGTTTGCGGAGATCTGAACATTAAATGCCCCATGGCTGTTTCTGAATCTACAGAGCCCTCACAGTAGAAACCCTGCCAACGAGGAATAGACTGGCTGAAACTGATGACGGCAAGACAACTCTTCAACACAGCAACTGTACTACAGGACGCCAACAAATTACCAACATGGAAGCGTGGTCTGACTCATTCAACTATAGACTATATTTTTGCCACAGAATTTCTCCTTGCTCAGCTGTCTGAATGCAGCGTCCATCAATCAACCCAAAGTGACCATAACCTTCTAGTTATTAAATGGGCAACAACAAAACCATCATCTGCCCATTACTCGGAAGAATCGAACCAGAAGGTAAAGGAAACCGGGTAAGGGTCACCCGGGAAAACATTCGAGACATCACAGCACCTTAAGGATGTAGGGGGAATCATCTTGAGATCGACTACAGACCACTTTTAGAACCCTACAGATCAACAACGAAAGGTCGGAGTCTCCACTCCATATACACAATTTTTGTCGTCCTACTAGTGGCGAAGCGAAATATACTCTGGAGAGCTAAAAGAACCGCCGAAAGATACAACACGGCTACAAATAGAATCCATGCAATTGAGGCAACGAGATCTTACAAAAGTTGGCTACGAGCACATCCCTTAGCACTGTATCAAAAAGACTCTGACGACATACTGGAACAAATCAAGAACAGCAATTCTAGAGAGTTCTGGAAATTGATCAATCCATGGGCCAAAGAGGCAGATTCAATGATGTCAAATGGTATTGCGGAGGCAACATGGATTAATTAATATTTAACATTATTTAGCTCCCCAGATACACCTTCTTCACCCCTGCTACCACCGACATTTGAACCTTGGGTCGACCTTTGCAACAAAACAGACATCTTGCGCACAATAACTAGGCTCAAGAACTCGAGGGTTCTGGGGCCTGACAGCCTCTCTAATGCAAACTTAAAATCTGCACCAGAAGATTGGACTAATTTGCTTTCAAAAATTCAAAAATGTGCAACCTATAAGACAATCCCGCCCATTTGGACCTCAGCGGTGATTATCTCTATATTTAAAAAAGGAAGAAAAGACGACCCAAGAAACTTCGGCCCGGTGGCTTTACTTGACATCATAGGGAAGGTTTACGGATCCTTACTTTTGGAACACTTCAACTCATGGGCAAAAAACTCACCTTGTAACGACCCTCTACAAAAGGGGGTCAAAAGGGGAGTCGGAACCAGCATTAATATCTTCATTCTTAGCATACTAAAATCAAAAGCTCTGGAAACAAATCAGAAACTGTATTTGGCATTTATAGACCTTACCCAGGCTTTTGATTTAGTCAGCAGAAAGAAACTCTGGACAAAACTAACCAACTGGGAATGCCCACCAGAAATTTTGAACCCGGTTCAAGCCCTACACGCCTCTACCACCGTCCAGGTTCGACTGAATTCAAGTGGACTTCTTTCGGCAGTAATACCAACTAACTGCGGGGTCAAGCAGGGCTGCCCTCTTGCCCCTGCCCTATTTCTTGCATATTTTGGGGACTACAAAGAAACTAATATCTTGATATCATCCTTCCCCCCAGAACTGGCCAATATGAAAATTCCAAGACTCTTGTATGCGGATGACCTCATCCAACTCGACCAGACCCCAGTTGGACTGCAACGCCAGCTGGCCTCATTGACTGCCAATGACCTAGAAGTGAATAAGCAAAAAACAAAGATCATGGTCTTCGAATCAAGCCTTAAAAAGAAAAACAACAACTCATGGTTCTTGGCTGGGAAAAAACAGGTGGCAGAATTCAAATACCTTGGGGTGTTGATTGACTCTACAGCTAAAGATTCAGCAATGCAACAACATCTCTTTGCAAAAATGAAAACCCTTATTTCTCAGGCAGAAATTTTGGACAGAAAATACGGCCGCTTCTCTCTGATGCCCCTACTTAAATTCTATCGGGGAAAAGCTATTCCCACTATTACTTACGGAGCAGACACCATGCCATCTCTTCCTATCTCTTTGTGGCCCATACTGGAGAGTCTTTTTTGGCGTTCAGTCCGGAATCTCCCTACTTCCACCCCGCTAGTCTTGATTAGACGGGAACTTTCACTCTCGTTTTAGGCGTCAATTGTAATGGGAGCCTCGATAATGCTTTATCGGAAGATCAAAGACCCTTATTCTCCGACAATCTTTTCTCTGGTACAAGTTGAGATGAATTCAGGCAAAAGCAAACTGCTAACCAAATGGGAGACAATGTACAAATTACAGCTGGAAACCTGCAGCAGTTCCATGGAAGAGCTACTAGGCAATCCAACAAAAACCAAAACACGTATAGAGGAAAGGGATTGGATACATTCGCTGGAGAAGGCATCTGTGTATAAAATGACCAGTCACCTGCCTCTAACATTCAGAAAACTAAATGAAGTCCAACCGTTCTTGATAAGACATCCAAGCAGAAAAACACGATCTACTCTCCTTGATGCTAGGCTGAATTTATTGCCTACAAATGAAATCCTGCACATAAGAGGCCTTTCTGCAACTAACATCTGCCGCTTCTGTAAAGACACTCGACAAACAGAAACATTAGGGCACCTTCTGCTAATGTGTCCAGGAACAACTATATATAGAACTCCTTACTTGCTTCACCATTTAGAGAAATCATATCTGAGTGAGGAAACACTCTGGTGGGACCGCTTAATAGGGGGTCTCAGACCTTCGTGGACAATAGCAGCCACCAAAATCCTGGACGTAATTTTTGAACACAGAGTTCCCGAGACTTTGCAGAGCTGACATAATTGACCTAATCTACGGGGGGGCATCTTTCCTTGGTTGTCCTGCGTTGCTCTGGTTGGACTCGATTTTTTTTGTTCTCTTCTCCTTCTTCACTGAAGGGCAGAGTGCTGAAATGAAATTAATGACTTTTTTTTCTTCTTTTTTCTATTCTCTTTCGCCTACTTTCAACACTACATTTTGTAATAATTTTTGCAACAATCTTAACAAACCTGAAGTTATTTCATCTATCTTGTAAAAATCACTTCGGTGATTATAAACTCGTAATAAAAAAAAAATATATATATCAGTGAACAAAAAAAAAAATATATATATATATATATATATCAGTGAAAAAACTTTGTTAATGGGACTTTATGCTTCCTAGTAAAACCGAAAACCCCCTGAAATTCAACAGTTATGGTAAACTAAGCACGCATAACTTGCGCCACCACCCTGCACTGCTAAGACTAACACCCAGCACATCAAAGATGACATCACAAATGTCATTGATGACATCACTGATGACATCACATGTCTAGCTCCCTCTTTTTTTGTTCACTGACATATCTAAGCCAGGTGGCTTTCTTCACTGTCAGTCAGGAATTAAAAAAGTAAAAAGTGCTATATTTGTAGTCCTTACCCTTCTCGTATGTTCTTGCAATACTTTCCTTAAGGTACAGTTAAATCATATGATACATATTCATAGGAGAAGAAGGAATCTTGAAACGTAAGAATCTTTTCTGTGCATGAACTTAATTAGTTTGGTTATGAACACTTTCTGGTAATAATGCAGTTTTTTTTGCTTACTTTACGTTCCCTGTATATGCTTCTATTTGTATGCATTGTGGTCTCTTTATGCTTTGTGTGTAATAGTACAATTATGCAGTAAGGGACGCATTCTTAGATACTTATGTTTTACAGTATGCAAAATTCTGTAATGCAAGCATTTATCAATTTAGTGTCCAACATGGGAAGATTTCGAATATTGCACCTCTATAGCGCATGCTGCAGACAATGCCTATGTTTCTTTATGAGTTTGTTCATGTACTGAAAGAACTCAGTAATGCAATGCAATTTTTTAGCAATGCATTGCTTAATGAACTATTTGGCATATGATAGTTCTTCAATTATCTCTGATACTTTTCTGCCAATATTATATTGACAATCCCTTGTGTAGGTTCTGCATGAAAGGTAAATGCACATGTCATGTCATCAGTGATGTCATCAATGACATGTGTGATGTCATCTTTGATGTCCTGGGTGTTAGTCTTAGCAGTGCAGGGTGGTGGCGTGAGTTATGGGTGCTTAGTTTACCATAACTGGCGAAATTCGGGTTTTTTTCGGTTTTACTTGGAACCATAACGCCCCTTTAACAACGTTTTTTCACTGAATTTCATAGGTTTTTAGTAGCAAAACTTAATCATAACGTCCCTCTAACAAAGTTTTTTTTTACTGAACTTCATAGGTTTTTATTAGGGCAACTTAACCATAATGTCTATGAACATCTGACTTCATTGTAGACCTACTGGAGAGTGCCACATGACCACGTGCTGGCGCGTAACATGATGACGTGTACGAGAACCCGTACATACTTCACAATAAGATCAGTGCTTCATGGACAGTTTGGAACCACATTTTCTACTGATCTAGGAACTTTCAACTTCAACTTTTCCCTTCCACACCTCCAACACCTATTCGTACTCATCCATTAACAATCTAGTACACAGTACATACTTTTAGCAAAACTGCTATTTATCTTAAAATGGCATAATCTAAGGCCATCCCAACTCCCCAAGAGACACCACCACTCCTGTAATCAAGGAGCATGAGAAACACTGCCCCCTACCTTAGAAATAACACACACGCAACCTTTTCCCCTATCCACCTGCCCCTCCATATTAGTGTTTGGTGCCTCTTCCCTCATTTCCCTCCCCAACTTTCGTTCTTAGCTCTCCTGCCCAAAAAAATCCATCCAAAAACAAAATAAATGTTCCTTTAAGAACCACCTTTCACAGTTAAAAAATAGAACTAAAAAAAAGCACAGACTCCATCTAATTTATATTTCTCAGTAAAGTACATAGACTCAATAAGATTTTCCAACATTTCCATTTACATTTTGTGTTATGCTAATAGGAATATTGGGACGTTCATCCTCTGTTCCACGGACTGTAACGGTGGATACCAGCCTAACAGTCCAAGTTATCAGCCCAAGTGAACCAAGGGTGGATAACAAGGCCTCTGGACCATTACCCCCCATTCCAGCCCCTGAAATGGGGGATGAAGGCCGTTAGCAGCCTAGGTTCCCAAAGCAGTAACCCGTACTACTAAAAAAAAAAAATGTTCGTCCTAAACCGGGATGCCTTTGGCGTCCCAGTTTAGGAAGGAAAATCCTTTTCCAAGATGGCCACCCTGGAAAGGGAAGGTGGAGGTTCCATACAGGGCCCCTCTTCACTTTCCATGGCAGCCTGCAAAAGGCAAAAATAAAACCCTATGACCATATTACCACAAGCACATTTTTCTTCCCTTTCAAATGTATCCTAATTTCGAATAACTTTACCACAAAGCCTGTCCCAGGTGGACATGGCCACTTTAATCCTATGTTTTGTCCCTTCTGGTCATGGCCAGTAGCCACATTGTCCGGATCATGACCTTATACCATAACACCGACATTTTGGCCACTGCCCATGGCTACAGCCTACCCCTAAGTCACTAAAGCTATACTGCTATTTTTTTTTAACTACAACATGACACTTATCAAATAAGAAAACACTGCCACATTTGCAAAACCATGCTTTTCGATCCTTGCCAATGCGCCTTATGCAAATTTGCTGGAAATCCACCCACGTTTTATTTTTCCAAACTGTCAAATGAATACACATACAATCGTCATATAAGCTCTGCACAAAATCCCACCAAACTTTGTAAACTCATTCGGAATCACGTCAGAAATATCCCACCCATCATCATCACCCCTCACCTCCCCAAACATTATTTCACAAGTGCAATGCTCAGAAAATATTATTGTTCCAAGGGATTGACCATGTATTTTTATACATACGTTGATATATCGCAAACATTTCCAATTCACCTTACCTCACTTTTCCTCTTTTAAAAACATACCCAATCTGGCAGCAGGGCGCGTCCATCTTGTGCTATTCTTATCCATTGCTGCATCTGCCTAAGGTAAACTGCCCTGACGTCACTAAATCATATGCCCCGCCCCTGACCCTCACATCACCAACCCTAGTGATATTCTACATCTTTCTCGGTAACGTTCCTCTTCAGCGTAGCCAAACGCGCCCATAATCACCTACGTGACGTGACGCAGAACCCGAAAATCAACACATATCGACTAACAACAGAACATGTCACAATTCGGAATATTAAACCGTTCTTTAAAAGAAAACAATAACACTTCACATTTTGTAAAGTACTTTTATTTCACAATGAACTCTCTGAGAACATCTGACTATTCCCATATGCAATCAAATTGCAAATTTGTTTCTTCGCTCGTGATCGAAAATGTTAATTGTGAGGCACACCTTGTTCTTTTTCCATACACAAAGTGTTCGTTTTCAATAAAGGAACCGCTTAGGTCGCAGAGTGAATTCCAAGGGTTCTGCATCAACTTGGGCTTAGACCACCATAAAGGATGTTATTTTACTCCTAATCGCTAGTACAGCGTACAGACACATTGGCCCGGGCAATCGTCCCAAAAACAGTCACTGTGATCCAGTCATTGACAACTACGTGCACCTGCCGATTAAAAAACCTGTCAGTTGGCATCTGGAATCTATGACAATCGCAGAAAGGCAGCATGTAGCTATTTGGAAAACATAACAGAAAATGTGTATCAATATCCAAACTTTATTACAATATATCTATTGACTTTTTAATTCGGCAAAGAGTTTAAACTAATGATGAGCACACACATCAAACAATCTCAACAAAGACAAAAACAACATAGAAACTGATACACAATTCGATATGGTCATACGTGACATTTTAATGAAATATTTGCGTTGAACCTGGGTGAACCTACTTTTGGTCTACATGCATCTAGATCCTGCACTACCGATAATCACATAAAAAAGACAACCACACAGAAAGATAGTACTTACGTTACATTACAATAAGAAACACAGAAAAAACTAATAGAATATAACCCAAAATTAATCTTCAGATAATAACAAAATGAATGCTCATTCCGGTATACAGTCATCACAATCAAACTTACATTATATTCACCATTTCCATTCTATTGCGTAAATCAGACCGTAATGCTCACTGTGCTCGCACCAAAGATTCTTCATGAACTGAATTTACATGTTCCTTACACAATTTTGGAATGCATAACCTTATCAAATGTTCATTATTACAAACCTCCTCTCACTGCATTCCTTACGGAATATTCCCTTTCTCTCAAGGTCAAAAAACAATTGAACCTTATACTTTGTGTCCCATGCGTGGGCTTCCTTAGCTCACAGCCAAAAAATCAAAGCTGATGACCTTCACTCAGAATCTAAATACATTCGCACTTTGCAACAACATGGCTCAACGCATCCATGAAAACTCGTATTCTCATACACGTACAGGGCCGCTGTTTCCATCGAACACTGCATGTGGCTCCCTGCCTCAGATGCCAAACTCTAGGGGGTGACAGTGTGACTCCATTATTATTTTAAATACATTTTAACACAGACACATTAGTCATTCACCTGTACTGTATGCACATTATATTGTGGAACACCACCAAATGTACCGTATGACATTTGTGACAAAAAAACACCACTTGTTTGCTTCTTGCTGCCATATCCCATTCCATCCTCATCAACCCTCACCTCCCCAGGCAGTATTTGATAAGTTTAACAAGTGCAATGTTGTGTTTTTTAATATGTTTTTGCGGCGATGTCTGCGGACACCAAAACACGGATCCACGATTGCAGGTGCATCGGAACAATCTGACGCACTTCACGCTCTTTACCATCCAATGAGCGAACGCGTCACATGTCAGCGGACATGACGCGACCGATTAGCCAATCCTTATCTTATCATAGATATCACTAATATTTTGACCTACTTTTTGATTGTTTAAAAAGAAACTACTGGACGGATTTTCAACAAATGTACAAAAGCATGCTTTCGGGACCAAACCGCTGCTCCTGCCGCAAATTTGGTGAAAATCCGTCCAGCGGTTTGAGCTGTAGACGTGCGCAAAGTTTTTCCCCTATTCAGTCTATGGGAAAAAAATAAATTTTAGGACCCGCCTATAGATTTTCCTCCCCTGGACCAAACCTCATCAAACTTTGCAAAAAAAATCAGAGTGGGCCATATACTTGCAAAGTTTGGAGATGTTTGGTGCAGGGGGGGAAAAGTTATAGGGGGAACCCAAAACGTCTTTTTTTTCCATAGACTGAACGGGGAAAAACTTTGCGCACGCCTACAGCCCAAACCGCTGGATGGATTTTCACCAAATGTACGGTAGGAGCAGGAGCTTGGTCCCAAAAGCGTGTTTTTGTAAATTTGGTGCGAATCCGTCCAGCAGTTTTCTTTAAAACAACCAAAAAGTATGTCTCAAAAAATGTGTGATATCTATGTCCGCTCCGTGGTCACACTTCCCTGTTCGCTCCGCAGACAAGATAACGATTGGCTAATGGGCTCGCGTCATGACCGTGGAAACGCGACGTGTCCGCCGATTGGCTGGAGTGAGGCGTGATGTGCGTCAGAGTGTTCGGATGCGCCCGACATCCTGGATCCGCGCAGAACGCGGCGGCGAACAGAGGCGAAATGCAGTTTTGGGGAGTGTTTTGGTGTGTCAGATTGCTTGGGGAGGTTTAGAGAGTAAGAGATGGGTGAAATACTGTATTTGTTTAGGCGGCAATTGCTAATGATGTATTCGCCATGCCCGCGCTGTCCGGAATGTTTGTAATTACTGAAAATGAGGGGTCCCATAAGGATAGTATTTCCATCTGTGATGTGCACAGGCAAGTTGATACTGTTCCAAGGACACGCGTGGTGTCATTGGTCATTAAAATTTAGTACATGCCGCAGTTCAAATTTTTGATTCTATGGGTGTGGTACTGAGTTATAAGCCGCCATGGGTGTGATATGTTGCGGTGGTTGTGGCCAGGGCCTAGAGTCTTGGTTACATGGCCGTAGGCCGTAGGCCATACACCCAAGACTCTAGGCCCTGGCCAAAACCACCGCACCATATCACACCCATACACCACACCCATACAATTGAATATCTATCTGGTAGGTGTGGGCAGGGCCTAGAGTCCTGGGTGCCAATTGAGTATATGCTGCAGTTAAAATGTTTCATTCTATGGGTATGCTAATGACTTATAAGCCACCATGGGTGTGATATGCTGCAGTGGTTGTGGCCATAGCCTAGAGTCTTGGGTGCAAGGCCGCAGGCCGTAGGCCATAGTCCATACTCCCAAGACTCTAGGCCCTGCCCACAACCACCGCAGCATATCACACCCATACATCACACCCATAGAATCGAATATCTATCTGGTAGGTGAGGGCAGGGTCTAGAGTCCTGGGTGCCAATTGAGTATATGCTGCAGTTAAAATGTTTCATTCTATGGGTGTGCTAATGACTTATAAACCACCATCGGTGTGGTATGCTGTGGTGGTTGTGGCCAGGGCCTAGAGTCTTGGGTGCATGGCCGCAGGCCGTAGGCCGTAGGCCATACACCCAAGAATCTAGGCTCTGGCCACAACCACCGCAGCATATCACACCCATACATCACACCCATAGAATCGAATATCTATGAGGTGGTTGTGGGCAGGGCCTAGAGTCTTGGGTGCAAATTGAGTATATGCCACATTTAAAATGTTTCATTCTATGGGTGTGACAATGAGTTATAAGCCCCCATGGTTCTGATAAACTGCGGTGGTTGTGGCGAGGGCCTAGAGTCTTGGATGAATGGCCATAGGCGTTAGGCCATAGGCCATATACCCAAGACTTTAGGCCCTGGCCACAACCACTACAGCTTATCCCACCCATAGATACACCAATAGAATTGAATATCTATCAGGTGGTTGTGGGCAAGGCCTAGAGTCTTGGGTGCATGATCAACGGCCATGCACCTAAGACCGAAGTTATAAGCACTGAAGTTATAAGCCACCATGGGGTTCATATACTGCGATGGTTGTGTCCAGGATCTAGAGTCTTGGGTGCATGGCCGAAGGCCATGCACACAAGACCAAAATTCTAAGTACTAAATTTATAAGCCACAATGGGTGTGATATGTTGCAGTGGTTTTGCCCATGACCTACAGTCTTGGATACATGGCCGAAGGCCATTCATTGCTACATTTGCATAGCAACTTACACCAGTTACATTTGAAAATTTGAATGGACCAGATATTTCTGTGTCCGAGTCATTTTTTCGGAGTTGAGTTGCTTCTTTGAAGAAGTACCTGAGTTACTTTCAATAATAGGTTCTTCTTTGGTTGTGGTAATTGATGAAGTAGCATCTTTTACTCTCTTTGAAGGATTTGCAGTCAGATCCTGTTGCATTTCTGTTTGAATTAGTTTTCTTTTACAACGTTTTCCTTTTTGTGGAACAGGATATGATTTCAGATGGGGTGGGTTACGTGAACGTAGTCTATTGTATTCTAAAATGCAAGGAATATCAGCGTTTAGTTGATTAGAAATAGACCGTCAAGTGTATGTAAGCGTCATAGTGCTACGTAGCTCATGCATTCTTTAAAGACTGTGTTCCCAATATCTATCAATGCTTTGTCTAGGGTAAGACCTTGGGATTTATGAATGGTGACTGCGTATGCAAGAGTTAGAGAAAATTGTTCTCTACGTACATACATGTCTTTGAAGAGAAGGAATCGAGCTGTTGAGCGCCCTATCCTTTTTACTTCTGAAAGTTTGTCAAAGAGAATATTGACAAACTGAATGTTGTTGTCACGTGGGTATGATTGAAAGCCAAAAACTGTACTCAGTGCTCCATTAACTAGTCCTTGCTCCAGTCAAAGTTACGTTTAAGCATTACTCTACAATTCAAGCATAATTTTAATATTTTTTCCAATCCAGCTGTGTTGGAGATTGAATTTTCTAAGGTATTTAGTCTTGTTGTGGCTTGTTGACAAATGGGTAGTGTCATACCGTGTACGTCCAGTTTGTCTGTGGAGCAAATTTCAATTATTGGTTGCATTTCTTTTTTTAACATTGTTTCATTGAATTTGGAACAGCTTGCAAGAGTTGGCATTAAGGCCATACAATTGACATTTTTGTGCGCTAATTGTTCCACAGCATCAGTAGAACATGCGTTATCACCATAAAGTGAATGGATGTGCCGGGTTTTCAATATTGCTTTTGCTTCTTGAGATAGTACACCATCTCTAATACTTTTTAAAATGTTGGCGTAAGTGAGGTCTGCAGATTGACACATGTTTTCTGTTAATTCTCTGTATTGGAAATGTTGCCAAAGGTTAACATTTCCTATGCTGCCAACAGTTTTACGGCACCGTTTGTGTCCTAAGGTTTTAAAAATAGGTTCACCTTTCACTAGCTTCAATTGCAGAAGATCTCCGAAAACAATAATGTGTTTTCCTCCAAAGAGCTCTTCGTAGTTTGTTTTAAGTACTTCTTGCAATCTGAGGTGAATCAAAGCCAACATTAGGTTGGAGACCATGCTCACTTCATCTATTAGTAGCATTTTCATTTGTTTTAATACTCTGCGTATTTCCATTGCAGCTTCTGTAGAAAGTTTATAATAGTCTAATTTCTTTTGGTATTCTACTGGAAGGAGTAGTAATCGGTGTAAAGGGACACCGCCTATGTTGTAGGCAGCTAAACTTGTGGGGCAGTTACAACAGCTGACAGTTTGTTGTTTGTCAATTGCTGAAGGAACTTGCTGATGATTTTGATTAAGAATGTTTGCCTGAACCAGCTTCACCACTGACGTACAGCAGAATTTATTTATTTATTTATTTATGTATTCTTATTTGTTGAGCGCACAGCAGACCGAAGGCATTGTGGCGCTTGTTACAGTGTTGCTTATACTTAGTTACATACAGTTCAAGTCCGTAGGTGTTACATTAGACGATATTATACATTTGTTACATACATACATTGTGGAGCAGGTAGTTAGGAGAACAGATTAGTTGAAGAGGGCAGTTTTGAGTTTTTTGCGGAGGAAAATAGAGATGTTTCATCTCTGGGTATGTTGTATAGTATAGGTTGGTAATTTTGGCTGGTACATTCTTTATTTTCATGTTGTACACCGTGTGCAATTTATTTTCTTACTTCTTCAAACATGGTGTGCTGGTATTTGTTAAGTTTTGATTGTAGTACAGTTAAGTCTTCTGTATCTTCTTCATAGAGACACATGTTGATTTCTACTTCTGTCATAGCTAATTCTGCCTCATTTGCTATTAGTGGCCGTTCTAGTGGTTCTTGGTTTCCTGTTGCAGAAGGTTGACAACTGTTGGAAGTGTACTTATCTAGTTGGGCCTGGAGTTCTTCTTCGTGTTGCTGTTCATTGTGCAACATTGTTTTGTACTGCATAAAATTAACATCGGTGATAGTGCTTTCATTTGCTTTGAAAGCATCTTCATAGCAGTCATAGTTATCTAGTATATCTTCTTCTTTTATCCATGATTTAAAAAGTTGTAGCAGGGACATGTAATATAGATCTTACTGTTGAGGAGTTTTTAATGACAATTTGATGTAATTAATTAAGCTTCGTTTGGTAAGTTTCACTAAGCTGCCTTCACAATCTGTCACTCTATATCTACCTTTGTTTTCATCGGGTTTTATATTATTTTTGTATGCAAAGTTTTGGACTATGTGGTATAGACACATGCTGTCCAAAGTGGTACCCCTGTTCGGGTAGTATGTGTCTAGTAAATTGTTTTTCAAAATGTCTTGACTGTTGGGATCATTTTTGGCTATTTTTTTCTATGTCCTCATATGATTTGAGAACTCTTTTTCTAGATTTAGCAGGACCAAGACTTAACCATACTATATTTTCAAATTTTCCATACAAAGCAGTATCGGCTAAACGATCTGCAGCTTCATAGGCGCCACATTCTCTATGAGAGAGCATTTTTATGCCTAGGCTGTACAATTTCTGAGATAGTGTTTTGTCTGATGATAGGTCATTCCAGAGGTCTTGAAGCTCTGTTTTTTCGGCTTTTGGTAAGTAGGCTGTAACATATCGTGCAACTGCAGTGGAATTGTCTGCAATGTACTGCACATCTATGTTTGCATTCCATAAGAGGGCAATGATTGCATTGTAATCATTGACATATTTTGATTCTTCTGTTCTTTTTATGTAATACATGTTCTTAGGTGATTTAACTTTAACACTATGTCGAACTGAAGACATGAAGTTGTTCACGTCACCTGTTTTTGTAACTGATCTAGGGAAACCAAAGCACCATTTGGCGTAGTATTTCCCTTTGTTTTTGTATTTGTGACGACAATATTTGCCACATTTGTGTCTTTGAAATTGTACAATTTGTCAATGAAGGTCACTATGTCTCGTTTGTGAAGGGATTTTACAAGTGACATATTTTTGGATGAACTGCAACACAGTGGCATCACTGTCCTGACCAAATTTAGGTGCACCTTTAATCCATAAAAGCATGTGGATATGTGGTGCTACTCTGGCTTGGTATTCTTTTCTCAAAAAGAAGTGTTGCACTTCTCCGAGGGGAGGAACAGTTCTA
Source organism: Ambystoma mexicanum (assembly GCF_040938575.1). Lineage (NCBI taxonomy): Eukaryota > Metazoa > Chordata > Amphibia > Caudata > Ambystomatidae > Ambystoma > Ambystoma mexicanum. Next base: position 92,619,770 of record NC_090930.1, on the reverse strand, counting down.
TTACAAATAAAGTGTAGCATAGCAATGAAACGATGGTGGAAATATCTTGAAACATTAACAGAGAGCAAAGTTCTATAGGTGTTAGTATATCTATGTTGGTTTGTTGTTGTTTGATATGCATAGGAAATCATGTAAATCTTCCCATTCATATTCTGCACAAATTAATGTAACAAACCAAGTGGGTGGTCCAAGGTTTCTGATCATACAATGTACATCTCTGTGATGTCGGAACCAGTATTCTTTCGTACCACGCATGTTTGCAAACAGATTTGTTATGCTTGATTGTAAAACGTCATATTTTTCTTGCACTTTTTGTATTAATTGCATAGCTGACATATTTTGAAAGTGGGTTCCAGATTTCAATATGTGTGCAACTCCGTAACATAGGGTTGCTAGTTCACTTTCAAACAGTAGGTGGAATATGTATTCCACATTTTGTGTAAATCTGGGATCTTCACAATACATTCGTAATGAGTGGCATTCTGGTACTGTTATCTGAGTGGGTCTATCATCGTATCTTCCTCCTTTGCCAGTAGGAAATAATAGTGGAAACGCATGTGCTTCTATACTTTTTTCCAATATGCTCATTGTTGAACCTTTGGTTTGTCGCATTTTGTAAGTTTCTAGCGCATCATCTCTGCTGTCATTAGAGTGCAATGGATGAATTGTATAATGGTCTAAAAGAGTGGATACTGCAGCAGGATCCAGAAGTTCAAATTGGCCAGTTTCTGATCACTCTTGAATTATTTCAGCTGTTTCCCTTAAGGTTTCTTCAATATTTATTTCTTTGTAGTATTCATTATTGTCTTTCAGATATTGCAAGGTTGTCTAACTTAATGTAAGTCCACGAGTTATTGCCAATTTCTTTTGTCTTTGTTGGTACACCATTTACTAAGACAACTAAAGATTGCTCTATTGGATGTTACACTCCCAGAGTGTGCACATTTCCTGTCAGATCTAATGGTAAATAAAATACTTTGCCACAAATGCCTTTCACCAATTCAGAGGGAGGTAATTTTGCTGGTTTTGGTTGAAGGCATATTATTGCTTGAAATTGGTGTACTGTTTGAATTGTGATACTCTCATACAAATTGGTTGTTGCAAAATTGAGGGTTTTGGTAGTGGGAATAATTCCAAGTTATTTGTGATGGCACATGAAGGAGTTTGCTTATTGTCAAGTTTTGTAGTGCAGTAACTGCAACATATTAAGGGTTCACTTATTTCGTACTTGATTTCTGCTAAAAGGTAGAGGGATAATTCAAACCATTTGTAGTCTTCATTGTCTTCTATTTTGTATGTTACGTCTATAGTTTTTGTGTTCCTTTTGTAAAAAGTTCTGCGGCAACACACACTCACATGGTTTGGTACTTCAGCGGATGTACTTTAAAATATTCATATTTCTTTTTTGTATGTGTGTAATAGAAGGTTGCCATGTGCACAATTGTTGCTAGTCTGTTCTAAAGCTATTGCATTTTGTAAGTGGCTTTCACTTCCAAAATATTTTCTCTGGATACGGTCGATTTCTTCTTGTAGGTATTTGGGTGTACCATGTAGAAGGGTGTTATTTAAATTGGCTAGTTCTAAAGCAGGACTTTTAGAATAGTACAGTGTATACATAGATGTCTTACATTGAATGATGTGTTGATATTATTTTGGAAGGTGCTTTTGCAAATAGGTCCTGAAATAGGTCCTAAAATCCAGGTCAATGAATGTCCTTGTAGTCCTGTGTATTTGCGCACTGGACAGGTATCCATATTTTGCAGCACTTCCACTTTGATTTTGTCTTTACCTTTCACGTACTGATTGAGGAACTGGCGCAAAGATTTGAAAGATTTGTTGGGAATGTTACACATTGACGTGCGTGGCCATTTGTATACTGGACGTTCAGGTTCAATCGAATGGAGAAGTAATTCTGAGTTTTCTGGGGACTTTTGTAAGCAGTGTTTCTTGTCCCATGATGGTATTATTGATTTTTTCATATACTCGTCCACTGCTATGGATGGCAATTGTGTTTGTTTGGTTTTGTTTATATGCTTCTTAAAATATGGTTCTGTGGTCGTGGTCTGACGCCATTTACCTCCACAGATATTTAAGAAGTAATTTTTGTTGACATTCTGTTTATTAAGAAGTTTATTTTGTAGTTTAGTACTTAGTTTTGTTAGTGGTTTCATCCTGTTTAACACTAAAATAAATAACTTCCTTTTGAGAAGGATTGCAGAGCTTCTAGGAGAGCTTAAACGAGAGCTTCTAGGATTAATTTTCTATGGTAGGTTTTAAGGGTTGTGGATGATTTCACTTCTGTTCTTATTAGATTCTGAAGGACTCTGTGGCAGAACATTTTTGCTAAAATACTTTTTTTAGTATGGTTTCTTGCTAGTATATGAGGATTCATAGGAGGACTGTTAGCAGTAGTGATGGCCGAATTCTTGTCAAGCATTTTCTGTTTCCTTTCACATTTTGATAGAGGAGGCAAAGTTTCTGTAGTTGAAGCTTCTTTTGTTTTGCTAAATGACTGCTTTAGCTGTTTTGTTTGAACGTTTTGTACACAACTCTGGTAGAGATGGATGCTTATTTTGGACACTTTTATTTTCATTTTCTCTATTTCTGCATTGCTTTCTATGTACTTGCTTTTTGGTAGGCATTCTTTGGGGTCTGTTAAAAAAAAAGAAGGTATTGGTTGGTCTGTTTTACAATGTATGTGTGCTGTGTGCATGCGTGTATGAGTTTGATGGGGAAGTTGTTTGTGGTGGTGAGTTAATGTGCATTGGGCAGTTACAATGAGTTGGGGAGGCTATTTTTCTGTTTGTATGTTACTACACTCTAGTTCAGATGAGAGTTGAAAGTGAGCTAGTGGTGAGGAGAAGCATTAATAGTAAACATAATGGTATAAAATTAAAAAACAGTTATTTGTTTTGCAGTACTAAAATTCTAAGGCTTGAGTATGTTATTTGTGTTCCAAAAAAATGGGGATTTGTGTGCCATTTTGCCTGTTAATCTCCATTTACTAAATGGGGATTTGTGGGCAGAATGGTTCAGAAATCGATGTTTTTTTTGGTGCGCAAATTACATATAAAGGTAGTATTCTACTTACTTTTTTTTGGAATGAGCAGGTTTCTTCGGATATGTTGTTTGTAGTTTAGATGCTGTTGATTTTCAGGAGAGTGGTTTTCACTGCAATTGTAAAAGGAAGAAGTTAGTAATTTTGTGTGTTTATGGCACTGATGTTAATGAACAAGTTAACTTTTATGTTTTTGTGGTAGTATTCCCGTTTGATATCTGAACATAGTGTATGCACACATTTTATTTGATTATATGCAACCTTTATATGTTATTTGCAGTATGTTAGTTCAACCTTTTTTTACAAATGAGTACAATTTTAAGTTCATGAAATTCCCTTGTTGTTTTGCAGCTGTGTTGTAGATAGCAGAGAGGTTAGGAAGTGATTGTTCATTATAGTAGATGGGAAAAATTTGAATAATTTCATATTGTAACTAGACATGCAAATGATCGGAAGCACCTGAGAGGGAGATTTCACCACAGCAATCGGGAACGTTTATTTTTCTCATACGATCGCATTGGGATTAGCATTAATTTAGGCGGAAGACACTAAAAAATTGTTTCAATTTTTAATGAAAAATCAAGTTTCGCACGTAAATCGGGAGGGTTGCCATGTATGTATAGGTGATGGGGGAGATAGTAAAAAATAGTGCTATTTTTCAATGAAAAATCGGGAGTCTCGCGTCTAAATCGGGAGGGTTGGCATGTATGTATGTGTTATGTGGGAGATAGGAAAAAGTAGTGCGATTTTTCAATGAAACATCGGTAGTCTCGCGCTTAAAGTGGGAGCGTTGGCATGTATGTATTGGCTATGCAGATTTAGTGGCATTACTTTGTTTATATGGATTCATAAGAGTTGTACATGTACTCTGAATAAAATATGCATACCTGTACTTTGTAATCATGCATGTGGATATGCATGGAGCTGTAAGTAGAAATCTTCGAGACTTGCACGGTAGTTTTTGTAGTAGGTGCTTTTCAATTATATGAGACTTGTATTCAGAGTGATCAAGAGTACATTTGAAGTGCGGAATTCTGATGATGGAGTTAGATGTAGAGGTATTGGATGTGATTGGTGGATGGGTGTGTGGCTGCTTAGCTGTGTCCAATGAGGGAATGGATTCGCGAGTGATGTAGAAAGGGTAGAAGGGCTGGCTAAGAGTTACGTGCCGCACGCACACCGCACCTGTCCGTGGGTAGGGCGTGCCACATGCAGGGTTTTACTGCAAATCCAGCATGGAAAGGGGACTGTAGGGATCAGCCAATCAGAAGTTGACGTTGTTGATTTGTGTAGAAAGCGAGTGTGTGTAGTGAAGATGGCAGAGGTGGAGACAGTCAGGGTGTTGGTGCTCGGAGATATGTTTGTCCATGGTTTAGAGCACTATTCTCAATGCAGGCATGTGGCAACAATTTCGATGTTAGAGAAGTGGAGGTGGTGTGGAGCGCTGCGACTGACTGCAATGTAGAGGCAATTCTCCAAGTTTGCAGAGATATGCATAGGATGAACATTCCCCATGTGGTAGTTTTGCACTATGGTGCTTTCCATTTGGGGAACATGAGTTCCCATACTTTGTTGGGAGATTTGGAACAGTTGGTTCAAGCAGTAACCAACATCTTTCCAACTGCGAAAGTAATTTTTTCTGGATTACTTCCTACAGCAAAATGGGACACAGTTCTGTTTTTTGTCCTGATCAAAGCATTGCTAAGTGTGCAATCAATCGAGGCATGTGTGCTTTCATGTTAAGAGCTGGTATGTTTTTCTGTAGCCACGAGAACATTGTTTCGAGTAATGCAGCTTATTTTGAAGCAGATGGCGTTTCTTTATCTTTTTTGGGAAATGCCATGATTTTTTGCAATGTAAAGGTTGATTTGGAGCAGGTTATGTGAAGATTTTAGGAGTAAACTAAGAAGAAAAAAAAATACAAAATAACAGGTGTCTGTCAGGCATCTGCCAAAAAAACCTAAATAAACGGCTTTTCAGAGTCCACCTTAAGGGGAAATGGGGAACAGTATTTAAATGTACATTCGCCACGCTCAGATCTTCTACATGTCCGCAGACAGGGCGGTAGTCTGCGGTCAGCGCGTATTACATACAGGAATTCTGGGGTGGAGGGGCATGCAAATGAGAATGTGCGGAGCTAGGGATTGGTCAGTAAAGTTTAGTGGGTGTGTTGTGTACGGAGAGATTTAGTGAGGACGTCTTTTTCCTGAGAGGAGAACAGACAGCTATGGCTGTGTCGGCTCGAAAACAGATTATCTGGATTTTGGGAGACTCATGGATACATTGGCAGAAGGTGCATGCAGAACGTTGTGGTATATCTGCAGATCTTGGATTCCCTCATGTGGAAGTGCACTGGCATGGAGTTCGTGGAATGAGTGGCTGGACTTGTTACCTCTTTGTGCTACGTTACAGACAAAGTATCATCCTGGCATAATTATAATTCATTGTGGAGGGAACAGTTTAGGACATGTGTCCGGAATTTCTTTGCAATTTGCAATGAAGGAAGGACTTGAGAAGGTCATGGACATGTTTCCAAAGTGTCAAGTATTTTTTTCACGTATTGCGCAAAGACAAATGTCGCTGCGTTCTTCTTCATTTGGTCCCCAAATGGAGAAAGTGAGGCGCAATGTCAATAAGGCTGTTTGTGCCTTTCTAAGAGATGTTGGCATGTTGTCTTTCCACAACGAACATATTATGTTTCACAGCACATTCATTTTTCGCACAGATGGAGTCCATCTTACATATGCTGGCAATCAGATTTTTATTCAAAATGTACAAAATGCATTGCAACCTTTTTTGGAAATATAATCATCTATTTTGTATTACATGTTGACAAATCCAAGTTTTTGAAACACACAAAACACCACCAAAAGGCTCTTTTCAGAGCCACCACTTACTCCCAGAGAAAAGTGCATTGGTTTTGCTAGGGTTGCACCCCAAAATATATCTATCCTAGGACTGTCCGCAGACTTTTAAAAAAATGCACGAGGGCCTGCACCATTTACTTCATAGTTCTATTTTTAAACTGAGAAAGGTGGCTCTGAAAAGAGCCTCGTTTTTACTTTTTGTTTTATATATTTTTTGTGGCTTTTTCTACACCCGACACACTAGGAGAGAAGAGGAATGGAGGGTAAGGAAGGGACACCAACCACGGGGATAAGAAAGGGCAGGTGGAGAGAGGAAGATGTAGGGTGGACCTTATTTTGGTAGGTAGCAGCTCTTCTGGTGCTCCCGGACTGTAGTCTCGAAAGCACTTCGAAGATTCTCCCCCCTGCAGAGTACTGCGTCGCAGTACATACACAATATGGTGACCCTCGAAAGGTAAGGGTCAACAGCATTGCAAATGGCCTGTGAAGCAGCTGGAGGGATGCGCGCTCCCACAGGAGTGTCTCTTGTGGTGAGAGGATTGGAAACGGAGGCTGCTGCGGAGGAACTCAACCTACTACGTTCTTTACATGGTACAACTTTGCAAATTCCGCACTGTGGAACGAAGTTAGGTGTCACTTCATGGATGTCGGACCAATGCTGTACGAAGCACGTCTCCCACGACTCAACACCAAATTACACTGGTTACAGGTGACCTTGTTCGCGCGTGCTTTCAGTACGTTACCAGGAACGGTAAACAACTGCCACACCCACGACTCCCGGTGAGTGCTGGTAATAGGGAGTTCCTCGACCTCATTCTCTTCACCCTCTTCATCCTCGTTTTCTACATCCTCACTCGAATTCCCCTCTGCAGGCCCTTGGGGAGGTGGTGGTGGTGGAGGGTTTGGGGGTGGTGTTGAGGCTGATGTAGCAACAGAAGTCATGGATGCCATTAGGGTTGGTGAGGTAATCTCCGCTAGAGCACTAAAGGCAGCAAAAGTCAATCTCCAATAGCCAGAAGTACAATGAAGATGAGCTGTGGGGTGTGGCATTTTATAGGGGTGGAGGGGTGCGCCTCATGACCATATCGATCACTCAAAAGCGATCAAAAAGTTCCAAAAAACATGTGGCAAGCTAGGGCCATTGTCTGGGACATGTGGAATGGTGATGTTTTACTGTAAAATAATTTGGATTGTCTGCATAAATTCTTTTAAAATGTTGGGGAAGCGGACAAAGTGTGCAAATTAGGACACACGCTCAGCGTGGGTGCGGTCACATGATGATGTCGTGAACACGCCCGCGAATGGAATGGGTGTCCACAGGACACCAAATGCACAGGAACAGTTGTGCGCATCCGCGCGGGTGTTCTACGGACAGTGTTTGGTCCTGAAACTAATTGAAAGTGCGACACAAGTGAGACGGACAGTTACAGACAGGCGTGATGTTCGCAGGATTTATGGGTATGGTGCACATGTGCGTAGATGTTCTGCAGACTGTACGGCCAGGTATAGTGTTAGAACACCTGCATTTTGTTTGACTACGACATCGCGGCCACCGCGCATGTTCTACGGACATTGCCATCTTGGTTGCGAACAGTAAGGACAGGTATGGTGTCCTTAGGGCACTCCCATTTTGTTATTTTACAGACATCACAGACACCTTGTGTGTTCTAAGAACAGTTTCATCTTGGTTGCAAATGCTATGAAGAGGTATAATGTCCTTAGGACCCCCCAATTTTGTTGATTTACGGACATCCCGGACAACTGGTGTGTTCTAAGAATAGTTTCATCTTGTTGCGAATGGTACTGATAGGTCTACTGTCTTTAAGACATACATATTTTGTTAATTACGGACAAGCCGGACAGGCGTGCTGTCCGCTGCCATTTTTACTGTTTGTTTTTTTAATTAGACACAAACAATTTAATTAAAACTAACATAACATTTATTTTATAATACACATATACAGCAATTAAGAAAGAGAGGGGGAAGCAGAAACTGAAACAAATAGAGGCTAATTAGGGGTTTTCAGAGGATCGTTGTGAGGGGATTATGGGATGGAAATTTCGTGGAAACGTTTATGTTGTTCGTGAGGTTTTGGGGATACTTCACTGGGACATGGCGAGGCGGGACAGGTACAGGTAGTACAGTGGTATCTAATTCTTCCTTTGACATGCTCCTCCACAAATTGCCTTAAACCATTGAAATTATCTTTCAGCATGTCCACTTTCTGTTATATGCATTGCAAGGTGTCTTGCATTGTGCCTTTTGGTGGAATTTCTTCAATCTTTGCATGGTCTGTTAAAAATAAATATATATATGTTAAGTACACATAAAGTACTGACTATTAATTTGCTTATGCAGAGAAGTGTGTACCATTATTATCGCTATCTTCCGACATTTTGTTACACGGAAAATTCTCCTCAAGCCACTCCAAAGTACTGCACATTTCTGTGTGAAAAACACAAATACATTAATTGTTCTGTACCTCATACAAAAAGTATACAACTATATAAGAAAAATGAAGTTTACTTACTAGTTTCTGGTAATTTGCATTTGTTGTGTTGTGTTTGCGTACTGTCGCTCCTAGCTCTGCAGTTTCTGTGAGAAAATGATATTGGAGGCATATCTTTTTAGTTATGGTATAATCCATTTCTTTACATATGTATTTAAATGGATGGTTGATGTGTTAAACGTGTAGGTTCCACTGCTTATTTATTATTACTTATAATGTGTTTATGTGCTGCTTTTTAAATATGTGCAGTATTTCTATGGTATGATAGAACAATTTCAGATACCCCCTGAGTGTTTGGGTAGTGTTGATGACGTCCGTGCCCGTCCGCGGACATACGCACAGTCCATGGCCTTCAGAAATCATTAGCAGGGGGGTTCAGTATGTTCTATGTTACATGTATATAAAGTAAGGGAATCGTAGTAAACATCTCCCAAATTCACACGAAGAAAGTGTATATTCAGTAAAAAAACTTTGTTAAAGGAACGTTATGGTTAAGTTGCGCTACTAAAAACCTATGAAATTCAGTAAAACAACTTTGTTAAAGAGTGTTATGGTTCAGTTGCGCTACTAAAAACCTGTGAAATTCAGTAAAAAACGTTGTCAAAGGGACATTATGGTTCCAAGTAAAACCGAAACACCCTTGAAATTCACCAGTTATGGTCAGCTAAGCAACCATAACTTGCACCACCACTGTGCACTGCTAAGACTAACACCCAGGTCATCAAAGATGACATCACAAATGTCATTGATGACATCACTGATGACATCACATGTACATTTAGTTTTCATGCAGAGGCTCCACAAGGGATTGTCATTATAATATTGGCAGAAAAGTATCAGAGATGATTGAAGAACTAAGATATGCCACGTAGTTCATTAAGCAATGCATTGCTGAAAAAAAACATTGCATTGCTGAGTTCCTTCAGTACATTACGAACTCATGACGAAATGTAAGGATTGTCTGCAGCATGCACTACAGTGGTGCAATATTTGTAATCTTCCCATGTTGCATACTAAATTGATAAATGCCTCCATTACAGATTTTCACATACTGTGAAACATAAGTATCTATGTATGCTTCCCTTACTGCATAATTGCACTATTACTCACGAAAACATAAAGAGAGCTCAATGCATACAAATATAAGCATATACAGGGAACGTAACTCAAGCACCAAAAACTGTGGTATTACCACAAAATATTCATATCCGAACTAATTAACTTCATGGACTGAAAGGATTCTTGTGTTTCTGGATTCTTTGTTCTTCTATACATATGTATGATATAATGTAACCGTAACCTAAGTAAAGTATTGTAAGAATATATGAGACGGGTAAGGACTACAAATATAGCACGTTTAACTTCTTAAACTGCTGACTGACAGTGAGGAAAGCCATATGTCAGTGAACAAAAAAAGAAGGAGCTGGACATGTGTTGTCACCTGTGCTGTCATCATAGCACTTTGTAATATAGTATAGTAACTTTTTAGTTCCTGCCTGTTACTGCCCTACATATATCGGTGAAGGAAAAAAGAGTGAGCCAGACATCTGATGTCATCAGTGTTGTCATCAATGACATTTGTGATGTCATCTTTGATGTCCTGGGTGTTAGTATTAGCAGTGCACAGTGGTGGCGCGAGTTATGGTTGCTTAGCTGACCATAACTGGAGTATTTCAAGGGTTTTTCGGTTTAACTTGGACCCATAATGCCCCTTTAACAAAGTTTTATTTACTGAATATATATATATGTCGACAATTCCACGCTAGTTATTGCACTATTCCTGTTAGAAGTACTGATCCTGATTGCATGTAGGAGCAGTGCTCTATTCTGCTTAACTCCATTTCATGGACTTGTTATTTAACAACTAACATCAATGTGGGCGCTCATATCCATACCCAACATTTTGCCTTTCCTTACATGTTCACTATTAGGAACTTCTTCAGAGAAATATAAATTGTTCAAACTCTGACAACAGAGTCACAAAATAATTCCCTCTGCAGAGACAAATAGTTTTATTACTAAATAATCTATTTCTCAACTTTATACAAAACAGGCCCATTGTTAGGCATGAGAAAGACAGGACTAAAATTACCACGATGCACCTGATCAACTGTCATGGGGATAATTGGAAGGAACAGGGAGCCCAACTCAAAATGTCAATATTTGGAGACCCGGTTTGGCTCAGCGTGTCATTTCTTTGGGCAGGGTCCTGCCAAAAGCATTGCTTTACTCCATGTTCTCACTGCTGCACAGTTGTACCGTGGTGTGTGTAGCACCTGTGTACCCGCTGATTTTTCAGTCAACAGTGCTGTGCTTTCTGGGACTTCTTCTTACGCAGTTTTAATCATTGTGAGACTTAAAGTTGTGTCGCGTTCAAAGTCACAGCGATTAAAAAGACAGTACTCGCTGCTGACGGCAGCCATGCCATAGCCCCACGTGTGTGCACTCTGCATTATTTTCACGGAAATGGAGTCACGGTGGTCAAGGCTGGAAAGCAGCTTCACATTTTTGAGAATGACCCCATCGCCCCTTAGGCCCGTACATCACACGCGAACTGTCCGAGTTTCCTTCCTCGGTGGAGACTTTTTAAAATTGATGGCTTGAGAAATGTCTGGGCGTGTGAATCCCAAACGCAGTCCCATTCGTGCACCGTGTTTCTTGACCTGTCGCAAACACTCACGGATGTCCCACGCCCTGGCAGCTCCAGCCACAGAGATAAAGCCGTCCAGTAGCCCTGGCCTAGCCCCCTCCAACTGTGGGGATTCTGATCATCCTTCATCTTTCTCAGGTTGCCACGGTGACAGGAAAACGACAGTGACCCCGAGGGATAAGGGCCTGCCGAGCATCCTGCATCCTTCGCCTAATCGATTTCCAAGACCTTCCCAGGCTGTCAGGATTAATCAGGGCGCACGGCTCCCCGAACCTGGGAGAGTTCCTGTTCAGCAACCCGAGGCGAGAAAACAAATAGGCGTGCATTTTGCTGTTCTTGAGGCAAACCATGCGCTCTTGCTTGAAAGTCGACAGTTATCAGGAGCGGCCCCGTTGGGCTCTTTAGTGGAGCGTGCGGAGGTTCTGCGCGTGGCCGGGGAGCAAATAACACATGCCACGGAATAAATTCACTGGCACGCAGCGGACAGACACCATTTACCCTCCCCTGAAACTCCGAAGGTCTACGCATGATGACTTAATGATCAGCTATCCTTTGAAATCATGATGTATTAGGACGGAGAGAGGAGAGCTACCATTCACAGGCTGCCTTGGATAACAGTGATTAAGGAAGATCGCACGATGGCTGCACTGGCGAGCCACAAGTGCGTGCTGGCTGGCCTGGTCTAAGATGCTCTCTTTTCTTTCTTTCTTTCTTTCTTTCTTTCTTTCTTTCTTTCTTTCTTTCTTTCTTTCTTTCTTTCTTTCTTTCTTTCTTTCTTTCTTTCTTTCTTTCTTTCTTTCTTTCTTTCTTCCTCTCTTTTTTTTTCTTTCTCTTTCCATCTCACTCTCGCCTTGGGTGGACATCATTGCTTATTGTATAGGCAGCAACTCAACACTTGCCCTATTATCAAGCCATCTTCAGTGTTTCAGAACTCCAGTACCACAGTTCACCTCCACATTTGCTCCTCCACCACTTTCATCCAACTTCCTGGCACTCTCAAAGTTCGAGTCTTCAGTTTGGTACATACATAGAATACACAAGGGTGAGGGCATGTGAATGGGCCTGGCCTGATTTTTGAGCTACAGGCAGCAGGTACACTTATATTATACAAACACACTTAGTGGCATCACGTGTAGCTCCTAAAGCAGGGCCCTCGCATAGGCCCTATATAAGGGTATCTAGTCTCTAACTCACTAACTCATTACTTTTCCTTTTTTGGCCAGCTCAACCAACCTAGCTACCAAAGGAATCTGGCCCTCTTTCCTCCATCCAGCTTGAAACAGTAAAAGTAGTAATGCTACCACAGTGCCTGGATATTCACCCTCCTTGCCACTGCCCCACTTGTATGTTGATTCAGTGAGCCACATAGACCTGCATGTTACCCTTCCATAGTACTATCTCCACCTTGATTGCCTCCTCTTTACCCCCCTCTATTTATATACTAAAGCATTATTACCTGAGTGCGGTGGGGGGGGGGCATTACTGGGCTAGTTAGACGCCTGAGCGAAACAAGTGTTCTAATGGTAGCCGGGAGCATTACCTGCCCCGGTAATGCACCCCACGAGTAATATTGCTATTAGTACCCCAGCATGTTGTACCGGGGTACTAATAGTGTTTTGTTCAAAGTCGATTAACAATGTGTTTGCCGTTTCTCAACTTTACCAAAACTACAAAATAAAATGGCTGCCATGGATCGGGGAGAAGGGAACTACACATAGACACTTCTCCCTTTGCATGGCGGCTAGTCACGCTTCCGGGATACAACGGGAACACAACTCCTCCCAGGGCAGGTGAGGGATAAGGAAGCAACAGGTAAGTTGGGCATGCGTGCGGGGTCTAAACATGTGGAAAAGCGGGGTGGGGATGCAGGGGCGCTGGGGCAGAGAGGAGCACTTACCTGTTTGTCGGTGGGGGATAATGGAGGCCTCCAGCTCTGAGGATGCTTGGAACATGGACTTTACCATGTGGTAAAGCACCCATTCTGAGCCTCCACATTGTCTGGTAGGCTGAAAACCAAGCCCCCCCCTACACCCACACTGGGTACTATTTATTTTATTTTATTGTTGTTGCTTATATAGTGCACCAAGCCCAAAGGAATCTGGGTGCTTTTTACATAAAATGTACATTTGTTGCATAGGTTGCAGGTGTGCATATATATTTACAATTATACATGTTTGCAGTTTTGAAAATATTCATATTCTCAAATAAAAACAGTGTATGAATACAAATATGTACAGGTTGCAGCAGTTATTTACATGCCTTGGATACGTGTGTGTTTTAGAGGTACAGTTTGTGTGTGAACAGGTGAGTTTTTAGCTGCTTACGGGCAATCCAGAATGATTCCTGTGCTCTCAGATGGGTTGGCAGGGCATTCCAGGGTTTGCTGGCTTGAGAGGGGAAGCTGCTGCATCCCACTTTTTGAATCTTATATTTGGGGTGATGAGTCGGTTCTTTTAGGCGGCTTTGGTGAGTCTGGTAGACTGGGGTTTGGAAATTCTGTCTGCTATGTAGGCCAGGGCAACCCTATGAATACATTTGTGCGTAAGTGTGAACATTTTGAACCAGATCCGTTCTTGTATGGGTAGCCAGTGAAGTATCCGCATAGTTGCTGATATGTGTGCTGACCTGGGGATAGTTAAAGCTGAAAGCAGGAGTTGAGGAGTTTGCATGTGTTTGAGGTGGCTTAAACAGTGGCATTAACTTGTTTTTGGCACGGTGAGGGAGGAGTCTAAGTAGAACACCAGTGTTTTGACCTGATTCGACACTTGGATAATGTTGCCGCCAATGTTGAAGGATTGAAATGCAGTGCTGCATTTGGCAAGCCTGAGTTGAGATCCTATGAGGAGTAACTCAGTCTTGTCATTGTTGAGACACAATCTGTGGTGTGCCATCCAGGCCTGCATGGTATGATAAATGGCGTTGAGTGTTTTGGGGTCAGTGGCATGATCTCCTGTGATAGGTAGGAGGACCTGCGTGTCATCTGCATAGTTGGAGTAGGTGACACCCAGGCCATCAAGACAGTCGAACAGTAGCTCTGTAAATATGTTATACAAAGTGGGAGACACGCATGAACCTTGCAGTACTCCACATGTGACCGGTGTGGGTGGCGCCTCTGCCTTGGGTGAGAAGACCTTCATTGTTCTGTCAGATATGAAGGACCTCATCCAGAGGGTGGCGTTAGATGAGAATTGAGCAGATGTACTGGGGTGGTTACAAAGGATATTGTGGTCCACTAAATGAAAGGCAGCCAAGAGATCTAGGAGGAGGAGCAAGGCAAGCTTCCATTTATCTTTCAGGTCGTCCAATTGGACATTTAAATCTAGTAGGGCTGTTTCTGTCCCGTGTTTCGGGCAGAAGCCTGATTGCCTAAGACCCAGAATGTTGTTATCTTCCAGATATTTTTGAATTTTAGATGATATCGAGTATTTTTAGAAGAAACAGGTTGGTTGTGATGGGTTTTTTGAGGTCTGTTGGGACACAATTGTTATGGAACGAGGCATTTATGAGATTGCTGATGAAGGGGGGCGAGTTTAGGAGCGCAGTCTTTGATGATTGAAGGTGGGCATGGGTCCCCTTTGCACTTGGATGGTTTTAGGCTCGAGATGATTTGCAGGACTTCCATTATGCTGAACGAGGAGAATTCAAAATGAGTAGTGTTTGGGTTGTTAGTGGGTTTAGGTTGGTGACTGGTTGTAGCTGAGGGGTTTACTAACGTTTCTTTTTTTTTTTGTAGCTATTTTAGCCTGAAGTTGCATGATTTTACCCAAGAGAGCGTTCTGAATGTCTAGGCACCAGCTTTTATTTTGTTGCAGTTTTCCACTGGGGGAATGGGGGTTTCTAACTCTCTAAGGATAGATAATAGTTCTTTAGATTTTGAGTTAGCTTTGGCTATTCTGTCGTTATACAGTGCACTTTTACCATGGATGACTTGTAGTTTGTAGTCTTTAGCTGCCTTGAGGAAGCCTGTTTTGTTTAGTTTGGAGGATGAGGTTTTACAGGAAGCTTCAGCTTTTCTTAAAATTCTTCTTAAGGTATTAAGAGTGAGGATGAATCATCCGTTGAGATGCGTGGGTTGTCTGGCTTTGGGGAGAGTACAGGGGGGCCGTTTGTCTATAGTTGCCAGTATGGCGTTGTTGTAGTGTTGTGTCAAGGTGGTTGGGTCTCTATGAAAGGTTGTAGTAGTGGCAGCAGGCTGTGAGCCCTTATGTTCAGTTTATTTCTGGTTGGGGATTCTGGCTCTAGTTTTGGGTTGCAGTTTCTATTGTTGCATGTTTCAGTTTTTAAGGTAATAAGGTGGTGATCAGACCACGGGCAGGGTGAGTTGGATGAGATGGTGGACTCGCAGTTGAAGTCAGCGGGCCAATCTAGGATGCAGCCTTTCACGTGAGTGGGATTGAGGATCCTTTGTGTAAGTCCAAGGATGGACATGGTGTTGGCTAAGGCTAGGGCGTTTTTGTCCGAATGGTCACAATAGCCAAGGTTAAAATCACCCAATATGATGGTTTGTGAATTGGGTGGGAGTTAGTGGATAGGATTTGGGTAATGACATTTTAAAATGAGAGTAAAGGTCCTGGTGGTCTGTAGATGAGATGGACGTTTAGATTGGCGTTCGCATTCAGGGACATTTTTGCTGAGAGGGGTTCCCCAGAGGTGATGGGGGCAGTGGGCGACTCTCTCATGTTTAGGGAGGTTTTGGCTATGATGGCCACACCTCCACCTTTGGCTGTGGGTCTGTCCATTCTGCAGGACGGTTATAGACAGGGCAGGGCAGGACCAGCTGCTGCGTGCAGCCCTGATTCGGTATAGCAAGGAAGTCAAATTTGTGGGTCGTGATAACATCCACAATGTCCAGGGCATGTGCCGGCAGGGATATGGTATTGATGAGGTCTCCTAGGATGTTAACAGTGGTTGTAGGTGCACGGGTGTGAGAGATATTGAGAAAGTGATCATGGGTGTGTGCGGTTCTTTGTGTGAGGAGTGAGTTTCTTTTGGGAATAGAAGGGGTGGTGGTAAAGGTGTTATTTCTAGTGACTTTGGTTCTAGAAGATATGCTGTGTTTTTTTAATGCTATAGTTGGTGGGTGTGTGTGTATGTGATGGTGCTTTGAGGGGAGAGTTTAGGTAGTGTGGCCCGGGCTGGTCTGAGAACATGCATGGTTGAGGGCCTCCTAAGACAATTGAGAAGCGCAAAGGACATGTTGAGGCTCAGTGGGGCACTGTCAGATTATGCCAAAGCGTTTCTGGAGGGGTGAGGTGTTCTCAAGTAGCGAGATGCTCACTCAGGTTGGTGGTGGAGTAGATCAACAAGTGATGGCAAGTGCATGAGGGCAGATGCGGACAAAGTGTGATACGGAGTTGGGTTTATAAGTGAGTTCCCAATTAATAATGTGGTGGCTCAGTACAAATATAGTAGCATGCCGATCCTTGGGGCCCCTACGTGGCAATTTCCAAATTAAACATATTACAGCACAATACAGATGGAGTGACTCACTGGTAGTTGGGCTTTTGCGTGAGTTTCCCAGTTGTTAGAGATGCGGCACAATACAGGTATAGTAGCATGTTTTGTCATGGGGGGAGCTGCGTGGCAATTATCAAATCAATCATAAAGCAGCACAACGCAGGTATAGTAGCACGTTTTGTCATGGGGGGAGCTGCGTGGCAATTATCAAATCAATCGTAATGCAGCACAACACAGGTATAGTAGCACGTTTTGTCATAGGGGGAGCTGCGTGGCAATTATCAAATCAATCGTAATGCAGCACAACACAGGTATAGTAGCACGTTTTGTCATAGGGGGAGCTGCGTGGCAATTATCAAATCAATCATAAAGCAGCACAACGCAGGTATAGTAGCACGTTTTGTCATAGGGGGAGCTGCGTGGCAATTATCAAATCAATCGTAATGCAGCACAACACAGGTATAGTAGCACGTTTTGTCATAGGGGGAGCTGCGTGGCAATTATCAAATCAATCGTAATGCAGCACAACACAGGTATAGTAGCACGTTTTGTCGTAGGGGGAGCTGCGTGGCAATTATCAAATCAATCGTAATGCAGCACAACACAGGTATAGTAGCACGTTTTGTCATAGGGGGAGCTGCGTGGCAATTATCAAATCAATCGTAATGCAGCACAACACAGGTATAGTAGCACGTTTTGTCATAGGGGGAGCTGCGTGGCAATTATCAAATCAATCATAAAGCAGCACAACGCAGGTATAGTAGCACGTTTTGTCATAGGGGGAGCTGCGTGGCAATTATCAAATCAATCGTAATGCAGCACAACACAGGTATAGTAGCACGTTTTGTCATAGGGGGAGCTGCGTGGCAATTATCAAATCAATCATAAAGCAGCACAACGCAGGTATAGTAGCACGTTTTGTCATAGGGGGAGCTGCGTGGCAATTATCAAATCAATCGTAATGCAGCACAACACAGGTATAGTAACACGTTTTGTCATAGGGGGAGCTGCGTGGCAATTATCAAATCAATCGTAATGCAGCACAACACAGGTATAGTAGCACGTTTTGTCGTAGGGGGAGCTGCGTGGCAATTATCAAATCAATCGTAATGCAGCACAACACAGGTATAGTAGCACGTTTTGTCGTAGGGGGAGCTGCGTGGCAATTATCAAATCAATCGTAATGCAGCACAACACAGGTATAGTAGCACGTTTGGTCATAGGGGGATCTGCATGTGTTTCTGTGCAGTGAACAGCCATCACAATACCGCTTGAAATAGTATGCTTGCAATATTCTACAGGTCAGGGGTATTGTTTGAGTTGACAAGCCATAGGTACAGTAACACAGAGCTTGCTGCGTGTGGAAGTTTGGACCAGGTGAGGCCAGCTTGTAGGCATGTGACGTACAGGGTTTCAGGCACGATAATTCCTGAGTGGGGTGGTGGATGAAGGTGCTCCGGGATGTGGGTGCTATGTGCTGTGGCTGCGCTCGAGGGGTGTGATGAGGATTCAAAGTTTTGGGTGAAGATGGGCCCCTCCTCATATGGTGAGTTGTGAGCAGTAGAACGTTATGCCAGAATACAAGTGGCCTGAGTTGCAGTGTCTTACCACAGGTCTCGGGTATGTATGGTGGCTTCTCGTGCGCCTCGGTCAGGCTCAGTCAGGAGCCTTTAACGCGGGCCTTCGATGTGGGCTGGCTTCCACCTGCCGGCGGACCCGATTGGCTGAAATGGGGGCGGGCACGAAATCAGCTGGCTACAGGCTTTCCTCTTCGAAGGATTCAAAGATTGGCGGAGGCCATCTTGGTGAAGGGGGACCTTGTGATGTTTCTGTATGTTGCTAAGGAAGCAACGCTTCGGATCAGGATATACTCCATACAGAGGAGTAGTTTTAGGTGCTACGCGACTTGTGGGGGTTGCAGCATTTAAATATGCTGATGCTAGTGAAAGGTAAAGAAAAAGCACTGAACGCTGCTAGCGACCAATAGGGCTCATTGCATGTGTAATCAGCTGCGTGTGCAGTGCTCCTGCAGTGCACCGGTCCTGGGGAGCCCTCCGGCCTGGATGGAGCCTTCCCAGGCTGTTTAGAACACGGCAGTGAGGGATAGGGGCTCAGTAAGTAGCCTTTAACACGGCCCTTTGATGTGGGCTGGCTTTCGCCTGCCGGCGGACCTGATTGACTGACATTGGTGTGGGCACCCATTCAGTTGGCTGCAGGCTTTCCTTGTCACAGGATTCAAAGAGTAGGTTGTGGCAGCCATCTTCGTGTTGGGGGACCTTGTGATGTTGCTGTATGTTGCTATGGAAGCTAAACTTCGGATTGGTATAAACTCCACATGGAGGAGTAGTATTTAGGTTCTACGGCACTCGTGCTGGTTGCAGAATTCAAATATGCTGATGCTAGTGAAAGGTGAAGAAAAAGCGCTGAACACTGCAAGCAGCCAATACGGCTCACTTTGTGTGCAATCAGCTGCGCGTGCACTGCTCCTGCAGTGCACCGGTCCTGGGGAGCCCTCTGGCTTGGATGGAGCTTTCCCAGGCTGTGTAGTATGCTGAAGTTCTATATATGATATATGAGTAATATATGATATACAGGACCCCTGTGCTAAATCTCTCCAGTGCTTCAAAACCATTGGTGTCCATACTCCCTGGTGGTTAACCTCGCCACTGTTCTTCACTGCAATCCCGACACGCACCAGTACTCTCCTTCCACCTGTTTTGTATGTGCTAGAAAAAGTAAAGCACACTGTACAAACAATGCTTTCGCACAGCAATTTTGTATGGACTCGATGCCCAGACTATGAAGGATTTTAATTGTCTTGAGGTCATAGAAGGCTTTTTTGGGGAAAAATATATTAAAGTCTTAAAGTCTTTATGAGCTGAAATTGTGTGACTCCAGCTCAGACTGATACCGCTATATTCTCTGCTAGAAATAAGACAAAGGGTATTGTTTATCAAGTCTGTGGCCAATATCAGATGATAATTCATAAGTTTGATTGGGAAAACCGTGAAGGTGAATATAGATGTGAAATATTACTATTGTATAACTAACATTTCCGATGGTTTTGAAATGATGATCAACTAGTTAAATTGAAAAGCTATATAGTGAAGTGAAATGCAACAGCTATGATTGTAAAACGCCAGAAACATGTCTATCACGCTGTCTATCGCCTCAAATGTAAGGATTCTGGTTATTATTAGAAATACATTGCTTACCGGTGTTGGCATTGTGAGGGCCCATGTTGAAGCTCCCTGCCGGGAAAAGATGTTATCGTCTGTGTAAGATCAAAACCATGCTTGAGAACGATAACCACATATCAACTGAATGGTAGATACTAGGACCAATATATATGTGAATGTTAGGAAAGTTTGTGCACAAATATAATTGTATAAAAAGGGAATTGTGGCACATTCTGACAACAAAGCACTGCTTAGTGCACTTTATTTATTAGGTTTGGCCAAGAGCAATAGATAAATGAATACTGTACTGATGAATTATGTTAGTTTTTAAATTGGTTTAAAGAATTACAAATTCTAAATTGGTTTTCATATTTTAATGTATAACTATTAGTTGTTTTATGCAGATTGTATTATATAATATTTAAGAAAGTGCATATGATATGTGGAAAGTTTATGAACTAAATCACATGAAATTTTAAAAAAATAATAATAACTAGGTTTCGTTTTAAACTCATAATTGGCAATAAGGAAGCCCTTTAACATCAAACAGCGGTCTATTGAGACATAACTTATTCGCCCAGTATTCAAATTTGAGAAAATCTATGGTGTGAAATTACAAGTAGTCTTCTAAAGTTAGATGACAGTTTAGAAAGTACCCCAGTTGTTATTCTGTTATTCACTAAATGCTTAGCAATCCTGCTGCAAATGTTCTAGCAGCCTACACATTGGAGGGACCATTCATGACTACTCCAAGCAAGTGCCCTCAAAATGGTTGGCTTGTCTAGAAGCAAAGTTATTATAAATGTTGTGTTGGACAACTTAATAATACAAATAAGTAATCCAGTTCCAATTAAACAAATAGTTAATTGGTTAAGTGTATATCCAAGGCCTGGTGTCAGCTTGGCTAAATACATGTAACAATGTATTTGATTGGAAAAAGTGACCTATGAGGTAATAGAGTTATGCATTTCCAAAACCATGTGATTTCATTTTATTATCCAGCTCTTCCCCAGTGAGGCATGCACCTACCAGAGCTTTTGTGTACTGCTATCTGCGGCCGAGTTTCACCAAAAACAAACAGTTGGGGCCAGCCCTGACAATTCCCTTGAGTCTCGACTATGCAGCTTGATATCTTCCTCTGAGGACATGATATACCCCCAAGTGGGTATGAAAGAGACAGCTTGTCAAAGCAAACATTGGCAGTACAATGGGAAATTCAAATCAGGGAAGTCATTACTGAAGTCACTTTCATGTATGGAGAAAGGGTACGCAGCAATTTAGGGTAGCCCTGTAGAAAATATTCAACCAGGAGAGGTTTTCAATCATCTTCTGTTGTCCTAGGACGCACACAAGGCACTGTGTGATCTGACATAAGATTCAACAGCTGTGATTGTCCCCTTATGGAAGGCTTTAAATGGACCAATCTGCTCTGGAAAATAGTAATTGAATCATTGTTGGACTGAAGAAGAAGACGATTCATTTATCTGGAATATCTTGGGGTACAATCTGTCCACAGTTCTTAGACATTGAGGTGAAGATAAAGCCTTCTAAGGCAGGAGCAATACCATCCCTTCCAGCCACTCAAGTGGAACAATTAGAGTGTCTGATGCCTGGATGTTGGTACCCAGGACACTACCTATTGGAGGTGGTATGCCTGCAAGTGTTCTTTAGCAACTTTCATGGCTGGGTAGAGAAGAAGGACTCAAATTTCCTCAGAGGCCTTGAACAGGGCCCCACAGTGCATCAAGGATCTGCTACTGCAGCAGTACTCCCTCCTGCGTGGGTATTGGTACCTAAGACACTATATGCTTGTGGAAAACCCTGCAACTGTCCCTGGCAACCTTCCTAGTTGGTAGGGCACCTATCCCAGAGACCTGGGAGGAGTCTCTCTGCACTCCAGGGTATCCAATAAACGGTTCTGTCCTGTGGCCTTCTTCTGTGTGTCCTAGTGATATTTAAGAGCCCACACTTTACCTTTTGATATATTTACTTAAAAGAAAACATTGCTAAGAAGAAACTGCCTACTGTATCTTTTCATCAACAAACTTACATCACCTGTGTATTCTTTTAAAGGAGAGGGTTCTAAGTTTTTTTAGTTTGGGCTGTCCATTTAGTTTGATTAAAGCTTTGTATTTCTATAGACCATTGATTGCATAATTAATTAATGTTGCTACCACCTTACTATTGCTTTGTGAATGCTTCCTTATTGGTGCACACCCCAGTTGAAAATGAAAGCCTGGCCTTGCCCATGATACCATAATGAGGAAAAGGAGTATTACCATCCATGTTGTGCCTGTTTTACCTTTATAACATATATCACTGTTGGTTATGTAGTAGTGTGGAGCCACTACACATCCCTTTTCTGCTGCAGAGCAGTAGTCATTTAGTCACACTCAGAAATAGACCGCATAAGCAAAGGTGAGCACTCAAGTGCATCTTGGCCACGGATTCCTCACATCTGAACACGGATTCCACACATCTGAACACGGATTCCACACATCTGAACACGGATTCCTCACATCTGAACACGGATTCCACACATCTGAACACGGATTCCACACATCTGAACACGGATTCCACACATCTGAAGTACGCTGTTTCAGCCCTCTAACAAACAGTGGATGAGACATTAGGTGATGTTTTTGAGTCTTGTGTTTAGCTATGTATGATGTTCTTTGCAATAAATATTATTATTGGAGACTTTGTGGAGATTTGCAGGAGTTCCATGTTCGGGTGTGCTCGGGTGTGAGTATGGAGATGAAACCTGCCAATATCATCTTAGGAATCAGGTTAGGCCTTACATTGAAAGTAGCTTTCTGCCATCGAGAGAATTCCGAGGAGTGGTGATGGGTCTCTTAGAATTAGCCTAGCATTCCTTGGTGTTTGTGTATCTTTCTACCAACCACAAAGTTGGCGACTTGTATTTTGTTTGGCCAAACTGATGATCTGGTTGCCTCCTTTTATTAAATATTGGTCAATCTCAGGCTGTCAACACATGCATGTGTTCAATCGCACAGGCAGAAACCAATCCCGTCCCCTTCCAGTCTGCCCCTCTACCTGTCCCCCAATATCTCTCCTGATCCTTTCCTTTCAGTGTGGTTCCCACATGTCCCTTTTCCTAAACTCATCGCTCCACCCAGACTCCAGCACCCACTACCCCTGTTCTGCTCCTAGTCCTACTACTACTGCACCATTTCATTCTTGTAGTCACCTAGCCCCAAACAGTCATGTATTTGCTAGTTTATATCACGCAGGAGCCCGCAGGCATCAGGGCGCAGGAAAAAAGAAGAAGCAAGAATGGGAAACTAGAGTCAAAGCCAGACCAGATCACTCAAAGCGAAGATTTTTCACACGTTTCCTAAAACTTAGCAGATTTGTTTCTGTACAAAAAACCTTCAGTAATTTGTTCCATGCCATTGAGCTCAGTGCAGGGAAGGATCTTCCAGCTCCTCTGACACGCCTGCTCTGATGCACAATCATTCATACTTCCTTACTGGCAGTGTGTACTTTTATATGATTTTTCAAGTATCTAGGTGATTGTCCATAGCAACGGCTGTGTACAATAGTCAGGACCTTAAACTGAATCCTGGCCTTCACAGGTAGCCAGTGTAGGCTTCTCCTATGCACGATATGGGTGCTCATCTGTTCACATTTCTTATTAAACGTATTGTGTCATTTTGCAGGACTTGAAGAACGCCTAGACTACCTATATGAGTGCCAAAATGAAGGGCACAGCAGTAGTCTTTTCTAGGCATGATCATAGCTCGAATTAGTTTTTCGCTGTTAGATTCTGAAACATATGGTTTAACCAGGTGTTGGCATGGATCCTCTGCCACATCCATGTCATCCAATCCCCCTCCCCACATTAAAGGCACACCTCCTGCCATACATCCCACACCCCCTCCTATCCTAGATCTGCCTCTTATAAGCATACCCCCACATGCATACTCCCCCCACCACCCCAGCCCCTGTGCACCTTGTAGGTTTGGGCTCCCTGTACATCACTAAGTGGAGGAACAGTTTGACAGGTCAATTTTTTGAAGGGTCTACAACTCCAAATGTGTGACCATTTAATGATGAGCAGTCCCTCAATGAGTAGTTGTCATCGAAATAAAGACTGTATACCTTCTTTCCATGAAGTGGCCTACAGGAGTTTAGTTGCAAAATTAGATATGTATAAATATAATGGAAAACAATTAAAAGAAATGATAACATCAATCAACATCTCGCAAAGGGGTGTTGACACTCTGGGAAATCCACAATAAAAGTCATAACTGAGTAAGCTATTGATACGCGTAATTATCTCGATAATAATTGGATCTGATCATTGTGTAGGCAGTAGTGTGTTTAAGTAGGCACCAAGGCATTTATTTGGAAATATAGAAAATAACATAGTTGTAGCTAAAGTGCTATCAAACAAGTAGGGGCAATGCCAACTGGAAGAATCAGATACATTTCGGATACCCTGGCAATTGTTTACAGCAACGCTGATTATCTCTTGGCCATGGACCCTTCCTCGGAGCATTGCCTCTCGAAGCTCAGGCATAAGGCACTCTCATATCTGAGTTCAATTCTGCCAAGGCCAGCTCTGTTTTAAGACAATTTAGGAGTGGCCCTAAAAAATAAAAAAGTATTCTCACTGGGAGAGACAAAGGGCGCGATTCATGGAATTTTCTGCACGTTCAAAGTGACTTTGCTCAGCTGAAAAGTGACTTTACACTGCCAACAAACACCCTGGTTCATGGAATTTGGAAAAGTGTATTTTTGCAGTGCAAAGTCAATACAAAGTCATTTCAGCAGTACAAAATGACTTTGCACAGACTTTGCTCCGCAACAATACACTTGTCAGAGTTACATGATTCAGGGTTTTTGTCAGCAGTGCAAAGTCACTCTTCATCAGTGCAAAATCACTTGGAATCGTGCAAATAATTAAATGAATCGGGCCCAAAAAGGCTATTTTCCTATGGCAGTGTAGGTACATTTGTCGCCCCAGGGGTCTTCTTAGAGACAACTCCAAATGAAACATCAACCCACCACAGTTTCTGTACAATGCCCATGTCCTAAGCCAAACTCTAGCTTTGATGATGTCTCCCTAGTCTTCTGACACCGCAACTCGCAGCGATCCCAGTCTTCACAATAGACGCCAATGATTCTCTAGGCACTCTTGGCGTGCTATTCAAATCTGAATGCAATTTATTTACAAGGTTGACATTTCAATAAACACGCTGCAATGTTCTCGTTTTAAGGCTGAACATAACCACTCGAAAACGTTAGAGGCGAATGCAGAACACGTTTAAAGCGAAATGAAAAATCATGATAACTCTGTGCTCCCAAATTTAACATGATTTACTGATGCGCTGCATAGCTTATTTTATAATGATGTTGTTTGTGTAGCAGTTGAGCATTAAATCAACGGTATTAAAACTAA
The DNA here is from genome assembly GCF_040938575.1 of Ambystoma mexicanum. Taxonomy (NCBI): domain Eukaryota; kingdom Metazoa; phylum Chordata; class Amphibia; order Caudata; family Ambystomatidae; genus Ambystoma; species Ambystoma mexicanum. The sequence continues at coordinate 92,594,621 of NC_090930.1, read as the reverse complement.
ATCAGAAGTGAGAACTTGTTGATATAAAAAAAAAATAACAAAAAATGTAGTTGAAACCTGAAATGTCATCCAGTTTTAAATATTATCCAGCACAGCCAAAGAGAGGTAAACAAGGAAATATTACCTGGTGTGAAACACTCTTACAGACAGAAGCTGTTTCTCAGCAGATGCTAGCTCTCGTGGGTACCACATGTGTGGCCTTATAGGTAATGCAGGGGAGAAGGTTGATGTATACACCCCAACTCCTGCCCCCTCACCTCCATCATATTTGAACATCAGGAGAAGAGCACTATGTGGGACACCAGGTATTATCCAAATACCAAATCGAGTGTATGAGAGACGATATGCACTTAGGCAATCATACCAAATGCACCCTCGCGCTGAAGGGGTAGACGGATGTCTGTGCACAGCATTGCAAAAACAAGGGGGGTTCTGGGAGTTTCTATACTAGAGGCCTATATCCCGGGTTAGAGTCTCAACCAGAGTCCCCCTTGTTATTTGCATATTAAGTAGCTTTGGGTTTTCACCCTAAATTACTAGGGTAATCCAGACATGGAACCCTTGCTCACTGTTCTTAGAGAGGCACAGCTCCACCTCACTGATGAGGCCCAACCAGGCTGAAACATGCGTCTGGGGTTGCTGTTGGTACTCTTGTTCAGAAGAGAATTGACAGGCATTTGAGTGCAGGGCTGCCCTTGGGCAGGACAAAGACTGATATGTAGTGGACTTTGTTTTCTGTGAAAGGATGATGAGCTAAATACTCTGGTTGAGAATCTGACCTGGGATATAGGCTGGTAGTAGAGAAACTCCCTGAAACCCCCTTGTTTTTGAATATTAAGTTACTTTGGGTTTTCACCCTAAGTTACTAGTGTAATCCAGACATGGTACCCTTGCTCACTGTTCTTAGAGAGGTATAGCTCCACCTCATTGACGAGGCCCAACCAGGCCCGAAACACGTGTCTGGGGTTGCCGTTGGTACTCTTATTCAGAAGAGAATTGCCAGGCATTTCGGTGCTGCACTGCCCTTGGGCAGGACAAAGACTGATATGTAATGGGAATCTATTTTCTGTGAACAGATGTTGAGCTAAAGACTCTGGTTGAGACTCTAACCCGGGATATAGGCTGGTAGTAGAAAAACCCCCTTGTTTGTGCTCACCATTGGATAAGTGAAATCTGATGAGGGCAGAGTGACGTCATGAAGGATACATACAAAGACACACTGAAACTATTTAAAAAATACTCAAGAACAAAGATGTATCCAGAGTAACAAGAGAAACATGTAATTAAAGATGAAGAAATCATATATACAAAGAATATAAAGTAAATTGATGATTAATAAATGTATATACGCAGAGACACAACGTAAATGAGACATATAGAAGCTTGCATGAGAGGAAAACACAATGTGGCAAAGATGGTTGTCAGACTAGTGTTAAAAACAATAAAGCTACCTAGAGACATTCCAGGGCTGCAGAGTCAGGAGATGTTGGAAAAACAGCTTTGTGTGAGAAATAGAGAAACGTCTATTTGGCCTGGGATCAAGCATGCTAGTTCAAGGAATAATTTCAAGGCACAGGGGGAGTCAAAAGGATAAGCCATGTACGTAAAACATATTTCTCTGAAATTAAGGAAAGAAGAAAACTGCAAGAGCCAAGTATTGGAAAATTAAAGATGTGCAAAGTCTATACAAGGTGGAGTGAGCAAGTCTCCAGAGGCCAAAAGGAGAAATGACACCCAGTATAATTAAATCAAATAGCAGTATCTACAGACATCTGCCACGAACAAGTGTGCACATCTGGGATCAGCTTGGACGAACTGAATGCATTTAGTAAACCATGTGTAAAAATGGGTGGATCTCAGGTTCTTCTGTCTTTTGTTGCATGCATTATGTGACTCTGTTTCCCGCCATGTGTGTAGAAGGATCAGAATTTATGAAAATAATTTGGAGAAGCAGAAATTATATCATTCACACTCCTTCTTCCACTGCTGGGCTTGTTAAGATGAACACAATGGTAGAAAAAAAAAAATCATGCTGTGTACATAGCAAGTATTAATGGAACTTCCAAACCTTTGACCCTAACCATCTTCCTGTTGGCATGCCCCCGGGTCAATCCTTGGTCATCTGCTTTTCACCCACTGTACCTATGCCCTAAGAAAACATATTGCATCCTTGGCTTTTTGCTGATGACCCTCAAACATTGTTCTTGTTTTTCTCTGTCACCGCAGCCATCTTGGAACAGGTTACAAAATGTCTGACTGCAATTCATCACTGAATGTCTTTCCACTGCCTCAGGCTGAACTCTTCAAAAACAGATGTCATCTTCATCCCAGATTCCAATGCCATCTGCTCCACTATATCCTTCCTGCCTGACCTTCTCACTACCTCACCCAGAGCTTGCAATATTGGGGTCCTCTTTGATAGTGAACTACTCCTGCAACAGATCATCACTACCACTGCCTCTGTTGCTCGTATTTAAGACCTCAAAATTCCAAAATGGTTTCCTTTACTTACAAACCACTCAACAGAAACTCCATGCGTGTGCTCAGCAAACTGGACTGCTTTTCAAGCCTACTCCTTGGCCTACCTCTCTATTCCTTTCTCCCTCTAGACTAAGTCCTCAAATTTGCTAACCACACTTTCAACAACCTACCCAGGTGCACCCCCACTTCTACCTATGGACAATGGCTTTTTTCATATGTCGCTCATCCCCAATCACATGTGCATGAGTTTCATATATTATTTAGATTTGATCTTTTTGAGTTTTAGATCGAGAAATAACAAAATAGATGAAATATGAAGACACTCTGTGAATCGAGAACCAGATAAAATGTTTTTTTAAAGTTTGCCTAGTTTTTATCCGCCACACAAAACCAATCAAGACATTGGGCCTTATTATGAGTATGGGGGATAGCCATGCCACTTTCAGTGGCATGGCTACCCCTATACCGGGTACCGGGTCTGGGTTCCAGGGATGAGGAATTACCGGGCCATTCCGACCTTTGAGGGCCCGGTAATTTCCTTTCCTGGGACCCGAACACAGTACATCCCCATTCCCATTGAGCTCCGATAGGGCTCAATGGGATGGGTAGGATGCTAACAACGGCCTGTTAATGACAGGCCCGTTGTTAGCATCCTGGTCTGCTAGCGGGTCCCTCTAAGGAGGCCTGGTTTTACCAGACGTCCTTTGCTGGACCCGCGAGCAGACCTCGTAATGTGGCGGTAGGTGGTTAATGGCGCCGGCAGCTCCACCGGCACCATTAACCTTCTACCGGCTTCCTCATAATGAGGCCCATTATAATGTTACGAGTTATTCAGACAATACTGAAATGAGGAAGAGTAGATTGAGCAATAATGCTACCAAATTTTGAAATCTAAATGCGCTACCACTGTTATAGTTCGAGAACCATGTATACACCCAATGAAATAAAAAATCCAAATTAAACATCCAATAACTTTATTTTATGTGAAGGGAGAAAATAAACACTGCAAAAACAGATAATGGCAATCTCTTTTGGAAAAATGTCATAAAAAGGGAGAAATAATTTCCTCTTTTACTAAACTCTGTGATACAAGCCACAATGTGCTCAGCAGTAGAATTCGACATTCAATTCTCAAATCTAGATGTGTCAAAATATTTATAAATGAAAAAAACATACCTATAACATTCTTATAAATAAGTATTTGCCAGACATAATCTAATCAACAACCAAATTGTCACTTTAAAAAAATCCATCATTTAAAATAATACAAATTGACTCTTTTATTTTCAAATTGTGAATCACGCTTTCAAAAAACTGTAAAATAATTGGTTTAAGGGCACATGCACAGTATGTGATTCGACAGCCGATTGGTTCATAGACACACAGATTGTGAATCACATTTACATACTCCAGAAAACCTTACACATCTCATTTCAAATTCTGATGGCCACAGTGCACACTCTGACTGTCCTATTTGTCCAAAGAGCTCTATGTCCTCCCTAAACCTTTTCCTGCAGTTCTCTACAGTTCCTGTGCACAGCTTGGGCTCCATGTTGTTCATCAGCCACCTGATTTGTTACCTGTGGCAGCAAGTGGACAAACATTTCAGGAGAAGGTTTGGGCAACATGCAATCCGGCTTGGTTGCAATGTCATTCAACCCATCGCCATACTTGCAGCACCACAGGCCACAGAGGAAGCAGGACCTCCACCACAAACTGCATCATCCTCTGGACCTCTCCCATAAACTTCATCTGCTGCCAATGATGGGTCACCTCTGCTGCTTTGGTGTTGGATCATCAATGCCAATGCAGGTCTCGAGAAGGTGGAGTTTTTTCCTACAGTAAGTCCTCTCTGCCAATAGCACTGACTGCAACCAGTATTGAGGCAATTGGGGATGCCAGAGTGGAGCATCGGCAAAATAGGCAAATAGTAATAGTAATAGTAAAAACAAAATAATCTCAACCTTGTCATACACAATGCCTGCTTCCACCTATCATTCCTACATCAACTCCCTCCACCTCTTATACCTTCCTTATCGTCACAACAGTACTTTTCAGAACCACCATAAGGGTTTTCAAAAAGATCTAAACTGGGGGAAGGTGGGTTAAAAGTAGGCACCTCAGCAAAAGGCTAACCCTACCAGTAACCACTCATCACCCAAGTTAAAGGCCCAAATAAAACAGGGGACCATTAACGCAGGCAGAGGTAACTTTACCAACAGTCTTGGCTGCCGCATAGGATTATATTTTCATTAACACCTGTGTAGTTTTCAATGCAAGTGCTAAGGGTACTTAATTTACAAGAAAAGACACTTACCTTCTGGTGCATCTTGACGCCATGCCCTAGTTTTTGAAATCCACTTTCTCGGATGAAGACCATGATGTCATCAATAAGGCAAATGGATTTGGGAAGGTATGGTATGGCACAACACCACACCGCAGGGTAGTATAAATATATATTAACTCAAATGTTTTTGTTAAAGGGACGTTATGGTTAAGTGGTTAAGTTGCACTAATACAATATATGAAATTCAACGAAAAAAAAAACCTTGTTAAAGGGAAAATATTGTTACAAGTAAAACCAAAAAAAATGTTCCAGTGATGGTAAGCTAAGCAACCATAACTCGCGTCACCACTCTGCACTGCTAAGACTAACACCCAGGACATCACAGATGACATTACACATGTCATTGATGACATCACTGATGACATTGCATGCGAAATTAATTTGGATGAAAAGTCCCTACAACGTGTTGTGTTTATAATGTTGGTAACAAGATGTCAAGGGTGATTGGGAGACCTATCATGAACTACTTAATCTATTAAAGAATGCACTCATCTAAACAACATTGTATTGGAGTGTTGTTGTTAATACAGGAACCTGATCATACATAAACATAGGCAATGGCTACTGCATGCACCATAGAAGTACAATATTAAAAATCCCGTAATTTTGAATAGTACAATGATGAGTGCTACATTATCAGAGTTTTGAGTAATGTTAAACGAGTAATAACTAGCTAACAAATCAAGACTTACTACACACGTGTGCTAGTTCAACGGCCCGGCAGCCCAAGTTATCGGCCCAAGTGAAGCTAGGGTGGATAACAAGGGCTCCGGACCGTTATTCCCCATTCCAGCCCCTGCAATGGGGCTGAAAGCCATTATGATTGATATGATATGATTGTTTATTTATATAGCTCCTAAACACAATGTGTTTCAAAGAGCTTCAAGGCAAGGGAGAGAACAAGGGAAAACACAACAACATTCTTACAGGCCATGAACAGTAAGGATGTGAAATTAACTATCATACTCGGCCTGACGACATTTCAGATAGTGCAAGAGCTAAGACATAGATAAGGAAGGGAGGGGGAGAGTGGGAAGGAAATGGAAACAGACAGGCGACTACCGTACTAGGCCTGACGACATTTCTGGTATTAGCACATCAGAGTCCCAATGTGGGAACGCGGGGTGCCAAAAAAAACAAGGATTTCTTCTTCCTACACCGGCACGCTGTAGGAAGGAAAATCTTTTCCAAGATGTCCACCATGGAAAGGGAAGGTGGGGCTCTGTACAGAGCCCATCTTCCCTTTCAATGATGGCCTGCAGAAGGTGAAGAGAGAACCCTATGACCATTTTACCACAAACACATTTTTTTTCACTTTCAAACCTATCCGGCTTTCGAATACCTTTACCACATTGCCAGTCCCAGGTAGAGATGTCCACTTTAACCCCATTTGTCATCCCTCGTGGTCATGGCCAGAAGCCAGATTGTCTGTGTCATGACCTTATGCCATGACCCAGACAATCTGGCCACTGCCCATGGTCACAGGCTATACCTCAGTCACCAAAGGTATATCACTATTTTGTGTACCTACATTATGACATTTGTCAAAAAATAAAACACAGGTACATTTGCAAAACAATGCTTTATGTTCCTTGTCAATGCTCCTTACATGAGTTTGCTGGAAATCCACCGATGTTGGATTTTTTCAAAAGTGTCAAAAATGTATGTACATGCAAAAGTCATATAACATAGCCGCCACTTGAAAAATCAATTCAAACCTACACAGACATTCAAGGTTGGATCTATAATCTTTCTGAAAACGTTTGTCTACATACGTCAAACAGCAACAAGAAGTTATAAGCCATCTAAATGTGTTGATTTAGCCCCCTCTTGACAAAATCCCACCAAACTTAACAAATACATGTATTTGCGCTCTGATACCTGCAGGCTTTCGCGGCACTATGATATGAATGCAAATAATAATAATATCTAGATCGTAAACCTTTTTGCCACCACATTTATAAGCCTTTGCAATATTTGCGACCCCCCTCTGATTTTGCCTTCTCTTGCCAGAATCCTACCAAACATAGTAAAAACATGTATATCTAGATTTGAAATCATTACCCACACTTTTGTGCAGATCCGTCAAATGGCACCACATTTATATGTCTTTACAATATTTTGGGACCCCCCCTCTAATTTTGTTCCCTCTTGACAAAACAGCTCCACACTTTCCAAAAGCATTCAGCATCAGTTCTAGAATAGCATTCCAGAAATGCATACTCAGTGAGAGTGGTGCTAAAGTTATAATCCATTCAAAAACTGCTTTTCACCAACCCAGTTAAGCAGAAATAGGCATAGATCCCCACGAACATTGGAAGTGTTCGCAAACATCACAAGACTGCACCAAATCATCCAGACTGTTCTCGGACTTCGGGGGTGAAAAGCACCAGTTTGTTGTGCTTCTTAGGTTATATTCCATTCCATCCTCATCACCCCCCAATTCCCCATAGATTGTTTAATGAGTTTGACAAGTGCAATCAGCAAGTGCACCCTATGTCTACGGACTTTTCGTCACCTTCCGAACCAATCAGAGGCCCATCCGCAGACCGAGCAGGGAAGTGAGTCCGCGGACCGAACTCAGATATCACAAATTCTTTTAACTACTTTTCCGCCGTATAAAAAAAAATAAAAACTACTGAACGGATTTACACCAAATTTACAAATTTGGTGAAGATCCATCCAGCGGTTTGGGTTGTGGTCGTGAGCAAAAATGTGTTTCCAAACATAGCCAAACTGGTTTCTGTCCTTCTGATGTACCCAAATTCAGGACATTCCTCAGGGGCTTAACATTAAATAATGTGTGTTTTCCTTAGACTATCCCGGTGAGAGTGAGGCCAGGGGTGGACATGCCTACCATTTTCCATTCGTCTTGGTGAAGGTCTGGAATCCCCCATAGATCTTGTGGGTGAACTTTCTTAAGAGTGTGAAACCCTTCTATCTTATACCACATCTTATACCACATCTTGGCAATGGCACAGAGTACCCAGTAGAATAGTCACACTTTGTTGGCCTTTCTTTGAAGAAGATTCCCACATTTGTAGTGAAGATTTGTGAACTCATGTTGCAGGTTGTGTACTATGGATTATTTATCAGTTAAGAAAATATGTTTCACTTCAATTGAATTCTATGGAACACACCCATTCTTTAATGCTCAGCCCCTGGGGAATGGCACGTATTGGGTTACATCAGAAAGACAGAAACATGTTGGGCTATGTTTGAAAACAGATTTATATATTTTATATTTAACTGTGCATGATGATCCAAGAATAATTATTTTGTGTTTCTTTACTTGGTTCAGGGATGATTGCTGTTTTTTCACATGTAAGTTCTTCTGATCTTATGATTTCATCACTTGTGTTTTTTTTAATATACTTTAGAAATGATTAAAGATTTTGGTAATACTTCTTATCACACCTGTCCATTGTTTCAGGACTATGGCGTATTCATTTATATCAGAGCATGTCTGTTGGTCCAGAAACTTGATACACAACCTTCCTTTTATTTACTCGTACACCTATGTGTATTACTAATGAATACAAAGTATTAAACCTGTTACAATAACTGTTTACAAATACTACACTCATTTCACCTTAAAACAACTTTCCAAGATGACTATCCACACACATGTTTATATATTTTTTTTAATAAATGTTTATAGCTTTGGCTTCGACAATGAACAACATGTCGTGGCAGATGCCTAGTCGTGGCTGCAGGGTGTTCCCATGGGTAACAACCCATGGTCTGGGATGGGTTTGGGAACACCACGGGTATACACCCCAGTCATTGCTGTTGCTAGGCGCGTTCCTCAATACACCAATCAGTCCCCATTTTTTTATAGCAGCATCTATAACATTGTTTTAAAAAAATGTTTCAATATGGAATATGAATGATGAAAAAGACATTACTTATACAGTGGAAGTTAAAAGATCTATACAGTAAATGACTGTTCATGTAGTTATGTAAGGTAGATGATGATAAAGAAAGCAGAGTATACATGCCAGTTATCCTGGTGGGGATATGTTTAATGGGTACAGTTACACAAGATATTATAGCATTGGTGAGAATACACAGACTAAAATACAGTGGATGGGGCATCTAAATCTAGAGTAGGGTAACTCCTTTTTGTATTGATTTTTTTAAACAATTTTCTTCTTTTTTTCTCCACAGTCTCACATGTAAGAAAGTCTGAAATCACACAGCCATAACAGATAAGATTCTCAAATACCTTACCTATAAAAACATACGTTAAAAATAAATAAAACACAGACATCACAAAATGTATAGATGTGTGTATAGAACTACCCTTTCCCACGACTATCCATAGTCCTTTATAGACTTGAAATTAGCCACAAATATCACACAAATGCACAAAAGAAAACATGATTTCCTGCCCCACAGGCCCTCACCAAGTGCCCCGATCATCCGTGCCAGCTCCCCCGCCCCCCACTCCGCATATGGCCTCCTCTACTCCCCTGTCCTCTCCCTTTGAACTCACAACACACACTGTTTTTGTGACGCAGTTTGCTTGAGATGATGACGTTTTGGGACTATAGCCCCGCCAACTCCCAAATTTCACTTGGTGCCCTCTAGCCACCCCCATACCTCTATTTTGGTGGCATTTTCATGTTTATTGACCAACAAAAAGCTTTTTTCCTGCGTTTCATTTTCTCATGTCCTTGGCTTTAACATTGAATATCTCTCGCATCGAGAGAAAAATGAAATGACGACTGTTTCATTTAAAAAATCATTACGTTTTGGGTAAATCCTTGAGATATAGCTATCTATTTTAGAAAAGGGGCACACCACTCTCAGTCAAATATTTTAAAAACTACTACATGGAGAAAACCTAAACCACACATGCATCGCAAGTCAGTGCTTTGTGCCCAGGTTTTGTCTGACGTGGTCCAAATCCTTCCAGCGGTTGGGCTGTGTGCTTTGGCAAACATTGGCCTTGTTTGTGAATGGAAAAATAAATGGGAATTAGGCTGCAACTTTGGAAAAATATTTCATGAGTCTTCTTAATAACTTTCTTATTTTTTAATTGCATTCTGGTGTGGTCCACGAGTCCTTAATCACTTTCAAAATGTTGGTCAAATCCGTTACTCGCATCATATGTTATTTAAAATAGATTTTTAGGTGGTTTCTATGGGAGTACAATTCACCTTAACTATCGCCACCCTATAATATATATATATAGTTGTCATGAAGCACAACCACACTCTTGCAATAGGATCTCAAAGTAAAGACTGACTCTTATGAAGCTGTAAAAAGTGTCCTTTATTCGAGTCAGGGTGGACACTTTTTTTTGTATTTTTTTTTATTCAACACCCTTAGTACACAGGCACTAAAAGGTGCTTGGGGAGCAGGGAGGGGAAGGATGCCCAGGGAAGGTGTGTTGGCCAGCAGCACTCAGGCTGCTCGTATTGACGGGTTATACCAGAGAATACAGACAGGGATCTGAGCATCCTGATTGGCTATCACCCCCTTCCAAGCAACTAAAAAAAAGAAAGTAAAAATGTACATTTAGCTTCTGGTGCACCACTGCCCAATCCTCCTGAACTCATTTTTGCATGAATATAAACATAGCAAGGTTATCACAACACTACACTTCTAAAATACAAATATACAATCTTACTTGAGAATCACCATTCTACCATTCTCAAACCAATACTCCTAAATCCTTTATTGTCAGAAAATAACCTTGTATAAAACAGATCTATCTCATTTGATACATTTGATAACTCCACATTTGCACATTGTATATCCTTTTTTAGTTAAGTCTTACAAATCAGTGTGGATGTTTCTCTGTGCCCACTGCTTCCTTCCAATAACCGACATCACTAATCTACCTCATTTATACCTTTCACATCTTCCCATCAAACAAATCACACATTAAACAATAGTAAAATCAACTTTGAAAACATTTGGATAAAGTCTGACGAGAACCTGTGAGGAAAAGAATAGTGAATCGAGAAGCGTTCCTTCAGATCACGTGAAAGCCTCTTAAAATCAAAACAAACCACAATGTAGCCTTGGCTCAGCCATGACCGCATCTCAGTGACACACTTTATATTCACAAAAATAGTTAAATAAATAAAACAGCTCTCAATCTCAATGTACAAACGCAGTACGTGAAGTCACTTTAATGAAACCCCTACATATTTTAAGTTAACTTAGTATACATTATTTTTATATACATTTCCAAACAAAACAAATGCTTCCTAATTTCATTTAAAATACTCATCTTCCTCTAACTAGGAACCACCGTGATCCCCACATCTCAAATCTCAATGTAGCATCATTTTAGAGTATTTACTTATTTTCTTTTGTTCTTCGCTCCAGTACTTGCTCTCAGCAAAACATTTTGAGCCCCAAACCTTAACCAATCACCCTTCCTTATTCTGCCCACATGCTCCCTCCCATCAAAACACCCTAATTTACACCATTTATATAATGTTAGAGAACGTTCATATCTTGTTTCAGAACTTGATTCTCGACTTGCATAATGGCAGACTTTCAGAACTGGAAGTTCTGGGCAGCAAATATGCATCATAGGAGATATGACTGACCTTTTGGCTACAGGGGCACCCCAGTCGGACCCAAATTCCAAAATGACTACATATTTGCGTCAACCCAACAAAGCATTCTCTTAGAGTGCTTCGATCCCAACATGTTTCTTATTTGGCTCAAATCCGTCCAGCAATTTGGGCTGTGCTTGTAAAAAACAATTTGACACTTTCCCTGTGGGAAAATGAATGGAAAAGTGAAAAACACACCCTTTGTTGACACTTTATATTTTCTGAACTGTAACACAGATTTCCACGACTCTTTCCAATCCTGGAAGGCCCTTATATAGGAATAACAAATGCAATACTGATCCGTCTCACATGTCAAAAGTTATTAAACATTGAAGCTTTGCCTTTCCTATGATTGATAGGTTTCACCTTAACTATAGGACTATCATGCATAATTTTTAAGGATTTAAAAACATTTCGTTTTTTAAATTAACGCATTGTTCATGTCAGTATTTGTGTAAACAATATCCCTGTGAGCTGCTGCTTTCATTGTTGCATGTTACTTTCTCGGCTTTTCACATTTGATCTTGCAGTGTCACATTAAGACATACCCTTAAGAAGTGCATGTGTAATTTTTAGTTTTTTGGTTTATGTTGCAGGATTCTAAGCCCCTAAACTGAGTCTTTGGGTTTCTCAATACTTAATGAAATAGACGCACATGCACGTTATGAAGTACCTTGGTGAGTGGCCATTCCTGAGGCGGAGTGGATGAAGTTACTTTTCCCATCTGATAGGTCACCATCCAATTAATCTCATCCACTGAAATGAGAGTCATATAATGCAACTCGTTTTCTTGAAATCCCATTTCAATGCAAGGCGAAACATGTGCACATTGAAATAAATGTATACATTTCCAAAATGTTTAATAAAATGGAAACATCGTAAAGTTTTGAAAATATTAATATTACAAATATTGACAAAATTAGTATTTTGAAAAAAGAAGAATAAAACAACAAGTAATAGAACACACATATAACATGTCATTCTCATTTGAGTGGTAGGGTCATGCCAGTAAGAGCAAAAATAGGGTTAACGTTTGGTTCATATAGTTCTTTCATTACAGAAGAGAGTAAGATCATTAAAAAAAGAAAGAATAAAACTACATACTATTCGATGAGATAGTTTAAGATTAAATGTCCCAAAAAAATATGAAATTAAAAAGCTTGCATTGAAATGGTATGATTGAAATGGCCCGGCAGCGAGATGGCTAACATTTTAATGACATACTGTAAATATGTATTTATTTATTTATCCTTGATTAAGAATTCTTGTAACAGCGCGCCACGTGCCCATTAAATACCCTTTAATTACTCGAGGCGCTACTTGAGGCACTCGAGCTGCACAGTTTTATGACAGCCCTGTCGCCCTCAATCTCTCATGATGATTGTTTCATGTTCTGGCACAACCTGCGATGCTTCCCCATCCCTTGCACAGTGACCAACTGTCAGACACCCCAGCTTCCCCCGGCTGTGATCTTAATTACATCCATTAATTAAGAGCATTATTGTCTTTGTGCTGGCGGCATCAAAAGCATTTTTTTTTTGTTGGCACTCAGCCTCTTTCCTCTTTGGTGAAAGAGAACACTCGAGTAAGAGCCGTACACGGGGCCAGCCTGCGCCTGCTAATAACAAGAGAAGGGAACGAACCCCTGTATAAGAAAAAAGGCGGAACATGGGGGTAAATAACGAAATCCACTCATAGTCAGGCCTTGAGGGATACATCTTGCATTTGTTTAGGAAATTAGAGTTGCTTTTGTCAATTTGTTGTGGACAATTTGGGAAAACCATATTTGGAAGCTAGGATGGAGGGTTCACCGTAAAGAAAACGAGGAACAAACCAGGTCACTGCAACGGGCAAAACCAAATGTACTGCCAAATTGTGAATTTCAAAAGTATATTGATATGATCGTTTATTTATATAGCGCCTATACACAATGGGCCTCATTAGGACCCTGGCGGAGAGGGTATTACGCCAGCGTAGTGCATGGCGTACCTCTCCGCCATACTACGAGTTCCCGTAGCGCCATGGAGGTTTTCTCCGCCTGGTTTTACCAGCCGGAGAAAACCATGGCGCTACGGGACCTCGTTGTTAATTACGCCACCGTATTTTACGGTGGCGTAATTAACTCCTTCCCCACTCCCATTATACCCTATGGGGCAAAAATGGGAATGGGGAAGGGCAGAATGGGGATTGGGGATTTACCGCTCCGCCGAGGTCGGAATGGGGCGGTAAATCCGCCAACCCCCATGGCGCTATCGGCGGCTTTCCGCCATGCTTCGCGGTGCATTTAGCACCGCGAAGTCCGCCTGGGTCGTAATGAGGCCCAATGTGTTTCAAAGCGCTTCAAGGCAAAGGAGGGAACAAGGGAAAATACATCCACATTCTTACAGGTCATGAACAGTAAGGATGTCAAATTAACTTTCGTACTCGGCCTTACGACATTTCAGATAGTGCAAGAGCTAAGACGTAGATAAGGAAGGGAGGGGGAGAGTGGGAAGGAAATGGAAACAGACAGGAGACTACTGTACTAGGCCTGACGACATTTCTGGTAGAGCCGGAGAAAAACAAAAGGTGAGGGAGAGGGGTGCAGAAAGGGAGGGGAGGAACAACAAAAGTGACTATCATACTAGGCCTGACGACATTTCAGATAGTGCTGGAGAGGTGGTGGGGAGGAAAAAAACAGTAATGGGAGGGTGGAGGAAACAGACGAGGTTGCTATCATATTAGGTCCAGGGACAATTCTGATAGAGTAAGTGCATAGAAAAAAGTAAGGGGAGGAGATAGGAAAAGGGAGAAGGGAAAGGAGGAGAGAAAAGAGAGTAAGCAGTCAAAAAGAGTGGAGAGCGAATACAATTGCAGAAGAACGTAGTAACACATGATGTTGCAAGCCAGGATACAAGATGAAGATGGGAACATCATGATTCAGGGCCATCATGAGTACAAGATGCAAAGGAAGTCCAGCATGAGAGTTGAGAAAGGGTGACACACCGTGAATCAATGCAGTCCATAAAAGTAAAATCCAGCATTGGCCGCAAGACAGTGATGGTGAAGGAAGGCACCAGGTGGGCGGGGCTTGCTAAGTGGTGAAAAAGAGCAGCAGGCAGGAAGGTACCAGCTGGGCGGGGCTTGCTAAGTGGTGAAAAAGAGCAGCAGGCAGGAAGGTACCAGGTGGGCGGGGCTTAGGCCAGGTGACCTAGACCCACTTGCACCTGCTCCCCATCTGCAAAGGAAAAGAAGCTGGAGGGCTCCTTAAGTAGGGAAACAGAGCGGCAAGCAGAAAGGCACCAGGTGGGTGTGGCTTGCTAAGTGGTGAAAAAGAGCGGGAAGCAGGATGGCACCAGGTGGGTGGGGCTTGCTAAGTGGTGAAAAAGAGCGGGAAGCAGGATGGCACCAGGTGGGTGGGGCTTGCTAAGTGGTGTAAAAGAGCAGCAGGCAGGAAGGTACCAGCTGGGCGGGGCTTAGGCCAGGTGACCTAGATCCAATTGCACCTGCCCCCATCTGCCTATTAAATTGTCATACACAAATGTTTATCACCAATTGTTTAACCCAACAATTTGTTCTATTTCACATATAGCTCTTGAGAAAGACCATTTCATAATCATAACATTCCATTTAGGAATGCAGTATAAGTTCCTGTTTAACATATGAATTCCATATGTACAGGCTTATCAATGACTCTTAGGGTAAGGTCCCGATATCTCTTGGTGTGGTTGATTGTTGTTATTACATCCTCTCTATAACGACGCGCATTGTGCATACACCCTTCTTCAGGTTAATATATTGGGGTTGTCATTTGCTGGGTTCTGAATCAGAAATAATATAAAAACTCAATTACTAATTCGTGTCTATCTAGATGAACCACTTTAATATTGTCCTGAATTCACTTATTTGAACTAAGTGACTAACCTTGTGGTAGAACAAAAAGGGTCTCCGTTGGTTTGATCTGTGTTGCTCACTGGAAAAAATGTATAGAAAAAAAATAAATGGAAATCAGACTATAGTCTTCACTATGACATAGTGGCGGCATACAGAGGGAACAGGCGCTAAATGTATCGCTGGGTCCCCCTGTACGTCGTCTTTACTCTGAAAGATAGTGGTAGGGTAATAAAAATAAGGCAAATGCCTTTTGCCTACCTCAATTGCAACGCAGGTAAAAAAAACTCAATGGATCGAGTATCCGCGTCGGCTTGCTTGTAGCAATATGTGGGGGTGTCCTAAAACAATGTAAATAAGGCTCCAATCAGTTTGAGTTCTGCATTTGATCGGGGTGACCATATAGATATGTGTGAACTTAGCAGTCTCACTACCTTCAGAGTGATGGTCAGTAGCCAGTAGAGTAGCTCAGTATGTTAATGCACTCACTAAGCAAACCACTGTATGTGTTGAATGACATTATAGTTGCAGGGTGTAATCGTGGTCCATGCATCTTTCTCTAATGCTTTGAAGATTCATTCAATGAGAACTGGCGTGTGGGGCACTAGTGGAAGCTATCAGACAATGCACTATGGAAATTATAATATAAAATGATTTTAAAATAATATCATTATTATAATAATAATCATGATAATAATAAGTATTATTATTAGTTATTATTATTATTATTATTATTATTATACATGCCAAAGCTCAATTGAATGATCTCTAAGAAAATTCTAGGCACTACACGTAAATGACTAATGGAGGATCAGGCAAATAACATTCACTGAAAAAGGGGTTTATTTCATTATTAAACATTTGCTTTAACACAATACGTAGCCTTGAAAGAATTTGCAGTACTATACAGTCAGAAGAACTCCTGTTTTATTTTTTATTTTTTTATAAATTAGTTCAGTATTACAATAACAAAAACATTTTTAAACAAACAAATAAAATGCATTATAAAATAATTTAAAGAGGTGAAAGATGAGACGAAGGGGGAATAACACAACACATTATTTTTTTTTCAATCACTGTCATTACATTATTGTTTATAGTGGGACTTAGCCTAGAACACCACACACAAATACACATGTCATAGCGGGCATTATTGGACATCTTAAAAAAAAGACGGTAGTGGCTGTGTAGTTATGGTAAAGTTGGTAAAGTTGCTGTTTCCATAGGAAGAGCCCTTTCTGCGTGGCTTACAACTTCGCTCCCCCTGGCCGAATCCACACCAAACTTTGCGAAAAAAGTATATGGGTCACTCTGAGTTTTATTGCAAAGTTTGGTCCCGGGGGGCAAAGTTATAAGGGGGGTCCCAAAACCTATTTTCTTTCCCATAGACTGAATGGGGAAAAAACTTTGCTCATGCCTACAGCCCAAACCGCTGGACGGATTTTCACCAAATTTGGACCAGGAGCAGCGGCTTGGTCCCGAAAGCGTGCTTTTGCAAATTAGGTGAAGATCCGTCCAGTCGTTTTTTTTAAATGACCAAAAAGAAGGTCACAAAAAATTAGTGATATCTATGTTCGGTCCGCGGACACACTTCCCTGTTCGCTCCACGGACAGGGTCCTGATTGGCTGGGCGATGCGAGTCGTGTCCGCGGACATTGGACGTGTTCGCTGATTGGGTGGTTGAGAGCGTGCGGTGCGTCAGATTTCCTGGGCATGCCCGCCATCTTGTATTCGCGGACATCCGCAGACAGCGCAGTTAAACTTGGTGGAAAAATACTCTATTTAGTCAAGTGTGTTGGTATGTAAGACTGTTTGGGGAGGGTGGGGGAGTAAAAGATGTGTTAAATGTTGTATTTATTTAGGTGGCAGACACCCCTGTTGTGTTGGTTCTGACCGCGGACAACACGGGTGTCCTGAAATGTTCATAAATAAATGGAATGGGGGTGTCCTGAGGACGCTATACCTGTCCGTACTGTTTGTAGGCAAGTTGAAACTGTTCTAAGAACACATCAGGTGTCCTAGTATATTTGTAAATAAATGAAATGGGGGTGTTCTGAGGACGCTGTCCGTAATGTCCGTAGGCAAGTTGAAACTGTTCTAAGAACACATCATGTGTCCTAGGATGTTTGTAAATAAACAAAATGGGTGTGTCCTGTGGACGCTATGACTGTCCGTATTGTTTGCAGGCAAGTTGAAACTGTTCTAAGAATACAGGCGGTGTACTGAAATGTTCGTAAATAAACGAAATGGGGGAGTCCTGAGGACGCTGTCCGTATTGTTCGTAGGGAAGTTGAAATTGGTCTAAGAACATGTGTCCTGGGATGTTTGTAAATAAACACAAGGAGGGTGTCCTAAGGACGCTATACCTGTCCGTACTGTTCGTAGGCAAGTTGAAATTGTTCTAAGAACACATCAAGTTTCCTGGGATGTTCGTAAATAAACAAAATGGGGGTGTTCTGAGGACGCTAGACCTGTCCGTATTGTTTACAAGCAAGCTGAAACTGTCCTAAGAACTCACTTGGTGTCCTGAAATGTTCGTAAATAAACGAAATGGGGGTGTCCTGAAGATGCTGTCCGTATTGTCCGTAGGCAAGTTGAAATTGTTCTACAAACACATGCAGTGTTCTGAAATGTTCAGAAATAAACAAAATGGGGGTGTCCTGAGGACGCTATACCTGTCCGTACTGTTTGCAGGCAAGTTGAAAATGTTCTAAGAACACTCATAATGTGAGCAGACATTAAAGGTGCCCATATGCTATAGTTAAAATGTTTGACTCTATGGGTGTGATATGCTGCAGTGGTTGTGGCCAGGGCATAGAGTCTTGGGTGCATGGCCGTATGGGGGTGGCCATGCACCCAAGACTCTATGCCCTGGCCACAACCACTGCAGCATATCAGACCCATTGTGATTTATAACTTTGGGACCCAAGAACAAATTTATAAGCAACAAAGTTATAAGCCAGTATGAGTGTGATATGCTGTGGTGGTTGCGGGCAGGGCCTAGAGTCTTGGGTGCATGGACAAAACCAAATTTATAAGCACTGAAGTTATAAGTCACTATGGGTGTTATTTGCTGCGATGGTTGTACTTATTATCATATACTTACTTTTTGGTTTAGTAACTGGAGTACATATATTCCTTGTTAATTTCTGTGATAAAAGAAAAGATCATGTTAGTATTGGTATTTTGTAATGATTTATAACATTGAATAATCAACATTTTTTTTTTACCCTCATATTTAGTAGATTACAAACCAGTGTACTGTGCAATTTGCTCAGTTTTTGTGTTTGTTGCTAAAATCATTGGGTCTGTGAAAAAAAAATCCATTTTGGATTTTTAAAAAACCCTTTTTTGTTATGCTACAGTCTATTTGTTGATTTGTTTTCAATGTTCACTTGTTGTTTCTGGATAATGCTCTATATGTTGGCGTGTTGCAGATTTTTGGAGCAGTTAGATACCTGTTGGCATATTCTAACTGTCTATTTTTTTTATAATGAAGTGGTATTGATTTATCCGTTTGGATATTGTAAAATCTTGGGGCAGTTAAATACCAGTTGGCGTATTCTAACTGTCTATTTTTTGTTATAATGTAGTGGTATTGATTTATCTGTTTGTTTATTGAAAATCTTGGGGTAGTTAGATACCAGTTGGCATATTCTAACTGTTTATTTTTTGATATAATTTAGTGGTATTCATTTATCTGTTTAGTTGTTGTAGAATCTTGGGGCAGTTAGATACCTGTTAGCATATTCTAACTGTCTATTTTTTGTTATAATGAAGTGGTATTGATTTATCTGTTTGGATTTTGTAAAATCTTGGGGCAGTTAGATAGCTTTTGGCATATTCTAACAGTTTATAGTTTTTTAATAGAAGTTTTGTTAATGTTTAAGTAAAGATTAGTTAATACATTTTTGTTTTAAGAAGATTAAATAAGCATTTGTAAGATTTGCTGGTAATCTCTGCTTTAGAGTAATGGTACTATCATTACATTCGAACCATCCACAATAGTGACCTGCATTGGTTGTGGCTCCTGCGTGGTAGATTATATTTATTGTTGTGAAGGTTTTCTTACCAAGTGATACTTGACCATGTGTGAATCCAGTCAGCTTGCAGTTGTTTTTGGTACCATCTGCATTAGTATTAGGTATTTACTATGTGTTTGTATTAGTAAGGTGGAGCAATTATCCGAATTGCAGGTAGTTCATAATCTACCATGGTTTGCATTTTGTACAAGTTGCTGAAATGGAACGGATTCACAATTAGGTATTGATACATACACCAAGCGTTCATTAGGGATTTGTTCTGTGTCACATTGTTGCAGAGAGTGCATGTATGTTTCCACATGTATGAAATCTGGAAGATTTCATTTATAGGTATGTTTTTGTTTTCTAGTACTTGTAGTAAGTACATTAGACATTCTTGTGAATCTTCCTGTGAGTTTATAGTGAATTTCAACATTCCAGCACAGTAGTCCAATTCTTGTCTTATTCCATGAACACTATACTTGTTGTCAGGATTGTTTGTTGCGTTTCTATGAAATACTAACATTTGCAAACACAGTTGGTGTGTACTGTGTAAGTAAATGTTGTCAACAATTGTGTCATGATGCCTACTCCCGGATAACCAGTCCAGGACCAGCGTCCCCGGAAGCAGACATCATGTTCCCGGGGAAAAGGCCAGCAACCCCTAGTAGGGGCCCTTTGGACACTGTCCTGGCGCCTTTGGCGCCAGGCTCATTTTGGACCTCAGTCCTGGCACCATAGGCGCCAGGCTCATAAAGGGAGTGTTTATGTGAATTTACCTGATGCAGACCGTGCTGCCAGATCCAGACCTCTTTGAGGCCTGAAAGGGACTATTTTACCTGTGGGACTATTTTGCCAATCGGGCGTGGCCGGGGAAGAATACGTACCTGGAACTACTTTGGGGGCTATTTAAGCCACGCCCAGACAGCAGCTCACGCTTCGCGTTGTTCTGCACCTAGCAGCTGGACGCTCACCATGTCTGCTCCTGCATCCTGACTCCAGCCTCGCCCGCCTCCATCCTGGAACACCTGAAAGGAAAGAAGAGAGGGGAAAAGGTGAACAGAAGATCATTACCTGCTTCTACCCGGAGTCCGGAGTCATCACGCCGGCGATCCTAAGGGAAGACATTTATTTTAAAATCGCATTGCGTTGCTCGCTGCCGCGCCGCGTTCCACTCACCTGTTCACGAGGCATCTCCGTGCTCCTTAGCGACCATCTGCACGATCCGCCGCATACCTGCGCCTAAGGGGGAAGAGAAGAACAAAAGGTGAGCAAAAGGAACATATTGAGGAAAGCCAGATTTTCGCCATAAGACTTACGTGATTACTGTTGGGAGAATCTTTCCTCATCTCGGGTCGGCGCCGCTTCTTCGGCAGTACCGTACCCCAGCCCCTATGGGGAAAAAAGACACACGCATTAGTGGGTGAATATAAGGACATTAAAGGAACCACCCATCATAAACTCACCTGAGTTTACCTTCGGCGAATTGTTTCCTCTACGCGAAATCTTCACCCAGCACCTGTGATAAAAGGGATAAGAGACGGACTACTGAATATAAAGGCAAAGAGAAAAGCAGGCCAACTCTTGAACTTTTACAACAGTATACTTACGGCACCTTTCCAGGAAAGTCAAGCAAGCTTGGATCCTCACCAATCCGAACACCAGTGAAGTAACTGGATATAATCGCACCCCTGCACCAGAAGCAGGATGGAGAGCTCGTCCTTTCAAACCTTAAGGTGAGAGTTAACGGGGAATTTCGGAGGTGGTCTGAGGAGAGTGAAAGAGGGAAGTGGGAGGCCGACGCGCTACTTCGCAGGTAGTTAATCCCCTTTCTCCATCTGCAGAAGGATTCTCCTGCGAGTCAGACAAGCGAGATTTGGGTCCTGTCCAGTCGGTCTTCCGAGTTCTACGCATCACCTTAGAAGAGGCCGCAGCAGTCCAGACCTGGTCAGCGTTTCCGTGGGAGTCAGGTGAGCGTTACAGAACGCAAAGCCTTCCTACAATTTCCCACCCAGGCGCTATGGAGACTTCCGAGACTGATCAGTTGGCCCACCTATTGGGGGAATTACGGGCCGAAGTGCATTCTGCTCGTCAGGAGACTAACGCTCTCAGGAGAGAACTAATTGTATCTAAGGAACGAACTGATGACCTTGCCAGGCAGCTATTGCAAGGTCAGGCTGGACAAACTCCCCTACCAGGTTCAGGGGGTATTCCCGCCCCAGTGGTTTCAAGTAACCCAGTGCAAATTAATCTACCTGGAAATATGCCGTTGGCCCCACCTGAACGTTTTGCAGGGGACCCCAAAAGATTCGCCGTATTCATGAATCAATGCCGATTGCACTTTCTCTGCAGACTTTCCTAACGACCAAACCAAGGTAGCTTGTGTATTATCCTATCTCAGCGGCTGTGCTGCCGATTGGTCAGTTCCACTGGTTACTCAAGATGACCCAATACTCGGGGATTTTCAAGGCTTTCAGACACGCATGGAAAGATTATTTGCTCGGCACTCTCAGGGACAGGCCCTGGACAACGAACTTCTGTCCCTACGACAGGGTAACCAGGATCTCTTAGCCTATATCGCAACCTTCAATAGGTTGGTTGTGGAGACTGGGTGGCCAGAGGATAAAAGAATCACGTTATTTCATCGAGGTCTACGTGGAGAACTTAAGGATGTCCTGGCCCAAGATGTAAATCCGCCCCAACACTGCATGGAATATATAGACTTAGTGGTCCAATTAGATCACAGGCTTCAAAACAGAAAGGCAGATGTTGGTCAAGACTCACGTTAACCCCAAAGGTGCCGATGTTTCTGAACCTATGCAAATTGGAGGGGTTAAAGGACCATTAACTCAAAAAGAACGTGAAAGAAGACGGCAGATGCGATTATGTCTTTATTGTGTTGCTTCTGGACACTTTTTACGAGATTGCCCAGTAAAACCGCCCAAGAAGGCGGTAGGAGCAGCGGATAAGAACCATATGGAACCTGATTCGGGAAACGACAGGCCCGACTAGCTTAGGGGTCCGCTTGCCGAGCCTGAAAACTAACTCTCAGACCTCGCGCTTCATCATGCCAATGGTCCTCATATATCCGGAACAGCCTGGGCGGTTGCATGCAATAAAGGCATACATCGATAGTGGGGCTATAGGAAACTATGTGGATCGTGAATTGGCTTCCAGGATCAACCTCCCTCTTCGTCCTAAAACCAGTAAAGAGGTCATCACCACAGTAGATGGAACCGAAATCGCCTCTGGGCCGGTAACACATTCCACTACAGAGGTGACACTAGTGGGTCAGGATGGGCATCGGGAGGCTATTGTGTTTGACGTAATCAAGGCTCCACAGTTTCAGGTAATTCTAGGAATCCCTTGGTTAGAAACACATAATCCTCGAATTGACTGGCGAGCGAAGAGGATAACCTTTCCGGATTGTGCACAAACTTGTTATCCAGGAAATCCAAATATAGGCCTGGCTACAGTAACCCCTGCCACTTTGCAAATACCGCCGGAATACCAAGAATTTCAAGACATCTTCCAAAAGGAACAGGCCAACACGTTACCCCCTCACAGGTCGTACGATTGTCAAATCGATCTGATGCCCGGTGCACGACCCCCTTGTAGCAGGATTTATGCTCTTACTGAACCCGAGAATCTTCATTTGCGACAATATTTAGATCAGTACCTAGCCAATGGTTTCATTCGCCCATCAAAGTCTCCTGCATCCTCGGCTTTGTTCTTCGTGCCAAAAAAAAAAGGCGACCTCAGAACTTGTATCGACTACTGCGCATTGAACCAGATAACTGTTAAAAACCGTTACCCTTTGCCTCTGATCCCTGAACTTCTTGACCAGGTGAAGGATGCCTGCATATACACCAAGTTAGATCTCTGGGGGGCTTACCATCTGGTGCGAGTAAAGGAAGGCGACGAATGGAAAACTGCCTTCCGCACCAAACATGGACTATTCGAGTACTAGGTGATGCCTTTTGGATTGTGCAACGCACCTGCTGCCTTCCAAAACTTCATGAACGAAGTCCTTCGGGAACTCATCGATGTTTGTGTTGTCGTATATATCGATGACATTCTTGTGTACTCCTCTTCGGAATCTGATCACAAAAAGCACGTCAGGGCAGTTCTTGAGAAAATGCGCCAACACAAACTGTTTGCAAAACTTGAAAAGTGTGTTTTCCATACCACAGAAGTCGAGTTTCTTGGTTTCATCCTGACACCTAAAGGAGTCTGAATGGACTCACGAAAAGTGGATGCCATCCTCAAATGGCCATCGCCTTGTAAGCGATATTCAATCAACACTGCAGCCAAGTCAATGCCTAGTCTGGGATGCTGAGGAAAACCCTTATTAATGTATTTTTATGTCAAGTTCAGTACTCTGGATGACCACCCTTGTATAACACCCCCCTCTTAGAATCCCCCTGACCCCACTGAGCCAAGAAGTAGGTTTGTTTTGCAAATGAAAAGGTTTATTTGAGAATTTAAACAATATATATATATATATATATATATATATATATATATCACACTTTATAATAAATTAATATCTGACAGTACACCTAGACATATGATGTTGATCAACAATGGGTAATCTGGCACTAGCACACTTCTTTACAATCAATGAGGAGTTAGTATAGGATGGATAAAGTAGCAAAATACTTTTATGATTTCAAGGGAAAAGCAATGAGGAATAAAATGCAGTACAGAAATACTTGATATGATTTTAGCAAAAGATAAGATAATCACTTTTTCTCTGGCAATTCACCCCCCTCCCCTATGCAATGTAAGAAATGGAAGGAGATGGAAAGAGGAGCGCACAGTTCTCAGGAATGCAACCAAATACAATTACGAAATTCAGTTCCCCCCCCAGCAAGCTTAGAGGAAACAGGTAGGAGTTTGAAACACAGGCCCAAAATGCTTTTTAAATGTGATGGCAATGGATGGGAAAATGTGCCAATGATTTTAATTCCCTCTAGAGGTTCAGGGTGAGTGGGAGATGCGTGTTGGTATTAGTTCAGGCTCACTTTAGCAATGCTCTATGAGTTATTACCAAGTTGCAAACGGATTTTAAAAAAGGAAAGAATGGAGCTGCTATTTTGACAAGTGGAGAAATTGAGCCAAAATCGCAAATCGCGGTAAATTCGTGTGAATCGTGATTGCGGCAAAAGTATAAGGAGTTCTAGGCTTGTTGGGAAGCTTAGATTCTAAGCTTTCAGAGGAAAGTTAAATCTCGTTCCTAGCCCAAACGGTTCCAGAGATTCGGACGATTAAATAAAGGTAGTTTTTCGGATTTAAAGTAAAACTCAAAATGACAGGTGACAGCTTGCAGCTGCAGAATTGACAGGTGACAGTTGTGCAGCTTTAAAAATGACAGATGACACGATTTCTAGGAGGCAGTTCTACTTAGGTTAAAATAGTTTGGATTAGATTATTTTAACTAAGAGATTGGTTCTGCACAGTTCTGCTAGGTACTCACAATATAAATTTGAACTAGGCCTCGTCACGGATCTGGTCAACACATCCGGCTGCGGTTCTGTCTGCTCAGCGGGTCAATCAGGCACCGGTTCTGCTCACAGCGATCTGGGTCAGCTCTGCTCTGCTGGTCTAGCCTCTCTGGATTCAGCGGCCTCTGGTTCTGGATACTGCTCTGCTTTCTGGTCTGGATCAAGTGGATTCTGGATGTAACACTGCTTTCTGGGTATTGGCGAAAGAATTCAGACAGCTCGCCCGGCTGTGAAATAGTTTGGAAATGATTTTGAGGCCTGCTGACAAATACTTTTGCTTGCAGTGGGCCTTCTTGGTTCAAAGTTCTGTAGTCTCTGTTTAGCTTGGAAGTCTAAGTGTTAGATCTCTGGATGTGAAGTCGTCGGTAAGCATGCTCCGCAGCAAATGGAATTGAATGCCTCTACCTTACCCAGCAGTCTCTTTTTATGTGTTTTTAAAATGGGTGTGTGCCTGGGCCTAGCTAAGCCTGCCCCTCTCTACTTGTCATTGGCCCAATTCTCCCCTCTCCCATGATTGGGGGAACAGAGTTGTGAATCAGAGTGATGAGGTAGATTTTATGGCCAGAGGGCCCTCCCCTGTCATCTTTACAGACAAATCTATATTTGATCCAAATACATCTTTCCCAACTACACAGTTGTTTTTACATCACCCACACACATCATATATCACATGAGGTAGGCACTGTTCCGACTCTGGCGTTTCTAGGAGCTTGGGTGAAGAAATGGCAACTTATTTTCGATTTTAGTGGGTTATGCAACATTGGTTTTTCATTAAAAATTATACACATATACACGGCCTGTCCATACATACTCCAGTAAATTCCCATGTCTCTAGCTTAAACACAGAGTCTGTAGTATCAATAAATAGCGGGGTTTTGCCCCAGAACATCACACAAATTGGAGTTTGGGCTTGAATTGTGGGCAAAGTTTTCATTTTAAGGATCCCCAAATTTCACATTTCTGTCATCTGTTTACCAAGATTTATCAGTGTTTCTGTAAAATATATATTTGCTTTCAATTCAAAGTACTGCAGTGTTTGAGTCCGCCCCCAAAGTTTGGGGATGACAGTGATCACATGTCTCTCCTGGCTGGCAGATCTTTGTTGACAGGAAACAGTCAAAATAACCATATCCTATTCAAGGGAAAAGGTCTTTTGTGTGGGCTCCAGCAAGCTGAGGTCAACAGACCAGGGGGCCACTTTGCATTTGGTTAGCATGACCATGTGATATCCTGGGCTTTCTGAGGTGAGAAGGTTTCCCAGCCTTTTGGCCTGTTAATCAAATCAGATTGTCTCTGGGAACAGCAGGTGGTTAGATTTTTAATTAACCCACAGTCTTTTGAAGTTCCAATTGTCACAGAAGGCTGATTAGCTTCTGAAGTAGCAGTTCTCCTGTCAGAGTTTAGACCGCTAGCGCCGCCTTGAGTCCAAAGCGGGTACTGCATGCATTTTTTTGGATCAGTCTGGAATTAATGCATTTCAAACAAGAGATTTTACATGGAAGTATATTATCCAGGTTCAGCACATGGCACTGGTGTGGTTCTGCAGTAAAATAATTTTGTGGCCATAATTTAGCCATATTTGACCTGAAGAAAATGAATTCCCAATAGTTATGGGTTGCTTTTGGCAATCAGCATTGCCCCTTTTGCAATGGTTTCAGGCGACTGTGTGTAGCCCAATGGTGGTTTTAGGCAGTGCCCTTCTGTGCACACAACATAGGCAGAAACGGGTGGCAGCCTATTCTTCATGCATTTCCCTGTGCATTTTCTGGGAAGTTCTGGCCATCATGATGTTTTCAATGCCAGTAAGGCACAGTTTTTGTGGTAGGGCTCGAATGCATGGGTAAAAAGATCCCACAGCCTAGCTCTGTGAAAGGCGTTCAAAGCATGCTTGGCTTTGCCAATTTCTATCGCAGATTTATCCCGGAATTTTCACGTATTGTACAACCCATAACTGCACTCTTGAGGAAAAATAAACGCTTCGAATGGTCTGAGGAAGCCGAACAGGTCTTTCAGGAATTAAAAGCTAAATTTACCTCCGCACCTGTATTGAAACACCTGCGTCCAGATCTCCCATACATAGTCGAAACCGACGCATCCAGCTTAGCCATGGGAGCTGTCCTGTCTCAAAGAGATCCCGAAACTAACCAACTGCACCCCGTTGCATTTTGGTCCAGAAAATTCTCGGCACCTGAGGTCAATTATGCAATCACCGACAAAGAATTATTAGCCATTAAGTCTGCTTTTAAAGCTTGGAGGCATTATCTTCTTGGCGCTAGGCATACCATCACGGTGATCACTGACCACCGGAATTTACAAAATTTGAAAACTGCCAAAGCTCAATCATCACGTCAGCTCTGATGGGCTTTGTTTTTTGCTGAATTCGATTTTGGAATTACCTACCGTCCTGGCAGCAAGAATGGCAAAGCGGACGCTCTATCCCGAAAAGGAATGGGAGAAACAGATGCAAACTCAGAACCTGTACCGATAATTCCCGAACAAAGAATTCTGGGCATGACCTCTTTACAAACACTGGAAGACATTCAAGCTAGAGTTAAACAACTCCTGGACCCTACAGCCTTGCAGGATTGGATTCAAAAGGGGTCTTACTTTACTGTCAATGATGATCTACCTTACTTCCAAGGGCGCTTATTTCTACCACACAAAGAATTACAAGAACTGGTTATTTCTCGTTATCATGATACTCTAATAGAGGGGCACCCAGGTATTGCCAAGACGGAAGAAAAGGTTAAACGACAGTTCTGGTGGCCCTCTTGGCGAAAGGACATTAAATTCTTTGTGATGTCCTGTGGTGTTTGTGCGCAAAATAAAGGTAAAAAAAAAAGACCAGCCGGCCTTCTTCAACCCTTAGACATTCCACCGGCACCTTGGCACACCTTGTCACTGGATTTTATTACGGACCTGCCTCCTTGTTATGGATATAACACTATTCTTGTTATTGTGGATTTATTTTCCAAAATGGCCCACTTCATTCCATTAAAAGGTTTACCTTCAGCTTCTGTCCTAGCCAAGGAATTCCTGGAAAATATCGTTCGTTTACATGGATTCCCATCTATACTAGTCTCTGATCGGGGGAGCCAATTCATTTCCCATTTTCCCAGAGAAAGTGTTGTCAGCTGGCACAAATCGACGTAAGATTATCAACCTGCCACCACCCTCAGACCGATGGTCAAACAGAGAGGACTAACCAGACCCTTGAACAATATTTACGGTGTATGTTGCATCAATCTGAAAGTAATTGGAAGGATATTCTTTGGATTGCAGAATATGCATACAATAATTCGGAACATTCTGGAACTGGGCAAAGTCCTTTTTATACCTTATATGGGCATCACCCTCGAACCTCAGATCTTGACTCACTTCAAAGCCTCGAAATGCCCGCAGTAGACCATCTGCATTCTACAATAACTCAAGCTTTCAAAGAAGCAACTGCACATTTACAGCAAGCCAAGAGAAAATACAAGAAGAATGCTGATCTCCATCGAAGTGAGGCACCTCTATACCAAATAGGAGACCAAGTATGGCTGGCTACCAGACACTTATCGCTCAAAGGACCTCGAACATTTAACCCAAAATATTTGGGGCCTTACTCAATTACGGCCATAATCAACCCGGTGGCCGTCAAACTGACCTACCAGCTAATATGCGGATTCACCCTGTTTTTCATGTATAACTTTTGAAACCAGTACAACCTGGAACCGATTAATCAAGCCATCAGAACCTATCCAAATAAATGAAGAACCTGAATTCGAGGTGAAGAACATTTTAGATTCCAAGGTGTCAAAGTCAAAACTGCCCCCCAAGGCCCCTCCCAAGATTGTTCTCTCCGGGGGCTTCGGTTTGTTTGGGAAATTCTGGTGGAATTTTTGTATTAACCGAGGTGTTTAATGTTTTTCAAAACTGTACATCATTTGGTTAACTTCTTCAGCCTTGGAAGAAGAGCTTTGCTCGAAACACGTGTCGGCTGTTGTTTGATTTACATTCAATTATCTCCAATTAAGCAACTTAATTTTTGGTTGTGTGCGCAATCCTTGGGAGCAAACCAATCTCTATCATAGTTAGTTCATGTGCACACTGCAGGCAGGGTGTTCACACACTGCTCCCAATTGCTGCCCTTGAACCAGCCTTCAAAATCTTTTTTGTCAAGTGCGCCAATTCCACTTTTGTCCTTTTCTGCCACACTTTTTTCTCAAATTTCTTTTGTTACTTCTTGAAAAATGCTATGCTGCTCATTGTTAAATTTTGATTGTAGTATAGTTAAATCTTCTTTATCTTCATACTGACACATGGTGTTTTCTACTTCTGTCATATCTAATACTGTCTCATTTGCTATTAGTGGCTGTCCCAGTGGTTCTTGGCTTCCTGTTACAGAAGGTTGACTACTGTCAGGAGTGAAGTAAACAATTGTTTTGCAAACACACTGCGCATAAACACAATTTTAGTCCAAAGTGGTATAGTGAATTTAATTGTCACTGAGGTAGCCTGACACGTGTTTCGGGCACTTGCCCTTCAACTGAGGCTACAGAGTTGTACATATATACACATTTTTGATACGGGGTTAACCAAAAACAAGAAAAAGAAGGAAAAAGTAATTTTGAAACCAAGGTTGATGCAAGGTGTGGGGACCCAAGGTATCGGTGCATCCAAGGTGAAAGACCAAAAAAACATACATTAATAGTACGGAAACACAAGATTTTTTGGTACATCATATCAAGAGTCAAGTTTCCAATTTTTAAACAAATTTCAAAGAGTCACAAAACAAGACAGAATACAATCAAACGCAATTGCAAATGAAAGAATAAATAAAAAGAAAAAAACGAAAAAACATACCATGTGTATGAGTAAGATTCATCAGGTCAAAGTGAATTGGGGAAAAAGATTAACCAGAAAATCATTAGCTGGGAGGTTCTAAGCGGGCCATACATCATTTGGATTGGTGTTGAAAAGGGAGCCTTTTTACCTGTGAGTTAGGTGTGTTCAGTGTGAACTGAGGGAGAAAGCTGTAAAACTAATTAGGGCAGCATATAAATTATTACCATGAGAAATTGGAGCTTACAGTCATTTGAGAATTGAAATACTGGCAAGGTACTTACCCTGATTAGGGTAAATGAGAGAATAATTTAACATGCGCTCCACCGAAAGACAATAATGGGCGCAGCTAATTAGACAAATCCACATCTGTAGTCAAATAGCATTTAAAATCGAAGGCAAGTGCCAAAATGGTACCTGTCACTTGCAATTGCACTCAAGGGTTTATATAAAAGCGTTTCCGCGTATCTTTAAGGTAGAAATTGAAGGGAGAGGCCGTCCAATTGGCGTGTGTCCAAGATGAGAGGGAAAAGGAAAAGGTAAGGAGACGGATTAATTAGCTGCGGGTGCGTGTCTGGCTACATAATTGCGAGCCGCGCAGTCCCTACCAACTAGGGATCTGCGTG
Source organism: Ambystoma mexicanum (assembly GCF_040938575.1). Taxonomy (NCBI): domain Eukaryota; kingdom Metazoa; phylum Chordata; class Amphibia; order Caudata; family Ambystomatidae; genus Ambystoma; species Ambystoma mexicanum. Next base: position 92,564,360 of record NC_090930.1, on the reverse strand, counting down.
AAAGTGTTGAACTCACCAGCGTCTCCGCTGAATGGAACGAAATGGAGCCGGCTGGCCGCGACTCATACTGACATTATTATGTTAGCCGGCAGACGTAAAGCGACCGCAGCCGTACGTGAAGGGACGTGCGATCGCCATCTTGGTTGTGTGTATTGAGGTGTCGACCGAATAAAACGAAAGACGGTTAAAGAAGGGACTAGAAGAGGCGAACAATGCACAGATGTACTCAAAGTGAGCTGAGACAACAAGTTCACTTTAATCAATTACAATAATTGCAATAAAATTTAACCCAGCATTGTGGTGTATGTTAAAATTAATTAAAATTAACAAAGCCCATGTGGGTAAGTGCCGAGTAGACACTTGAGAATGAAAATAGAGGAGGCAAAAGATAAAGGCCTGACTTTTCACAAGGAGAGAAAACAGGATTCCTTGGACAAGCAAAGGGCAGATGATACATAAGACACTCAGTAATTCAAAACAAACGTAGAGGAAGAATCATACCTTCCTGAACCCTCTCATATGGGCACTTATAAAAAAATTTTTAGGAAGGGGAGAGAATTGTCGGCAGCTAGATGTATGGCACACGAAGAAACCCCCGCATGGGGAAGGAAGAGGGTAAATTTTGTAGATTACATACCAATTGAAATAAACATTCTATATATTGCAAATTTGCTCATAAAAACACAGACAGTTCATGATCTGTATTGAGGCCTTGTATGACCGTGCGAAAACGACAAATGAGTCGCGCTTCTAATTGGCGTAGTTTCAGAACCAAATTGCCACCTCGTTGTGGTAATGAAACCTTGGCCATCCCAGTGAATCAGATTTCAGCCTTGTTGTCCATTTGGTGGACTTGTTGCCAATGTACAGATAAAGGGTATTTGGAATCTACTTTAGAGATGGAAGCCAAGTGTTCCCTGATTCTAATCTTCAAAGGCCGAATTGTACTGCCAATATAGCGCTTCCCACATACACAAAGGATGCAATATACACAGAATTTGGTATTACAGTTCATGAAGGAGTTGATTGAATATCTACCTAAATGGCCAAAGTCTAGTTGCTTAGTTTCAAGTGCGAACATGCACATGGAACACCCCCCACATTTACGAAAACCAGTTATACTGGCTAGCTGTAACCAAGTTGGTTTGGATTGTGGGTTGGACATAAATGAAGGAGAGAGAATGTTTTTAAGATTGCTAGCCTTGGTGTAGATGAAATTTGGCGAATCATCTACCCAGGGGGTGATATCTCTGTCCAATTGTAAAATGTGCCAATGTCTCTTGACTATGCTATACAGTTTTGAACTCTCTGTGTTATATTTGGTAATAAATTTCAATTTGTTGCTATGAGTACTCTGAGGGCGTACTTTGGGAGTGAGTAAAACCTCTCTCTGCAGAGATTGGACCTCCAGTTGAGCTTTGTCAAGGAGGTGACTATCATAACCTCTTTCCAGAAAACGGTTGCGAATAAATGAACATTCAATTTTAAAATCCTCATTTGTTGAGCAGTTGCGTCTAGCACGTATAAATTCCCCTTTGGGGATATTGTGTGCAACCGATTTCTTGTGGCAACTGCTCGCATGAAGCAGAGAATTAACTGAAGTGGATTTGCGAAAAGTTTTGGTTATCAGTTTACCATCAGAAATCATAATAGTTAAATCAAGAAAATTGATACTACTGGTGCTAACAGTCTGTGTAAACTGAAGTCCCCATATGTTGGTGTTAAGATAGTTCACAAAATCATTCAGGGTGTTACAGGAGCCATTCCAAAACAGAATTACGTCATCTATATATCTTTTCCAAATATAGATATATGGTGAGAACATAGTATTTGTAAAGACAACCATTTGTTCAAAATGATGCATGGATATGTTTGCAAGGGCTGGGGCGTAGTTTGCCCCCATTGCTATTCCAATAAGTTGGCGGTAATAAATGTTGTTGAACAAAAATACGTTGTTGGAGAGAGCACACGATAAGAGATCTTTAATCATTTCTATGTGTTCATAAAATGAGGCAGAGTGCTCCCGGAAAATATGATCAACACTAATGATTGCTTTCGCATGCTCAATGGAGGTATAGAGTGCTTTGACATCAAGTGTCACTAGTAACATGTTTGGAAGTACAGGTAATTGATCCAGTATGTGTAAAATGTGCATGGTATCTCTGATAAAGGTGGGGATAGAAGTCACAAGAGGAGCAAGACATTCATTAATGTACATAGAGATTGGCTCAAAGATCCCACCACCCCCACTCAAGATTGGTCTTCCTTCTGGTATTCTGGTAAAGGGTTTGTGAATCTTGGGCAGGAAGTAGGCAGTGGGCATAATTGGACCATCTACAGTAAGAAACCGTTTTTCAACATCTGTTAAAAGGCCTCTGGTGTACCATTTGGCCACAAGTTGGCTGACTGTTGCCCTGAGTGTGCAAATTGGATTTGAGGGCAAAGTTTCATAGTAGCCAGGTGAATTTAAGTGTTCTAGGCCCATGGCAATGTAGTCCCTCCTATTCATTATTACCACATTGCCACCTTTGTCTGCCTCTTTGAAGATCAGATTCTCATTAGAAGCCAACTTTTGCAAAGCTATTTGTTGTTGGCGCGTCAAGTTGCATTTGCGCCCTTGTTTCGTATGACCCGAGAATATGACATTATTTATTTTGACCCGAGAAGATGACATTAAAGCATTATTTGCTCCCAAAGGTTCAACCCTGAATCCTTTCAAGAGACTGATCTCTGAAAATAACGATCTTCGAACTAAGTTTATGAAATTAGAACGTCTTAGCGTCAGAGAGATTAATAAATTTTGGGAAAAAACTACACTAACACATTACTTGAAAGAAAATAAAATTCCTAGAGGCCTTCGTATTCTCATTCTGCCAGACTTCGAAGACCCGGCTGATAATGATCTAGCGACCGATTGGGAAGCTAATCTATCGGCTAGCTCGAATACAATGCTTAAACTTCTTATTGAACATGCAAGTAGAGAACATGAACGTATTGTAATTCAAATTGATGCATTAAAGGAGGAAATTGCACACTTTGATGCACCTAGCACTACTATAGACAAAAACTATAAAACCTTGTATACCCGCTTACGTAGATACCAAGATGAGGTCAAACTCCGCAAATCACGTAAATTTTCCCGTGATGACAGAGATTATCGGGATAATAGGGTATATACATACCAACCAAAATATGATGAAGTCTCACGCTCACGACCAACTAGTGCAGCCTCTTCACTAGCAAGTTCAGAAGTAGATAGTGATGCTGATAAAGCAGATACAGACATAGACCCCCTAGTGGGGCCTAGTCAAACTGAATCTAATCTCTCCGATGATTTTGTTGCACCCACGGGCAATTGTGATCATACTACACAATCCCTACCTAACCCTTTTTTAGAGCAAATTCGCCGTTACAAGAAAGGCAATCGCCAAGCCGCACTTGCGGCCATGAAAAAAGTCAGGTTTCAAATACCTCCAGTTACAAGTACCACAACCCCAGACCCAAGCCTCGGGGCACAAGGGGCGGCCAACCTCGCAGGCGCAAACGCTCCTCCCCTTCAGCAACGCAGAATGACTCGATCTCAGTATCAGCAAAACCTCAGGAATCAGACACACTAGATCTGATTACCAATTTGAGTGATTACCCTCTCTCTCAAGATGAACGTGTACTCCTGAACAAAGGACTCTCGTTCGCTCCAACCGACCGTAATGACTTTGTGCAAATCCAGATTGACCTGTTCAAATTCATTCGGAAAATCAAACTGAAAAAATATTTTGCTACACAAATCAAATATTTTAAGCCTAAATCACAGCAGCCTGCCCTCTCGGATGTCACACTTCAAACTATGCTAAGTACACATGTCCTTATGTCATTGGACGAATGAGATCATGATCCTAACACTAATATGATGGACCTATTACATGACCTCAGTATACAACAGCAAAATCTCAAAATAAAAGAATTATCAAGTAAATCTAAATTTGTGGCTACTTTTCCGAAAGACAATTTGATTGATACCTTCCATCAAGCAGTCACAAATGACATACACAAACTGCAAGACTCCACTCATACGAAACAAGGGCGCAAATGCAACTTGACGCGCCAACAACAAATAGCTTTGCAAAAGTTGGCTTCTAATGAGAATCTGATCTTCAAAGAGGCAGACAAAGGTGGCAATGTGGTAATAATGAATAGGAGGGACTACATTGCCATGGGCCTAGAACACTTAAATTCACCTGGCTACTATGAAACTTTGCCCTCAAATCCAATTTGCACACTCAGGGCAACAGTCAGCCAACTTGTGGCCAAATGGTAAACCAGAGGCCTTTTAACAGATGTTGAAAAACGGTTTCTTACTGTAGATGGTCCAATTATGCCCACTGCCTACTTCCTGCCCAAGATTCACAAACCCTTTACCAGAATACCAGAAGGAAGACCAATCTTGAGTGGGGGTGGTGGGATCTTTGAGCCAATCTCTATGTACATTAATGAATGTCTTGCTCCTCTTGTGACTTCTATCCCCACCTTTATCAGAGATACCATGCACATTTTACACATACTGGATCAATTACCTGTACTTCCAAACATGTTACTAGTGACACTTGATGTCAAAGCACTCTATACCTCCATTGAGCATGCGAAAGCAATCATTAGTGTTGATCATATTTTCCGGGAGCACTCTGCCTCATTTTATGAACACATAGAAATGATTAAAGATCTCTTATCGTGTGCTCTCTCCAACAACGTATTTTTGTTCAACAACATTTATTACCGCCAACTTATTGGAATAGCAATGGGGGCAAACTACGCCCCAGCCCTTGCAAACATATTCATGCATCATTTTGAACAAATGGTTGTCTTTACAAATACTATGTTCTCACCATATATCTATATTTGGAAAAGATATATAGATGACGTAATTCTGTTTTGGAATGGCTCCTGTGACACCCTGAATGATTTTGTGAACTATCTTAACACCAACATATGGGGACTTCAGTTTACACAGACTGTTAGCACCAGTAGTATCAATTTTCTTGATTTAACTATTATGATTTCTGATGGTAAACTGATAACCAAAACTTTTCGCAAATCCACTTCAGTTAATTCTCTGCTTCATGCGAGCAGTTGCCACAAGAAATCGGTTGCACGCAATATCCCCAAAGGGGAATTTATACGTGCTAGACGCAACTGCTCAACAAATGAGGATTTTAAAATTGAATGTTCATTTATTCGCAACCGTTTTCTGGAAAGAGGTTATGATAGTCACCTCCTTGACAAAGCTCAACTGGAGGTCCAATCTCTGCAGAGAGAGGTTTTACTCACTCCCAAAGTACGCCCTCAGAGTACTCATAGCAACAAATTGAAATTTATTACCAAATATAACACAGAGAGTTCAAAACTGTATAGCATAGTCAAGAGACATTGGCACATTTTACAATTGGACAGAGATATCACCCCCTGGGTAGATGATTCGCCAAATTTCATCTACACCAAGGCTAGCAATCTTAAAAACATTCTCTCTCCTTCATTTATGTCCAACCCACAATCCAAACCAACTTGGTTACAGCTAGCCAGTATAACTGGTTTTCGTAAATGTGGGGGGTGTTCCATGTGCATGTTCGCACTTGAAACTAAGCAACTAGACTTTGGCCATTTAGGTAGATATTCAATCAACTCCTTCATGAACTGTAATACCAAATTCTGTGTATATTGCATCCTTTGTGTATGTGGGAAGCGCTATATTGGCAGTACAATTCGGCCTTTGAAGATTAGAATCAGGGAACACTTGGCTTCCATCTCTCAAGTAGATTCCAAATACCCTTTATCTGTACATTGGCAACAAGTCCACCAAATGGACAACAAGGCTGAAATCAGATTCACTGGGATGGCCAAGGTTTCATTACCACAACGAGGTGGCAATTTGGTTCTGAAACTACGCCAATCAGAAGCGCGACTCATTTGTCGTTTTCGCACGGTCATACAAGGCCTCAATACAGATCATGAACTGTCTGTGTTTTTATGAGCAAATTTGCAATATATAGAATGTTTATTTCAATTGGTATGTAATCTACAAAATTTACCCTCTTCCTTCCCCATGCGGGGGTTTCTTCGTGTGCCATACATCTAGCTGCCGACAATTCTCTCCCCTTCCTAAAAATTTTTTTCTAAGTGCCCATATGAGAGGGTTCAGGAAGGTATGATTCTTCCTCTACGTTTGTTTTGAATTACTGAGTGTCTTATGTATCATCTGCCCTTTGCTTGTCCAAGGAATCCTGTTTTCTCTCCTTGTGAAAAGTCAGGCCTTTATCTTTTGCCTCCTCTATTTTCATTCTCAAGTGTCTACTCGGCACTTACCCACATGGGCTTTGTTAATTTTAATTAATTTTAACATACACCACAATGCTGGGTTAAATTTTATTGCAATTATTGTAATTGATTAAAGTGAACTTGTTGTCTCAGCTCACTTTGAGTACATCTGTGCATTGTTCGCCTCTTCTAGTCCCTTCTTTAACCGTCTTTCGTTTTATTCGGTCGACACCTCAATACACACAACCAAGATGGCGATCGCACGTCCCTTCACGTACGGCTGCGGTCGCTTTACGTCTGCCGGCTAACATAATAATGTCAGTATGAGTCGCGGCCAGCCGGCTCCATTTCGTTCTATTCAGCGGAGACGCTGGTGAGTTCAACACTTTCACGCAGATCCCTAGTTGGTAGGGACTGCGCGGCTCGCAATTATGTAGCCAGACACGCACCCGCAGCTAATTAATCCGTCTCCTTACCTTTTCCTTTTCCCTCTCATCTTGGACACACGCCAATTGGACGGCCTCTCCCTTCAATTTCTACCTTAAAAATACGCGGAAACGCTTTTATATAAACCCTTGAGTGCAATTGCAAGTGACAGGTACCATTTTGGCACTTGCCTTCGATTTTAAATGCTATTTGACTACAGATGTGGATTTGTCTAATTAGCTGCGCCCATTATTGTCTTTCGGTGGAGCGCATGTTAAATTATTCTCTCATTTACCCTAATAAGGGTAAGTACCTTGCCAGTATTTCAATTCTCAAATGACTGTAAGCTCCAATTTCTCATGGTAATAATTTATATGCTGCCCTAATTAGTTTTACGGCTTTCTCCCTCAGTTCACACTGAACACACCTAACTCACAGGTAAAAAGGCTCCCTTTTCAACACCAATCCAAATGATGTATGGCCCGCTTAGAACCTCCCAGCTAATGATTTTCTGGTTAATCTTTTTCCCCAATTCACTTTGACCTGATGAATCTTACTCATACACATGGTATGTTTTTTCGTTTTTTTCTTTTTATTTATTCTTTCATTTGCAATTGCGTTTGATTGTATTCTGTCTTGTTTTGTGACTCTTTGAAATTTGTTTAAAAATTGGAAACTTGACTCTTGATATGATGTACCAAAAAATCTTGTGTTTCCGTACTATTAATGTATGTTTTTTTGGTCTTTCACCTTGGATGCACCGATACCTTGGGTCCCCACACCTTGCATCAACCTTGGTTTCAAAATTACTTTTTCCTTCTTTTTCTTGTTTTTGGTTAACCCCGTATCAAAAATGTGTATATATGTACAACTCTGTAGCCTCAGTTGAAGGGCAAGTGCCCGAAACACGTGTCAGGCTACCTCAGTGACAATTAAATTCACTATACCACTTTGGACTAAAATTGTGTTTATGCGCAGTGTGTTTGCAAAACAATTGTTTACTTGGTTCCTTACTTGGCGTTAGATTTGGCAAATCGCGCCTCCTGCATCCACCTGCAGCTTTACTCACTCCAACCAAATATATTAGATCCTTGCGCTGAACCTCAAACCCCCCCTCTTGCCACTCAATTCGGATACTGTCAGGAGTGTCCTTATCTAGTTGGGCCTGGAGTTCTTCTTTGTGTTGCTGTTCTTTGTGCAACATGGTTTAGTAGTGTGTAAAGTTTACATCAGTTATAGTGCTTTCATTTGCTTTGAAAGCATCTTCGTAGGAGTCATAGTTATCTAGTGTTTCTTCTTCTTTTCTCCATGGTTTAAAGAGTTGTAGCAGGGACATGTAATATAGTTCTTTATGTTGAGGAGTCTTTAATGACAATTTGATATGATTAATTAAATTTGGTTTGGTGAGTTTTACTAAGCTGCATTCACAATTTGTCACTCTGTATCTATTTTTTTTTCATCGGGTTTTATATTATTTTTGTATGGGAAATTTTGGGCTATGTGGTATAGACACATGGTTTCCAAAGGGGTACTTCTGTTTGGGTAGTATGTGTCCAGCAAATTGTTTTTCAAAATGTCTTGGCTGTTGGGATCATTTATGGCTATTGTTTCTATGTTGTTGTATGATTTCAGAACTCTTTTTCTAGATTTAGCAGGACCAAGACTTAGCCATACTATATTTTCAGATTTTCCATACAAAGCAGTACCGGTTAAACGACCTGCTACTTCATAGGAGCCACATTCTTTATGGGAGAGCATTTTTATGCCCAAGCTGAGACAGTGTTTTGTCTGATGACAGGTCATTCCAGAGGTCTGGAATTGTCTGCAATGTACTGCACATCTATGTTTTCATTCCATAAGAGGGCAATGATTGCATTGTAATCAGTGATATATTTTTCTTCTTCTGTTCTTTTTATGTAATATGAATGTTTAGGTGATTTACCTTTAACACTATGTCCAACTGAAGACATGAAGTTGTTCACTTCACCTGTTTTTGTAAATGGTCTAGGGAAACCAAAGCGGCATTTGGTGTAGTATTTCCCTTTGTTTTTGTATTTGCGACAACAATATTTGCCACATTTGTGTCTTTGAAATTGTAAAATGTGTGCATGAAGATCACTATTTGTTGCTTCCGATGGAATTTCACAAGTGACATATTTTTCGATAAACTGTAACACAGTGGCATCATTGTCTTGACCAAATTTAGGAGCATCTTTAATCCATAAAAGCATGTGGATATGTGGTGCTCCTCTGGCTTGGTATTCTATTCTCCAAAAGAAGTATTGCACTTCTTCAAGGGGAGGAACAGTTTTATTGCAAATAAAGTGTAGCATAGCAATGAAGCGCTGATGAAAATATCTTGAAACATTAACAGGATCTAGAGAACAAAGTTCTCCAGGTGTTAGCACATCTATGTTTGTTTTGTTTTTGTTTGATATGCGTAGGAAATCATGTAAATCTTCCCATGCATATTCTGCACAACTTAATGTAACAAACCAAGTGGGTGGGCCTAGGTTTCTTTTCATACAACATACATCTCCATGACGTCGGAAACAGTACTCTTTAGTACCACACAAGTTAGCTAATAGATTTGTAATACTTGATTGTAAAACCTCATCTTTTTCTTGCACTTTTTGTAATAATTGTGTAGCTGACATATTTTGAAAGTGGGTTCCTGATTTTAATGTGTGTGCACCTCCGTAACATAGAGTTGCTAGTTCACTTTCAAAGAGTAGGTGGAATATGTATTCCACATTTTGTCTAAATCTGGGATCTTCAGAATACATCCGTAACGAGTGGTATTCTGATGCTGTTATTTGAATAGGTCTATCATCATACCTTCCTCCTTTGCCAGTAGGAAAGAGTAGAGGAAAAGCATGTGCTTCTATACTTTTTTCCCATATGCTGATTGGTGATCCTTTTGTTTGTAGCATTTGGTACTTTTCTAGTGCATCTTCTACGGTGTCATTAGAGTGAATGGATGAATTGTGTAATTGTCTAAGGTATTGGATACTGTATCAGGATCTAGAAGCTCAAATTGACCAGTTTCTGGTGACTCTTGAATAATTTCAGTGGTTTCCTTCAAGTTTTCTTCAATATTAATTTATTTGTGGTATTCATTATTGTCTTTTAGATATTGCAAGGCGTGCCTAACTTTATGTAAGTCTACCAGTTGTTGCCAATTTTTTTGTCTTTTTTAGGTACACCATTTACTAAGATAATTAAAGATTTCTCCATTGGACGTTGCACTCCTAGAGTGTGCACATTTTGTTTTAGATCTAATGGTAAATACACTACTTTGCCACAAATGCCTTTCACCAATTCAGAGGGAGGTAATTTTTGCTGTTTTTGGTTGAAGGTGTATTATTGCTTGAAAGGAGTGCACTGTTTGAATTATGATGCTCTCATATAAATTGAGTTGTTGTAGGGGTTTTGGTAGTGGGAATAATTCCAAATTATTTGTGATAGCACATGAAGGAGTTTGGTTGTTGTCAAGTTTTATAGTGCATTAACTGCAAAGTATTAAGGGGTCAGTTATTTCGTATTTGTTTTCTGCTATAAGGTAGAGAGCTAATTCAAACCATTTAGAATCTTCATTGTCTTCTATTTTGTATGTTAGGTCTACAGTTTTTGTGTAAATAGTTCTGCGGCAACATACACACACATGATTTGGTACTTCAGCAGATGCACTTTTAAATTTCAGTATTTCTTTTTTGTATGTGTGTAGTAAAAGGTTGCCATGTGTAGAATTGTTGCTAATTTGTTGTAAAGCTATTGCATTCTGTAAGTGGCTTTCACTTCCAAAATATTTTTCCTGGATATAGTCGATTTCTTCAAGTAGGTATTTTGCTGTACCATGTAGAAGAATGTTATTTAAATTGGCCAGTCTAAAGCAGGACTTTTAGCATAGTACAGTTTATAGACTAGATTTCTTATTGTTGAATGATGTGTTGATATCATTTTGATGTGATGGAAGGTGGTTTTGCAAGTAGGTCCATAAATGCAGGCCAATGAATGTCCTTGTAGTCCTGTGTATTTGCGCACTGGACAGGTATCCATATTTTGCAGTATTTTAATTTTGATATTTTCTTTGCCTTTCACATACTGATTGAGGAATTGGCGTAAAGACTTGAAAGATTTTTTGGGAATGTTACACATTAACTTGCATGGCCAGTTGTTTACTAGACGTTCTGGTTCACGTGAATTGAGAGGTAATTCTAAGTTTTCTAGGGATATTTTTGTAAGCAGTATTTCTTGTTCCATTATGGTATTATTTATTTTTTCATAACCTTGTCCACTGCTATGTATGGCAATTGTATTTGTTTGCTTTTGTTTGTATGCTTCTTCATTAAAATATGGTTCTGTGCTTGTGGTGTGACTCCACTCACCTCCACAGATATTTAAGAAGTTATTTTTAATTGACATTTCGTTTATTGAGAAGTCTTTATTGTAATTTAGTTATTAGTTTTGTTAGTGGTTTCATTTTGTTCAACACTAAAATAAATAACTTTCTTTTGAGAAGGATCGCACTGTCTATCAAAGCTTCTAAGATGAATTTCCTATGGTAGGGATTAAGGGTTGTGCATGATTTCTCTCCTGTTCTTATAAGATTTTGAAGGACTCTGTGGTGGAACATTTTTGCTAAAATACTTTTTTTGGTATGCTTACTTGGTACTATATCAAGATTTATAGGAACAGTTTTAAAAGTAGTGTTAGCTGAATTCTTGTTAATCGTTTACTGTTTCGTTTTACATTTTGATGGAGGAGGCGAAGTTTCTGTACTTGAAGCTTGTTTTGTTTCGCTAAATGACTGTATTACCTGTTTTGTTTGAACATTTTGTACAAATTCTGCTAGAGATGGATGCTTATTTTGGACACTTCTATTTTCATTTGCTCTACTTCTGCGTTGCTTTCTACTAACTTGATTTTCGATAGGCATTCTTTAGGGTTTGTTGAAAAAAATAAAGAAGGTATGGGTTGGGGTGTTCTGCAATGTATGTGTGCTGTGCATGACTGTCTGAGTATGATGATAAAGATGTATGTGATGGTGTGTGATTGTGCATTGGGCAACTACAACTAGTTGGGATGGGTATTCTTGAATGTATGTACTACTAAACTGGGGTTCAGATGACAGTAGAAAGTAAGCTAGTGGTGAGGAGAAGCACAAATAGTAAATCTAATGGTATAGAATTAAAACAGTTGTTTGTTCTATAGTCTAGGGGCTGAGTTATGTCATTTGTGCGCTGAAAAATAGGGATTTGTGCGCCATTCTGCCTGTAAATTCCTGTTTTACAAATGGGGATTTGTGCAAAAAATGGTGCACAATCTCTGTTTTTAGGCGCAGGAATAGCATGAATGAAACCCACAGTGTGTTGGAGTAATAGTAAAAATATTATGGTGGTATTTAACTTACTTTCTTCTGAGTTGTTGTTTGTACTTCAAATTCTGCTGCTGCTTTTCAGGAGAGTGGTCTTCACTGCAATTGTAAAGGAAACACATTATTAATTTTGTGTGTTTATAGCATTGATTTTTATGTTTTTGTACAAGTATTGTTGTTTGATATCTGAACATAGTGTGTGCATGCAATTTATTTTGACTATGTGCAGTCTTTATATTTTATTTTACATTTGTTAGTTCAACATGCTTTGTAAATGTGTGTGTAAAAAGAAATTAAATAGCAGATAGGTTTGGAAGTGACAATTGATTATAGCAGATGGTAAATATGACAGTAAGTTCATTTTATAGGTTATACAAGTTAAAAGTCAGTTAATATGTTTATATGAATGTATATGAATTGGGTGTCCAGTAATTTGGTCGACTGAAAACTGGTCGAATGACATTTGGTCGACGCAATTTGGTCGAAAATCAAATGGTCGAATTTTTTTTTGTATTTATATATTTATTTTTCGGGTTTTCGTTTTTTAAAAAAAGGGGTTTTTAGAGAAAAAAAGGGGGTTGGGGGGGACCCCCCCAAAAAAATAAAAAAAAGGGGTGAAAATAAAAAATAAAAAAAATTCGACCATTTGGTTTTCGACCAAATTGGTTCGACCATTTGTCTGGTCGACCAATTTTTTTCGACCAAATGTCTGGTAACCTATGAATTGTACATGTACTATACAGAAAATATGCATGCCTGCAGTTTGTGTTCATGCATATGGATATGCATGCAGCTGCAAGTACAAATCTTGGAGACTTGTACATTATTTCTTGTAGTAGGTGCTATCCAATTATATGACACTTGTACTCAGAGTGATTAACGGTACATTTGAAGTGCTGATCTATGATGATGGAGTTAGATGTAGAGGTCTTGGATGTGATTGGTGGATGGTCGTGTGACTGCTTAGCTATATCCAATGAGGGAATGGCACAGAGAGTGAAGTGGAAATGGTAGAAGGGCTGCCCATGTTACGATATGTCCGCAGGCATGATGGTAATCCGCGGACATTGCCTGTTACATATGGGGATTTTGGGGTGGGGAGGCATGCAAATGAGAATGAGCAGAGCAAGGGATTGGTCAGCAAAGTTTAGTGGGTGTGTTGTGCCAGGAGAGAGTTTGTCAGATATTATTTTTCCTGAGAGAAGAACAGATATCTATGGCTGTGTGTTTCAGAAAAACGATTGTTTGGATTTTGGTAGACTCGTGGACACATTGGTTGAAGGTGCATGCAGAAAGCTGTGGAGTAGCTGTAGATATTGGATTCCCACATGTGGAAGTGCACTGGCATGGAGTACGTGGAATGAAGTGGTTGGACTTGCTACCTCTCTGCTACTTTGGAGACAGAGCATCATCCAGACATAATGACAATTCATTGTGGAGGGAATAGTTTAGGACATGTGTCTGGAATTTCTTTGCAATTTGCAATAAATGAAGGAGATGGGAAGGTCATGGACTTGTTTCCAAATTCTCAAGTAATTTTTTCTCGGATTGCGCAGAGACAAATGTGGCTGCGTTCTTCTTCATTTGGTCCACAAATGGAGAAAGCGAGACGCAATGTCAATAAAGCTGTTTGTGCCTTTCTAAGAGATGTTGGCATGTCCTCTTTTCACAATGAAAATATTATGTTTCGTAGTACATACATTTTACGCAGAGATGGAGTCCATCTTACTTATGCTGGCAATCAGATTTTTCTGAGAAATGTACAAAATGCATTGCAACCTTTTTTGGAATTACAGCCATCCATTTTGCAGTAGGTGTTGACCATTTCAAGTTTTTCAAACACAAACACCACCAAAAGGCTCTTTTCAGAGCCACCACTTCCTCCTAGACAAAAGTGCAATGGTTATGATAGGGCAGCACCCCAAAATTTTACATGTCCGCGAAATGTCCGCGAAGCGAACACAGATATCACTAATTTTTTTTCACTTACATTTTTGTCATTTTTTTAAAAACTACTGGACGGATTTACACCACATAAAGCAAAGCACGCTTTCGGGACCAAGACGCCGCCCCTGCCGCAAATTTGGTGTAAATCCGTCCAGCGGTTTGGGCTGTAGGCGTGAGCAAAGTTTTTTCCCATTTTTTGCAATGAGGCGTGAGCAAAGTTTGGTGAGGATTCGTCCAGGGAGAACGATGTTATAAGCCGCCCAAAAAGTGTTCTTCCTATGGAAACAACAACTTAACCATAACTACATGGCCACTACTGTGGCCATGTAATATATATATATGTTAAGTGTACATAAAGTAATGCTTATTAATTTGGTTATAAAGAGAAGTGTCTACCATTAGTTTCACTATCTTCAGACATTTCACCATGTGGGATATTCTCCTCAAGCTATTCTAAAGTATTTGACATTTCTGTGCAGAAAGAACAATATATATTACTTTTATTGAATTTAATATAGACATTTTAGAAATATATAAGAAAAAAAAGTTTACTTACTAGATTGTGGTAAGTTGTCTTTTCACTGTTTTGTAGATCTGCTGCTGCTCCTAGTTGTGATGTTTCTGTGAGGTAATTATGTTAGAAGAATACCTTTCTTGTTTTGGTATATTCCATTTGACTATATATGGTATTTAAATGGTTGATTGATGTGTTAGATACATAAGTTCTCATTCTTATTTATTACTATATATAATGTGTTTGTGTGTTGGTTGTTCAACTTGTACAGTGTTCAAATTGCATGATATAACAATTTAAGATACCCCTGAGTTTTTGGGTAGTATTGGTGTTGTCCTCGTCCGTCCGCGGACATTCGCACGGTCCGCGGACATCAAAATCACTAACTAGGGGTTCAGTATATTCTATGTTACATGTATATAAAGTAAGGGAATCCTAGTAAACATCTATCAAATTTACACTATGAATATTTATATTCAGTAAAATAAAATTTGATAAAGGGAGGTTATGGTCAAGTTATGCTAATAAAAACCTATGAAATTCAGTAAAAAACCTTTGTTAAAGGGATGTTATGGTTAAATTGCGCTATATATATATATATATATAAAAGGAACCGGACATCCAACAGGACATCCAACAGTATAACAAAAAAATACATAATACATAAGGCAGAAACAGTAGGTCTCTTTTTCCACAGAGAAAGCACACATGTCTGGCATTAATAAAGTGCATTTGTTTGATGCTCTACAGACACTGCAACAAAATAAAAGGTGTCTATATTAAATTGCCTGTGCTAGCTGAAATTTTGAATAATGGTCGCCACCACGGACACCACAGACCTTTGCTTAGTTGATTTCCAAAAATATTTACCTTCCTCAGTATCCAAATCCCACTGTCTCTAAGGCCGAGATTCAGCTATCGCTTTCTTATGGACTTGATACATTGGGCATAAAAATGACCAATGTGAAACACTCTCTCTTATGCCGCCACAATATGCACATCTATGGCATGTGCCAATGTTGAGTGACTTTAGCCAGGTGTAAAATTTCCAGGTAACATTTGACATAGAATGGTTTATGTGAAAATGTGCAACTTTTTAAAGATAAACCTGAAAAACATAATACTGTTTAAATGAGAAATAACTAAGTATCCGAAAAAAGTCCTGCTTATTTCCCAAATTATTTAGGGTATCCCCCGCCATATAAAGCTCCACCCCCGTGGATGCGATTTGTTTCCTTATGGAAGATGGATTGTCCCTCAAACGTGGAAATCCAATGTTACCAGCATGGTCTTAATATTATTTACTAAAGGCCAGGCTTCCACACCTGGAATCTGATCAACATCCATCAAGACTCGATGTGATCTAAGACGGATAATTCCATGATCCCAACCAATATAGAAACCACATATTTGTGTCACGTTATCCACATTCTATTCATTGAGGTATGTTGAGTATACTTTTGGGTCAATCTAGTGCATGCTTCGAGAATTGTAATCCCCTGTTCCTAGATGGTTATGGTTGGTTGGAATTCCCCAAGAGGCCTGTGCCTTATAAAACAGATTTAATTTGGGCCGTGAAGACCTCCAATGATGGTGAGATATCTTGTCCTGCATAACACTTTGGAACGTCTTCATCCATCTGCTTAACAGTGTTTCCCCTATGGCAAATTACTTTTTCCAAGTTCCCTTGCTACATACAGCAAATTCCAAGATAGTCCAAACTATTCACCAGTAAATTGACTCCCTGAGAGGAAAAGTCTAAATCTTGGTTCTTTAGATGTGTGAGATGTCATACTTTATTTGGAATTGAGGTTAGGCCTTACCCTCTTAGATTTGGTGGTGAGTTACCTATTGCTTTTGGAGGCCCTTTGGGGTATTGGAAATTATGACTGTGTCCTCTGCAAAGAGCAGTATTCCTGAATTATCACCATTCAGACTTGGGACATAAGCCTCCAAAGTTTCTATCTTTTCAACCAACACTTTATTGTACAAAAAAAGAGTATGGGCCTCATTACACGGATGGCGGTAAGGGTTTACCGGTATCGGTAAGGGTACCAGTGCCAGTAAACCCTTACCACCTTACTACAAGGTCCCTTTGCGGGTCCCGTCCTTAACGGCTGATACCGTAATTACCGCCTTCCCCATTCCCATTGAGCCCTATGGGGGCAAAAATGGGAATGGGAAAATGCCATGTTGAATGGGGAATTACCGCCCCCACACACCTTGGAATAGCGCGGTAATTCCACCATTCACCATGGCGGACTCTGTAAAATACCGGCGGCAACCATGGCGTTAATAGCACCATGGTTACCGCCGTCCGTGTAATGAGGCCCTATGTGTGCCAGGACAAATTTCTATTGCTCCTACTTCAACGGCAACCAGTCTAGTAATTTCACTGCCCCACCTCCACAGGACCATTGCATTATTATCGGTATACTGACGATTATGCAGGTCCATCTAATTGATTAAAGTGGGTGGGTGCTTCAAAACTTGTCAATACATGGACTGTTGCAGGAAGGGGAAGTGGGCATGGCCTCACACTTGGACCAGTTTATTTTGTATTGCGAGAAGCCAGTGAATGGCTTTATCTGTTTCATCAAAGCCGGTAGGGATGAATCTAACTTTCCCACCACAAGCAGCATTTCATCAGCGTAGAGCCATACCCTATGTAATGCATCTCCATATTGAGCAGCCTGTATTTCCATCTCAGATCTAATTTTCATAGCCAGTGGTTCCATCGCCATTATGAATAGCAAAGGTGAAATGGGAAGCACTGTTTTTTACCTCTACCCAGTTCAGAATTATCAGAGGATGGGCCATTCATGTTCAACGCAGCTGTCGGTTTAGAGTACAATAATGAAATCCACTTCTTCATCCCTATCCCAAATCCAAAAAAAACACTCCTGTAATGTAAAAAGCCAGTCCCACTCTATCCGATTAAATGTTTTTTCAGCATTGAGAGAGAGCACAGCTGCATCGGATGGTTGTTCCTGTCTCTCCAGCAATGACAAGATCAGTTTGTGCATAGTGGTAGAGGGATTCCTCCCCTTAACAAATCCAGACTGATTTCGGTCCAAGAGCTGCAGCAAAGTAACCTACTCTCACATTGCTAACGCTTTGGAAAATATTTTGTTACCCGTGTTTATAAGATGGATGGATCTGTAGCTTGTCTCGGAGGTGGATGATTTTCCCTTTTTCAACAACAGAGAGATAGAGGCATGTCACATCGATGGTGGAAGGGACCCATTCAATGTTGAAGAGTGCAATACTTCCAACAACAGCTCAAATACCATATTTGGAATAATCCTATACAACTTGGCAGTGAAGCATTCAAGCAACTGGCTGCTCTCTTCAGTTCAGCCACAGAGTGTGCTGTGTTCAAACCAGTCCTCCTAGAATTCAACAGACTCTGCAATCCACAGCTTTCAAAGTATCTCCTCAAGTCTGTGATTTCTGGCTTCAACTCTGATGAATATGATTTGGTGTAATAATCATGAAACTCCCTATAGATCTCAACTGATTAACATGTCAAGGCCCCAGAGGCACTCCAGATGAAACATATTGTTCTGTCGCTCTCTTGAATCCTCAAGCGGTGAGCCAATAGCCTGTCACATCTCTCCCCTCTTTCGTGATAGTTATATCACATCCTAAAAAGGAGTCTGTCTCGCCCAATCAGATCATAATTTATACAACAGGTACTTTTTGTGCACTAGAACCTCTCTCATGTTGGTTGATGAAGTTGCTATATCGTCACTTTCCAACGTTTGATTCTCCTCCATCATCAAGCTCATTTCTCTCTCTTTGTTGTATTTCTTTTTCTGGAGACACCAATTAGCAGGCCGTGCATATAGCACTTGAATGCTTCCCAAATAGATTCAACACTCACTTCCTGGGGCCAGTTAATAGTTATAGAAAATGTTGCTTCTTTCCCTATTGTATCCACTGTTTGGGCATGGTCTAATAGTGCAGTATTCATTTTCCAGTAGTTAGACCTGGGGATTAAAAATGACAAGGAAACCTGAATCTGAACAGGTGCATGATCAAGATATACCAACAATACCAACAATAACAGCATCTGCAAGAAGGACATTCTGTGTACATTGACCAGCAACCTGGAGCTTAGCAATGCAGGAGTAAACGCTGTAGCACCCTAACTGGAAAGTGGAACATTTATCTGAAGGGTGAACAAGCCTCCACACACTAATTCAATTTGGAATTCCTCTAACAATGCATGTGATGAGCTGCATTTTCCCCCAACCCACAAAGTGCATTGATCCACCACGTCTATCTAAACGCATGTCCACAGTCTCATTAAAGTTACCACCCAGCAGTATATTGCTCTGGCACATTTTCTGGAGGAATTGGGCAGGGGAACTAGAAAAGACACCATCAAAATTCTTTGGGGGTGTAATATTTGCAAATCCTGATAGTAGAGTCCTGAAAATTAATAGTCACATAGACGATCCAGCCTTCATTGTCCTTGTCCATTATCTTCTTTGCTTCTTTGGGTATTTTATTCAAACAACTGTCATATTGTTTAGAATGCAGGTATGGCTTTTTTAATGGATACCTTACTGTCCAGGTTTTATTAGGTGTCAGTATATTAATAGGTGTTGTTATACTGATAGGAACTGGGCAGAGCCCATGTGCTGCTCTCTACTGATTTAACTGTTCTTCATACGTCACATACTTTGGTGTGAACTCAATAGGCAATGGGAGGGAGGCAACTGGAGTGGGGGCGATACTCGACACTTCCTCTTCACTCCCCCCCTCTGGGTGAGTCATCGACCACTCTTACTTCTTTCTTTGCATCCGCTTTTTCTTCTTCCTTCACTTTTACTTCATCCTCTGAATCCAGACATCCTGGTCTGAAGAAATGCTTCCTTGGGGTCCATATCTTTATGACTCCCTTCAAGCATCCTGCTGTTCTCACATGCTCATCCTTGTTCCATGTCATCAGTTGGCATTCTCCACTTGGACTGCAGTAGATCCATCTTCCCACATATTTTCTATGATCCCTTGGATACAGGAACTTGGTTCCTTCTGGTGCATAAATGCTGGCCTTCACGTAGTGTCTTATTTCTTCATCAGTCAAGTCTTTGGGCTTCCATCCTGACTCAACATCAATCATGATCTTCATCCCTATGGCTTGAATTGCAGTCTTCTGGCATTGATGGATTATTAATTTGATCAAATATAATCCATGTTTTATCATCACCAACAGGGCTCCTAGGAACTCCTAGGAACTTAAATGTATCTGCCATCCATTGCAGAACCCATGAAAACAGTGATCCAAACCAACTGTCATCATCAACTTCATCAACTTCATCTATCATCTGATTCTGTAGTTTTTTCAGCATGTCTATTGCCTCTGTTAAGCTCCCATTCTTGTTGTCATGTGAAGGCATAAATGTGTAACATGATTCTCTGATTTGTGCACAAAAACCTCCATCCATAGCTGTGATCATGTCCAAGACATATCTGTTCTGGAGTGTCATTAGTCTGATTGATCTGAACTCTTCTCTGATTGTATTGAATCCTTTTATGGTCATGGTGATGGTCTGCAGTAACTCCTATCTAGTTATATGCAACCATTTAGTATTTGCTTCAACCTGAATTCTTGTCATCAAGGTGAATAGTGAAGAAGTATGACTGAACAGTCTGTTTTCATATGGGATAGCATCGAAAGCTTTTATGGATTTTGCAGAGAAATAATTTTCCCTCTTCGTTCCCTTCATAAGCTCCACAGATCTCTTCTTCCTCAGCGGAGCATCTGCTTTCGGGAAACTGTCAATGCTCAGATCACGTTTTGGAAACACGAACGCTGGAACATGGACATTCACCAATGTACATATACCTCCCCAATTGTTTGGAAATGTCATGTATGCCTGGGATCCACACACCCAATAGTGATCCATGATCACTGCAGTAGCATGCACCATTCCTGTAACATCAAAGACTGGGCCACAATTGTGATTCTCACCAATTTTTCTTGTGCCATTATTTCTGAAACAGAATTTAGGGCTCTCCAATGGTATTATTTGCAAGGGTCCTACTCTGTCCTCAACCCATGTCAGTAGTTTAGCAAGCTTCAGCCACAATGGCGTGCATCCATTCTGCACTATGTCAATGGTAGCCGGGTAACAACCGATGACTACCCATGCTCTGCAGATCACTACTCCCTTCTCCCAGTCACCTGGTGAAAGCACTGTTCCCCAGATTTGCATTTGACCTCTCTTCTTCCATCTGCGAGATTCTTCTGAAGTTTTTCCTGCAGTCTCCAATTTTTTGTTCACTTCTCTTCTGATATCTGCTCCTTTTAGTCCTGGTTTCTCGCATGTGATCACAATATTCTTCGTTTTGGCATTGTTTATTGTCTTTATGTCTTGAACATAGCCATCTTCATTTGGATATGTTTTTTCAGTTGCCCATTTGAGAGAAGCATCACTTTCCATGAACTGACCTCTGGTCTTGCACATTGCTATGTGTGACAGACAGTGTGCTGTCTGAACATTTATCTCGATAGCTACAAAGATTTTTGACTTTCCCATGTTGTAAGGCAGAAGTGCATATAAAAACTGTTCCTCATCCGAAGTTTGCCTTCCAACTTCCTTCATGTGTTGGTACCATATATTATTTCCCAAATTTGCTGTACTATCCAGGTAATCATTCAATCTGTTATTGTCTTCTTGAGTGCTTCTTCTGGCTCTTACTCTTTTGATATGAGCTTCCACAAGCATGTCATGCAGTACTTCTGTATAGCTCCTTCTTACTGAGGATTCCCTGGCATCTCCATCAATGTTCCAGGTATTTCCATGTGTACTGTTCGAGTAGGAGAAAGTGCAATAAGCTTCATCCTTTCAACATACCAACTAGACATGAAAATGTCTGTGAAAATTTCTGTCTGTGTCCTCCTTCCAGGCACTGCCCTGATATCATAACTCACAGGATCAGATGTGCTTGCATGTTCTGTCTCTATTTGCTTATTCTCCAAAGCCTTTTGTCTCTTTAAAGTTCAGATTTCTCCCTTTGTCTCTCAACTTCTTTCAGTGTAAAACTTCTTGTTGTTTTTTGTCCAAACTTCCCCCATTCTCTGGACAGTGATTCTGAAATGATTGATACTAGACCAGGTGTGTTTGTACTCTGTTATCTGTGTAGGTGTAATTTTCATCTATCCCTTCTCGACTTGACTTTGCTGACCCTGTCTCCGGCGTTTCAACTCATTTGCTAAAACAAGTGTTGTGTGTGTGTCATTGCCTACCACGTCCATTTCAAGCTCTGTCACTCTATTATTCTTTCGCGGAACAGGAATGACTATATAAGGTCCAGGCACTTTTCTAGGTATAATGCGTAAATCCTCAGATGGGTGCACGGGAACAACACTTTGTGCACCTATAAAAAATGCGGTTCTAATCGTTAATGAAAGCAATATGATTATGAACATAATGCATGCGTAGATAATACATCTATATGTCATTTTACAGCATTTGTTTATTGGGCAATATGAATGTCTTTCCTCCTGAGGGACGACAAAGCTACTGCTTTCACTGCCCATATCGATCATCTAAGGAAGCAATAACAGTTTCTTTAATACATTTTCATTATTATCACTTCCTTCTGTGTTCTGCTGTCTCTGCTTCACGGATCAAAAGTTCTGGACCAGTTGTCCACCGAATCTGGATAATGGATTGTCTCTTGTCTCTGGAAACAGTTCTGTTGTGGGAATGTGGGAAGGTAGGCCTTGTGTTGTTGGTGGCGTGTTTCGGTGGGTGAGCCGAGTGAAATGAGCGGAAATTGTGTGTTTTTTCGCCATATATCAGATTTTGCCTGGGTTTTTGGGTAATACAATCTGGGGCGATTTGCGCAAGTCAGACTGCTGCAGATTCCTGAGGGTGTCCTCTTTTCAGAAATGCATGGGGTTCTCTCTTTTCCTTGGTGCTTGGACACCTTAGGCCCAAATCTGTAGGATTTGCGCATGAGCAGAATTCCTGAAATTATGCTGTGCTGAAAGACTTGTGGTTACCCATGTTTTTGGCTTTCCCCTTTGCGCCCAGGTAGGTGCACACACATGTGAGGTACCGTTTTCAACGGGACTCCTGTGGGAACCCGGGAAGGTAGGCCATGTGTTGTTGATGGCATGTTATGTGGGTGAGACGAGTGAAATGTGCGGAAATTGTGTTTGTTTTGCCACATTTCGGACTTTGCCAAGGGTAATACATTCTGGGCCGATTTGTGCAAGTCAGACCTTTGTGGATTCCCATGGGTGTCCTCTTTTTAGAAATGCATGGGGTTCCCTATTTTTTTTGGTGACTTGGACACCCTAGGCCCATATCTGTAGGGTGTGTGCATAAGCAGAATTCCTGAAATTAGGCTGTGCCGAAAGACTTGGGGTTACCTGTGTTTTTGGCTTTCCCCTTTGCGCCCTGGTAGGTGCACCCACATATGTGAAGTAACGTTTTCGTCAGGACATCTGTGGGAATGTGGGAAGGTGGGCCATGTGTTATTGGCAGCGTGTTTCGGTGGGTGAGCCGAGTGAAATGTGCGGAAATTGTGTTTTTTTCGCCACATTTTGGATTTTGCCGGGGGTTCTGGGTAATACATTCTGGGCCGATTTATGCAAGTCAGATCTTTGTGGATTCCCATGGGTGTCCTCTTTTTAGAAATGCATGGGGTTCCCTATTTTTTTTGGTGACTTGGACACCCTAGGCCCATATCTGTAGGGTGTGTGCATAAGCAGAATTCCTGAAATTAGGCTGTGCCGAAAGACTTGCGTTTACCCGTGTTTTTGGCTTTTCCCTTTGCGCCCTGGTAGGTGCACCCACATATGTGAAGTAACGTTTTCGTCAGGACATCTGTGGGAATGTGGGAAGGTATGCCATGTATTATTGGCAGCGTGTTTCGGTGGGTGAGCCGAGTGAAATGTGCGGAAATTGTGTTTTTTTCGCCACATTTTGGATTTTGCCGGGGGTTCTGGGTAATACATTCTGGGCCGATTTATGCAAGTCAGACCTCTGCCATTTCCCACAGCTGTCCTCTTTTCGGAAATGCATGGGATTCCCTCTTTTCCTTGGTGGCTTGGACTCCCTAGGCCCAAATCTGTAGGGTGTGCACATGAGCAGAATTCCTGAAATTATGCTGTGGGAAAAGATTTGGGGTTACCCCTGTTTTCGTCTTTCCCATTTGCGCCCAGGTAGGTCCACCCACATATGTGAGGTACTGTTTTTGTCAGGACACCTGTGGGAATGCGCCAAGGTAGGCCATGTGTTGTTGGCGGCGTGTTTCAGTGGATGAGCTGAGTGAAATGTGCGGAAATTGTTATTTTTTTGTCCACATTCTGGACTTTGCCAGGGGTTCCTGGTAATAAATTCTGTGTCGATTTGCGCAAGTCATACCTCGGTGGACTCCCACGGGTGGAAATTCATGGGGTCCATGTTTTTGTTGGTGGCTTGGACACCCTAGGCCCAAATCTGTATGGTGTGTGCATGAGAAGAATTCCTTAAATTATGCTCTGCCGAAAGACTTGGGGTTACCCATGTTTTCGGCTTTCCCCTTTGCGCCCTGGTAGGTGACCACACATGTGAGGTAGGGTTTTCAACAGGACACCTGTGGGAACCTGGGAAGGTAGGCCATGTGTTGTTGGCGGCATGTTTCGGCGGGTGAGCCGAGTGAAATATGCGGAAATTGGGGTTTTTTTGCCACATTTCAGACTTTGCCGGGGGTTCTGGGTAATACATTCTGGGCTGATTTACGAAAGTCAGACCTCTGCGGATTCCCATGGGTGTCCCATTTTCGGAAATGCATGGGGTTCCCTGTTTTTATTGGTGGTTTGGACACCCTAGTCCCAGATCTGTAGGGTGTGCGCATGAGCAGAATTCCTGAAATTATGCTGTGCGAAAAGATTTGGATTACCTGTGTTTTCGGGTTTCCCCTTTGCGGCCAGGTAGGTGCACCCACATATGTGACATACTTTTTTTGTTGGGACACCTGTGGGAATGCAGGAAGGTAGGCCATGTGTTGTTGGCGGCGTGTTTCAGTGGGTGAGCCGAGTGAAATCTGTGGAAATTGTGGTTTTTTTGGCCACATTCTGGACCTTGCTGGGGATTCTGCTTAATAGATTCTGTGTCGATTTGCGAAAGTCAGACCTCTGCAGACTCCCACGGGTGTCTTCTTTTTGGAAATGCATGGGGTTCCCTGTTTTCCTTGGTGGCTTGGACACGCTAGGCCCAAATCTGTAGGATGTGCACAAATGAGCAGAATTCCTTAAATTATACTGTGTCGAAAGACATGGGTTACCCATATTTTCGGCTTTCCCCTTTGCATCCTGGTAGGTGAACACACATGTGAGGTACCGTTTTCATTGGGACACCTGTGGGATCCCAGGAAGGTAGGCCATGTGTTGTTGGTGGCATGTTTCGGCAGGTGAGCCGAGTGAAATATGCAGAAATTTGTTTTTTGTTGCCACATTTCGGACTTCACCAGGGGTTCTGGGTAATACATTCTCGGCTGATTTGCGTTCTGCGGATTCTCATGGGTGTCCTCTTTTCGGAAATGCATGGGGGTTCCCTGTTTTCCTCGGTGGCTTGGACACCTTAGGCCCACATTTGTAGGGTGTGCGCATGAGCAGAATTCATGAAATTATTCGGTGTGAAAAGATTTGGGATTACCAGTGTTATCAGCTTTCCCCTTTGCGCCCAGGTAGGTGCACCCACATATGTGAGGTATTGTTTTTGTCGAGACACCTGTGGGAATGGAGGATGGTAGGCCATGTGTTGTTGGTGGCGTTTTTAAGTGGGTGAGCCGAGTGAAATGTGCAGAAATTTTATTTTTTCGCCACATTTCAGAATTTGCCAGGCATTTTGGGTAATACCTTCTGGGCTAAAGTGAGCAGTGAGACCTGTGCGGATTCCCACGGGTGTCCTATTTTCGGAAATGCATGGGGGTCCCTGTTTTCATTGGTGGCTTGGACACCATAGGCCCAAATCTGTAGGGTGTGCGTGTGAGCATAATTCCAGAAATTATGCTGTGCAAAAAGATATGGGATAACCTGTGTTTTCGGGTTTCCCCTTTGTGCCCAGGTAAGTGCACCCATATATGCGAGGTACTTTTTTTGTTGGGACACCTGTGGGAACACAGGAAGGTAGGCCATGTGTTGTTGGCGGTGTGTTTTGGTGGGTGAGCCGAGTGAAATGTGCGAAAATTCAGTTTTTTTGGCCACATTCCGGACTGTGCCAGGGGTTCTTGTTAATAAATTCTGTGTCGATTTGCGAAAGTCAGACATCTGTATACTCCCACAGTTGTCTTTGTTTTGAAAATGCATGGGATTCCCTGTTTTCCTTGGTGGCTTGGACACTCTAGGCCCAAATCTATAGGGTGTGCGCATGAGCAGAATTCCTTAAATTATGCTGTGTCGAAAGACTTGGGGTTACCCATATTTTCGGTTTTCCCCTTTGCGCCCTGGTAGGTGAACACACATGTGAGGTACCGTTTTTGTCAGGACACCTGTGTGAATGCCAGATGGTAGGCCATTTGTTGTTGGCGGTGTGTTTTGGTGGGTGAGCCGAGTGAAATGTGCAAAAATTCAGTTTTTTAGGCCACATTCCGGACTGTGCCAGGGGTTCTGGTTAATAAATTCTGTGTCGATCTGCGAAAGTCAGACCTCCGCGGACTCCCACAGGTGAGGTACCGTTTTTGTCAGACCCCTGTGGGAATGCTGGAAGTTAGGCCATTTGTTTTTGGCGGTGTGTTTTGGTGGGTGAGCTGAGTGAAAAGTGCGGGAATTCAGTTTTTTTGGGCACATTCCGGACTTTGCCAGGGGTTCTGGTTAATAAATTCTGTGTCGATTTGCGAAAGTTAGACCTCTGCAGACTCCCACGGGTGTCTTCATTTTGGAAATGCATGGGGTTCCCTGTTTTCCTTGGTGGCTTTTTGAAATTATTCGGTGTGAAAAGCTTTGGGATTACCCGTGTTTTCGTATTTCCCCTTTGCGCCCAGGTAGGTGCACCCACATATGTGAGGTACTGTTTTTGTCGAGACACCTATGGGAATGGAGGATGGTAGGCCATGTGTTGTTGGCGGCGTGTTTCGGTGGGTGAGCCAAGTGAAATATGCAGACATTTTATTTTTTGTTGCCACATTTCGGACTTTAGTGAGGGTTCTGGGTAATACATTCTGGGCCGATTTGCGCAAGTCAGACCTTTGCGGATTCCCATGTGTGTCCTCGTTTCGGAAATGCATGGGGTTCCCTGTTTTCCTTGGTGGCTTGGACTCCCTAGACCCAAATCTGTAGGGTGAGCACATGAGCAGAATTCCTGCGATTATGCTGTGGGAAAAGATTTGGGGTTACCCGTGTTTTGGTCTTTCCCCTTTGCGCCAAGGTAGGTGTACCCACATATGTGAGGTACTGTTTTTGTCAGGACACCTGTGGGAATACGCCAAGGTAGGCCATGTGTTGTTGGCGGCGTGTTTCAGTGGTTGAGCTGAGTGAAATGTGCGGAAATTGTTATTTTTTTGTCCACATTCTGGACTTTGCCAGGGGTTCCTGGTAATAAATTCTGTGTCGATTTGCGCAAGTCATACCTCTGTGGACTCCCAAGGGTGTCCTTTTTTCGGAAGTTCATGGGGTTCTGTGTTTTCCTTGGTGGTTTGGATACCCTAGGCCCAAATCTGTATGGTGTGTGCATGAGCACAATTCCTTAAATTATGGTGTGGCGAAAGACTTGGGGTTACCCATATTTTCGGTTTTCCCCTTTGCGCCCTGGTAGGTGAACACACATGTGAGGTACCGTTTTTGTCAGGACACCTGTGTGAATGCCGGAAGGTAGGCCATTTGTTGTTGGCGGTGTGTTTTGGTGGGTGAGCCGAGTGAAATGTGCGAAAATTCAGTTTTTTTGGCCACATTCCGGACTGTGCCAGGGGTTCTGGTTAATAAATTCTGTCTTGATTTGCGAAAGTCAGACCTCCGCGGACTCCCACAGGTGTCTTCTTTTTGGAAATGCATGGGGTTCCCTGTTTTCCATGGTGGGTTGGACACTCTAGGCCCAAATCTGTAGGGTATGCACATGAGCAGAATTCCTTAAATTATGCTGTGTCGAAAGACTTGGGGTTACCCATATTTTCGGCTTTCCCCTTTGCGCCCTGGTAGGTGAACACAAATGTGAGGTACCGTTTTCATTGGGGCACCTGTGGGAACCCAGGAAGGTAGGCCATGTGTTGTTGGCGGCGTGTTTCAGTATGTGAGCCTAGTGAAATATGCGGACAATTTCTTTTTTTTTTGCCACATTTCAGACTTCACCGGGGGTTCTGGGTAATACATTCTGGGCTGATTTGTGCAAGTCAGACCTCTGCATATTCCCATGGTTGTACTCTTTTCAGAAATGCATAGGGTTCCCTGTTTTCCTTGGTGGGTTGGACACCCTAAGCCCAAATCTGTAGGGTGTGCGCATGAGCAGAATTCCTGAAATTATGCAGTGTAAAAAGATTTGGGATTACCCGTGTTTTCGGCTTTCCTCTTTGCGCCCAGGTAGGTGCACCCACATATGTGAGGTACTGTTTTTGTCGAGACACCTGTGGGAATGGAGGAAGGTAGGCCATGTGTTGTTGGCGGCGTGTTTCGGTGGGTGAGCCGAGTGAAATATGTGGAAATTGTGTTTTTTTCGCCACATTTTGGATTTTGCCGGGGGTTCTGGGTAATAGATTCTTGGCCGATTTGTGCAAGTCAGACCTCTGTCATTTCCCACAGCTGTCTGCTTTTTGAAAATGCATGGGGTTCCCTGTTGTCCTTTGTGGCTTGGACACCCTATGCCCAAATCTGTAGGATGTGCGCATGAGCGGAATTCCTGAAATTATGCTGTGCCGAAAGACTTGCGGCTACCCGTGTTTTTGTCTTTCCTCTTTGTGCCCAGGTAGGTGCACCCACACATGTGATGTACCGTTTTTGTCAGGACACCTGTGGAAATGCGGCAAGGTAGGCCATGTTTTGTTGGCGGCATGTTTCGGTGGGTGAGCCGAGTGAACTATATGGAAATTGAGGTTTTTTGCCACATTTCTGACTTTGCTCGGGGTTCTGGGTAATAGATTCTGGGCCAATTTGCGCAAGTCAGACCTCTGTGGATTCCCATGGGTGTCCTCTTTTCGGAAATGCATGGGCTTCCCTGTTTTCCATGGTGGCTTGGACACCCTAGGCCCAAATCTTTAGGGTGTGCACATTAGCAGAATTCCTGAAATGATGCTGTGCGAAACGATTTGGGGTTACCCGTGTTTTCAGCTTTCCCCTTTGCCCCCAGGTAGGTGCACCCACATATGTGAGGTACTGTTTTTGTCAGGACACCTGTGGGAATGCGCAACAGTAGTCCATGTGTTGTTGGCGGCGTCATTCGGTGGATGAGCCGAGTGAAATGAGTGGAAATTGTGTTTTTTTGGCCACATTCTGTACTTTGCCGGGTGTACTGGGTAATAAATTCTGTTTCAATTTGCACAAGTCAGACCTCTGTGGACTCCCAGACCGGATGCACATTCCCTTGGGTGTCCTCTTTTTGGAAATTCATGGGGTTCCGTGTTTCCCTTGGTGGCTTGGACACTGTAGGCCCAAATCTGTATAGTGTGCACTTGAGCAGAATTCCTTAAATTATGCTGTGCCGAAAGACTTGGGGTTACCCTTGTTTTCGGCTTTCCCCTTTGCCATACCTCTCAACCATTTTTGTCGCAAAGGCGGGTGAAAACACACGATTTTGTTTTTGGCGGGTGAGAGTCCATTGAAATGAATGGGCGTGAAGGAGACTTGGCGGGTGAGTCAGCTCTTTACAAGGCGGATGACACCCGCCAAAAGCGTGTGAGTTGAGAGCTATGCCTTTGCGCCCTGGTAGGTGACCACACATGTGAGGTAGCATTTTCAATGGGACACCTGTGGGAACCCGGGAAAGTAGGCCATGTGTTGTTGGCGGCGTGTTTCCGTGGGTGAGCCGAGTGAAATATGCGGAAATTGTTTTTTTTTGCCACATTTCAGACTTTGCCTGTGGTTCTGGGTAATTAATTCTGGGCCGATTTGTGCAAATCAAACTTGTGTGGATTCCCTCGGTTGTCCTCTTTTTGGAAATGCATGGGGTTACCTGTTTTCTTTCGTGGATTGGACACCCGAGGCCCAAATCTGTAGGGTGTGCGCATGAGCAGAATTCCTGAAATTATGCTGTGCAAAAAGATTTGGGATTACCCGTGTTTTCGGGTTTACCCTTTGCGCCCAGGTAGGTGCACCCACATATGTGAGGTACTTTTTTTGTTGGGACACCTGTGGGAACGCAGGAAGGTAGGCCATGTGTTGTTGGCAGCGTGTTTCAGTGGGTGAGCCGAGTTAAATATAAGGAAATTGGTTTTTATTTGCCACATTTCGGACTTTGCCGGTGGTTCTGGGTAGTACAATCTGGGCCAATTTGCGCAAGTCAGACCTGTGTGGATTCCCACGGGTGTCCTCTTTTCGGAAACATGGGGTTACCTGTTTTCCATCGTGGCTTGGACACCCTAGGCCCAAATCTGTAGGGTTTGCGCATAATCAGAATTCCTGAAATAATGCTGTGTCGAAAGTAGGCGATATGTTGTTGGTGGCATGTTTGTTGTGTGAGCCGAGTGAAATGTGCAGAAATTGTGCTTGTTTTGCCACATTTCAGACTTTGCTGGGTTCTGGGTAATAAATTCTGGGCCGATTAGTGCAAGTCAGACCTGTGCAGATTCCCACGGTTGTCCTCTTTTTGGAAATTCAT
This sequence comes from Ambystoma mexicanum, assembly GCF_040938575.1. Taxonomy (NCBI): domain Eukaryota; kingdom Metazoa; phylum Chordata; class Amphibia; order Caudata; family Ambystomatidae; genus Ambystoma; species Ambystoma mexicanum. The sequence goes on along the minus strand of NC_090930.1, from coordinate 92,534,041 downwards.
GGGGTTCCGTGTTTCCCTTGGTGGCTTGGACACCCTGGGCCTCGGAGCGCCTGTGGGAACGCAGGAAGGTATGACATTTGTTGTGTTTGTGTGGTTTTCATAAAGTTTGGACCCATTTGCTGCTGCCCTTTGTCACACAACCTTTTCATTTCCCAAATATGACCTACATTTATTTGCTGCATTAGGCACTATACACTTTTGTAACCTGCACACGTTACCTACCCTTGAAAAGGTCTGCCTGTGCTCTTTCAAAACACGTAGGCTTGCCCTTCTTCACCACATTGTTTTTCGTGATTTATACTTGCTAAGTACGTCTGTTCAGGCCATAAGCACAAACGTCCTGTGTACCATGGCTGAGTTTTTGGCTTTTGGTATTGTTGTTTTGTGAAACATTGCAAAAAATGTGTGATTTCCTAACTGCAAGAGTCGGGGAAATGTAGCAGAGCATTGTTTTTCTTAAAATTAAAATTCATAGATGCCATTGCCTTACCGGGCCAACCCTGTCCACCACATACCCTTTTTCCCGCTTTTTCCCCAAACTATGGAATTTCTCCCTACATAGTTGTTGCCTAACCTGCGCAAATCAACCCTTCCTAAACTTGGAATTTTGTCTACTTTCCAGAAATGTATGCCTTTCTGTCCTCCCATTCAGCTTTCGTACCCTTTTCTTCCATTCCATCCATGCATGTCCATTTGGAAAAAAAAAGCAAAAATCGGCCACCTCTCACAAAACGGTTGATAACCATATACATTGTTTTTTCAATCAACCTGTTCCTGAAAGCCAGTAAAATTCAGCACAGCAAACCATTTGTTCCTAGCTCTTACAAGGAAAAAAAAACACAGGCTGCTTTGTACATCATTTTATTGGCATTTTTTGGAGAAAAAAAAACAACATTTTCTCCCTTTTTGATTATTTTCTCTCACCCCTCCTACAGCAAACTAGGATTCCTACCGCCTACAGGTGGGGAAAAAAAAGGGGGCAAATTTGGGCTTGATATCTCATGTAACAGAAAAGTTACAAGCCATCGAATGGCAACATACCGAAATCACCAAAAAAATGCCTTGGCACAGTGGCGGGGGGTTGTTCCATGGCAGTTAAGGGATTACAATAGCATTGTGGAGCAAAGTGATTATTTTCTAGCATGTGTTCTGTGCATTGGTATCTATTGAGATTCAGCCTTAGTCTCCTACCCTTGAGTTACATATATGAGTCTCACACCCTTGGCCCTAGTTAAATTTCAAACCTTAAATGCAGATGATGAAATGCAGAGCCTACATTCCTACAGGACTGACACCCCTCAAGGGGATAAGGACTATCACACCCACAAGGAAAACCCTATGGAAGCAACACTGTCTGCCTATATGAGATTGCCTTCAATTACAAGTTATGTGTTTTGCTTTTGTTTGGCGTCAGGTAATGCTGGATCAAATACAACACCTGAAGAAAAACGGAACTCCTCTTTGACCGTGAACTTCTTTGTAACAGTGATGAACCGATGGAGAAGAGAGACTGAGAGCCATACACAGGGGAGGCCCACTGAGGTGCCGACATCTTGGTGGGGCAGAGCAGTGTGGAGCTAGGGAGCCTGCGACAGACCACGAAAGGGATAACACCAGAGAAGGATGCCAGGGGTTGGCAAAGAGAACAGTGGGTAAACCGCTGTCAGGACAGAGTCCTGGAGACAATCCTATTTGGTGACGTGACCATGGAAAGGTCATGGTTGGTCAGGTGCATGATCAGCAAAGCTGAAACCAGAAGGAACGGAAAGAACTAAACCTCCTGTCGGAAAACCTACACCAAACAGACAGACCCACCGAGATGCAGAGTACAATTCCACAGGGGAGTCGAGAGACGAGAACAAGATTCGAGGATGCTGACTCGTCCCGACACCAAGCCCCAAAAATCCACCCACCACAAGTGAAGGTACTGGGATGGAACAGAGAAAGGGGAGGAAGTAGCCACAGTTGTAACAGTGATTACGGGGCATGGACAAATCCCAAGCAGATAAATAGTGAAATACTTAAGACATTTGTTGGCAATATTAAATGCGAAGCATTGAGAGAGCCTGAGCATACATTTTGGAGAATACCAAGGAGAATTATAACCAATATTAGCACCTGGGCAGGGGAAGTCAGCCATTCAGGTGGCTAGGAAAAAAGACATTGACTGTGAATCATTAGGAAATGCACACGTATTGATTGGGAAACAGCTAGACAGCTACCAAGTACAATTAGGGATGAACATTGGAAACCATCACTAAGAGACTTTGAAAATCACTCTGCTGTAATCTCAAATATGAACCTCAAAAATCAAAGACAGGAACAGGGTAAATATGTAGAGAGGCCACAGGATAAGTGGCGCCACACAATTATTAAGGGTATTTCAAATCCTACTCGAAAGAGGAAGCAATGAAAAAGACTACATCCAGAAAGACAGTCTGGGATAGCTTACATATGAAAGTACAGCACAAACTACAGTAGCTCATGAAAGAGACACTGTACACCAGGATACACACTTTTTGCTTACTTGTTTCCCATAAGTGGCAAAATCAGACGTGTTGCAATTGGAAAAACCCTGAAATAAAACTCCAAGAGATACGGCTAAATGGAAGATGTCAGAAGATAAATATTTCGGCAATATTTAGTTATAGTTTCTGTGGTAGGGTCAGATAGAAGTAGGTTTTGTACTTATGCACATTTTCCATTGGACTTTTGATGACAGATGAGCACCCTTAGTTAATTTAGTTAGGTAAGGATCATTCCCCTAGCGGTAGAGCGAGTAGCCATTTATCCTATTATCTGAAATAAACCATAAAACAGTTAAAAATGTCCAACGTGTCTCCAATTCCTTCTTCTGACTCACCACGCTACTCATTCCAATGGGAAATAAGTAGCACAATGTGGGTAATAATAATTGGTCATTTTAACACCTGTTGCCAAGAGCTTTGGAGAAGTTTACCATGTATTTTGGAAGTATATAAATACATCTCCTTTCCCAGTGCTCCTCTTTACTCGTATGCATTGTCTATAGACTGAAAAGGCCACATTTTGACATACACAAACAATGCATCTGAAACAGGACCAACCATCTAAAACTAACATCTTGTTGAATGCCACACCTGTGTTACTTTTGGTATACACCTTACTAACCTCTTTGCCTGGAGGACAATTAACTCTAAATTCAAATGTGGCTACCTGAATCGTGAGGATATATTCTGCTGTTTAAGTGTGCCTCATTGACAAGTTAATCTGGAAGATGTTGACTTGTCCACAAACACTTACACAATTTAGTAATGAACATCAAGCCCCAAACCAGCAAATGTATTGAAAATATGAAAATGATATAGGTTTGTGGGTTGAATACATTACATACATTGTATGATAATCTATTTGATTTTGGGGTCTCCCTGAAAAACTATTTCCAAACTGGAAGAGGTGCTATTCAAACTCTGATAGAGAAGCACAGTTAAGGGATGTGACCTACATTCTTGGTGTGGGAAACAAACATGGGCCTTGATCTAGGGTGATGTTTGTTTGTCAAATCTTAAATAGCAGCACTTCAGATGAACACATACAAAAAGAATATCCAGGTTCCCATGGAATCCTAGACCATGTTCCACCATCCCCTAAATCAACATCTCTTTATATATTTGTTATTCCATTACTTTCAGTGCACTAAGCAGAATATTACTATGATAACATCAAGGAGGGTTCACTCTTTTCCAATTAGTACAATAACAGGCTCTCTGATGTCTGTCGATTTCAGACAATATCCAAGGTCAAAACCAAACCCTCATGACATACCTTTTGCAGCTGCATACACAGAGTAAAAGTGAACATTGTGTTTTAACTGTGTTAGTCTGGAAGCAACCTTATTCTTTCAAATAATTGTGCTTGTACAGCAGATTCAAAATGTGAGAACAAATACATTGTTACATTGCAATTCTATGTGTTTTCTTTATGCCAGCATTCACATTATTGGAAATGGATTCCCTTTATTGATTAAATACAGGCCTCGTGTTCTCAAAATGAACAACACACACTGCATTATTACCTTACATCAGCTTACGGTTCTACTTCTCTTCAACTTTCAGAATGCACATGCATACAAATGGAATAGGTTTGAGTCAGTAACACACAAATCTAGTCTGGTAAAGTGGGCTTCTTATGGGTCATAGATGGTGAATGATGATCATGGTCTCATCACTCCAAACCTGAAGACTGCAAGCTGCCCTAGTACGTATAAGTATGGCTTGTACTGCCACCAGATGTGGCTCAGATGTTTAAGTTGTGAAGCAGTTGGTTGTTGCACAGACAGAGGAAATCAGGAGCTGGAGCTACTGAGGAAATGTCAATTTGTTTCAGCCTTTCAGAGTTCAGGCTTCTAGGACCTATAACAAAGCCTCCTGTCTGGCTCTGTTTCCCACCAAGCTGGTGACTTACGGGGACCAATTGCAGGATGGGGATGAACCACTGACCACTCTGGCTTAATCCTTGTCACATAGGCCAAAGATACTCTCATTGCCTCATTACAAGCTAGTCTTAGAGACTTGGATTGTGCTCCTTACACCAGTCAATTTAAGACATGCAAGCTCTAAGAGCTGTAAACCTCCCAAATCCCTTGTGAGACCATGCAGGGCAATAGTAACACACCATATCGATAATTGAGAAAAACTGAATCTGTCTTTCTGAGCAGACCCAGATCTCCAGCGTATGAAAAGATAACTTTCCCTTTAAGGGAAATCTCTTCCAAGCACTTGACATGAATAGTTTGTCCTTTAGTCTAGTAACAATCTAACTCGTAACATCAGAGATGCCAGTTATCCGAGCTCGGGTAACGCATTGTCAACTGAGACATTTTATGGATACAATGTTACAAGTCCTTGGCTTCCCAAATGTGGAGAGTTCATGTGGCAAAGTTTCAATAGAATTATTCTATAGCACCTCCTCCACCTCCACCCTATCCACACCCAAACCCTCTCTGACTCCCTCTCAGACCACTTCCACAACATAGCCCTAGATAGAAACATCTACATCATCACTAAAATAGCAACACTACCCGCTCCATCCCCTGTGGCCTCAACCAAGACATCACAACAGTCTATCATCCTCCCATGCTTCTCATCCTTCTCTTCACTCTCCCATCCTGAATTTTTAAAACTATCAACTAACAAGTGCACCTCAGGATCCCCTGGACACCCCTGATACCCCAACTATTTTAAAATAAATCCTAACCTCCACCTGTGCTGGGGACAGCGCAAGATCAACTGTAAACTCATCTCTCAGGAGGATAGCTCAGGGGCAATGTGCTTGTCTTGGAAGCAAGACGACACAGAGCAAAACAGGTTAGATCCCTGGATCTGCGCTTAGAATCCTCTGGATATTAAGCACGTTATAAATAACCCATCATATCATATCACATCTGGCATCTTCCCAGCAGAATTCAAAGCCTCCTATATCAAGCCACTGCTCAAAAAGCTCTCCCTTAACCCCCTGTTTCTGACCAACTATAGACTCATCTCTAACAATAGATGCATAGCTAAACTAATTAGTGGAACAGCTTACACACAACTATGCCATTTTTCAGAGTCCAACCAGATCCTCGACCCTGCCCAATCTAGCTTCAGACCCTTACGAGGAATTAAATCATGTCTAGTCTACATCTTGGATGATTGAAAGACACAGAGACTCAGAAACTGTGCCCCTTACTTCTTCTCAACCTCCTGTCAGCCTTCAACGCCAGTGACCACCTGACCTTTATGGATTGACTCAACTCTCTCAACATCAGGAACTCAGCTCTGAAGTGGATATCCTCCTTCCTCTCCAACATATCCTAAATAATACACATGCCTCCTTTCTCCTCGGCTCCCTGTCCAGTTAATCACAGAGTGCTGCAGTGTACCTCTCTATTCTCTCTGCTCTTTAACGTCTAACTGAGCCTCCTCCCAGCACTCATTCACTCGCATGGTCTTACTTGCTATAACTACGCAGACACCCAAATCATCTTCAAAATTTCAAAGGACCCCTTTGCTACCTCCCTCGATTTTGCATCATCTCTCTCCGAAATCGAACACTAAAAGACTACCAACCACCTCCTTCTCAACCCAAGAAAACTGAGATCATTATCTGCGGGAAGACCACCCTTTTGGCCCAACCCACCCTGTGACCACTTTCACTAGGCCCACCCCCCTCCAATGCCAACACAGTAACAAAACTCAGATGCATGATGCTTTATGGACGGAGACTTGACCCTATCACATCCTGTCAACTCTGTGACAAAGAGCTGCTGCCTACACTTGCACATTCTCTGCCACATCTTTGACTACCTGACCTTCACACACAGAGTCTCTGTGATCATTGCTATCATCCTTCACACTCAGACTATGCTAACGCCCTATTTCTGGGTACCACTGAATCACAACTAAGAACATTCCAATAGGTACAAAACACTGCTACAAGCCTCCTCCTAGCCCCAGGCCCTAGAGACCACATCTCACCCACCATCTGTATCATTCATTGGCTTCTGATAGGGTGACAATCCACCTTCAAGTCAATGTGCATCACCCACAAACTCTCCACAACTTAGGTCCAGAATATATGCAGCATAAACCTAAACACTATAAGCCCAGCAGAATACTCAGATCAGGCGAAGCATTTTCCTCGTCATCGCAGTGGCAAAATCAACCAGAATACGGGGCTCCTCCTTCTCAGTCCAAGCTCCCACTATCTGGAACTTGATCCCATTCACCATCTGCCACATAGAAGACCAACTAGCATTCAGGAAGGCGCTCTTAACCTGTGTCTTCCCTTCAGCATCCTCACCGACTTAATTCATATCCTGGGTGCCCAATTACCCAACCCTGAAACATATGCAGGGGCACCCAAGGAGTCAATTAAGCAAAACAGTATACACATCTCTTGTGCGCCACTTACCTAAAATTGTGGTGATATAAACAATTCCTGGAAAATAAGTGCATGGATTGTCTCAAGTACAAAATGTGTGAATCCCCAAAGGCCAACATTGTTGGGATAACATTGAGTCTCAATTTTTGAAGCAAATTCTGTGCGTACCAAATTGCACGCCACTTCCAATGATTCCATTTGGAGTTGGCTTGATATCCTTACATGCCCATGCACTATGGATTTTCCTAAGGAAGTCTCTGTTGAATCTTAATATGCAGAATGCATTGGGTGTAATAGCCCAATATCTATTATCATCACAGCATATTTTTCCAAAAGCTTGGCTAAGATATATTCTAAATGTCTTGGCAGGCGCTTCTGTAGATTTAGAAATACTAATCTACAATCCTGACCGTGCAAAGTTAAAAATTTATCAGCATGACTGGATTGCGAATCGAATGAGATGCTTTTCTTATAAGGACTTTAATACTTCATTGCTTTGTCATAAAAGATTTTGTGATATGCCCGATTATTTGGCCAAATGCCCCTCTTCTCAAGTCCGAAATCAATTTGTTCGCTTCAGGTTAAATCTTTGGCCAACACAAGATGTTTCGGCGAGGCGAAAATAATCTCCCCAGAACAACATTTTTGTCGTTTTTGCAAAAACATATCTGAGAGATAAACGCTCCAACATTGCATTGTGGCATGCCATGCATCAAAGGTAAAGAGAGAAAGATATTTTAAGAATCTGATTATTTCTCAGTATATCAGAGATTCAGAAGAAATTTTGTATTGCTTGTTTACTAACAAGAAATTAGTTGTCCGTATTGCCATAGTGCAATATTTAGAGTCTCTTTTTCCTTCTATACCAAAGTAATACATGAAAAAAAAAATGATTGATTGATTGATTGAATTTGTGATCCACAAAGTTGTTGTGCTGGGGAATTCATTATTTTTATGGATGAATTGCTTTATTTTTGGATTCATTTAATGAAAGATGTAAATGATGAATGTAAGAAATGAAATGTATGTTGATTTAAATGCTCATTTTCTCTCTTAAATGTATAATAATGTTGATTTGATTGTATTTATATTTGAAAGGTTGATTTTGTCGGCTAATCCAAATAAAAACATGTTTTAAAAAAAATGGGTGAATCCCAAATTTAATAGGAACTCAATTTCAAAAATATATATAAAAAAACATTCTTCATTGTAAACTAACTACATCAAATTACAAATGCATGAGACATCACTCATGGTGAACTAAATGAACAGACAAGTGTTTCGAGAAATAATGCTCTTCCTCAGGGTTTTAAATGTCATACAATTAAATCTTATCATAAACACATGGTGGCAGAACACCTAACATACAATCTACTCAGTGATGTTAATATGGTGACTCATTTGTTGTCCATTTAATACAATTTGCCTGAACCATTATAATACACCTGGTATCTGCAATGGACACACAATCATCATAGTGGTTAATCATCATTGTCAAAATGATTCCATCAGTAACTGATGCCCCATGAGTATGTGCATCATAGGGGAGAGAGACAAACAAACAGAGAATATTCTGTTTCTCTTTTTTGTTCTCTGTTTGAACCCTGAAATCAAGTCCCCCCCCAACACCTCCCGAATGGCTACCAAGTCCAGGACAACCCCATCTTCAAATAGTTGTCCCACCCAGTCAAGACCCATATCTCACCATGTCTCCAAGAGTGACAGCCCCTGGTGCCCAAAGTCAAATGGGTGAACCCATACTGAGGACATAGGAGAGGGCCATGTCGGTAGTCAATAGGTGCACTTGGATAAATGCCAGATTGACCTGAACACCTCCAGAGTAGGGTTGGACCTTAGCTGTTCCAGAATGGACCTGACTGGGGACCAAGGATAGTCCCTCACCTTCAGCAGATGTGCCACCAATTCCTCCAAGTAAGTCGAATAGGTCCTCAGGTCGTCCCTCATGTTTTCGAGCATCTCCCTAAATTTGGCCACTTTGTTATTCAGACGGATGTCGGAAACCCAAATCCCCCTTATCACTTGGGAGTGTCAGAGTCACCAGTTTTACCCTAGATGTCTTATTTTTCCAGATACATCTACGGAGCTTTCCTGCTATTTCTAAGAAGAACTTCCCCAGGAGCTGTCTCAGGATAGCTGTGAACGCATATACAGCCTGGTGAGCACATTCTTCCTTATTGAGGTCGCCCTGCCGTATGGGGTTACTATGATGGGGTCAAATCTCTATAGGTCAGACACCAGTAGTTCTGGGAGGGGTCATAAATTACTTGAATCATCTCCTCCAGTTCCAGTTCCTCAATACCCAAATACGGTATGCTCTTTTTGTAAATCCACATGCATTGGTACCTCCTTTTCGAATCAAAAAGGGGGTTCTGCTCAAGTATCAGCAATATGCAAGATTTCCCTACATTAATCTTAAGCCCCGAGAGCCGGTAATATTCTGAGATCTATGTCATGAGAGCCGGGAGGGAATGATGTGTGTTGGTAAGCTAAGCCAATATATTGTCTGCAAAGATTGAGAGCTTGCACTCAATCTTCCCCACTATGCCCTTGATTTGTCCATTTGTCCGAATCACATTTGCCAATGGTTCCATGGCCAAGGCATAAAGTAATGGAGAGAGGGCGCCTCTTGTTAGCATGACAATCTCTGCAGACTCCAATTGACACGGACCCATGCCCTGGGTTTATTGTAAAGTTATGCCACCCATCTCAGGAGGTTTGTCCCCAACCCCATTCCTGTCAGGACCTTCATCATGAATGGCCATTCGATCCTGTTGAAGGCCTTCTCTGAGTTCAGAGACACCAGGCAGGCATCCTGGCCCTTCACTTGGGCACCGTGAACCAGGTCTTCCAAATGTTGTCCGACCCTTGCCTCACTCTTATAAAGCCCACCTGATCTGCATGTTCTAATAGCCGTAATCCCACCTCTAGTATTGTTCCAAAGATTTTCGCCAGGATCTTTACATACCCGTTTAGGAGAGAGTTGGGTGGATATGGAGCAAACCTGGTGGGATCTGTCTCCTCCTTAGGGATCGCACAATTGTTGGAAGCAACATCGTGGAAGGCAGGGCTTCCACTTGCAGGCATGCGTTGAACACCTTTACTAGATATGGGGCTAACAGTGACCTGAATAGTTTATAAAACTTCCTTGAGAAGCCAACCTCCCCCAGTGCTGACCCTAACTTCATCCCCTTGATGGGCAGCAGGTCCTCCTCTACAGTTATGGGGCTCTCATGGTTCTCAGCAAATTTCCTTGTGGAGCCCCTGGAGGAGTTCAGTCAAGAATGTGTCTATCTGTGCCTCATCCCCGCTCCATTCCGAGGCATAGAGGTTACTGTTGTACCTTGCAAATTTGTTTCTGATGCTTCTGGTGTCATGGACATGCCCTCTCTCCTTAGTCTTTATAGCTCCAATCATTCTCCGCTTCCTCTCCTCACTCAACCTCCATGCAAGAATCTTATACACCCTATTCCTTCTCTCCTGATATTTCTGTTTCAGAAACAGGAGGTTTTTTTTCTGTGTCCTGAGTCAGAATGGCCTTCAACTGTGGTTTATACCACTGTAGCTCCTTCGCTTCCATCAGAGATATATACTTCCCCTTGGTACGCCCCGGCTGAATCTGCCCTTAACGCCCTCCTAGACAGATTGGATCTCCACCTTTGAACTATCATTGATGAGGCAGTATTCTTAGATTCCCACTAGCTGTTCTTGCTGCACTTCCTTTAACAGGCAGTCTTTGTACCTCCAGCTCCCCCGCCGGGGACTGTTGTGCTCCCCATCTCCACCGTGACCCTCACCATATCATGGTCAGACCATGGTGAAAGAACAAAGAAATATCGAGGCCGAGTACCACAAAGGAAATACACCAATCACGGGCTGAAAAGATTCACAGATATTTTAGCACTGTTTGTTTGTTTGTTTTTATTATTTATAATGCACGAGCGTACCCGGGGGTATCAGGGCGCAGCCTTTACAAGAATTTTCGAAGCTCGGTTACAGTACACGAAGAATATACATAGTACAAAAATAAGGTACACAAATATTATATACAAATCAGCAGTAAAGCCAGCCGGCCGTTATATACAGGTAAGCAAGAAGGCACACGTGGTTACAATGTGTGCGTGTAGCGCTGGGCACTACCTTGTCTTAGTGGGTCTCCAGTTTCAGCCAGGAGACTACCTTGGAACGGAAGTTCTGATAGGGCAAGTCTACTCTAAGGTTTGGAGGCAGGGAATTCCAAAGCTTGGCAGCTTTTACCGGGAAGCTGTTGCCTCCTATGGTGGCCCGTTTGTAGTGGGGAACAGATAAACAATCTTTGTATGCAGTTCTGACGGGTCTTAAGGAGGACTGTCTGTGGAATCTGTTGCTCAGGTAGGTTGGGGCTGCGTTGTTAAGAGACTTGTGGGTGAGTGATGCCGTTTTTAAGAGAATTTTATCTCTGGTGGAGAGCCAGTTGTTCTGTTGGCTGAATCCTGTGATGTGTTCTCTTCTGGAGATGCCCAGAGCTGCTCTGAGAGCGTTGTTCTGAAGGGTTTGCAGTTTACTGGTGGTGGCCTTGGTGGATCCCAGGTAAAGGGCATTGCAGTAGTCGAGGCGAGTCAATATGAGGGCTCTGGCGAGTGTCAGACAGCTAGTGTCCGACAGGAAAGGTTTGGCTGCGCGGATTAATTTGCACGTATAAGCCGTGGAGGATGCAAGGGAGCTCACTTGTCTTTTGAGGGAAAAATTGGAGTCTAGATAGAATCCCAATGTTTTGACCTCCTGTTGATGTTGGTCCCGTCAATCATAAAGGAGTTATAGGCCGGGCCAAGTTTCTTTATACTGAATGTAGTGCCTAAAATGATGAGTTCTGTTTTATCATCATTCAGGCATAGTCCATGAGTGGCCATCCATGCCTGGATGATGATGTACACGCTATTTAGCAAGGCCAAATCCTTTCCATAATCTCCTGAAAGCGGAAGGAGGATCTGAGTATCATCTGCATAGTTAGTGTAGGTGATACCGAGATGATCCAAATCATCGAAAAGGGGCTTGGTAAATATGTTGTATAGTGTGGGGGAGACACAGGAGCCCTGAGGAACACCGCAGGTGATGGGTATAGGGTCTGCTGCCGCCGTGGGAGAAAAGACTCTCATAGTCCTGCCGTTAAGTAAGGATGTGATCCAGGTGATGGCCTCGCTGGAGAAGTGAGCTGAAGTTGTTATGGGTCGGTAGTTTGTGGGTATGGCTGGGTCAAGTGTAGGTTTTTTCAGTAGAGGAAGTACCCAGTAGAGGAAGTACCCAGGATTGTTTTAGGTTAGTAGGGTTAGTAGGGATGGAGCCGTGGCGAAGGAGGCATTAATCAATTTTGTAATGAAAGGGGAGAGGTCGCGGGCAGCATCTTTAATGAGCTGTGCTGGGCACAGATCTCCCTGGCAATTAGACGGTTTCAGGGACAGGATAATTTTTTCGACTTCCAGTATGTTGACTTTGGAGAACTGGAAACGGGCTAGGTCGGTGGGCATGGGCTTGTCCGGAATTTTTGAGTTTAGGGTTTCATTCAGGGATGCTCTTTTGCTGGAGATTTTACTTTGAAGAGTCGCAATCTTGTTTGCTAGGGCACTTTGAATTTCTGAACACCAGTTTTTATCTTTAGTGCACATGTCAAGGGGTGCTATGGGGGTTTCTATTTCTTTGAGGATGGAGAAGAGTTCTTTCATGTTGGATTTAGCTTGGGATATACGAGAGTCAAAGGAGGCTCGTTTGGACAGGTAGATTTCTTTTTTGTTAAGTGCAGCTAGTTTGGAGAGTTTGAGTTTGTTTGAGACTGAGGGGGATTTTTTCCAGATGGCCTCGCAGTTTCTTTTTTGCTGCCTTAGGTTTTTGAGGAATGGTGTATACCATTTGTTAAGGTGCGTTTTCGGTTTACTAGATCTAAGTTTAAGGGGGGACTCAGACTCAGGGTCCAGGTTGTCAGGAAGTGAGTTGAGTGTGGGGAGTAGGTTAGGGATAAGTCTTTCTGCTGTCATGTTCTTCTTGTTTCTAGTGAGAGTGGGTGTGGCCTTAATGGTAGGCGGGGATGGAGGTCTGTCGGTGGAGAGCATGAATGATACCAAGTGGTGGTCAGTCCAGGCTTGAGGTGAGATATTTGTGATATTCACTAGGCAATTGTAGTCGGCCACCCAGTCAAGTGTTCTGCCTTTCGTATGTGTGGGTGTCGTACATCTTTGCACAAAGCCTAATTCAGTAAGAGTATTAGCTATGGTGCTAGCGGGATGGTCTTCTGGGTCTTTGTAGCCCAAGTTAAAGTCTCCTAAGGTGAGAACTTGAGTGGAGCTTTTGAGGTTGCTAGATAGAATAGAGTTAAGGTCTTCATCGAAGGTGCCAATGGGGCCTGGCGGGCGGTAGATCAAGTAGATGTTAAGAGTTTGGGAGTTAGTGAGTGGTATTTTGACTGCTAGTGATTCACAAGAGAGGGCATCGGTCGAAGTAGCTAGTCTCATGGTAAGACTGCACTTATGGATGAAGGTGACACCACCTCCTCTGGAATTGGGGCGGTCTTGTCTCAGAATAGAGTAGTTATCTGGGACTGCCAACATGAGCATAGGGCCTGCAGCTGGGTGTAACCAAGTTTCAGTGATGGCAAGGAAGTCGAGGTCTTCAGTGAGGATTAAGTCTGCAATTTCTGTAGCATGAGCTACTAGCGATCCGGCATTGATCAAGGCTCCCTTAATTTTAGGGCTAACTATGTTTTTAGAAGTAGTGGCTATGTTATTTGAAGTGGTAGTATGGCGCTTGTCTTGTGTAGGTTCAGGAGTGCCCTGGTTGAGGGAGTTATGAAGGGGTGTAGGGTAGAGGTTTTGTAATGGGTTACTGGTTTGTGTGGAAGGATTAGGTCGGAGTGGCAACGTTCTAGAGTTTTGTGTGGTGGGCAATGAGCGGGCAGGGGGCTCATGGATTTTGGCTAGTCTGGCTCTAAGTCCTAAGTTCCTTTCTATGGTGGTGCGAGGGTGACTGGAAGGTAGTAGTACCTGAGGGTCGTTTAAATCTAAGTATGGTACTTGGTTGTTAAGCCTGGATAGGGCTGGCATGTTGGGTAGGTGTGGAGCCATCTTGATCGGTAATGCAGTATTGAGGCTGATCAGGAAATATGCAAACAAGTTAGTGGTGAATAGACACATGCTAAATGGTGAGGTCGAGAGTGTTGTGAAGCGCTAAGTAATACCTGAATTTAGGTGACCACACGTGGTTGGGATGGTCTACGTAGCACCTAGATAAGGGTAGTTGATATGGCTGGGATGCCGGGGGTGGCCTAGGTTTGAAGTGTAGGGCAGAGTTACTGAGAATACGTTGAATAACACCTAGGAGGTAGGCCAAATATGGCAGGATGGCTGCAGTGCCTAGGTCGACAACTAGGTGGAAGTGTGGTAGGTTGGCTAAAATATGAGTGACACCTAGATTAAGGCAGAGCGGATTGGCCACAGTACCTGAGTAAGCAACTAGCTTCGAAGTATGGCATTTTGTCTAGAAAGCATGGATAGGCTGCTAGATTCAAGATGAGGCAATTTGGCTAAAGTGCATGGGTAAACAGCTAGATTCAAGTAAACAGGACAATTTGGCTAAAGTGCATGGGTAAACAGCTAGATTCAAGATGAGGCAGTTTGGCTAAAATGCATGGATAAACAGCTAGATTCAAGATGAGGCAAATTGGCTGGAGTGCGTGGATACACAGTTGGAGGTTGACCAGATTTCAGGCAATCTAGGTGCCACTTAGCAGGTGAGGTTAAGATCAACATATTCACACAAGATGTCAATGCAGTAATTCAGGTGCAGTTCTATGCAGAGCAAATTTACAGGCAGTCTGAATGCAATTTCAGCAAATGAGGTTAAAATCAACATAGTTGCAACTTTAGCAACTTAGTTTAGTCAGATAGGCAGAAGTCATTGTAAGACTATACTGAAGGTCATGCTAACATCTAAGTGGTTGGTTTAATGTGGGTAAAAGGGGCTTCAATGCTATGCCTAACAGATGCTAGTTATGGTTGGATCCCTTCTAGGCTAAGCAGTGCAAAAAACACAAGTGCAATTGTGGCGCAAGGCCCAACTAGGCTAGTCAAGTGTAAAAACACACATAGGCTAAATGCAATTGTGGCGCAAGGCCCAACTAGGCTAGTCAAGTGTAAAAACACACATAGGCTAAATGCAATTGTGGCGCAAGGCCCAACTAGGCTAGTCAGATGTAAAAACACACATAGGCTAAATGCAATTGTGGCGCAAGGCCCAACTACGCTAGTCAGATGTAAAAACACACATAGGTGAAATGCAATTGTGGCGCAAGGCACTTTAGGCTAGTTAATGCAGTAACACACATAGGATAGATGTGATACACAGGGCATATCTATTGTAGGTTATGGGCAGACAAAATGCTTGGATAGTAAGTAATGAATCTAAGCTATTATCAACAAGTATGAAGCACTGTAGGCGGGCTATGCAGTGATATAGTGAGTAAAGCTCCAGCTCTCGTGGGCGAGGTGGAGGCTTCCTTCTCACACGCTAATCCAATGCTGTGATAGCACATGTGCTATTTACATCATGTAAACGCATGTTGCAAATGAGACGAAGCAATTGAGTAAATGTGTGCACAGTGAGTAAGCATTTAGTGGCATTCAGTTATCAGACAATAAAATGCTGAGCAGTTTTGGTCAAAAATCAGCATTCCATATGTTAGCAGAGTGTGTCCGTAGTTATGAATGGGCATATAGTCTCCATAAATAAGTGCAAATGCACGCTTACTGGTATTAGTGAAGCTGTTTGCAGGTTACCTTGTGTGGAGGCAGATCGTGACGTGCAGGGGGTCTGGCAGACGGCCGACACAGGCACATAACAGGCATGAAACAGGCACTAGCCTTGTTTCTGTGGGCCTTGGAGGAGGTGGGCCGGCTTCGCCTGCCGGTGACCAATCAGAAGGTAAAAGAGCTCAGCGGCCTATCAGGATGCAGTGCCTGGTTCGAGTTAGGCACTGAAGGCACACAAAGGATTGCAGGCGGCCATCTTGGAGCACCTTGGTACCTCGTATACCAAACTGGCGTTGAGGTGCTGTGGCAATATTTCTCAACATAAATGTCGGTGGGGCAGGCTGTTCAGCATTCCGTTTACAGCGATCCAGCAGCTGATATTAATGCAGTGAAAAAACGAACGATTTTCATGAAAAAGCGCATCCGATGTCAGCGCTTACCTAAATACTTCAGGGGTGGCATTGACTTCATGCAAGGGGGCCCGCTGCTCCAGCAGAGGCGGATCCGTGACCTGGAGCTCCTGCTCCTAGGCTAGGTGGGTGGGAGTGGATGTACAGTTTACATAGCAAAACAGATAGCTATGTGGCTCCCAACACCTTGTGATGTGTACCAGCCGACAGGGAGAGATGAGAGAGTGCTGGATATCTAAACTTTTGTGCTTTTATACAATGTGTGTAATATTGTCCAGCCTCTCTTCACGTTAATAATTTGTGGTCTAGAGTTCGTGCCTAGTTCACATACAGATTATACAATATAATGCAAAGGATTACATAGGTTTGCATTTCCATGAAGGCACAATAGTGATGTATGTTCTCAGATCCCGCTGTAAGCCTTGTACAATGTTCCTTTACAATACAGTTCGACCAATGTATACGCTCGAGGTTTGTTCTTCATTGTCCCAATGTTTA
Organism: Ambystoma mexicanum; assembly: GCF_040938575.1. NCBI lineage: Eukaryota > Metazoa > Chordata > Amphibia > Caudata > Ambystomatidae > Ambystoma > Ambystoma mexicanum. Next base: position 92,517,438 of record NC_090930.1, on the reverse strand, counting down.
TACAAGGATGAGTCTTGTGAGCGCAGACAACAGTTAAACAACAGTTCATATGAAGCACAAGGTCTCATTACTCAGTCTAAACAGTTGTCTCTCGGATAGCCTAAACATTAACAGAACTCAAAGGTCGGAAGGCTTGGTTGAAAGTTGAAAACATAGCCCACCATTTTAGAACGAAGAGCACAGGAGTAGAAATCAAAATGGCGGATGAATCTTAAAATGGCAGCAAAGTTAGACCAAAATCAGAACTTTCCAACGCAATTTTCCATGTAGCCCGAGTAGGCTTAGGCCAATATAAATACTAAGGAGGCAATATATAATTACCGTTTAACAAACCCTCCTTTTGGCCGAAGTCAAGAGCCTTACTAAAAATATTGCCATCAAATCCTTAACAGTAATATCCTTCTTTACACAAACATTAGTCATCTTCTCAGGTGTGTGTATTTTTGGTCCTAATGTTCCTACAGTTTGCGCACAACATCCCCCTAACATCAACATATGGCAGGAAGACATTGTATGCAACAACAACAGAACAACAGAATACCAAGGATAACCATTAAGACTGAAAGAAGTTTCCATCCCCAAGACCGCAAAAAGTCCCAGAACCAAGACTAAGATCCCAGTTTCCCTCGGGAACATGCACTTCTGTACTGAGGACATGCAGATTTTGTATTGCCTTGAATATGGTCGGGGAGGAATCAGGTACGAAAACGCAACAAGCAGTTCCCAACAATTTACATACTCCACCACGCTCAGCCAGGATGACGTCTAACATCATCCGGTTCTGTAGAGCCACTAATCTAATTGCTTTCTGTTCTAGCGTCATGTTGTAGAGTATATCAGTGGTCCGGTTGATGGTTCTCTCCAATGCTCTTGCTAGTCTCCTAATATCCTCAGAATGTATGATCTGACCCCAAAAGGGCAAAAAGGATTTCACTACATCACCCAGAACTGGAGAAGGAGTATCAATGTTCTTGTCCTGCTTTGGACGAGCCCTATAGACCTCAGAGGTGCTAGCTACATATACCCCTGGTAGGAAGATACCCAAATAACAAGTACCCTGCCAATCCCTAGGTAGCCACAGATAAGCTTCATTACAGTAAATTAAATAAACAGGATCACCTACATACAAAGGTCTGTCCTCACTAGTCAAGTTTGCAGCATTAGTACAACCCTGAAAAGTACCCATTGATTGAGAACCATTCCTTTGTATGCAGAAGGAAACAGAGTTGGGGCTATGATTGATAGTATAGGAAGGAGGTGTAGCATCCCGGTTGCCTACGGGAGCCATCTTGAAAGAGATTAACGATTGAAAAGGTCTAGATAGTCTATCGAAAGGCTGAATAGAAGAAACATTAAGCTTGCTCCTATTTTCAAAAAGAGAGCATACCAGAGGCGTCAGGACTCGCCTTTCGAACTCATTCAAATTAGTCCCGTCAAAGTTCCCTGCTATAATTCCAACGCCCAAAGAATAATGCCCTTAGAGAGGCATAGCATGCAGTAGTTAGAGGCAAAGGATGAATATACCAGCCCAACTCTTTTTCCCTGTGTTGTGGCAAATACGAACAGATCCAACAATTAGTTCTATTCAGGATTGCATGAGTTGCATTAATTATTAACAGAAGTGTATTATTATGATAACTTTGTCTGTGTTGGGAATCCCTAGGAGATAGAGTGTGCAGATGCATGAAAGTTGTAGTTATTGTGGGAACACTCTCGGTATGTAAAAATGTTTGAAGGGGCGCACCCCTTCAATGTATCAAAACCCAAGAGCAATCACTACTGTTAGACCGATTAACATAAAAACAAGAAAAAAATACGTCCTCAAGAGCCATGTATTTTTCTGTCCAATGTCTTTGTTAGCCACACTATCGATCGGTTGCTCCGTACGAGTAGAGATAGCGATAGGCATTGTTCCTCGAAGCTCTTTCCAGAAAATGTCCTGGGATAAACACTGTAGTTCATTTGCTGGTGATCTCCTGATCACGTGATCATGATTGAAGATAGCTTTTCCCGGTCCCCAGCCACTTACCTTTGTTTCAGCGCAGAAGTGGCGGAGGGCAAGCTCAACAGTTGTTTCCTGTGGGCACAGCTGTACTGTGCAGTAAGTCTAGTGCCGTGGACGCAGATTGTAACTTAAGACTCCAGGTACTGCGTGATCTGCTAACAGTGTGTCGTTCCTTCCTGATGGAAGTGGTGAAACAGAGGTCGTTCAAAGGTGCCGAAAGTTCGGAAGAAGAATTCAGAGAAAAAGCAGCAGTCTCCCCAGGCCCTGCAGGCTCAGAAAGAGACTCCGAAATACTCTTGGTGTTGTTCAGAAACAGAGCAAGTTGTTTTCTTCTTTTCTTCTCCGTCGAATGGCAAAGGGAAAGGTATCCTCTTGATGTGTGTTGCGTGTATCCAATGTCGTTTTCCCGCTACTCGTACAGCAGTCTGTGTGGCCAACAAGACCTGGAATGGTCCTCTCCAACGCGGTTCAAGGCTGAATGCTCTCTCAAATGACTTAATGAGCACCCAGTCACTGGGTCAAAATCTGTGACCTGGCCCCTCGTATTTAACTGGGAGGGCTTCTCTCACCTGTTGATAAATCAAATACAGGTTTTGAGTTAACTGGTCACAGTATTCAGAAAGAAGCAAATGCTCTACATCCTTTAATTGCTTTGGCTTGGGCAGGCTCCAAACGTTAGCTGGCCTCCCCATCACCATTTCATTTGGGGAGAACCCAGTGCTAGTCTGTGGGGTTGTCCACATGGACAGTAGTGCTATAGGCAAAGTGTCCGGCCATTTCAAATGACTGCTAGCACAGACCTTGGAAATTTTATTCTTCAAGATACAATTGTGGCATTCTACAAGTCCAGCACTTTGAGCGTGTCTAGCCGAATGGAACCGTTTATCGATCTGTAATCCTGCACATATTTGCAGAATAACAGCAGTGATAAAATGTGGACCATTAGCCGACCAGATGACCCTCGGCAAACCAAACCTAGGAAAATATTCCTTAAGCACTATTTTCCCCATTGTCATCGCTGTAACATCTTTCACAGGGAAGGCGTCAACCCACTTGCTAAAGGCACAAATCACTACTAGGACATACTTGTAATTATTACAGCGCTCCATCTCAGTGAAGTTGAAATTAATTACTTCAAAAGTCACAGAGGGGGGACCAAAACGACCCCTCTGTGTCGTTGTACCCTTCCCCGCATTATGCTGTAAGCAAACCATACAGTTCTGGACAAAACACTCAGCAGTTTTTAAGATGTTAACATTCACCCAGACAGATTTTAACATTTTGCAGATTTTCCTAGAAAATATGTGAGTGGGACCAGTGGCCATTGTGATCATGGCAGTGACATATGCATCGGGTAACATCCATCTTCTTTTTGAATTATCTACCCAACACTCTTCCTCATCCAACTTTGGCAAACCCTCAGCCCAATGTTTAAGTCCTTCTAGAATGGCATCAGCTTGAATATTCTTTATTGAGTCTATCCCTTCATCTAAAGTACAAGTGTTTGTGGCTTCCTTTGTAACATACATTTCTGAGTACAAATCAGTAGCAGTCTGTTTAGCTATCCTGTCGGCAAAAGCGTTCCCTTTCCCTACATCATCTATTACTTTTCGATGTGCCGCGCACTTCATGATAGCTAGTTGAGTAGGAAGCGCTAGTGCTAAGAGTAGCTGAACTATCAAGGTGCCATGTTAGATTTTCGTTCCATGTGAGGTCAAGAAACCTTGTTCTGCCCATAGTCTACCGAAGTTGTGAACCACCCCAAAGGCATACTGGCTGTCAGTAAATATATTCACTCTAAACCCTTCTGAAAGTTCACAAGCTCGAGCCAGTGCAATAATCTCTGCGGAGTTATGCAAAATTCTGTTGGTTTCCACAGCAGTGGATGTACCAACCGGAAGTTTGAAGCAGGAGCCATTGCAAAACAACTCCCCTTGTAGATCATTCAGAGTTGTATCTTTCAAATCAATCCTGCCTTTAGTTTCTTGCTCTGTGGTATAAAGGCAGTCATGGGACATTTTGTCACTGCAAGCAATATCTTGCAGAAGAGGTAACAATTCAGCCATATTCAATACACAACACCTTTTAATTTGAATATGCGGTGCAAATAAGATCAGTTCATATCTTGTTAATCATGTGAAAGTTAGGTGTTGCGTTTGCATTCTATTTAATAGAACATCTACAGAATGAGGTACCAACACGGTTAAAGTATGGCCTAGGACCATACCCTTGCTCTGCTTTACAGACAAAGCAGCAGCAGCGACAGCTCTCAAACATCTCGGCCAAGCACATGCAACAGGGTCAAGTGTGGAGGAAAAATAACCGCACAGTCTTTTCTTCCCCCCATGTTCCTGCGTTAACACAGCCAAAGCACATCCATCACATTCATGCACATACAAATCGAAGGCCTTATAATAATTTGGTGTGCTCAAAACTGGTGCTGAACACAGTGCAGTCTTGAGCTGATCAAAAGCTTTCTGGTGTTCCAGGTTCCACATTAGTGGCAAAGAAATGCCCTTCTTTGTCAATGCCAACATTGGTTTGATCACTACTGAGAAATGAGGGATCCACTGTCTACAGTTAAAAGCCATTCCTATCAAAGCTCTTACTTCCTTTTGTGTATTTGGGACAGACATGCCAAAAATGCTCTTAATTCGTTTAGGTGTCAATCTTCTTCCCTCCTTTTACAGGAGATCGCCTAAATAGGCAACCTCCTGTCGACATTACTGAAACTTTTTCAATGAAGCTTTATGCACATGCTTTGCTAAATAAATGAACAATAACACAGTGCCTTCCTTGCAAGCACTTTCTGAGTCTGCAGCTAAGAGAAGGTTGTCGATGTACTGTAGCAATGTACAAGTTGAAGGCAACTCAAGTGTATCGAGCTGCTCTTTAAAAGCCCTACTATAAATGCTCGGACTCTGCATGTACCCTTGTGGCGCACGGGTGAATGTAAACGAGCATCGCCCTAGGGTGAAGGCAAACAAATATCTACTATCCACGTGTATGGGAATGCTAAACAAGGCATTCTTAAGATCCACTACACTGAAATGAGTAGCAGAAGCTGGAATCATTCTTAGTATCATCGTTACATCAGGCATAATTGGAAATTGTGGAGCAACAATCTTATTGATAGCGCGCAAATCGATAATGAAACGGAAAGGAATCTCATTATCTCCTTTCTTATACCCGGTAAAATCGCGCTATTGCACAAACTTCCTGCAATTTCGGCAATTACTCCATGATGTACACAATCGGAAACTATACATTTCAAAGCTTGTTGACCATCAACTGAAATCTTATATTGTGGAATTTGGGCAACTTAACTCTTGGTTTCAAAATGATTTTAACAGGCTCAATTTGTAAAATACCAACATCATTGTCGTCAATCGCCCATAAACACGCCAGAACTTCACTAAATTCTGGTGGTAAAGGTCTAGTCAGAAACTGTGAGGCAGAAAATTGCTGTGGTAAAATCGTCAAACGCAACAATGAATTACCGGATTTAATTCTTTCAACAGATTCAACCCCAACAAATTCTCTCCACAGTTCGTTGTCAGAAGAAATGGACAGTGATCTGTAAATAGACCCAGTGAAATTGGTACCGGCAGAGAAACCGGGCTTACCACTGGCGTACCAGAAACCCTACAGAAACATTATTCTGCCCTGACAGTGGAATTTCTGGAACCCGTGAATGATCAATGGAACACTTTTGTGCTCCTGTGTCTATCAAAAATAAATGCTTCCTATTCCCCACCATCATCTCAACATAGGGACCTTTATGATTAACGGGAATAGGCATCGGTTCCAGACCCTGCTAAGGGCTGTCCTAATGAAATAATATATCATCGAAGACAAGATCTTCAGAAAGATAGGGAGTCGAGGGATTATCAAAAATATTTCTGCTATCTACACTAGGTTGCTGATTATCTTGCGAGAAAGACTGAGAATTTTGAGTAAACTGTCTTCTATCAGGACCCCCTACCCAGGGCAGCTTCTGGATCGTCTACCCATGACACCATATGTGTTATTCGACCTTTGCTGGAGTATCGGACATTGTGCTCTCCAATGACCCTCTTGTCTGCAATAAGCACATTGGTTTGCATGTACAAGACCAAACGGCATGTTACTTTGTGGAACAAACTGACCTCGAAACTGTGTACTACCACCTCTAGGCCCTCTAACCATATGTTGCAATAATAACCTTGTTTATAAATCTCCCCTTTTCTTTTCAATCCTTCCTTTCTCATTGTTTACTCTATTCTCGTAATATTGAGCCATATGTAATACTTTGGGCAGTGGTTTAGCTTGCCAATCACTCTCGGAAGTCATAATTTGTGACTGGATATCAGGCAACAATCCACGCACAAATTTGTCCACAAACAATCTTTTTCCTGACTCAGTGCTTAAATCCTGTCGGCTAAAATCGGAGAATACTTGTTCGAACAGATTAAAGAATTCGGTAGCACCTTCAGATTTTCCTTGGGTACAAGCAGTGAGTTTGTCCCAAACAATACTTCTCTCAGGAATTAAAGTCTTCAATGTTTCTACTATTCTATCTGGTAAAGTCAGTATCACCTGTGGTGGTCTTTCACCAGCTGTCCTTTCTCCATCTAACCAAACCAAGTTAACCCATGTGTCACCTAACCCTGCTGGATCATCTACACTCCTAACCTGTTTCCATAAATCAGCAGGTAAGAGCACTGGAAACAAGTTTAGATCACCCAGAGTGAAAACTGACAAATGCAAGACAGATTCTATTTCTTTGTAAAACCCTGTTGGATTTTTCCTTATGTCTGGAATCGACTGTCTAATAGTATTCACTTCCTGTCTTGAGAACGGGACGTGAACAAACTGGGATACGTAGTGAGCTGCAATATCATAAACTGCTGCACCCGTTGCAACATTAGCCGGAATCTCAACTTTGGGAACAAATGTCAGAGGAACCTCTCTCATAGGCAACTGAGAAGTAGGCAACTTTGAACGTTTATTAAGCAACAGAGCTAAATCGAGCAGTAAAGTGGTGGAAGTAGTATCAGAAGCAAAAGCTCTCTTATAGATATTCATTCATTCTGCGGGACAACAAATCTTTTTCTTTATACAGTCATCCTGCAGGTATTCTACCATTACCTGTAACACTTTCCTCTGCATTTCTGGAGTTTACTGACTATATGTATCATATACTTCTACAGGAGATATCGACATATCTGAAATCCATCTAAGCGCATCCCTTGTGCAAATGTGTGTTTCTTCACTCGTTGATTTACAAGGAGGAAGGAATCGTTTTTGCATGTAAAAAGTGTCCAAACTATCACCATCTATTTCATCATTCTGCAACTGTTCTAACTCCCTTCTAAACTCAAAAACCCTCTTGACATGCTCATGTACTTTCTCCGCAGTATCCCTTGAATAAGTTAAAACATTCAAATCCCTCAACCCTTGTGGGACATCTGTGTCCGTCAAACTATTCCACATTAAAGGCAAATGTATCCCTATCCCCTCAATAAAGACATTCTGATTGGGAATATGTTCTAGATTAGAGAGTGGAGCTAAGACAGTAGATTGTTCACCTTTCTCTATACATTGTCTAGCCCATGCATTCAAATCTCTCCTCTTCTCTTTGGAAACTGTGTTCCGAGTAATAACTTTTGATTCAACACTTGCTCCTTTATCAGCTACAAGTGGAGCAGAACTGCTTGGGAAAGAAAGAGTAGACAAATCTTGTACAACAGGTAGTGGAGACACTACTACTGGCAATAAAGACGATTATACTGGAACAGTAATTGTCGGTAAAGATGGAGGTACAGGCGGAGGAACAACAACAGGAAGCGGAGCAATAACTGGCGGCGGAGGAGCAACAAGAAGAACAGGAATTGCTACGGGAGGAGGAATGACAGCAGGAAGAGGTAAGACAGCAGAAATAGGTACAGAAGGAGGTGGTGCTATGGCACCAGGCCTACGTTCATGTGAAAGTTTATCAATTAGCTCATCTGAGGCATGAAACTCTTTAGACAGATATATTTTCTGTATACCAAATTGAAAAGCCCTATCCATGTTTCTAATGGACTCTGACTGTTTTTGTTGATCATACAATAATGCCTTTTTTGAGTTTGACATATGTTTACGTGTATGCTTCTCTTTACTCTTAAGTTGCTGCTTAGCTTCCTTTTTCCAATTTTGTATTACATCAAATGCTGCAGGTCTAGCTTTTTTCTTTAACAATATGGATTCTAAATGCTGTATTTGGGCAATCTCAAAACTACCATTGATTGGCCACTGAAGTTTGGAAGCATGTCTAGTGTGTCTGTGCCAAATATCATTGAATACTATACTACCAATGCTGTACTTACAGTACATAGTACATGCCGGTGACCCCTCCTGTGGTGCCGGACAGCCAAATTCCAAAGATTGTCTGTCTCTGCGGAATAACTCCCTGAAACAGGCAGACAATTTCCCAGGCATGTCAGATTACTGGTGTTACCTGGCACCGATTGCGCTCGCGAGTACAATACTACAACCAAATACCAGGATACTTAGGAATCAGGGCACGACTCACCTGATTCAAAGGACTAAGGGAGGTCCGATTGGATTACAAAGGACAACAAAGGACCCTCGTGGTTGGTGATTTTGGCAAAACTGCCCACCTCGATATATGGACCCTCGTCAAGATGCCGTCTCGGACCGCAAGCTCACCGTCCAGGGATCGGATCGATCGTGCAGTACTGTTGAGGTGTTGTGTCTCATCCAAGAAGGGGCCCCCTTTCTCACCGTCCAGTCCCAGTCTGAGTCTGATAGCCACGTCAGCTCCTCAACGAGGTGGCATCAATCTTGAGAATCCCTATTCAGGCGCTATCTGAAAGAACAAAGAAATATCGAGGCCGAGTACCACAAAGGAAATACACGAATCACAGGCTAAAACGATTCACAGATCTTTTATTACTGTACAGTTTACAAAGCAAAATGGATAACTATCTGGCTCCCAACACCTCACAATGTGTACCAGCCACCAGGGAGAGGTGAGAGAGTTCTGGACATCTACATATTTGTGCTTTTATACAATTCGTGTAATATTGTCCAGCCTCTCTTCACGTTAATAATTTGTGGTCTAGAGTTTGTGCCTAGTTCACAAACAGATTATACAATATTATGCAAAGTATTACATAGGTTTGCATTTCCATGAAGGCACAATAGTGATGTATGTTCTCAGATCCCACGGTAAGCCTTGTACAATGTTCCTTTACAATACAGTTTGAACAATGTATACGCACAAGGTTTGTTCTTCATTGTCCCAATGTTTATACAAGGATGAGTCTTGTGAGCACAGACATCACTTAAACAACAGTTCCTATGAAGCACAAGGTCTCATTACTCAGTCTAAACAGTTGGCTCTCAGATAGCTTAAACATTAACAGAACTCAAAGGTTGGAAAGGCTTGGTTGCAAGTCGAAAACATAGTCCACCATTTTAGAACGAAGAACACAAAAGTAGAAATCAAAATGGCAGATGAATCTTAAAATGGTGGCGAAGTTAACCCAAAATTGGAACTTTGCAACACGGTTTTCTGTGTAGCACGAGTAGGCTTAGGCCAATATAAATACTAAGGATGCACTATATAATTACTGTTTAACAATGGGATTGGGTAAACCTGGGAGTCCAAAACGTGTGCCTTCAAGCTCGAGTCTACCAGGAACAGGTCTATGCACGAGAAGGAGTTGTGTACTGCTGAAAAGAATGAATGATATGGTATGATATGTCACATATATAACGCGCATATACATAAGTGTGTCAAGGGGCGACGAGGCAAGGTAGGTGAACAGAGGAAAAATAGAGACAACGATCTTACTAGGCCATGTGACGTTGAGATCGCGCATGTGCAGGGGAGGTTTGGAAGGGGAAAAGTGCGAGGGGGAATGGGGAGGGGAAGTGCAGTACATAGGATAAACAGTAAATAATAGAACAATAATTGGAACAATAAACAAGAAGTGTGGCCAGCTGATGGCAGGTGCAAGGGTAAGTGCAGACATCAGGTGTCAAGTGCTGGTAGGGGGCTGTAGGGATACAGAAACAACCCCAGAGTGCAAGGGTTGGCAGGGGGGGCAGTGCAGGTGTGCAACTGGTGGGGAGGGGACCTGCACCCAGGGACAGAGGGTAGCCAGGTGACCAGTGCAGTTTAGGATTCAGCCAGGAGTTCAGCACGGGAGAGGAGGAGAGAAAGCAGAAGCAAAGAGGAAGGTCTTGAGGTGCTTCCGGAACCGGAGATGGTTCGCCTCCGTTTTCAGAGAGGCAGGGAGGATTTTCCAGAGAGAGGCCCCAGCCGAAGAAAGAGATCTACCACCGACTTGTGGCTTGGAGAAGCGACTGACCCTGAGGGAGTTAGAGGCGGATGAGCGAAGAGCTCGAGAAGGAACATATTTAGGAATAGAGAGTTGAAGGTATTGAGGCCCCAGAAGGCCTTGTGGACAATGAAGAGGTTTTAGAACGTAATCCTTGCAGCCACTGGGAGTCACACAGGCCCAAAATCTCATTTATCTGCTCCCACATTTGCCCTTGCTCCCGGTCCCTCCCCCCTTCTCTTGCAGTCCCTTACTGGATCTAACACCATTTTACAATCCCCCCAAACCTCTAATTGCCCTTCAGTAAACTCAATTAATTTGTCCCTGACTCCCTCCCAAAATTCACATTGGCCCACATTTGGAGCGTACACAGGACCCAGTGTAAAGCTGGAACTGTACAACTGTCCTTTGACAAACACATACCTTCCATTTAGGTTGGCTAAAACTGATTACACCAGAAAGACCAGCCAGGATGAGATCAAGACCGTGACCACTCACCTTTTTTTCACATAAGTCATACCCACTTCCCGTGATTGAAGTCGGGGCTACCCACCCTTCAGCCAGTGTGTTTCCCAAAGGCACATCCAATCAAGTCATGACCTCTTAAATTCCTGAAGGACCATTGATCGCTTACTCAGTGAGTTGAGGCCCTGTATGTTGAGGGAGCCAATGATCATTTCACCAAGCCCAGACATCGCCTCATTGCCAGAGTATCACATAACTCCCCCTTCCCCAAAGACAGTTCCATCGATGCACCATTGTTGCCTGGACCCATGAAGCATACACACTTTCCTGAAATGACACACTCTGAATATTACATAAAACAACCCTCTCAACCCCCCCTTCAAAGCCCTCCCACGGCACCCAACCCCGCCCAGATCCATCACCTCAGATCGGATTAAATCACCAGATGTCCTCCTAGACCCTGGACCAGCTTAACTAAGCTCTTTTCCCTGAGCCCCCTTCGATTGCCATATTTCTCCCTCCCAAAGAAACCTAACCCCCTTATTCCCCCCCCTGTCGGTTTCATGAAATACCTTGTCCAATCAACTGCCCATTTTCCTCAAACTCAAGATGGTCCAGCCATGGGGTGGGAGGTATTGAGTTTCATAAATGTACTCGACCATGGGACTTTGCACCTGTTCGATCCTTTTATGCGCCATCGCCTGTTTCCTTTGGCTTTTCTCCTCTCCTTTCACCATTGGTGCTCCTCCTCCTATCAGCTCACCCATGACCCTCTGTATATTGTCCTCCATCACTAGTTTGTAGTTTTAGCCATCAACTGCAAAGGATATAGAGAAGGGGAAGCCCCTCTGTATCTCACTGCCTTCTCATTAATCCATTTTGTGAGGGGGGCACATAGGTGCCTCTTTGTCAGCGTAAACAAAGACAAATCCTGATAGATTGCAATTTTCACATTACCCAGGGCAAATGAGCCCCGCCCCTTTGCTTTTTCCAGGATTGTTTTCCTGTCAGGGTAATTGTGGAAGCACGCAAGAAATGGTCTTGGCACCTAACCCGCCGCCCCTGCTCTGTGCACCCTGTCAATTTTAGGTTCATCGATAATCTCGTCTCCAAACAACACCTCCACCGACTCGTGGATGATCCTCCGTCGATCCCTTTCTGATTCTGCCTCCTTCTCTGAGATTCTAAAAAATCTAAAGTTGTTCCTCCTCTCATGGTTTTCAAAGTCATCCATTTTCTGTGCCATCTCCCCCTCCCTTCTCTCCAAATCGGCCAACCTCATATCTATTTGAGTCTCCAGTGTCTCAAGAGAGGTTTGATTGTTCTCGACCACTTGGAGCCTCTTGCCCATTCTTTCTATTCAGACATTTATTCTATCTACTTTTCCTCCAGTGTCGGCCCTCATCGACATAATCTCCTCCAAGAGGAAGGCAATGTCTCTCTTAGTAGACATGGGGCCTCATTACGAGGTCGGCGCAAAGGGATACCAGGCACCGTTAAGGACATTGGTGCCGGTAATCCCTTTGCGCCCTATTCTGAGGTACCTTAGCGGGGCCCTTCCTTAACAGCTGGTTTTACCCGTTAAGGAACTTCAGAGCTAATAATGGTACCGCAATTTGCAGTACCGTTATTAGCACCTTCCCCTTCCCCTTTCCCCCTTCCCATTGAGCCCTATGGGGGCTGAAATGGGAATGGGGAATGGCATTTTCAATGGGAATTTACCGGTCCTGCAAAGGTCGGACTAGACCGGTAAGTCCCCATTGAATGAGGGCGGACACAGTACCGGTATTGGAGGTAGTCATGGCACTAATATCGCCATGACTACCTCCAACTTCGTAATGAGGCCCATGGTCTCATACCCCGTCTCTGACATAGGTGAGTTTGCAGTGTTACTCTCTGACTCCGGCCTCTGGAATTCAAATTGTCCCAACTTCACCCTCCAGTCCATGGATGGGTGGGGTCCTCTATGCTGGGCTCTGGATTCACCCCTGGCGGACTCAGTGGTGCCCTCCTTTGGGGCAAATGGGGTTTGACTCCGCGCTCATGGCCCCCTTTCACACTTCTCCCCTGGGGCTGCTCTCTGTGTGCCTCTATGTCTCCTCTGGGCCTACACATCCTGCACAGGTGTGGGCCATGGCATTGGGCCTCCTCGCACATGTGGTTCCTGCAGACCCGCCTCCTGGGTCCGCCTTGGGCCACCTGTTATCCGTTTAGCACGTTGGGATCTCTACCTGGTTCACCACCTACCACGGAGGCCCATCACCCCACTCTCTCTCCTCCACAGGACCTTCTCCTAGTCAGGCACACACCCCTAGTTCATCTCCAGGGCGCCAACACCAAGTCCCTGCCCTTTCGGGTTGTTTTGTACTCAGCAACAATGTTCCCTCTAATTATTTTTCTCTATGTGCAGAACTGGTTGGCTTTTGTGCACACATTATTTTCCATGTGCGCAATTGACTAATGAGGTAAGTCACTTTGTGAGCTACCGTTGCAGAAGAGAGTTCTTCTGAGCCACTGCAATTTGTTACAAATCGTGCAACACTTTTTCCAAACACATAGGCTAAAATAAAATATGTTATATGTGAGTATAGAGAAAGCTCATCAACCAGTCCCAGACTTCAACATCTGCCACAGTACATTGCAAACATACTGTTGTGCAGGGAAAAATGTATGTTTTATGCCACTGGAAAATCACTCATGTCTATTACAGAACACAAATATTTCTTGGCATAACTGACGTGGCTGTCAAGAAATTCAGATACAATACATTATTTGCAGATGGATTAATGGCAATTAAAATCAATGTGTCAAAAAACATGCTGATAGGAGTTCAAGTGCCACATTAAAGAAGTAAGTCAAGGACCAGGGGAACATGCTTTTAATAATCTGTGTAAGGATGTTAATTGCATCAGAATAACTGACACTCAGAATGTGAGAAAATGAGGGACCCCAGTAGCGCAATGGGAGGAGTGGCATAAGAAGGAACTCTAATATTATTAATGCCCGATCTCAAGAGGAATTTTAAGGGTAAGAGAATATCTTTTAATAAGCAGAAAGTATCCCTATTGGCACAGCTAATTACTTTTTACTCCCGGAAATATCATTCGACTCCAAGTAGGAAGCAACATCTGATTAGAGCCCTGCTTGGACCCTTACATAGGAAGTGAAATGACAGGGCATATAATAAAGTGTATAGTTTTGGCCACCCTTCTGCACCACAACCTAGATACAATTAAACAAGAGCCTTACTGAAGAAAATCACATATATATTCCTTTTAAGTTAATAGCATCACATGGTTATATTGAAAAGCCCTCAGCGGCTGAGCATAGAAAGAAAAGGAGGTTCTGTTTTCTAGTCGGGTACTAGAATATCCTATCCTTTAGCAAACAATGGACACATATCCTTCAATGTACTGCCGAAACGTCTACCTTGGTTTTTGAAATGTGCTGCTTTGTTCATCACCAGCAAGGAGTGATGACCTGTGCTCTTCCATCCATACCCTTCCACGGCCCCTGTGCTTGCCCCCAATACTAGTTGACAGAGCACTGTAAAAAGTAAGGGATTGTAGCAGTAAACATTCACTGGGATATTTGCAGACCCACAATACTTTGCAAGCATGGCATATTTAAATGCCTCAATATATGATGTGGATTTTAAGAATGTCATGACTCTGAATGTACACAATTATTCTGCACTGCATACAAGATTGTTTGCAACATACCCCACCCTTATATCATTGTGTAGGATTACACAAGTGCTCAGTGAAACAGTTTTTGTATAGAAGCGAGTTACCATATAATGTGTGAAATTCTATTCCCAAAGGAACTCTGAACACTTGCAAACAATGCAGATTGTGTGAAAAGAAATCTTCTGTCTGAATATCCGGTGTCCTGACACTCTGGACGAGTAATCAGAGGCATACTCCATACCCCTTATCCCTTGTAGGCTAAGTAAATGATATTGCAATGTTGCTCTCCATTTATAGGGTAATGTTAGTAATGCAAAAATAGGAGACGCTGAGCATCACATTTGTCTTCTCAAAATCTTTAGAGGGCAAATTAAAATTTGAGTTTTATAATGCGTTAACCTGCAAGGGGGCTGCTTCAAAGCACCTGGGTGACATATGTAAAAGAAAGAGGAAGTATGGGATACGGTTACATATCCAATTAGCCTGCTTACTTACAGTCAGTATCCGATATTTGAGCGGGTAGTTCGATTATATAGTGTGGGTGACGCTTTGGTAGGACGAAATAAGTGACAGAAATGTTGGCGCATGAACGTTATTCATGTTACAACAAACATAAACCATGTAGGTACAAGTCTGCTAACCTTCCGCAGAGCCGAGAGGGAAAGAGTCAAGGTTGTCCGGTAGTATCTTAATGTGTTCGGGGGCCGAAGTTAGAGGTATAATGTAAAAGTGTGGTAGAGTCAGGTTTAGGAGTCATGGGCGGGGAGGGAACCTTATTTGGTTAATGTGTGCAGGCATATCTTGTTTAGATTCTTCTGTTCATGGAGCCAGTTTTTCATATTCGTTTTTAACCTCTTGTGTGGGTATTTTGCTGTTAGGCATTTTAGATGTTTACGGTCACCCTTGCATAGTAGTGCAAATGAACAGAATATCAAGACTAATTGCTTAATTTAAAAGAAAGACAATTTCAAGTAATTGATGTGGCTTGTGCCTTATTAAATTTTTTTGAATAGGTGAGAATTGTGTGCGCTGCTAAAAATCTTCTGAGCGGCACCCAGAAGGAAGCTGGGCAAGCACACATGCGCACAGCTTAGAGGGAACATTGCTCAGCAACCCAGGGTCTTACATATCAGGGGTACCGTGGGGCAGGCAGACACCCCTCTTCTCATTTTGGGTGTCTACACCTCCTCCACTGACGTCCCAGCACTCGGGAGACCCCTTTCCCCTGCCTTGTCTGTCCCAAGTCTCCACCGGCCTCGATGTGTGCCCCTTCGTGCTCCCTGCTCCTGCTAGTGGTGCATAGTTTTCTTCCCCCAACTCCTCTCCCCTTCTAGGTTCTCTGCTGCCATGGGTGGATTCCTCTTCTAGCTGGGCACACGCCCCAGGCTCCAACCTGGGGGCCCACACCTAGTCACTGTCCCTAGCGGTTAGATGGGGCACTGTTGGGCGAGCATGTCCCCCTCGTCTCATTTTGGGGGGCATACTCCTCTCCTATCAGCTCCCCAGGGTTTTACAGACCCCATGCCAACCACCACCTTCAATAAAATACAGCTGAGTTCCATGATAAAATGTGGTCCAGCCATTCACATAATCAGTCAAACGTCTCACCTACTCCCCTAACAATCTGACATGACACCCATCCTCTCATCTGATATATGGGCTGTTATTAGGGGCCTAGCCACTTCGTACCTACCTCACGCTGACTACGGTCTTCCAAAGGGTGTTCATCCCCACAGGGCACCAATGGCAGTAGGCGCTATAGTAATGCCATATAACATAACCTGTCATATATTTTAATCAGCCAACACGTGTTTTGGATATGCGCGGCCGTCTCATACATTGTAGAATGTAACAATCATCACTTTGGGTTATGATTTTGAATAAGAACCAACATGTTAGCTGGAGATTGTCGCTGGATAGCTCGCCATCTCAATCATCCCTGCAGCATAGGGAACTTAGCCCATGAAAATCGGGCTCTAAGGGAATGTTACTTAACGTTCCCACAGAGATGGTGTCAGGTATGGTGGGGGCAGCCCAGAGTGTTAAAATACACTGAGGAATGTGTATGGGTAGGACGTTGTTCCTTTAAATATGTTTTGTATTGCTGAAGCGGATTTGAGTGGTGTAACAGGCAGTGTTGCACTCAGTATTGAATGAATGGCAAGTTAGATGTAATGTAATCTGTCATTTGTATAGTGTCTTTTCCCTTTGGTATGCTCTCAAGGCACTGTAAGGTGAACACCCTCGGGGGATCAAAGTCTTAGGCATGTGTGCATTAGCCAATATGCTTTAGTTGAGAAAGGGTGGCAAATAACCTACTAGCTGCCCATTTTGAGCTGGCATGTGGGTGGGTGCTGTGAGGTTGTCTGGAGAGTATGCGAGTGCAGGAGACACATCATGTGTCCAGCTAGACTACATTTTTGTTGTGGGGGATAGCTTCATTCTTATGGCAGAGGTGTTGTGCGATGTATCTTAAAAGTGGTGATTGATAGCAGTTGCGTGCGGCTGGGTGGCCTTGCCTTTGGCTATCTTCCAAACGCACAGAGTTTGATACGTATCTATGTGTCCTGGCTGGTTTCTTGGTTTCGTAGATGTCGCATGGATTCTGTCCTGTGGTCGGCTGGAGTTTATTCTCTCTGTCGCTTGCTACATTTCATGGCAGGTTTATTGCGGCCCGCCTACCTGAGAGGTGACTGAATAACCAGAAGTGTGGCATGGATTTGTCAGGATGCAGAGGGGAAAATTCCGTTCTTGAGGGCCTTCCAGAAGGCAAGCTGCCCTCTATGCATTGGACGCGAAGGGGAATTTAGTTACCATATTGAAGGGGCTTGGGCAGAGAAGGAGGATCCCCTATTCTTGTCGAATTGAAGGGAGCGATCACAAGGAAGAGTGCAGAGCCTGATCACAGGTTTCTGTTGGGTTGGTAGCGGATGAGTTTCTGTTGAAGGTATTCTGGGCCTGTCTTTTGAAAGGCATGTTGGGTGATGGATTTGATTTTGCAAGGGCCCTGTCACCCAACAGGGAACCAGTGGAAGACACAGAGGGTGGGTGTGATGTGCTCTCTGGAACCAAGAGCTAGGAGAAGCCTAGCTGCAGTGTTTTGGACCCATTGGAGCTTTCTGGGTCTATATGCGGGGACGCCCAGGTAGAGGGGATTGGTGTAGTCTAGGCAGGAGAGGATGATAGCCATGATTGCAGTGGCTCAGTGAGGGCAGGAGAGGTAAGGGAAGATGCGTCTGAGAATGGGGGTGTAGATAGCAAGATTGAGTCACAGAATTAATGTGGTGTGAGAGTGCCAAATCTACATCCATGGTGCATCCCATGTTCTTTACAATGTTGGATGCGGCGGGGGCAGGCCTAGGGTGGATGGCCAAGGGGTGGGTTGGGGGAAGAGAACCATTTTCCTACAGGTCATGATGTTAGTTTTGCCAGGGTTGAGGAGGAGGTGGTTAGCCATCATCCAGTGGCCGATGTCTGTGAGGCAGGATGCAAGGTCGGGTGGGGATGAAGGAGGCCTTAGGGATATTGAAGATGATGCAAGTGTGGACTGCATAGTTGTAGCAGGACAGGTTATGTGAGCAAATTACGGCAGGAAGGGGGCTCATGTACTGGTTGAAGAGTAGGGGGAAAGGGAGGTGCTGTGTAGGACCCCATTGGTCACAGGGCTGGGGTGCAGAGATGAAGGGAGGAAGGATGATGATCAGTTAGAAAGGAATGAGTAAATCCACCTTAGCACTGCATCCCTTATGCCGAGCGAGTGGAGTCTGTCAGTGACGATGTTGTGGTCATTGGAGTCAAAGCCAGCGAGATGGTCAAGGAGGATAAGTGCAGCACAGCCTTCTGTGTCTGCAGTGCTTTTGAGGTCAGTTGAGAATATAGGGCGGGAGGTGGGATGGTTAGAGAGGTCAGCCGGGGGTGCAGAAGATCAGGGCTGGGTTGCTGCTAGTTTCACATCCATGGTGCAGTTTCTTTCTACTGAAATGTTGTAGAAATGGCCCGGCAAGGCATCACAGAGTGCTTGGGAGTTGGGAGCGGTGGGTGCATAGGTGGGCCTTGAATTCTTAGATGATCTTGTGGATCTCCTTGATGCTGTTATGTGCGTAGGAGATTCAGTTCCAGTAGAAGGATTGTTTGGCCCTCTGGATTTCTGCCTTGTAGACATGTGTCTGACAGTCATATGCAGCTCTGTTATGGGAGATTTTGATGGTTTTCAGAAAAGGGGTGAACCATCTAGGGGAAGGGCCTTGTCTTTGTGAGGCCGATCTGGAGAGGGTGAGAGGTTTGAGGGAATTCGAGAGCCATTGGTCTAAGAGGCTGGTACAGGCCAGACATCCCTGGACTGAAAGATTTGGGAGGGTAAAACGCAGGGAGTCTGACAAGTCTGGAGTTACTATGACCTTCTGCAACAGTGGGAAGTGGGTGGATGGTCTAGTGTTAGTCAAGCGACTAGGAGGGATGGGAGTAAATTGCAAGGAGAAAATGGCTGTGTGATCTGTCCATATGAGATTATTACATCTAGGGTATGTACTGCAGTGCGTGTGTGGTGCCTAATATCAGTTGAGTCATGTTGGGGTCATTCAGGTTGTCCAGCATTGGTTGTGCCATGGGTGTTGTGCGGAGCATTGAACCATATGTTGAGCTCTTCTAGCATGGTGAGCGAGGGGTGAGTGACCAAAATTACCACTAGGGAGTCACTTAGAGCATTAGCCCAGTATCGGTTATAGCTGGGAGGTCTGTAGAAGAGTAAAAAGCAGTGGGTAAGAGATGGATTGATGAGAAATGTCACTATGAGGGATTTGCAGTCTACATTGCAGGCTTGTTCTTCAGAGTGTGAGATGAGGTGTGATTTGTGGGGAATTGCTATCCCGTCTGCATTGTTAGTTCTGTTGTGAGTGATGAGTGTGTTGCCTTGGGGGAATGCCTCAAGTGCGATGGGCCAGAAGTCTCAGAGAAACAGGGTTCCGTGATGAAAAGTATATGATATTATATGATATTATAGGGCATTTGTAACGCGCCTATACATTAGTGTTTCAAGGCGCAATGAAGCAAGGAAAGGGGAACAGAGGGGGGACAGAGACATTGATCTTACTAGGCCAAGTGACATTGAGATCGCTCAATTGCAGGGTAGGGGGAGGGGAATAGTGTCAGGGGATATATGATAAGTAATTTATAACGCGCCAGTACACAAGTGTTTCTAGGTGCAGCAAGACAAGGAGGGGGGACAGTGGAAGGACAAAACAACAATCTTACTAGACTTTGTGTAAATCAGATTGTGCAAGTGTCGGGAGGAGAGTGGAGGGAGGAGTGCCAGGGGGTGGGGGAGTGCAGGTAACTCATAAGTGCTGTCAGAAGGCGGCCAATAAGTGCAGAGAGACATGGGTCTGTAGGGTGCAAGATACAGACCCTTAAGTGCTTGGGGGCCTGGAGGCAGTGCAAGGGCAACTGACATGCAGGAGCCTGGACCTATGTTTCAGTCGGTGGCCAGGTCACCAGTGTGCGGAAAAGTCAGGGACATCAGCATGGGAGAGGGAGAGAGAAAGCGGAATTGAAAAGGAAGGTCTTGAGTTGCTTTCAGAACCGGAGAGGTGGTTCTGCTTGTGTTTGAAGAGGCAGGGAGGCTGTTGCAGAGGGAGGCCCCAGCAGAGGAAAGAGATCTACCCTCCACTCTCTGCTTGGAGAAGCGTCTGACCCTCAGAGAGTTGGCGGCAGATGAGTGCAGGGCTCGAGAAGGAAGATGTTTAGGAAGAGAACGTTGAAGTTAGTGCGGTCCTAGGCCCCCTGAAAGCCGTGTGGGTGATGCAAATGGTCTTGAACTTGATCTTTGCAGATACAAGGAGTTAGTGGAGAGATTTCAGAGCTGGAGAAATTCGATCCCTGGGCTTGAGGCAAGGGACAAGTCTCACTGTCCTGTTCTGGATAAGTTGTAAAGGTTGAAGAGTAGAGGCAGGCAGTTTGAGAAAGAGGCGGTTGTAGTAGTCCAGCCAAGAGAGGACAAAAGCTCTGGAGACAGTGAGCTCCTGAGGGAAAGTGAGAAAAGACAGAATACCTCTGAGGAGGTTCAGCTGATAGTGTGACTTCATAGAGACTTCAGAGATGTCAAAAGAGAAGGAATGACACCAAGGTTCTTAGTCTCACGGGAAGGTGCAGGAAGAGGGCCCAGAGTGGATGGCCAAAGTGAGAGAGGAAAGTAGGGAGCTGGTGTCCCGATGAAGAGTATCTCAGTATTACTGGCATTAAGACACAGATCATTGTCGGCACACCATTCCTGAATTGCGGCCAGACAGTCTGGAATGAGAGAATGAGCAGAGGTGGCTGAAGGTAGCCTGAAGCTGAGCTGGGTGTCATCCGCATAACACTGAAAGTTACATCAGAATGTAGCGATGCAGTGGGCAAGAGGTGCCAGGTAGTGGTTGAAAAGCTAGGGAGAGAGGTTAGATCCCTGGCGAACACCACAAGTAGAAAGAGAGATAGAAGAGAGGAAAGGCCGAAGTTGAACCTTGGAGGGTTGGTCAGTGAGAAAGGAGATCAACCAGGCCAGGCTCTGATCAGAGATACCCAGGTTTTCGTGGAGGCAATTGAGCAGAATGGCATGGTTGACCATGTTGAAAGCAGAGGATAGATAGAGGAGAATGAGGACAGAAGGAATGTTAGAGTCAAGATTAGAGAGCAAGTCTTCACGGGTGTTCAGCAGAGCACTTTCCATGCTTCTGGCAGCTCTAACGGCAGACTTTTGGTCGTGGAGACAACCAACAGATTTGGTATGCAGATTAAGCTGGGAGATGGCCAGCATTTTCAGAAGTTTGCCCAGGAAAGGAGTGATGGAGATCAGGCAATAGTTTGCCAGAGAGGAAGGATTGGTAGAGGGCTCTGAAGAAGGGGGTGCACAAGGGAGTTCTTAATGGGGAAGGGAAGGCTCTAGTGGCAAAAGAGTGATTGCAGAAATCAGCGAAGGCTGGATCAAGGATGTCAATATGATCCTTTTTTGGTTCTTGCTGAGCAGGGGAGAACTTGCTTTGATGGGAATTTCATAGATCAGATTTCTCTAGAAACATCTTCTGGGGTGAACAGGGGATAGGAGGAGAAAGGAGGAGGAGAAACGGCCGAAGAGAGCTAGAGATAAAGTACCTGCAAAAGCCTCCACTAACACACGTTTAATGGGCCGGATGATTGAGAAGGTGAGTGGCAGGGCTGGGGTCGGCTTGGTCTGAGGGGTAGAGAGAGAAAGGTGGGAGGAAAGAAGAATGTGGTTACTCCAAGCAAGAGGTGAGAGGGGGAGGTCTGAAGAGATAAGAACATCCTGTGTGTGCCCTGCAGAGTGAGCTGGGCCAGAGGATAGAATAGATAGGGAGAGAGTTGCAGAGGTTGCTTAAGAGCCCAAAGAGGGGTTAGTGGCATCAAGGTGGATGTTCAGGTCTCTGAGGAGGAGAAGTTGAAAAGGAGGAAAGGAGGGAGGAGGAGAGGTCAGCCCACTCAGAGAGGAAGAGGACGACCTGGCCAGGCGGCCTGTAGATAGTGTCCACAATGAGAGAGATGTCAGGAGAGATAGAGAGCCTGAAGACCAGGCATTCAAAAGAGGAGAAGTCCTGAATTGGAATGACAGAAGCAGTGATCCACTCTGGGAAAATCAGGGCTACAACCCCTCGGGACAGTTAGTTCTGGGTTCAGAGAGTATCTTGTAGCCACCGGGAAGGAGAGTGTCAAAACTGGAGACAGAGCTGGCCGGGAACCAAGTCTAGGTGAGACTGAGTAGATGCAAATCAAGCTCTTCCAGGAGATGGCAGATGTCAGAGGAGTGTTTGATTGTGGAGCGAGAGTTAAGAGTAGCGATGAGAAACATATTGCCACATTTGCAGGACTTCCATGAATGGATACAGGCATGATGTGCACCCTGCAGAAGTGTTAGAGCAGCCCGAGAGTGGGCAGAGGTGGAAGGGTGGTCAGAGAGGAAGAATAGGGTGTCAGAGACGAGGTGAAGGTAGAACGGTCAGAGAAGCAGCAGAGAGTGCCACAGAGATGGCAGAGGAAGGAGGTGACACAGGAACTGGAGGGGGTGGTAGGAGTAGCAGAAGAAGAAAGGAAGTTGATAAGACACGGGAAATGTCAATCAAAAGAAGGAGATTGGCCTGAGGCCCCTTGACCAATACGGTACCATTCAAGTAGACATTAATGATGTTCTTGGAGGAGTGGGAGGCGGTCAGGAGGGAGTCCCACCGGGTGCCACCATTAATGGGAGAGGAGGAGAAAGGAGAGAGAACATAGACCATATGAGGGGTCTGTAGGCCTAGAGAAGGATGTCGATATTGATCTGTCTGGAGGAAGCGCTGCTGTAGTTATCAGCGATGGGGAGGCCTGGGTTGGAGACGAAGATGTCTGTTATGAGCATCTTTCTCCCAGACATAGTGAGATGGATAGCATAGTCGATAGAATAGCAGTTAGACAAGATAGGGGAGGCAGAGAGCACCATAGACGGTGGGGGTGGAAAGAAGGGGGATCCCAAGAAAGAGTGGGGGAAATGCTGGAGGCAGACAGGAGGGAGGAAGAGGACAGCCCAAAACAGCACAAGAAACACTGGGACCTAGCAAAGTCCTGGCAATGGTGGAAAAGGAACCAGGCAACAATATCAAGGAGCAGTACAGAAACTGACCCAACAAAGCACAATGCACAACCAAGGAACCGAGAAGTAAAGAATGCAGTCAATGCAACGGAATGTCAAAAATGTAGAGAACAGCACAATATCAATACAGTAGAGAAAACAGTGGCAGTGTCAATGTACAGTACAGAAACCCAACCAAACAATGCACAATACTTAACCAAGGAATCTAGAAGTAAAGTAATGCAGGCAATGCAGTGGTACCATAGAGAATAAAAACAATGGTATGACTGGGGAAATGCCACAAGGAGTGACAATACAATTGGTGGGAGAACGAAGGGGCGAAAAGATGCGAGAGGCATGTCAGGAAATAATAAAAGCGGATGCAATTATGGGGAGCCTGAGTGGAAGGAGAGAGCGGCCGGGTAAGGAATGGGGGGCAGACAAACCTCTTCAGACTCCGGGTGATTTGTGTTCTATGACTGCATAAACCCTGTTTTACTTGTTTGTTTGTTTGTTTGTTTATTTATTTGTATAGCGCTCTTGACCCAGGGGTATATGTGCGCTTTGAACATCAGGTTACAGGTAACAGAAGGGGACAATAGTACAGTAGTAATAAGGCATGGGAAGGTTGACAGGAAGGCAGTTAGTGCATAGATAATAATAGGCAAGCAACATAGGAGACAGTTGAGCATTAGGTATGCATACATACATGGTTGGTCAGTTATTTGTTGAGTAACCAGGAGATGACCTTAGTTCTGAAGGGTTGGAAAGTGGGTGTGGATTTGATATCCAGTGGGATAGTGTTCCAAAGTTGTGATGCCAGAGCTGGGAAGCTGGATCCACCGGCTCTTTTGAGGGAGTATTTGGGCACTGTTAGTTGTAGTGTGTTAGACGATCTGATGGTTCTAGTGTTCTGTCTTAATGTAAATTTGTTAGAGAGATAGGGCAGGGCAAGATGGTTAAGAGCTTTGTATGTAAGGCATATAGTTTTCAGGTCTATTTTTTGTTGGATGGACAGCCATTTGCAAGCAATTCTGGTGGCGGAGATGTGTTCTCTTCTAGGAAGATTTAGGGCGGCACGGAGTGCATTGTTTTGTAGGACTTGCAATTTATTGATTACTGTTTTGTTGGCACCTACATAGAGGCTGTTACAGTAGTCCAGTTTGGATTGAATGAGTGCTCTGGCTAGAATGAGGCAGTTGTTAGGGGAGATCAATGATCTGCAGGCCCTAATTAATTTACCAGTGTAGGCAGTGGCTGAGGCAGTTATATTGATTTGTTTAGCTAGATTGGTATTCGTGTCTAGGTAGAAACCGAGGGTTTTTACGCTCTTGGCGATGGGTATGGTGTTACCGTCAATAGTGAAGCTAGTGCAGCCGGGACAGAGTTTTCGGATGGTGTTAGGTGAGCCGACAAGGAGCAGTTCGGTCTTATCATCATTCAGGCACAGGCCATGTGTGGCCATCCATGCCTGAATGATGGAAAAGACTTCATTGATCCATTTGGCGTCCACGTTGTAATTACCTGATAAAGTGAGGAGTATCTGGGTGTCATCTGCGTAGTTCGTGTAGGTGACACCCAGATTGTCCAGCTTATCGAATAGGGGCTTTGTGAATATATTGTATAGGGTGGGTGAGACACAGGATCCTTGTGGGACACCGCAGGTGATGGGGATGGGGTCAGCCGCTGCAAGGGGAGAGAAGACCCGCATGGTCCTATTGTCCAGGAAAGATTGGATCCATGTGACCGCAGAGTGGGAGAAGTGTGCTGCCAAAGACAAATGGTTGCACAGGATTTTATGGTCGACCAGGTCAAAGGCAGCGGAAAGGTCGAGGAGAAGAAGGATGGCAGTGCAATGCAATATAGCAATATAGCTTCAATAATGTTCATGGCTGTACATCGTCCCAATTTCTTTGGTAACTTTTGCAGGTACCAAATCTGATTCTTTGTATTGTTGCTTAGATTGATATCCCAAAGGGAGGGACATCTGAAGGAGTCCACCATGTAACGGCACAAATAATAGTTAACTGAAAAGAATCCATTGCCAACACATGGGCAACCAAATACAATGTGAACAAGGATTTTGAGGACAACTTAAAAAGTTGTGAAATCTGGCCAATGGGCCTGAAAACTGGAATGAAGAGGCAACTAAACAATCACATTCATGATTAGATTCAGGAGTTGGGACCAATTAGCACTTCCTGCATGTGGATCTTGCAAACCGAGTCATCATTTGTCACTGACCTTGTTTTTAAGTGACATTTAAGATGTTCACTGTCAGCTTGGTGGCCCTAGAGAAACTATAATCATTTTTCACAATAGAACACAGCCATCATGTCCAGCAGTTTACACCAAAATTGATTACTCTCTGTGTGGACATCACCTTAATATGATAAGTACACAAAATAAACCATACACAGTATAATTCAGTTCACTATAATATACTGCATGGCTCAAACATCATTTTGCCAAAGTGTCTGCAGACAACACTACATTATTGCAAATGGAAAACTTAAAAACACTGGAACACTTGTGAAGTAGTGAGAATGTCATAGTCGATAGCTCAAGGGCAAGGTGCTCGCCTCAGTAACAAGACAAAGCCTTGCAACATGAGTTTTAACAATGTGAGAGTTTATTCAGAAACATATTTTGCACTTCAAAGAGGAGATTGTATTCTGCTACATAGTCTCCACTTCAAAGGGGGAGTGTATTCTGCTATGGAGTCTCCCGTTTGAAGTGGAGAGTTTATTTTGGTACACAGTCTCCCCATTATGGGGGAGAGTTTATTCTGATACAGTGTCTACTCTTCAAGGCGGAGAGCTTATTCTCATACAGTGTCTCTCCCATCAAGGGAGAGGTTTTAGTCTGCAATAGATTTTACCATTCAAGGAGGAGAGTTTATTCTGATACAGGGTCCCCCCCCCCCTTCAAGAGGGACATTTTATTCAGCAACAGAATCTCCCCTACAAGGGGGGACAATTATTCTGATACAGAGTCTCCCCCATCAAGGGGGAGAGTTTATTCTGATTCAGGGTCCCCCCTTCACGGGGGAGACTTTATTCTGATACAGAATCTCCCCCTTCAATGGAGAGAGTTTATTCTTATACAAATCTCCCTTTCAAGGGGGAGAGATTATTCTGCTATGGAGTCTTCCATTCGAAGAGGGGACTGTCTTCTGATACAGAGTCTCCCCTACAAGTGGGAGAGTTTTTTCTGCAACAGAGTCTCCCATTAAAGGAGGAAAGTTAATTCTGATACAGAGTCTCCCATTCACTGGGGAGAGCTTATTCTGATACGGTCTCTCCCCCATCAAGGGAGAGGTTTTAGTCTGTGTCACTTTAGTAAGTGACAGAGCTTACCTTTCAAGTGGGAGAGTTTATTCTGGTACAGAGCCTCCCCCTTCAAGGGAAAGAGTTTATTCAGCTATAGAGTCTACCCTACACAGTGGACAGTTCATTCTAATACACAGTCTCCCAAATCAAGGGGGCAAGCTCATTCTGATACTGAGTCTCCCCTATTTAGGGGGAAAGTTTTTTCTGATACAGAGTCGCCCCCATCAAGGGGGAGAGTGTATTCTGCAACAGTGTCTCCCATTCAAGTAGGAGAGTGTTTTCAGATACAGAGTATCCCCCTTCAAGGGGGAAAGTGTATTCTGATACAGAGTCTCTCACATCAACAGGGAGAGTTTATTCTGATACAGAGTCTCCTCTTCAAGGGGGAGAGTTTATTCTGATACAGAGTCCCTCCCATCAAGGAGGCAAGCTTATTCTGATATTGAGTCTCCCAAATCAAGGGGAAGAGTTTTTTCAGCTATAGAGTCTACCCTACAAGGGGGATAGTTCATTCTAAATCAGAGTGTCCCCCGTTAAAAAGGGGAACGTTTATTCTGCTAAAGATTCTCCCATTCAAGGGGGAGTTTATTCTGCAACAAAGTCTCCCATTCAAGTTGAGAGTTTATTCTGCTACAGAATCCCCCTTTCAAGGGAGAGAGCTGTTCTGATACAGAGTCTCCCTCATCAAGGGGTTGAGATTATTCAGATACACTATCTGTCATTCAAGGGGGAGTGTTTAATCTACTACAGAGTCTCCCCTAAGTGTATTCTGATACCGAATCTCCCCTTCAAGGAGGAGAGTTTGTTTTAATTTTATTTTTTTATTTAGTTTATTACAAACTTTAAACAAAAACACAGAATACAAAACCATACTATCTCATCAGTTAACATTAATTAACACACTCTCGTGTTTCCAAGTTTTTCTGTTCTGACATCGCTGATTTAACTTCTTCTTCATTTCAGTGGGCCTCATTACGACCCTTGCGGAAATGGAAAAATGATGGCGGAAATGCAATACCGCCATCGAACACCGCTCGTTGCGATCATGACCCGTCACCGTAAAGTACGATGCCATTAGCGACACCGCAGTGAACGGCAACGCTAACTGCACCAAGTACGCGCACGCGCGCCTTGCAAAACCGGAATCACCGCCATGGCGCAACGGTACGCGAATTCTGACCCTAGCGGACATGTACTGAACGCCATCAAGCACGTCGTAAAGTACCATTCCGCCATGGCGAGAAATACGGCAACGCGAACCAACCGTAAATGGCCCACTGAGTGCCTGTACTCCACTCCCTGGCCTCATTGCACAACTCCTGGCAGGCGCAATGTACCCACACTATGCAACCAGTGAAATCCACAATTCACCCATGCATGCCAACGTAGAAAAGCATGCAGGGGCTCAAAGCGCCCCGTGAGTGGGCATCCATGTACGGCATGTCACCATAGCCGTACTGACGCAGCACAGGCATGTGAAGGTACAATACATCAAAATGAAAATCAAGAACACATGACACAAAACAACAGTAGTCCCCCATCGCTTGCCACCAGCGCAAGGCAACATCCAAAACAGCATCCTGAGGGGGATTGCACCAGCCCTGTACTCATGCCAGTAAACAAACCAACCATCAGCAGAAGCATGTACCACACAAGTCGGCAGAGTGACTGAGCAGCCAGGCTCATCCCAAGAGGGGCCGATGGGAGCTGCAGGGCACAGATGGCATCAATACAGAAGCTATTCCAATGGACATGACCCCAGTCCCCCTCCAACAAACGCACGCAAACACAGTCACCTGTGACCAGCCACATTCTGAACAACCCATCATTCCACCAATCGACCTGGCTGACAGGCACCAGTCGGCCAAAAGCCAATCCCCCGCCCCTGAACAGCACATCATGTAAACAGTCACAATGGCAGCCCCTATCCGTGACCATACTGTGCTACGTAGGCAAACGCGGCCAGTACTGTACCACACAACTCAACTCAGAAGGCGGAACACAATGCAGATCATCACGCAATACATACCGCCACAAAGCGAAAATCGCCACATCACCTGCAAAGAACAACGCAACACGACAAATATCGGAATACAATTTAAATGCACATCCAAATGACAAAGGCCCCACAGCAATTTGCAAAATACCACCAAAACAACCATCATCACCGAGGGCTGCATCTGCAATAATTGACCGGCTTCCACTTGTGTGACGCCCTGTACCATCATGGCACACAGGGCCTACATCAACGTTCCAAAAGGCAACATGGAAGCGGCAAGAACCGCAGGTCCGTCCCATGAGGCAGGCACTAGTCGAGCTGAAAGGCCGAAATGTTGCACCTAGCCACCAGTACAGCGTAAGGGCATGTGGCCCATTGGCGATCGTCCCATAAGATCGAAATGGTGCTCCACTGATTCACCCGAAGCTGCAGGAGTCGAGAGTAAAAACCATCTGGAGGAGTGGCGTAGAGATGGCATCTGCAATAGGGCAGGAGATACCTGTCACCCAAAAGAAACACAAATTAACCGATTGCATTACGGGACTCATGATGCATTACAATCTTCATTCAACACACCAAATCCACACCCATATGCATGCTAGCCCACTCCAAAGGAATATACACACCCCTAAATCAGTATCGAATCATAACGAAACCAATCGAGCTAAATACACCATTGTCAACGTCGGTTACTGTGCATGCGTCCGTCAAGATAGAACCCATGACATGGGATTAGTAACGTGCCTAGACACAAGTGTATGAAGGCGCGTCGAGACAGGGAGGATCCGACAAGGGTAGATAGACGTATGTCCCACTATGGCAGCCTTGCATCACATAACGCAGGGGAAGGGGAGTGAATCAAAAAACCCATGTACATGGCAGACCCTAAACGGAATCATCAGTCCATGCATCCACACATCATTCCCTCATCCCGCAATGAAAACGCATGAATATTCACTCACATAATATGTGAAACTTCCATCGCGTCTGTGCGTAATGCAGTCCGCAAAAACCACTGTGCCCCTGGCCGGATCTGTAGTGTTGTGAAGCAAGATGGATTTGGGAACGTCCTGCCTTATCGTCCACTACGCTGTTGCGCATCCCATTCAATTCATATCATTCATTGCCTGCTCGTTATGGGCCATGTCCCAAGGACATTCTACAATAGAACGTTACATTTCCAGCCAGACCTGTGGGCGTATCCTCGCCGCTACTTCAAAACCCAAAATGCTGGCCTTCGAATTCCTCACTTGCAACATTACGTCGAAAAGGCTTCTGTGAACGCTTGCATTCACAATTACATCAATGTAGTGCGGCTGTGTGTCATGATGCTAACTGGCTGCAATCACAAATGGCACGCCACGCCCGTCGGTGAAGTACGTTACTGTGCTGCATGAGGGTCGGCCATCGATCGAGCCCTACATACCACTGACTCTTCACAGGTATGTAAGCGGCTGCAATCATAGCATGTGTAACAATGGGAGCATAGCATGAAAATCAGTCAAAGTACATCACACTGCCATCGGGATTTGATACATGATTCCAATCCCAAGATGCCATGCGGCCAAATGCAGCCTTACGTGCGGGACGTGCTCGGCCAGAAGGGATTGCATCTGCCACAGATTCATTCAATCAGCACAGGTGGAGGCCATACAGGCCGACAGCACATATATTGCAGACCCAAACCCCTCCCACAACCACTCCCACTCCAAAATGCTACCGGCAGGACTAGCGATGTTGGGCCTGGGGTACCAGATAGCACTGCAAGTGCTACAACTACAAGAAGACGACGAACAACAACAGGTACAACAACCGGGCGCACAGGGGAGACGGAGGAGAAGGAGGAGGAGGAGGGCAAGGCAGGGTCAGCAAGGCCCACAAGCACTGCCACTACCACCACGCAGGCGGCCCGCAATCCCACGCCTCCGAGCCGATCCGTTCAACCTCACTGCTGAGCAGATCCACACCCTCTACCGTTTGGACCGGGACACCATAATCGCCATTGTGGACATGACACATGCTGACCTCGTGAGCATGATAGATAGCCCAACCGCCATCCCACCCCTACTGAAGGTGGTGTCTGCACTCCACTTCCTGGCCACAGGCACCTACCAGCACACAGTGGGACAGTTGCATGGCATTTCACAGCCACTGTTCTCACGGACACTCTTCCAAGTGCACGATGCCCTCCTGAAGCACGCCGACGACCACATCACACTACCACGCACGTACCAGGAGATTACCAACGCTAAAGTGGGATTCCATGCACTTGGCGGCATCCCGGGTTGCATTGGTGCCATCGACTGCACCCATGTTGAATTGGTTGTCCCACATGCCATGGAGGTCCAGTACCGCAACCGGAAACAATTTCATTCAATCAATGTGCAAATGGTGTGTGACTCCAACAAGATATTTACGCATTGTTGTGCCAGATTTCCAGGATCTACCCATGATTCTATGGTCCTGAGGAACACAAGAATACCACGCTACATGGAGCGACACGCAGGGCACAGATCCTGGCTACTCGGTGAGTCTCATTCCATGCATGACATCGTGGCCCATTTGATGCGTCAATGACCTTGCAGGGGGGGGGGGGGCTACTTAGCACTATCATTCCACTGACACCCTTTATTCGTCTCATACAGGTGATGCCGGGTATCCACTGAAGAGATGGCTCCTTACACCAATCCGGAACCCACAGAACGAGCATGAGGAGGACTACAACCATGCCCACTCACGTACCCGTGTGGTCATTGAACAGGCATTCGGCCTACTGAAGGCTCGTTTCCGCAGCCTCAGCAGGTCTGGCGGGGCACTCATGTACAGCCATGAGAAGGTTTCTAAGATGGTCATGGCATGTGTCATGCTGCACAACATGTGCATACGTAGGAATGTGCCCATGCCCCCTGACGCTGTACTGCATGCACCTGAAGATGATGATGATGATGAGGGTGGGGATGTGGAGGCACCTCAAGGAGTCCATGAGGCACAGGATGTACGTGCAATCCGACAGAGCATCATAGATGCATGCTTCTAGCAACCACGCATGGTGCCTATTACACGGAAAGGGGACCTGTGGCACTGTGTGTGTGTAGTACAGGCACATTGTGGACTGTACGCCTATGAAGGCCTCGTACGCAAATAACAATGTCCACACATGTCATTGGATGATAATGAGGTGCTGTATTGTTAATGTGATTTGATTTATACACCCTATGGACCCGCCACCCAGTGAAGCCCAACACACCACCTCCACCCTACTACCTCCCCCCCCAACACCAGTGTCCAAATATGCATGCTGTCCGTGGGTAGACGCTATTGCAAGCCCCCTCTACGGGTATCAGGGGCACCCCTGCCCGTGGAGCGCAGGTTCCTGCCAGATCTGCGTTGGGGGCTGCCCTGGACGGAACTTGCCACGGATGATGTCTCTGCCTGCTCGCGTCCATGCATGTCTCTGAGGGTTTGTGAGAGCTCCGAGAGCACACGGCGCACAGCAGCAAGTTCAGCACAAACGTCTTTGGACGTCGCATGCAGTTCCCCCCTCAGGCTCTCGGTGCTTTTCTCCATTTGTGCTCTCAGGCTCTCGGTGCTTCTCTCCATTTCTCCCCTGAGGCTCTCACTACTTTTCTCTATTTGTGCCCTGAGTGTCTCGGTGGATGTTTCCATGGCTGCCCTGGAACCCCCGCATTCATTTGCATGGTCCTTGAGTAGCGTGGACGCTTCCTGCTGTTGCTCGATCAGCAGGTCGAGGGACTGTTGCCTCTGCTGGGCCATGGACATTTGCGGTGGTGTGACAGGGGGGCTGCTCAACACATGTTGCCTTGGCACAGGACTTGTGGGGGTTGGCCAGTCGTCGTCTTCAGGGTGCCCCTGCGTGGTTTCGTCATGGTGTAGGGGATGGAACATGCAGGGGGATTGGGAAAGGTCATGGATGGTACCTACGTCGCCAGCACTGTTTTCCGTGTCGGAGCATGCTGGCATGACAGCTGTGTCACCTATGGTGCTGCTACCACCAGAGGCAGTGCCATCAGATACGTTCTTTGGGGGGACCTGTGGTGCTGGGGTTGTGGACTTGCTGGCTGCTGGGGTGCCTGTTGCAGTCCCCTCCAGTGTGCTGCCACTTGATTCCTGCTGCTGCCGTGTCTTGATCCTTGCACCTGAGGTGGAGGCTCTTGGGACGTTGGTCCTGGCCCTCTTTGCAGGCGTGCTGGTAGGGGTGTCCTGCAGCTCGTCGTTGGTATCGGACCCTGTGGTGGAGTAAAGAGGGGCGAGCGTTAGTTATGGGTCTGTCGGATTTGGAATGGCAACGTATCAAATGCATTGGGGTGGTACATGAGGCTGATTTGGGACTGGGCCTTGGAGGTGGTCTCATTTTCGTGTGGATTGAGGATGCATTCATTTGGCTGCATGCAGTTAGGGGGTGCATGCTGCACATGTAGGGGTTGTTTATGGCTTCTTGATTGATTTGTTTGTTCATTCTGACTTTTAGAGGGCGCTGTCAGGGCAAAGTATGTATTGCACTATGGGGTCACATGGTACTGCACATGTTCGTGGTTTGTGGATTTCGCATTGTTTCTCTTGGCCAACCTACCTGATTCTCCGGATGTCGGCACTCCTTTCTCCATCCCTCCGACTCTCTCTATGCTCTCCATTCCTATGGTGGAGGCGCAGATTTCCTCCCAGGGGGTCAACTTGATGGGCGACTCTGAACCCCCCCCGGTAGCTGTGGCGATGTTCCTGTTCGCAGAAAGTATGCTGCGTACGCGGATCCGCAGGTCGTCCCACCGCTTGCGACATTGCTGTGGCGTGCGGGGTGTTGTCCCCACCGCACTTACGCGCTGTGCCACCAGGGCCCATATGGCCTTCTTGTTGGCAAGGGCCGTCCTGGTCATTTGACTGGAGAAGACGACGGCGGAATTTTCCTGGAGGGTCTCGGTGAGCACGGTCAGTTCCTCTCGGGAGAAGTGTACCTGCCGCTTGCGGTCACACGCTTTCTTGGCTACCTTTCCCATATTTATTTTTTTAACTGGGGTTGCTAACGGGTTGGGATGTGTGTCAGGGTCGGATTTTTTATGGTTGTGTTGGGATTCGGATTTTATAGTTGTGCGGCGTGCTGTTTCCCGTTCCGGCCACATGCTTTTACTTCCGTTTCCGTATATTTACGGTGGCCGTAATTTGCGGTGCACGCTCGTTACGGTGACCGCTCATTACGGTGACCGCTAAGATGGGTGGCGGTATTGCACCTGGTGCAGCGTACGGCGGCGGTAAGGGCCGTTTTGGGGTCATTTCCGCCATCGCAGCCTTTCGGATTCCGCCATGGCGTAATGCTCGTGCCCGATGGGTCGTGATTGGCCGCACTTTGCTCCTTCGTGCAATGGCGGAAACGCTATTTACGCTGTTGCGGTCCGGTCAGTCACTTTCCGCCAGGGTCGTAATGAGGCCCAGTGTAATGGAGTAGTGGCGCGTGTTGCGGCACCGCCATTAACCCTAGTCACTCGCTTGTTTCACTTCGAGGAGTCTCTTGTTAAGTTCTTCAAGATATAGTGACAGAGCTATTGTCAAGTTTTTGTGCTCACTACTATGCATTCTTGCCCACCATTCATTGATGCTGCAAGTTGGTGCTTTTTCCAGTTCCCTGCTTAGATAATGCATTCTTGAGTCTCTCAATCCACTTCAATTTACGATCAGATGTTTCAACGTTTCATCTTCATTATTACAGAATCTGCATGCCTGATCATCTGAGCCAATTTTGTGTCTCAGTTTTTTGATTTCTTTCGTCAAAAAAAGATTTAGGCCCTCATTACGACCCTGGCGGAAAGTGACTGACCGGACCGCAACAGCGTAAATAGCGTTTCCGCCATTGCACGAAGGAGCAAAGTGCGGCTAATCACGACCCATCGGGCACGAGCATTACGCCATGGCGGAATCCGAAAGGCTGCGATGGCGGAAATGACCCCAAAACGGCCCTTACC
The DNA here is from genome assembly GCF_040938575.1 of Ambystoma mexicanum. Lineage (NCBI taxonomy): Eukaryota > Metazoa > Chordata > Amphibia > Caudata > Ambystomatidae > Ambystoma > Ambystoma mexicanum. The sequence continues at coordinate 92,483,050 of NC_090930.1, read as the reverse complement.
GCCGCCGTACGCTGCACCAGGTGCAATACCGCCACCCATCTTAGCGGTCACCGTAATGAGCGGTCACCGTAACGAGCGGGCACCGCAAATTACGGCCACCGTAAATATACGGAAACGGAAGTAAAAGCATGTGGCCGGAACGGGAAACAGCACGCCGCACAACTATAAAATCCGAATCCCAACACAACCATTAAAAATCCGACCCTGACACACATCCCAACCCGTTAGCAACCCCAGTTAAAAAAATAAATATGGGAAAGGTAGCCAAGAAAGCGTGTGACCGCAAGCGGCAGGTACACTTCTCCCGAGAGGAACTGACCGTGCTCACCGAGACCCTCCAGGAAAATGCCGCCGTCGTCTTCTCCAGTCAAATGACCAGGACGGCCCTTGCCAACAAGAAGGCCATATGGGCCCTGGTGGCACAGCGCGTAAGTGCGGTGGGGACAACACCCCGCACGCCACAGCAATGTCGCAAGCGGTGGGACGACCTGCGGATCCGCGTACGCAGCATACTTTCTGCGAACAGGAACATCGCCACAGCTACCGGGGGGGGTTCAGAGTCGCCCATCAAGTTGACCCCCTGGGAGGAAATCTGCGCCTCCACCATAGGAATGGAGAGCATAGAGGGAGTCGGAGGGATGGAGAAAGGAGTGCCGACATCCGGAGAATCAGGTAGGTTGGCCAAGAGAAACAATGCGAAATCCACAAACCACGAACATGTGCAGTACCATGTGACCCCATAGTGCAATACATACTTTGCCCTGACAGCGCCCTCTAAAAGTCAGAATGAATAAACAAATCAATCAAGATGCCATAAACAACCCCTACATGTGCAGCATGCACCCCCTAACTGCAGGCAGCCAAATGAATGCATCCTCAATCCACACGAAAATGAGACCACCTCCAAGGCCCAGTCCCAAATCAGCCTCATGTACCACCCCAATGCATTTGATACGTTGCCATTCCAAATCCGACAGACCCATAACTAACGCTCGCCCCTCTTTACTCCACCACAGGGTCCGATACCAACGACGAGCTGCAGGACACCCCTACCAGCACGCCTGCAAAGAGGGCCAGGACCAACGTCCCAAGAGCCTCCACCTCAGGTGCAAGGATCAAGACACGGCAGCAGCAGGAATCAAGTGGCAGCACACTGGAGGGGACTGCAACAGGCACCCCAGCAGCCAGCAAGTCCACAACCCCAGCACCACAGGTCCCCCCAAAGAACGTATCTGATGGCACTGCCTCTGGTGGTAGCAGCACCATAGGTGACACAGCTGTCATGCCAGCATGCTCCGACACGGAAAACAGTGCTGGCGACGTAGGTACCATCCATGACCTTTCCCAATCCCCCTGCATGTTCCATCCCCTACACCATGACGAAACCACGCAGGGGCACCCTGAAGACGACGACTGGCCAACCCCCACAAGTCCTGTGCCAAGGCAACATGTGTTGAGCAGCCCCCCTGTCACACCACCGCAAATGTCCATGGCCCAGCAGAGGCAACAGTCCCTCGACCTGCTGATCGAGCAACAGCAGGAAGTGTCCACGCTACTCAAGGACCATGCAAATGAATGCGGGGGTTCCAGGGCAGCCATGGAAACATCCACCGAGACACTCAGGGCACAAATAGAGAAAAGTAGTGAGAGCCTCAGGGGAGAAATGGAGAGAAGCACCGAGAGCCTGAGAGCACAAATGGAGAAAAGCACCGAGAGCCTGAGAGCACAAATGGAGAAAAGCACCGAGAGCCTGAGGGGGGAACTGCATGCGACGTCCAAAGACGTTTGTGCTGAACTTGCTGCTGTGTGCCGTGTGCTCTCGGAGCTCTCACAAACCCTCAGAGACATGCATGGACGCGAGCAGGCAGAGACATCATCCGTGGCAAGTTCCGTCCAGGGCAGCCCCCAACGCAGATCTGGCAGGAACCTGCGCTCCACGGGCAGGGGTGCCCCTGATACCCGTAGAGGGGGCTTGCAATAGCGTCCAACCACGGACAGCATGCATATTTGGACACTGGTGTTGGGGGGGGAGGTAGTAGGGTGGAGGGGGTGTGTTGGGCTTCACTGGGTGGCGGGTCCATAGGGTGTATAAATCAAATCACATTAACAATACAGCATCTCATAATCATCCAATGACATGTGTGGACATTGATATTTGCGTACGAGGCCTTCATAGGCGTACAGTCCACAATGTGCCTGTACTACACACACACAGTGCCACAGGTCCCCTTTCCGTGTAATAGGCACCATGCGTGGTTGCTAGAAGCATGCATCTATGATGCTCTGTCGGATTGCACGTGCATCCTGTGCCTCATGGACTCCTTGAGGTGCCTCCACATCCCCACCCTCATCATCATCATCATCTTCAGGTGCATGCAGTACAGCGTCAGGGGGCATGGGCACATTCCTACGTATGCACATGTTGTGCAGCATGACACATGCCATGACCATCTTAGAAACCTTCTCATGGCTGTACATGAGTGCCCCGCCAGACCTGCTGAGGCTGCGGAAACGAGCCTTCAGTAGGCCGAATGCCTGTTCAATGACCACACGGGTACGTGAGTGGGCATGGTTGTAGTCCTCCTCATGCTCGTTCTGTGGGTTCCGGATTGGTGTAAGGAGCCATCTCTTCAGTGGATACCCGGCATCACCTGTATGAGACGAATAAAGGGTGTCAGTGGAATGATAGTGCTAAGTAGCCCCCCCCCCCTCCTGCAAGGTCATTGACGCATCAAATGGGCCACGATGTCATGCATGGAATGAGACTCACCGAGTAGCCAGGATCTGTGCCCTGCGTGTCGCTCCATGTAGCGTGGTATTCTTGTGTTCCTCAGGACCATAGAATCATGGGTAGATCCTGGAAATCTGGCACAACAATGCGTAAATATCTTGTTGGAGTCACACACCATTTGCACATTGATTGAATGAAATTGTTTCCGGTTGCGGTACTGGACCTCCATGGCATGTGGGACAACCAATTCAACATGGGTGCAGTCGATGGCACCAATGCAACCCGGGATGCCGCCAAGTGCATGGAATCCCACTTTTGCGTTGGTAATCTCCTGGTACGTGCGTGGTAGTGTGATGTGGTCGTCGGCGTGCTTCAGGAGGGCATCGTGCACTTGGAAGAGTGTCCGTGAGAACAGTGGCTGTGAAATGCCATGCAACTGTCCCACTGTGTGCTGGTAGGTGCCTGTGGCCAGGAAGTGGAGTGCAGACACCACCTTCAGTAGGGGTGGGATGGCGGTTGGGCTATCTATCATGCTCACGAGGTCAGCATGTGTCATGTCCACAATGGCGATTATGGTGTCCCGGTCCAAACGGTAGAGGGTGTGGATCTGCTCAGCAGTGAGGTTGAACGGATCGGCTCGGAGGCGTGGGATTGCGGGCCGCCTGCGTGGTGGTAGTGGCAGTGCTTGTGGGCCTTGCTGACCCTGCCTTGCCCTCCTCCTCCTCCTTCTCCTCCGTCTCCCCTGTGCGCCCGGTTGTTGTACCTGTTGTTGTTCGTCGTCTTCTTGTAGTTGTAGCACTTGCAGTGCTATCTGGTCCCCCAGGCCCAACATCGCTAGTCCTGCCGGTAGCATTTTGGAGTGGGAGTGGTTGTGGGAGGGGTTTGGGTCTGCTATATATGTGCTGTCGGCCTGTATGGCCTCCACCTGTGCTGATTGAATGATTCTGTGGCAGATGCTATCCCTTCTGGCCGAGCACGTCCCGCACGTAAGGCTGCATTTGGCCGCATGGCATCTTGGGATTGGAATCATGTATCTAATCCCGATGGCAGTGTGATGTACTTTGACTGATTTTCATGGTATGCTCCCATTGTTACACATGCTATGATTGCAGCCGCTTACATACCTGTGAAGAGTCAGTGGTATGTAGGGCTCGATCGATGGCCGACCCTCATGCAGCACAGTAACGTACTTCACCGACGGGCGTGGCGTCCCATTTGTGATTGCAGCCAGTTAGCATCATGACACACAGCCGCACTACATTGATGTAATTGTGAATGCAAGCGTTCACAGAAGCCTTTTCGACGTAATGTTGCAAGTGAGGAATTCGAAGGCCAGCATTTTTGGTTTTGAAGTAGCGGCGAGGATACGCCCACAGGTCTGGCTGGAAATGTAACGTTCTATTGTAGAATGTCCTTGGGACATGGCCCATAACGAGCAGGCAATGAATGATATGAATTGAATGGGATGCGCAATAGCGTAGTGGACGATAAGGCAGGACGTTCCCAAATCCATCTTGCTTCACAACACTACAGATCCGGCCAGGGGCACAGTGGTTTTTGCGGACTGCATTACGCACAGACGCGATGGAAGTTTCACATATAATGTGAGTGAATATTCATGCGTTTTCATTGCGGGATGAGGGAATGATGAATGGATGCATGGACTGATGATTCCGTTTAGGGTCTGCCATGTACATGGGTTTTTTGAATCACTCCCCTTCCCCTGCGCTATGTGATGCAAGGCTGCCATAGTGGGACATACGTCTATCTGCCCTTGTCGGATCCTCCCTGTCTCGACGCGCCTTCATACACTTGTGTCTAGGCACGTTACTAATCCCATGTCATGGGTTCTATCTTGACGGACGCATGCACAGTAACCGACGTTGCCAATGGTGTATTTAGCTCGATTGATTTCGTTATGATTCGATACTGATTTAGGGGTGTGTATATTCCTTTGGAGTGGGCTAGCATGCATATGGGTGTGGATTTGGTGTGTTGAATGAAGATTGTAATGCATCATGAGTCCCGTAATGCAATCGGTTAATTTGTGTTTCTTTTGGGTGACAGGTATCTCCTGCCCTATTGCAGATGCCATCTCTACGCCACTCCTCCAGATGGTTTTTACTCTCGACTCCTGCAGCTTCGGGTGAATCAGTGGAGCACCATTTCGATCTTATGGGACGATCGCCAATGGGCCACATGCCCTTACGCTGTACTGGTGGCTAGGTGCAACATTTCGGCCTTTCAGCTCGACTAGTGCCTGCCTCATGGGACGGACCTGCGGTTCTTGCCGCTTCCATGTTGCCTTTTGGAACGTTGATGTAGGCCCTGTGTGCCATGATGGTACAGGGCGTCACACAAGTGGAAGCTGGTCAATTATTGCAGATGCAGACCTCGGTGATGATGGTTGTTTTGGTGTTATTTTGCAAATTGCTGTGGGGCCTTTGTCATTTGGATGTGCATTTAAATTGTATTCCGATATTTGTCGTGTTGCGTTGTTCTTTGCAGGTGATGTGGCGATTTTCGCTTTGTGGCGGTATGTATTGCGAGATGATCTGCATTGTGTTCCGCCTTCTGAGTTGAGTTGTGTGGTACAGTACTGGCCGCGTTTGCCTACGTAGCACAGTATGGTCACGGATAGGGGCTGCCATTGTGACTGTTTACATGATGTGCTGTTCAGGGGCGGGGGATTGGCTTTTGGCCGACTGGTGCCTGTCAGCCAGGTCGATTGGTGGAATGATGGGATGTTCAGAATGTGGCTGGTCACAGGTGACTGTGTTTGCGTGCGTTTGTTGGAGGGGGACTGGGGTCATGTCCATTGGAATAGCTTCTGTATTGATGCCATCTGTGCCCTGCAGCTCCCATCGGCCCCTCTTGGGATGAGCCTGGCTGCTCAGTCACTCTGCCAACTTGTGTGGTACATGCTTCTGCTGATGGTTGGTTTGTTTACTGGCATGAGTACAGGGCTGGTGCAATCCCCCTCAGGATGCTGTTTTGGATGTTGCCTTGCGCTGGTGGCAAGCGATGGGGGACTACTGTTGTTTTGTGTCATGTGTTCTTGATTTTCATTTTGATGTATTGTACCTTCACATGCCTGTGCTGCGTCAGTACGGCTATGGTGACATGCCGTACATGGATGCCCACTCACGGGGCGCTTTGAGCCCCTGCATGCTTTTCTACGTTGGCATGCATGGGTGAATTGTGGATTTCACTGGTTGCATAGTGTGAGTACATTGCGCCTGCCAGGAGTTGTGCAATGTGGCCAGGGAGTGGAGTACAGGCACTCAGTGGGCCATTTACGGTTGGTTCACGTTGCCGTATTTCTCGCCATGGCGGAATGGTACTTTACGACGTGCTTGATGGCGTTCAGTACATGTCCGCTAGGGTCAGAATTCGCGTACCGTTGCGCCATGGCGGTGATTCCGGTTTTGCAAGGCGCGCGTGCGCGTACTTGGTGCAGTTAGCGTTGCCGTTCACTGCGGTGTCGCTAATGGCATCGTACTTTACGGTGACGGGTCATGATCGCAACGAGCGGTGTTCGATGGCGGTATTGCATTTCCGCCATCATTTTTCCATTTCCGCAAGGGTCGTAATGAGGCCCTTAGTCTGAATTTAAAAAAGATAGTTCTTAGTCTTTTGCAGGGAATTTTTTCCATGTAACCTGGTAGTCAATTTAGGGCTTTTGGTTCTGTTCGTCTATTAGCCATAAATCTATGCGCCACACTCTCAACTGATGTTCTTATCCAGTCTTGTTGCAATAGTTTTTTTATAACTGCGTTTGGATTTTTGGCGAGCAGTATTTCGATGTTCTAAGATCTCTTTACATTTAGTCCACCATCTCTGCAGTAGCAAATCCTGTTTGTGATTCTCTTGTTTACATAGCAACTTAAATTGTGGTATTTCGTCTGTTTCCATAACCTTACTGTATAGAGGAGAGTTTATTCGTACACAGAGGGCCTCACAACGAGTTGGATGGTAGCCCTTAAATCTGGCGGTACCAGCGGTATTAGCACTGCCAATACCACTCTGCCATATCAGGAGATGGTGCAAATACCGCCATCCACAAAAATCAGCCGCCCTATTACAGCTGCTTCTATTACAACCGCCTCTAATAGCGCCAACAACACAAAGCACAATTACAGCCATATTCCAAGTACATATACTGCAGGATTAGTGCCAAAAACCGGTGCTAATATAGCAGCAAAATACCTCCGCCTCTCGCTGGAGGTAAATGAACACAGGTGCAAGAAATGACGCCACAGATCACCCAATCCACCTTAGAGGGCTACATAAGACACACCCCTACCATAAACACTGTTTCCAAGACCATTAAACCATTATTTGCTGCAAGCTTGGACAGTCAGCTTCTCATGCTGTGGCTGTATCTTGAGATGCAGGACATCCAGGCCAGGGCACAGGGAGTATGGGGGGGGGAGGAGGACTATCCAAGGAAGGCAAGCACCCATCCCCAGCATCAGGCCATCACCCTGGGCCCCCACCAACCATCTTGTACTGCCTCAACAGGGATACCACGAATGATCTACTGAACATCCTGGAAGACATAGGGAGAAGAATCAACATTCGTACAGCTGTGTCCCCACTGGTCAAGCTGGTGGCAGACCTGCAGTTCGTGGGGATAGGCACCTTCCAGCTTTCTGTGGCCATTATGCACAGCATGGCACAGCCCACGTTCTTTGCAGTCCTGACCCAGGTGGTGGATGCCGTCCTGCGGCAACTGAAGTACCATATTACACTTCCCACCAGCCAGGCCCAGGTCAACAACATGAAGGCAAGGTTCTAAGCCACCGGCCAACTGCTGAATGTCATGTTCAGCCATGGACTGCACCCACGTTGCATTGGTGGCACCCCAGGCCCATGAGGCTGTATACAGGAACCAGAAGCACTACCACTCCATCAACATGCAGGTGACCTGCAACCCTGACATCATCATCACCTACTGCTGTGCCTGCTACCCAGGTTCCACCCAGGACTCCATGGTCGTATGGACCAGCACACTGCCAGGATACATGGAGAGGCACAGAGGACAACGGACATGGCTAGTGGGTGAGTACAATTTCCACCACATATGTACAGTGAAGCACATAAGCAAAGTAGCGGGGTTGGTAACACTGACAAGAAGCATTGCATGAATAGTGGATGCACCTATAGTGCCCGGCCAGCAACTGGCACAAATGGCACAAGACATCCAGGGGAGCATGCACACGTCAGACACACCGGGACAAACACGCTGACACACACATGCTGCAGCAATGACACCAACACACATGACCACATGAACCACAATGCATCAGAAATGAGGCACAACAAATATCCACACAGCAGCACCCAACAGCAGGCCAGCCAGTGCTACAGCCATGTGTCCACATGCTGCCAACAGTGGATAGGATGCCAGGCAACCCAGCATGCAAGATGCACAAGAGCAGCACACAGCCGCAAGACAGCCACCAGGGACACAGCACTGAACAACCCCCACAACGCCACAGGGTGCATGTGCATGCAACAGAATGCATGTCGCCATTAACAAAGGCTGGAAAGACATCACACATATGCATAGCATGGGAAGGATGTGCACATGCATGCACATGGTGACCAATGCCCCGATACGGTGTCAGATCATCCCCAGGCATGACACAAGTGACTAATGTTCCCATGCAGGTGACTCCAGATATCTGCAGCTGGCGTGGCAGATGACCCCTGTGCATGACCCAAGTACACCACTTGAGACCGCCTACAAACCTGCCCACATCCAGGCCCGTGTGTGCATTAAGTGCACCTTCAGACTCCTCAAGGCACGATTCCGGTGCCTAGATCGTACTGGCGATGTCCTAATGCATTCTCCAGGCAAAGTTGGGAAGATTGTGTTAGTGTGCGTAAATGCTATATAACATCTGCCGAAGGAGGAATGTGCCACTACCCCCAGATGCAGACATGCCACACGCAGAGGAAGACACAGATTAACAGCATGAGACAGGAGCCAGAGCAGCCACTCCCAGGGAGGACGTGAGGGATGGGATACTGGCCCGGAAGGCACTAATAGACAATTTCCTCTAGTACAGTTCACGGGCACAATCCCACTTACAACACTGTGAAGAAACTGCACATGAGCACAATCAGGAATGTCCTTGAATGAATGATGTTCAACAATTTTTAATGTAGCTTTGTGCACTATCTCCCTACCATTCCCACAACCAGCTCTCAAGCACACTATGCCCTCCCCCACCAACTCCTGAGCATTACCACTCTAGGCAAATGTTTGCATGTCATTATCTAAGTCCGTAGCCTCTTCTCCCCACAACCAGCAGCCAGTGATCAGGAACACAGATGGCACATGGCACCTAGGTGTGCTCTCCTGTGAGTCTTCTGTTGGTGTTGTTGACCTAGAAGGGATGGACCTGGCTCCCAGCAACTGTTGGCGTACCAGCTCATTTCTTTGGCGAATGGCCTCTGGAAGAGCAGACACACATTCCATCATCTCTCTTACTCTTTGGCCAAATTCCGTCAGTGCAACCATGCTGGCAGTTATCACCCTCCAGCACCTTGCATTGTCCCACACAATCCTGCGTGTGGTCCCTTGGATACTGTTGTGTATTACCTCCAAGTTTTCAGAGTCGATGTGCCCGTTTCCCTCCACCTCCCCCTTTCTTTGATCCATGTTCCCCAGCCTCTGCATCAGCATGCTAAGTGTTGCAGTAGGCTGCGTTGGTGAGGGGGTGTGCTGCCAGCATGGGGTGTCGACAGGGGAACCAACTGATGCTGTGTCAGTGCCAGTGTCCGGCTCCAGTGTATGCATGCGCCAGCGGCGTGATGATCTTTCTGGGGTCTGTCCACGATGTTGCAGACGGGGTGGGCTCTTAGGTGTGGTGGTGGGCTGCTGACGGAGATTGCACCTAGGAGTTGGTGGCACTACCGCATGAGCTGTATCAGGGCTGATGTCTCCCTGTGTTTCTGAGAGCCCTGGACTAAGAAGTTGTTTATCCTACGTGGCTTTGTCCACAGCTGCAGGTGTTGGTGCTGCTGTCATTGTCTTGCTCCTGGTGGGTTGTAGGCCTGGTCCTGCTGTCCTGCTGTGCTGTGGTGTGTCATGGCATGACATCCACCTTTGTGTGGCCTGGCTGCTCCTTTGCAGTGTGGAGGATGTCACATTCACAGATGATCCTGCCACCACTTCCTACTCAGATGCCTCTGCCGTTGCTTGTGTGCCTGTGGGGGACAGGGAGATGTGGTCAGGTTTCATTCCCCCACGTGAGTAGGACCCCATGCATTTTGTTTATGGACATGGTTGGTCAGGGGTGTTTGCAAGTGTGTTCACAATGTCGCGGACGTGTGCAAATATGGGTGTATTCCACATGGGCAGTTTGTATTTGGCCTGTGTGTGTGGATTGAAAGAGGTACATGCTGGGGTAGCTGTTGTCATGCTTCTGATACCCATGCACCCACATCACCTTCATTGGGTGCCATTTGGAAGGGGGGTGTGGCTGGGTACATGACACTGGCGGGTCCCTATGGAGCACTGATGTACTCACGCAATGGGTGTGAGGTGCATGGCACTTGGACGCCCTCCCACTGCTCTGATTTACAAGGGTGGCCTTGGTGCACTGTCACAAGGCTGCTGCGGTACGACGCTGCTGTGGCAATCACTCACTGCACCCTGTCACAATGCCCGGCTCGTGGGTCTGTCCACTGCGGCACCTTGAGCTAGGCTGCCAATGATGCATGCACATGTGCTGGAGGGGTTGACTTACCTTCTGCATCCTGGCTGCTGGCACCCACCATTGCAGCTCCAACTCCCTCAATGACCTCCATGTCCAGCACCAAGCTACACTTCTCCTCCCATGCGGTGAGTAAGAGTGGTTCAACAGTCCCTCCTCCGGTAGCTATGCTCTACTGCCAGTGCTGGGACAGAATTCCTAGGACCTGACCAGCAGGTCGTTCCAGCGCTTACGACAGTCTTCCCCGTCACAGGGAACCGTGGACACCAATGTCACTTTCTGGCTGATCGCATGCCAGATGACTCCCTGCGCTGAGCAGATATTTTTCATTGCCTAGCCCCATAGAGTACATCATTGTGGGCAACCACCTCATCAGCAAGCACCAACAGCTCCCCCTTGCTGAATTTAGTTTTGCAGTTACAATCTTGGACAGTCTTGCCCCTGATCCTCTTCTGGGACTTTCTGTGTTGTTTGCAGGTCTGGATGGCTACAGGGAACTTTGATATTTGATGAATTGTGATTTTCAAAATGACCACCGCAGTGCTTCCATTTCCGGCAGTGACGTGATTTCTGCTGGCGCTATTAGCGCTATCGCTTAATGCGCTGGGTTTTTCCACGGAAGCCCTTGTTTCAGTGCTAGTTCCACCGGGCATAAATTGCGTTACCGCTGGAGCAGGATGCATGTGCTTGAGATGTTGTGATGTGGCTCTATTTGTGCCATGGATCACGGCGGTAAAGCTATTTCCGCTCAGTGGGAAATAGTGCCCGTTTGGCGCCCAACTCGTGATGAGGCCAAGAGGCTCCCCCATCAAGGGGTTGAGTATATTCTGTTACAGAGTCTACAATTTAAGGGGTTGAGTTTATCCTGCTACAGAGTCTCCCATTCAATGGGGAGAGTTTATTCTGAGATAGAGTCATCAACAAGTTTATTATGATAGAGTCTCCCCTTCAAAAAGAGAGAGTTTATTCTGATAGAGAGTCTCTCCCTTCTAGTGGGAGAGTTTATTTTGATACAGAGTCTCCCCCATAAAGGGTGTGAGTATATTCTGCTACATAGTCTCCCATTTAAGGGGCTGAGTTTATTCTGGTACATAGTCTCCCATTTAAGGGGTTTGAGTTTATTCTGGTACAGATTCTCCCCTAACAAAGGAAGAGAGTTTAGTCTCTCCTTCAAGGGGGGGGGGGGATTATTCTGACACAGTGGGCCTCATTATGAGTTTTCTCCGTACAGTAACAACGGTACCGGTAAGCTTGCCGGTACCATTGGTACCGGACCGGCAAACTAGGAGGTCTGCTCACGGGTGACCTGGCAGGCGGACAGGCACCTGCGAGCAGACCATGGCGGATGCACCGGCACCATTCACGAATGATGCTGGTGATTCCGGCCTCCCCATTCCCATCGAGTCCAATGGGACTCAAATCGGAATGGGGAGTCATTTTTTCTGACGCCCGGGAATGGGCAATTACTGGGTCCGGCGGGGCCGTAATGACCTGGTAATTGCCCATTCCCGGGTTCTGGAAAAAAAATGATACCAGCGGCAGCCATGCCGGTATTGCTGGTACGGCTACTGCTGTTCTCATAATGAGGGCCAGTGTCTCTTCTTCAAGGGAGAGATCTCATTCTGATACACTGCAGGGGTGCACAACTGATTTTGACAGAGGGCCGAAAGTACCTCACATGATGACTATAGTGGGCCGAAAAGTAAATGTGGGTGGGGCCGGTAGGCACGGCGGGGCGTGGCATGACAGGAGGCTTTTTCAACCCCCAATTTTTATTAAACATATGGAAAAAGAATTGGTTTTTGAGGTGTAACAATTTTTATTTGTATTTCAAACTTACATTTTGTACTACACATTTTCCATTGTTATCATCTATTTAGTTATTGCATATCGTCTGTTTAATTATATATATTTTATTGACCCTTGATTGGACATTCTGTTATTTTGGACTGCTATACTTTGCTGTTTGGTTTGCCCAAGAGGAGTATGGCCTTCGGCGAGTCAGGTTTCCACAAAAAGCAAAGGATGTACATCTCCTAACTGTGCCTGTTTTAGCTTTATTATTGGGTTCTCGCTTGGGGTCCGACACTATGCCCCATGGCTCCCACCCCCAACCAAACACTATGCCCCATGGCCCCCACCCCTCAAGCAAACACTATGCCCCATGGCCCCTACCCCTCAAGCAAACACTATGCCCCATGGCTCCCACCCCCAACCAAACACTATGCCCCATGGCCCCCACCCCTCAAGCAAACACTATGCCACATGGCCCCCACCCCTCAAGCAAACACTATGCCCCATGGCTCCCACACCCAACCAAACACTATGCCCCATGGCCCCCACCCCTCAAGCAAACACCATGCCCCATGGCCCCACCCCTCAAGCAAACACCATGCCCCATGGCTCCCACCCCCAACCAAACACTATGCCCCATGGCCCCCACTCCCCAACCAAACACTATGCCCCTTGGCCCCCACCCCTCAAGCAAACACTATGTCCCATGACCCCCACCCCTCAACCAAACACTATGCCCTATGGCCCCGTTCCCCAACCAAACACTATGCCCCATGGCCCCCAACCAAACACTATGCCTCATGGCCCCCACCCCTCAACCAAACACTATGCCCCATGACACCCACACCCCAACCAAACACTATGCCCCTTGACCCCCAACCAAACACTATGCCCCATGACCCCCACCCCTCAACCAAACACTATGCCCTATGGCCCCTTTCCCCAACCAAACACTATGCCCCATGGCCCCCAACCAAACACTATGCCCTATGGCCCCCACTCCCCAACCAAACACTATGCCTCATGGCCCCCAACCAAACACTATGCCTCATGACCCCCACTCCTCAACCAAACACTATGCCCCATGGCCCCCACCCCCAACCAAACACTATTCCCCATGACCCCCACCCCTCAACCAAACACTATGCCTTATGGCCCCCACTCCCCAACCAAACACTATGCCCCATGGCCCTCAACCAAATACTATGCCTCATGGCCCCCACCACTCAACCAAACACTATGCCCCATGACCCCACCCCTCAACCAAACACTATGCCCCATAACACCCACACCCCAACCAAACACTATGCCCCTTGGCCCCCAACCAAACACTATGCCCCATGGCCCCCACTCCCCAACCAAACACTATGCCCCATGGCCCCCAACCAAACACTATGCCCCATGGCCCCCACTCCTCAACCAAACACTATGCCCCACGGCCCCCACTCACCAACCAAACACTATGCTCCATGACCCCCACCTCTCAAGCAAACACTATGCCCCATGGCTCCCACCCCAAACCAAACACTATGCCCCATGGCCCCCACCCCATGCACCCATACAGACCCGAACCCCCATCCCCCAACTCAGCACACAAACTCACAAGCATACACCAATACACTATGCACCCATACCAACCCGAACCCCCATCCCCCAACTCAGCACACAAACTCACAAGCATACACCAATACACTATGCACCCATACAGACACAACCCCCCCACCACAGCATCTCAACATGCACTGCACAGCCATACAGAAACAAACATTCATGCACACCCGACACCCCCCACCCCAGCATCGCAACAAACACAACGCAAACATACAAAAATAAACATTCATGCACACCCGACACCCCCCCAACCCGCATCTCAACATACACAACACAAACATACAGAAACAAACATTCATGTACACCCGACCCCCCCACCCCCGCATCACAACAAACACAACCCAAACATACAAAAACAAACATTCATGCACACCCAAAACCCCCCACCCACGCATCTCAACATGCACAACACAAACATACAGAAACAAACATTCATGCACACCCGCTCCCCCCACCTCCGCATTGCAACAAACAGAAAACAAACATACAAAAACAAACATTTGTGCACACCCGACACCCCTCCCACCCCCACATCGCAACAAACACAACACAAACATACAAAAACAAACATTCATGCACACCCGACACCCCCCACTCCTGCATCGCAACAAACACAACACAAACATAAAAAGCAAACATTCATGCACACCCGACACCCCACCCCCACATCGCAACAAACACAACACAAACATACAAAAACAAACATTCATGCACATTCGACACCCCCCCACCCCCGCATCGCAAAACAAACACAACACAAACATACAAAAACAAACATTCATGCATACCTGACACCCCCTCAATCCCCGCATCTCAACATACTCAACACAAACATACAGAAACAAACATTCATGCACACCCGCACCCCGACCTCCACATTGCAACAAACACAACACAAACATACAAAAACAAACATTCGTTCACACCCGAAAACCCCCTCACCCCCGCATTGCAACAAACACAACACAAACATACAAAAACAAACATTCATGCACACCCGGCACCACCCCACTCCTGCATCGCAACAAACACAACACAAACATACAAAAACAAACATTCATGCACACCCGACACCCCCCACCCCCGCATCGCAACAAACACAACACAAACATACAAAAACAAACATTCATGCACACCCGACTCTCCCCCCACCCCGCATCGCAACAAACACAACACAAACATACAAAAACAAACATTCATGCAAACCCGACACCCCCCACCCCTGCATCGCATCAAACACAACACAAACATACAAAAACAAACATTCATGCACACGCGACATCCCCCCCAAACACAGCACAAACACACAGCATAACAGACCTGACACGCCAACACAAACACAAACACAAACAAACAGACCACTTATCGGACGTGATGGAAGGCAGGCTAGCTGGAACGCTAGTGAGGTAAGTGGAGCGGTACTACGGCTGGCGTGGCAAGCAAAGCTGAAATGCCTTCTGGCATCAAGCCTTACTGGCCACACCAGCCGTAGTGCTGGCCCTCCATTGGTGCAGCACATACGCACTACGTGGCTCATAGGAGCTGCGTGGTGCACGTGTGCTGAGCCAATGAGGGCCAATGTTTTGTCCGGCCCGGAAGACAAGAAAGACTTTCCTAATGGAGGGCGGCCGATGCTGCTTGCGGGCCGCACTCCATTAGGAAAGTCTTTGTGCCTGGCGGGCCGGACAAAATGGCATGGTAGGCCGCAACTGTCCCGCGGGCTGTTTGTTGTGCACCCATGTGATACAGTGTATCCCCATCAAGGGAGAGGTTTCATTATGCGACAGAGTTTACCTTTCGAGGGTGAGAGTTTATTCTGATACAGACTCTCCCTCTTCAAGGGGGAGACTCTATTTAGCTATAGACTCTCCTCTACAAAGGGTAGCATTTATTTTGATAGAGAGTCTCCCCATCAAGGGGGAACGTTTATTCTGATACAGAGTATCCCCCTAAACGGTAGTGTTGATTCTGGTACAAAGTTTTCCCATTCAAGTGGGAGAGTTTATTCTGATACAGAGTCTCCCCCATAAGGGGGTGAGTGTATTGTCATACAGAGGGGGTCATTACGAGGTTGGAGGTAAACATGGCGCTATTAGCACCATGGCTGCCTCCAAAACCTCACCGACTCTGCCCTGGTGAATGGAGCTTTTACCGCCCCATTCCAAGGTTGGCGGGGGCGGTAATTCACCATTCACCAGGTCCCTTCCCCATTCCCATTTGAGCCCCCATAGGGCTCAATGGGAATGGGGAAGGTGCTAATAACAGTACCGCAAATTGCGGTACCGTTATTAGCACCAAAGTCCCTTCGTGGGTCCCGTCCTTAATGCCTGGTAAAACCAGGCGTTAAGGGAGGACCCGCAAAGGGAACTCGTAATAAGGCGGTAAGGGATTACCGGTACCGGTGCCCTTACCGGTACCGGTAATCCCTTACCACCCGGGTCGTAATGAGGCCAAGAGTCTCTAATTTAAGGGAGGCAGTTTATTCTAATACATACTCTCCGCCATGAAAGGAGAGAGGGTATTCTGCTACAGTTTCTCCCCTTAAAGGGGTACAGTTGATTCTGATACACAGTCTCCCCTTCAAGGGGAGACTCTATTTAGCTATAGACTCTCCTCTACAAAGGGTAGTGTTTATTCTGATAGTCTCCCCATCAAGGGGGGAAGTTTATTCTGATACAGAATATCCCCTTAAAGGGTAGAGTTGATTCTGGTACAAAGTCTCCCCTTCAAAGGGTAGAGTTTATTTTGATATAGGTTCTCCCCTTCAAGAGAGAGAGGTTATTCTTCTACAGAGTCTCCCTTAAAGGGTAGTGTTGATTCTGGTACAAAGTCTCCCCATTCAAGGGGGAGAGTTTATTCTGATACAGAGTCTCCTCCCATAAGGGGGTGAGTGTATTCTGATACAGAGTCTCCAATTTAAGGGGGGCAGTTTATTCTAATACATAATCTCCGCCATGAAGGGAGAGAGGGTATTCTGCTACAGTTTCTCCCCTTAAAGGGGTACAGTTGATTCTGATACAGAGTCTCCCCCTTCAATGAGGGGAATGTATTATGCTACCAATTCTTCCCTTCAAGGGGGAGAGTTTATACAGTTACAGAGATTTCCCTTCAAGGGGGAGGGTTTATTCTGCTACAGAGTCTCCCCCATCAAGGGGGAGAGTGTATTCTGCTACAGAATCTCCCCCATTAATGGGAAGAGTGTTTTCTGCTACAGAGTCCCCCATTTCAAGGGGGAGGGGTTATTCTACTGCAGAGTCTCCAATTCAAGGGGGAAAGTTTATTCTAATACAGACTGCACCATTGAGGGAGAGAGTGTATTCTGCTACAGAGCCCCCCCCCTTTCAAGGTGGAGAGGTTATTCTGCTACAAGGTCGTCTATTGAAGGGGGAGAGCTTGTTCAGCTATAGAGTCTCTCCTACAGGGGGAAAGTGCATTCTGATACAGAGTCTCCCCCATCAAGAGGGAGAATCTATTCTGATACAGAGTCTCCCACTTCAAGGGAGAGAGTTTGTTCTGGTACAGAGTGCCCCATTCAAGGGGTAGTTTTTATTCAGTGTTTGTGTCTCTCCTACAAGGGGGATAGTGTAGTCTAATACAGAGTCTTCGCCTTCAAGTGGGAGAGTGTATTCAGCATAGGGCCTCCTCACGAGTTGGGCGGTAGTCCTTAAAAGTGGCCAGTAGCAGTGTTACCGTCTGCCCATTCTTGAGTCTGGTGTGTTTACCCCCAGCTCAGATCTGGGAGTAAACACGCCAAAAAAATAGCCATTTTCAGCGCAATTACTGCCAGCGGTATTACCGGGCGGTAATTGCAGAGAAAATGTCCCATTGGGCCCAATGGGGAATGGGCATAATAGAAAGCGCCCAACCCGTGATCTGACGGTAATACTGAGGGATAGGTGGGCGCTAACACAAATAAAGTTGGCAAGTATCCCAGCCGAGATACCGCCCAACTCATGATGAGTTCCATAGAGTCTCCCCTACAAGGGTGAGAGTTTATTCTACTTCAGTCTCCCCCATCAAGTGGGAGAGTGTATTCTGCTACAGAATCTCCCCCATCAAAGGGGAGAGGTTTTTATCTGCCCATCAAGGTGAAGGCTCAACAATTTTTGAGAACTAAGTCTTCCCTCGCCTGAATGGAAAGGTAGAGGCTCAATTTTAAAATATATTACATTTTGAAGGGTTAAAAACGAGAGGAAAGTAATTTCTTGTCATGGGGGAAAATGTATTTCAGAGGGGGAGATTCCATTTCAGACAAAATTCTCCTGAGGAGACTTTATTTCAGAATAAAGTCTGCCGGGGGAGACTTTGTTATGGGGGACGGTTTATTTCGTGACACTGGCATCTTTCACTGAATTATCTATTATCAATGAGTCTGAAAGTGGTACGAACATCTCAGTAGGTAGTCCTTTGTTTGAATACGTTTGCATTAAACGATTGATATCTCATTAGGGAAGGTAAATGTGGTTGCATAGCCCATGCCAAAGAGTTGATCAAGAGATGTGATATAGACAACATAGCTTGAAACTGCCTCCATGCCAGGAGTGTGGTGCGTGGCTCATTTGCATCAGTGCAGCGCAGGGCAGTGCGGCAGAGCCACAGGAAGCGGCAACTCGTGTCTGTGTTTTATTGGCACCTGGTATACTGCGTGGTCTGGTCTTACAGCCCCGGCCTTGGTGCCACCAGAGCCGAGGCTGCCAAAGGTGGGGTGACCCCCAGCCCCACAGTGATCCAGACTTCGCAGGGTGTCCCCTGCCTGCAGTTAGATGCGTGCCCGCATCATTTGGTGTGGAGTCGAGTGATCCCGACACTTGGTGTGGACCACCCCGGTGACCGGAGGCGGGCCACCACAATGAGGATCACCTTGAGGAAGTGCTGAATTTCTAGCCAACAACATTCTGCGCACAAGTGACTATATGCCTCTACTCATAACGGGAAAAGTGAACGTTAAAGTTCCAAAATCCAAAGTGAAGTTGCCTGCAAAGCGTGGAATGGCTCAAGATATCCCTCATATCACGTGGCAGGTTGGCAGTGATTTGGTAGGATTCTACAACGCGCCGTGCAGTTCTCACCCCTTCCCTGACGATCTCATGGTTCAGATAAACGCACAATGTCACTTGTCTTTTGGTGTGTTGTCATAGAATGTTTTATTTTCTTTTATATCCTCTAAAATGTATCTTTTGCTCGGCAGTCGTGTGGCCATGACGCACGTTGGAGTCGTTTCATTTGTACTAACCATCTGTCTTTGGCATTTAAAATAATTGTACGTTTTTATTGGGCCACACAGTATTTCCTTGTATGCGCTGATAGCTTGCAGCCGAAGGCGCTTCCTGTTTAGATGCCTGAGATTTAAGCATGGATAAGGGGGACATGGAGCTAATTCACAATTCAAAAATCATAGCTGATCACCAAATTACCCTGAGTTGCTTAGTAACCTGTTGTCTGTTACTTGTAGTTGTGTATGGCTTGTTAAGCGCTCTGTGTTATCCTTCTGCCATTGGCTACTGATGTGATCAGCTTCACTGTGTAGTTCAAGGATGAAAGGTAAGCAGTGCCTATGCCCTAGGGCTTCCTCTGCACACACAATGATTTATGAAGAAAGGGCTCCTAAACTCCTGTTTTTCACCTGCAATAAATCCGTGAATTAAGCAGTCTAATAAACAGTCTAATAAACACCTCAGCCGCTTAGAACAATTGTCTTTAATTCAAAGTTAGGATCTCATTTATAGTTTGGTCATGGGGCCAAAACAATCTACAGTACTAGTAGTAAACGTATACTAAAGTGCCAGATTTAAGGCCTAATTCATGGAACTTTTAGTGCACTGCGAAGTGAATGTGCATGTACCGCTCTGTGAATAGGGGTGTTTGTTGGCAGTGCAAAGTCACTTTGCACCAGTGCAGTCACTTTGCACTGCGCTAAAAGTTCCATGAATTAGGCCCTTTTTTTCAAATTGAAACTTCTTAAAAGACAGCTGGGGTCTCATTTGGACTTTGGCAATATTATTTTATGGGCCTCATTACAACTCAGGCGGTAAGGGGTTTACGGCGCCGTAAACAGCGCCGACCCTTACCGCCTGAGTACGAGGTCCCTTAGCGCCATGGAGGTTTTAACACCTGCTTTTGTTAAAATCCATGGCGCTAAGGGACCATGGAGTTAATTACGCCACCGTAATTTACGGTGGCGTAATTAACGCCTTCCCCACTCCCATTATGCCCTATGGGGCAAAATGGGAATGGGGAAGGGAAAATGGGAAAATGGGGATTTACCGCCCCGCCAAGGTTGGAATGGGGCGGTAAATCCGCCAACCACCATGGCGTAAACGTAGTTTACGCCATGGTGGTAAAGTCACGGCCCAGGCGGTAACTTACCGCCTGGGTTGTAATGAGGCCCTATGTCATGTTATGACGGTTTATGCCGTGCTGCCCTGCCATTTGCATGGTCTCCAGGTGCTTCCGTGGCCTTGTAAGAAAAGTGGGTGGGGTTGGCTAGTGAAGGTAGAGGGATAGGCTAGAAGCTGCGCTCTTCTGTTCATGCTTGTAGAGCCAGGAGAAATTGGCATTTCTTGGTGTGCTTTTTTGTGTCCACTTGGCTTGTGGTGTCCGGAGAGGTAGCATACAGTGGGCCTCATTACGACCCTGGCGGAAGACCATGGTGCTATTAGCACCATGGTCCATGCCGGTAAGTTACCGACTCCGCCATGGAGAAAGGGGGAATTACCACCCCATTACAAGGTTGGTGGGGCGGTAATTCCCCCTTCCTCCATGGCCCTTCCCCATTCCCATTTTTGCCCCATAGGGCTCAAAGGGGAATGGGGAAGGCGCTAAGTACGATGCCGCAAATTGCGGCACTGTAATTAGCACAAAGGTCCCTTTGCGGGTCCCTACTTTAACGGCTGGTCTACACCAGCCGTTAAGGTCGGGTCCCAGAAAGGGACCTCGTAATTAGGCGCTAATAGGTTAACGGCGCTTCAGCCTTTTACGGCCCCGTTAACCCATTAGCGCCTGGGTCGTAATGAGGCCCAGTGTCTGGGTTATTTGTTGTTTCACAACTTTTTGGTCTCATGTCATGGTTAGTGGTTGTGTGTGGTGTGTGTGTTTTTATGTGTAGGTTTGCTGGCCTTTTTGGGTGTGTGTTGTATGTGAGCAGTATGCTGGTCTGGAAAAGAGAGGGGGTGGTTAGTTCGTTACACTTTCTTAATTGGCTACTATACTACTTAGGAATTACAGGCATACTCAAATACTGCCTGAGTAAAAGGGGTCCTGGGAGTTAGGCCGGTAGAGAAACTCCCAGAACCCCCCTTACTTATGCATATTAAGTAGCTTTGGGTTTTCACCCTAAATTACGTGGGTATTCCAGACTTGGAACCCTTTTTCACTGTTCTTAAAGATGCACAGCTCCACCTCACTGTTGAGGCCCAACCAGGCCGAAACACATGTCTGGGGTTGGTGTTGGTACTCTTGTTCAGAAGAGAATTGCCTGACATTCCGGTGCTGGACTGCCCATGTGCAGGACAAATACTGATATGTATTGGAAATTTCTCTTCTGTGAAAGGATGGTGAGGTAAAGACTCTGGTTGAGACTCAATCCCGGGATATAGGCCCGTAGAGAGAAACTCCCAGAACCCCCCCTTACTTACATATACTCAAACACTGGTCATGTGGTAACAGGAAGGATCACTTGTTTTAGACTATTGGGCTTTTCTACTATTACATCGAATGATCTTAACAAAGCATTAAGCTGCACATTCCTGAGAATGTATTTGCTATGTCCTACCAATGCTACCATTTAAAAGTGTTCTGTAAAGTGTTTTTAATTGAACAAGTTGTATTACAACTAAAACAATAAACACACTTAAATAGAAGGATCCTCGTCATTTGGAACCATTGGGACCCTTCAGTTATTCCCCATTTTTGAGTCCCATAGGTTTGCATGAAGATGCATTTTACTGCCATGCAGGGCAGCCTACAGGGTTTATGGGGGATGGGCATAGGGGATGGGCATAGCTCGCCCTCTCTCTCATACGCCCTACATTGTGTACGCAATGCTGAACTCAAAAAGTTCACCTTTAAATGTGAGTGGTTGAGCTTTGCACAACCCAATTTCCCACCCCTATTGTATGCTTTGTTGAAAATAAACATTAAAAAAGTCTTACAAATAACATCAGTTCTGTTCAGGTAATATCTCTGTTCATAGTGCACTTTCTGTGTTTTGAATTATTTGCATGTGTTTTTCTGTATACGCACAGGTCTAATAAGCTAAAGGTATGGGAAGTAACCAGGCCGCTGGTTCTACTTTTGTTCTATATAGGTAATGTTTCGCTTCTCTATATGTACCTCATCCGAAGCGGACTGGATTTTATTTTTCAGCCGCCAAGGGTCGCCAGGGATCCAACTGGGCTAATGATAATTGTCTCCGATCACCTCTGGGGACGGAGACCTCTGCAAACGTGTTTGATTGCTCAGTTGTAATTATTGTTATCACCTGTTCCTAGCTGGTCCTCCACAGCCACTTGAGAGTGGAGTGGACAGACACATTACAGAGAAGATTGTAACTTTGAAGGTCTAAGCTCTGGAGCTCATTAAGTCTTGTCTCCGGTCTTATCAACAGCCTCATGCATTGCGATGAACGAGACTTTTGATTAGGGAGTTAAGCTCTGTTTTGCGGTCTGGGGCACGCTCTTAATCATAGGGGGGCATGGGTAAACTAAGACTGCAGTGGAACGGGACACAGAGATTGCACAGCAAAGATGTATTATTTTAATGTTTGCATTTTATATTGATCTGGGTTTTTATGTAGCATTATCACGCCACTGGGTGAAGCTTCAGCGAGCTTGACAAAGTGCAGATAAAAAAAAAATACAAACACGTTACGACGTAATTTCATCATGTTCTTTTCTTTGTTTGAAAACTGGATCAATGTTGTGTCCCTGTCCAAACTTTGAGTTGAAGTCACACGAAGGTATGTGTATTCTGCAGAAAAATGAATATCAGTTAATGATCATGTGCAACATTGTGGTTGGAAGATGGGGGTTCGAGTTGGTCAATAACGTGAGTGTTGGAGAGCTTGTCCTGTTAAGGTGCACAAGCTGTTGCCAATTAAGAGATGCTTGCTTTCATTATTTCTACGGGCCTGATTCACAGAACGTTTTCCTATGGGGTTGTGCCATTATAAAACGTTTCCTAAATCTTAAAGCTGTTTGGAGCCGCATTGAGTGCCTTTGTGACCCTTCAAATCACTGCACCGACCAATGGAAGTTGATCTTCATATTCTAAGGTAGGACCCCTTTCGACTTTGACTTTACCACCTACGCAACGCTAATGGGCCGTCTCCCAGCTTCTCCAGGCCTGCGGCATTGCTGCTGTCACGCCACATCGATGTGCTGGACTCTGACAGGCCCGCTTGATGAGGAATCACTGCTTTCTACTCATTTGAGGCCCACTGAGCTTCAATCTCAGCTGACTCCACACTGCCTGCCCTTTTCCTGATTCCTTATGTATCCACCTATTGCTGCTGCCATGTTGGACCTAACCCACCGGCTCACTGACTCAACTCTGAAACAATGGGCCTCATTACGAGTATGGAGGTAGCCATGCCGCTAAAAGTGGCATGGCTACCCCCATACCGGGTACCAGGTCCGGGTCCCGCAAAAGGGGACGTACCGGGCCATTCCGACCTTGCAGGGCCCCGTAAATCCCTTTCGCGGGACCCGGACCCGGTACATCCCCATTGCCATTTGAGCCCCTATAGGGCTCAATGGGAATGGGGAGGATGCTAACAACAGGTACACGGGCCAGTTTTTAGCATCCTGGTTCTTTAGCGGGACCCGCAGCAGTCCTCGTAATAGGGCGGCCCGTAATGAACGGTGCCGGTCCCTTAACGGCACCGTTCATTACGTGGCTGTCAGGGTCCTAATGAGGCTCAATGCCTTCAATAAATGCCCAGACTCTCGGAGCATTGTTGTCGAGGACGAAGTGAAGATTCCGTTTTCTAGAGTGGTCCTGTCTTCCTGACCTATAGTTACATTTAACACCCGAATTTTAACTTTTAAAGACTGGCTTCATTCAGTTTGCCAGTATTACTGCCGAGATACCGGAAAACGGTAATACCATTACAGGCAATCCATTGTCTGCCGGCATTTCAAGCAGATCAAGCAGATCACAAGTGCCGGTTCAAGCGGTAAATCCCCGTTCCAAGGACTGCAAAAGGACCCCATAGAGGGATTTTGCCAATATTACCAACAGTTATTTGCTGGTAGGGATTAGATTTACCCACAACTCTTAGCTTGAGGTAAATCATCAAAATTGCTGGTAAACGATATTACTTTTACTGTGCACTGACCAACCAACGTGTAATGAGACCCATTATATATATATATATATATATATATATATATACACATATATATATATATATATATATATATATATATATATATATATATTCTTAATACTTGATCATTGCTTCGAAGACAATTGTCTGTTTACCCCCGACTCAATTCCCAGAGTGTCTCCTTTCAAACACAATTCTGCATATTCTTAGTTTTTATTCTTTTTTTACTTTGTCCTGTTAGTTACAGGGTAAGGTTGGATAACATTCACGTTGTGCCTATTTCACCATTTAGATTGTGATCTCTGCGAATATAGTCGTATTTGGAGACTGAGAAGGAGCTTACAAACTACTACTCACTCCTGCAATCCTCACAGCAGTGGTCATGTTGTCACTTGTCCCCTTTTACTTTCCTCTGTACCTTTTGTGTCAGAAAAAAATATTTAAACATCTTTTGTAACACTTTTCCATCCTGAGTTTTTAGAGAAACCTGTGCCTCAGAACATGGGAAGGCTCCTTCTGCAGCAATGAGACATCTTCCCTACTGATTGTGTGTTTTGTAATTGTATTTGTTTTTTTTATAATGCCATTATTACCCCGGGATTTCTAAGCGTGGACCAGGGAATTGAATCTGTGTTGCTCCGCGTCGTCTTGCCGAGCGCAGTTGCCCCTGATCTAATCTCCCGGCCCTTTGAGATCCCTTTCCCATTGTGTGAGACTTGAGAGAATACCGTTGTCATTCATTTTGTATTTTGCCCATTGATACACAAGGCACAGGGGGAAGATGGAAAGCTGGTGTAATGCCCCACCTCTACGCCATAGATAGAGGTAAGTACGCCAGTAGGGGGAGACAGAGTCTGAGGGGCAGCAGGCAGGGGTTGAGACAGAGCGTGTGGTTTTGAGACAGCGATTGAAGAGGGGAAGACGGTGGTGGGTGAGAGAGTTTTCTGCAAAGAGGAGACAGAATTTGGAGAAGCAGTGGGAGTAGTTGAGGAGGGAAAAACAAAGCATGAATAGTAAGAGCCTCATCACGAGTTTGGCGCTAACCCTTAAATGTGGCGGTAAAGCTTTTACCATCACATTTAAGGGTCCACCAAATCAGGGCTTGCCGGATTTTCCCCCAGCTCTGAGCTGGGGGCAAATCCGCCATTATTTTGCCGATTTTCAGTGCTAATAGCGCCGAACATTCCCCATTGGGCTCAATGGGGAATGGGAAATTCCCGAATGGGCCCAATGGAGAATGGGGACTTACCGTTCCGCCAAACCCGTGAGTAAGAGGTGAGTGTGGCTACCAATCCAGAGGAGGTTGCGTTAAAGGGTTTAATCACATAAGGAGAAGATGGAGGATGACGGCGATTACCATAAAAATGGAATTGGCAGCGAGGAGCAGGAATTCCAGGAGCAGCACAAAGAGATTGCCAGAGAGGTGACAGGGTGAAGGCCAGAGGGAACAGGTGGTGGTGTTGCAAGAGAGAGAGGCAGAGGCAGGGGAACCAGATATGGTCCACTAGTAAAAAATGTTTACGAGGTGGAGAATCAGGCAACTGCAGCGTTGCCTGCCGATGAAGGTGAAGCTAGCTGGGCTCATGCTTTTCATAATAGGGTGAGGATTTGGGTTAGAAGTCATCCCCACCCTGCGCCTGACTGCTCCGTGCAATGGTCACCTGGTCACCCTCTGCATGTCCAGTGGCACTCGCACTGGCTCCGGGTTCCCCAGCACTTAAGGGTCTGTATCTGCAACCCTATAGTCCCTTGTCTCTGCACTTCTGAGCCACCCACTGGTTGCACTCGTGAGTAAACTGCATGTCCCCCTTCCCCTCCCCCTGAAACTTCTCCACTTCCCTTTTCTCAGCACTTGCGCGATCTGAATAACACAAGTCATAGTAAGATTGTTATTTTGTCCTCCCTTTGTTTCCGCCTTCTTGTCTTGTCGCGCCTAGAAACACCTGTGTACAGGCACATTACAAATGCCACACCATATCATATCATATCATATCACCTGTTCCATCACGATCAATCTCTTCATAGATGTGGGGCCATTTCAGATTGGTGCATGGTGTGACTGTCAGGAGGGAGGCATGCAGTGTAATATGCAACCTCAGTGAGAAGACAGTTCATCAGGCTGACCCAATTCAGATTGACTTTGGGATCTCCTCGATACAGAAGCACTTTAGGTTGTGCCACACTCATGTGTTCAAAGAGTGCAATGGAAACTGCTAATGCCGCATCCTACTACAGCAGTGACAGTTGCCACAACAGAGTGTCATATCTTGTCAGCGGTCACACTATAACAAGCCAACTCCACCCTGTGCGCAATCACATGTATTCCAAATTAACTAGATTATTTGCATATAAATAGATCTGCAGCAACTGCATAACCGAGTGTACCATGTATAAAGTGCCAAACTGTACCCCACCCCCTATTATGTTTGGGTCTTGCAGTATATTCGGATACATCATGTATTTAACACTTTAATACATGCATCTTGGGTTCTCAGTTATGTGGCCTTCTGCTTGACCTAACTCTGATGATACAACTAAATATCAAAGCTAGGTATGAGCTTATAAACACGAAGTGATCAAATAAAACAAACAAAAAACGTACGTTGCAGATTGTATCGTACATGTTGAAAACATGTATAATGAATTGTGTTTGATAATCGACTCAATGAACTATCCTGAAGCAACATGTTTTGACATCAGACCAACTGCAAGGATAGTGGACAAGCTCTGATCACGTTTCCACACAAAGCTGAGAAGTGGACTATGCACAGAAGGATTTGTAATCAGATCTAGTACCTTAAGAATAAAACTTACAGGATATTAGCACCCAGGTCCGGGGAAGCAACCTATCAGGTTGCATGGTTCTCAGGCTGAATCCAAGCTGCTTCCTCCACCCTCCCGTGCCTTTCATTCCAATTTCCCTCTCAATCTTCCCCATCACCACTTACCTGATTACGGCGACAGCCCACACCCGACTCCGCGATCGCTAGTCGTCGCCAGCTGCTGGCCACCATGGAAATGGAAGAGGGGCTCCGCATGGAGCCCTGCCTTCTTTATCAATGGCAGCCATCTTACCAAAGTATCTTCTTTCAATGAACAGGGTGCTATGAAACATCCTGTTAATTAAAAGAACATACATGTCTCTAAGCACCCCAGGTGTCTGGAATGCAAATCTGTAGTGCTAATAGCCATAATCACCTGTTCCATGTGTCAGAGCCCATGGTGACGGCCCTGTGGCACTCGTTAAAGACTGTCACTATGCTCAGGGCTGTTAACTCGGCACTGGGCAGTTGCCAACCGTTGCAACCTATGGAATGGGTGATCATAACTTAATTAATGAATCAGGTCAAATTTTCGATATAAATCCCCCATTAATCATAAAATGTGTAGGATTACAGCAGGAGACAGTTAGGAACCACCTCAATAAGCTGCTGGTCTCCATACAATATAATACCACCCACAAAATGATATTGCCCCTTTTTAGCATGGAGATATGTCACCTTTCAGCTCATCTCTCCCGCATGGCCATGTAGAGGATGGCTGTAAAAGATCCATAATCCATCCCCTACTGAAGAAAGCATCACTTGTTTCATCAGATGTTAATACGTATATAATGTCAAAGATAACATGATTGGCCACACAGTCAGAATGTGTGTTTGCTACACAGTTATCTCACGGGTATGGTACAACAAGGTTTTCGATTCAGAGTCAGTACAGAGCTTGCCATGACTATAGGTTTGGAGTGTATGAGAACGGATTTGGACAAGCATGAGATGGGGTCCTGGTTTTGGTTTTTCCACAAACTAGCTGTGTCTTTTGATACCGTGGACCATTCCATCCTGACCTCATAACTGAATGGAAGGGGGATTTGGGGCAATGGGGCATACTTGGTTGGGTTACCTATTTGTTTATGCAACTGTGAAATAACAGTTAAAATGAGTGTTTTTACTTAAAAATCTAAAATAATAACATAGAGAGTACTTCTCGGATCCACCCTTTGGCACTTACTTAGCTCGCATATGTTTACCCTGCTGGACTTGTTCCAACATTTTGCTATTTAGTACCGATCGACGCAGATAATACCCAGATTTAGGTAAGTTTCGAAAATTGCAACTGCCTTAAAAAATCACCTTATATTGATAAAACACATAATATTGATAAAACACTTATATGATTAATAAATGCCTGAGGATCAGTCGTGCCGCAAAGGCGACTCTGGTTATTAGGGTAAACAATAGTCCACAAGACTACACTTTCAGGCCACAAAGATATGGAGAATATTCTGTATCATTAAAGATAGAAAGGAATTTGGCAGTCATGATCAATTCTAATTTTTCTCCACACTCACAAAAATCAGCAGATGTAACGTCCTGTTCGTTGACATGTTGTGTCACCTTCTTCAGTTTCTATCCTGTCTGCTAAAAAGTGATGGTAGTTAATGCAACGAGCTCGTTGAGACTCGAGAGAGTACAGAATGGGGCTAACAGAATCATTTTCTGCACTCCAAAATATGAGCATGTTGTTCCAAAAATGGCCTTGTTTGCCTGTTTGCTAGTTAGGAAGTTATTTTTGTTTGACACATCGTGCAATTTACAGTTTCAGATCAGCTATTTTAACTACTCCTTGAACATTTCCGATACTGGTACTTGATTGGTGGTCATTGATTTGCAGTTCAAGCAGCGAATTTGTGTTATTCTCTGACTTGCTTTTGATATCTAGAGAAACATCTGCTTGCCTCCAAAGGGTAGGCAAATACATGGCTGTTTAGTTGTTAACTATAAAGTGAGTTCAGGTGTTTTCTGGCATTTTTACACTGACTGAGATGGTTATGGGCAACAGTGTGCTGTAGTAACCTTCTAAACTAAAGTACAGTGACAATTGCACATGGCCTTTTCAGTTTTTTGGCCATCTTCTCAATCTAGTAAACATATGTGCCTGGAACTCCTCCACCTGCAAAATGCATGTGGGGGCATACTGCCTTGGCCGTCTCCTCTGCCTAGTAAATGCATGTGGTGGTCTCATTGTCTTGGCCTTCTCCTCTGCCTAGTAAATGCATGAGAGGTTCTCAGTGCCTTGGCATTCTCCTCTGCCTAATAAAGGCATGTGAGGTTCTCATTGCTTTGGCATTCTCCTTTAACTAGTAAATGTACTTGAGGTTCTCAATGCCTTAGCCATCTAATCTGCCTAGTAAATGCATGTTAGTATCTCACTGCTTTGGCCTTCTCCTATGTCTAGTAAATGCATGTGTGGGTGTCACTGCTATGACCATGTCTTCTGCCTAGAAACTACATGTGAGGTTCTCACTACTTTGGCCCTCTCCTCTGCTTAGTAAATGCATGGGAGGTTCTCACTGCTTTGGTCATCTCCTCTGTCCAGTAAATGCAAGTGTGGGTCTCACTGCCTTGGCCTTCTCCTCTGCCTAGTAATTGCATGGGAGGTTCTCACTGCTTTGGTCTTCTCCTCTGTCTAGTAAATGCATGTGTGGGTGTCACTGCTACCTTGCCTTCTGCCTAGAAACTACATGTGAGGTTCTCACTACTTTGGCCCTCTCCTCTGCCTAGTAAATGCATGGGAGGTTCTCACGGCTTTGGTCTTCTCTTCTGTCTAGTAAATGCAAGTGTGGGCCTCACTGCCTTGGCCTTCTCATCTGCCTAGTAAATGCATGGGAGGTTCTCACTGCTTTGGTCTTCTCCTCTGTCTAGTAAATGCAAGTGTGGGTCTCACTGCCTTGGCCGTCTCCTCTGTCTAGTAAATGCATGTGTGGGTGTCACTTGTATGACCTTGTCTTCTGCCTAGAAACTACATGTGAGGTTCTCACTACTTTGGCCCTCTCCTCTGCCTAGTAAATGCAATGGAGGTTCTCACTTCTTTGGTCTTCTCCTCTGTCTAGTAAATGCAAGTGTGGGTCTCACTGCCTTGGCCTTCTCCTGTGTCTAGTAAATGCATGTGAGGTTCTCACTATTTTTGCCCTCTCCTCTGCCTAATAAATGCATGTGTGGTTCTCACTGTCTGGCCTTCTCCTTCGCCTAGTTAAAGTATGTGAGGTTCTCACTGCTTTGGTCTTCTCCTCTATCTGGTTTGTGGGGTTCTCAATGCTTTTGCCCTCTCATTTGCCTAGTATATGCATTTGATGTTCTCACTGCTTTGGTCTTCACCTCTGCCTAGTAAATGTATGTGAGGTTCACGCTGCTTTGGCCTTCTCATCTGCCTAGTAAATGCATGTTAAGATCTCACTATTTTGTCCCTCTCCTCTGCCTAGTAAATGCGAGTGAGGTTCTCACTGCTTTGGTCTTCTCCGATGTCTAGTAAATACTCATGTTGGTCTCACTGCTTTGGCCTTCTCTTCTGCCAAATCCATGTGAGGTTCTCACTGCCTTGTCCATCTCCTCTGCCTAGTAAATGCATGTGAGGTTATCATGGTCTAGCCTTCTCCTCTGACTAGTTAATGTATTTGAGGTCCTCACTACTTTCAACTTCTCCTCTGTCTAGTATGGGGGGTTCTCAATGCTTTGGCCCTCTCCTCTGCCTAGTAAATGCATGTGAGGTTCTCACTGTCTTGCCTTCTCCTCTGCCTAGTTAATTTATGTGGGGTTCTCAATGCTTTGGCCCTCTCCTCTGCCTAGTAAATGCAAGTGAGGTTCTCACTGCTTTGGTCTTCACCTCTCCCTAGTAAACGCATGTGTGGGTCTCATTGCCTTGGCCTTCCCCTCTGCCTACTAAATGCATGTGAGGTTCTCACTATGTTGGCCCTCTCCTCTGCCTATTAAATGCATGTGAGGTTCCCACTGCTTTGCTCTTCACCTCTGCCTAGTAAATGCATAGCGGCTCTCACTTCCTTGGCCTTCTCCTCTGCCTACTCAATGCATGTGAGGTTCTCACTGCTTTGGTGTTCTCCTCTGTCTAGTAAATACATGTGTTGGTCTGACTGCTTTGTGTTACGAAGCAGCTCCCAGCCTTCTTAGGTTGACATGCTAAGTTTATTATAGCTTCTCAGGACACATTCACCAGCAGTTACATAGTCCTTAAGTAAGTTAATAGGACAAGAACACTGGCAGCCCATCACCCAGGCTTCAGGCTGACTACCTGCCCAACATAGAACATTTCCTCAAGCATTCCGACACTCAGACACAAACACTCCACATGACATCACAACATTCCTTCTGCATCCCCACTACCAAGATAAGCCAGACACAACACATCTCCTCCCCTTACTTTGGCACATTGCACAGAGCAACAATACATAACGCATACACAACACACCTCTCCTCTTCCGACAACAACACAGAAATTACACAACACACCTCCATAAACATCAAAATTATTCACACTGACATCATCAGGGCAAACACACAACATGTGCTCTGACACTCAAACACTCGCCTCATACCCGATGCGCTGGCCAGGCACACCAGGACCAACAACTAATGTCACTGTCGCACTCCGTACCTTGATGGGGTGAAAAGAGTCATAGAAGGACACACAGTACAGCCAAACACAGCCACACGTGCACAACGAATAGAACAATAAGTTATTTGTGGTAAAAAAAACACAAGGTCGGGGTAATACATGACCATGCAATGCCTAATACCACAGGCATGCCCAAACCAACCAAAACCGGGGGCACTACCACCCGTACACACGTACCCCTAACCATGCGTGACTTATACTGCAGTCACAACTCTACACTTACTGGGGGGGCTACCACTCAGATACCAAACCATTCACCTCGGATGACTGACCACAGTCAAGGGCCAACACTTGGTGGCACTACCACCTCACACAGCCATACGTGGGATAACCATGCATAACTCATTACAGTCATGCCCCGACATATATGGTGGCGCTACCACCATAAACCCACGTACACTGTTTAACCCTGCGCGACTCATCACAATCATGCCCATACTGTACTGGAGGCGCTACCCCCAAACACCACATAATGTGGCACTACCTCCCAAATGCCCTTGTGTATATCATTCCACACCCATACTCATAATATTACTGAAGGCGCTACCCCCAGAAATCACACTTGGAAGGCACAAACATGCTGACCTTGCATTCACACCATCAGCAAAACCATACGTATATATCACATATAAGCTTCACCCAAAACCAAACACATGGGAGGCACTACCCCCGCATTCACCAAACAATCATATCCACACCTATACAAGAAACAAATGAAGGCGCTACCCCCAATCTCACTGAATTCCCAGAGCCAACGCAGATTTTCTATACTGTACACAATGTATCACATAAGAGATTATACAGTTCACATTGCATTGCTCTATACATTTGAAATGATGCATTTTTTTTAAAAACACCATATATCATGAATTCCGATCCAATCCTAATAGTCCATGTCACAACTTAGCGACCTAAACGCTGAAAATCCTCAAGAAGGTTAGTTCTAGACTCTAATACAATACAATACATGTCATGAGCACATTTCCATATCCAATCCTAAAAGTCCATGTCGCTATAAAGCGGCCTAAATGCTAAAAGTCCTCAAAAGTTTAATCCTAGTCTTCAAACATGACCCAGACCACTCACAAATAATCATGGGAAATCCATGCAGCAAACACCCACCCCATTACCTGAAGTAGATAAACAGAAATGCATTTGCTTAAAACAAGATGTCAATGTCACCTCCTATGCATCTACAAATCCTCAAAGTGTAACCATCCACTCTTAAAACACCAAATATCAGTGGCGCAACACACAAGGATAATATCACAAAAGGATGCTTAAGTCCCTTCTCCTTGAATCCTTAGAAGATAACCCGTCACCATCTCAGTGGTCTGTCCATCAGTTTTTAGACAACCAAACAGCACCTCGGCCCCCGCACCATTCGTCCTTCGGTGGGGAGAATGATAGATTTCCAAGTCTGCGTTGCATTTACGATACATAGACTTATTCCCTCTCCATGCCGCCCAGAATGCATAAGTAGTACTCCAACGGGGCATCGCATACTTTCCCTTTGCTTGTTAGACCGCTACCTGAACATCCTGCCACAGTACAACAAAGCGCACATTCGACTTCTGTGTGCCGTACTATTCCTCAATGAATGTTACGCTGCGTCCTGAACACGCAGCCTCACGCCTTTGGGTTCCTTACTCAGAAATCCCCATCATTTCTCACCCTTAATGCGATACAGCTGCATTGTTTAAGCCTCCCGATTCTTGCAACTCCTGAAAGTTCGACTTGTTTAAACCTTGCAAGCAATGATTCCTGCATCTCCTGAGCATTCGGCTCATTCGCCAACTCTGTTCACTTCTATACTGACATCACCATTCCCTTGCCAGACACAGGGTAGTGAAGATCTCTGCTCACCCAAGGGTCACTGTCTCTGGCATCTACTGACTCTGCTTTATGCGCCATGGTCGCTTTACGCTTTACCAGTACAAAGGACACATCCCTTCACCTTGGCTTCATTTACTTTCATTTTCTTCATCATCGGGAGCTTTCCCTTGGTTTGCCTTGTCCCTTGTTTTACCTGCTGGGACATATGATTACACCGAATGGGACAGCTCTGCTCTTCCTTTATGGGCAACCCTCCTACTTTACATTGAAAGCAACTACTTCCCACTTCACTTAACCGGGACAGCATCACTTTTCTCCCTATGGGCCAGTTCCTTTCCACATCCTATGCAGCATGACTTCTCATATAATTACTGGGACATGGCTTACTTTCATCTTCTGGCCCAGCACCCTCTCCAGCCCCTGGGACTCAGCTCTCCCTCCAGATCATGAGCTGCTGATCCCTCATGCTACGGGCTCTATGAGGTCTTTTTCCTCCCCCTTTAGCACCCTGGGTGATGGGTCTTACTTGTAGTGGGGGCAGTGTTGTCCTTCTTCTTGTCCTTTCCTTTCCTGCACCCCCGCAGCAGGTTTCTCCAGCTTCCTACTTTTTCTTGCACTTGGGTTCTTCTTCTTTAAGACCGACTCTTCGCTAATGTTACGAAGCAGCTCCCAGCCTTCTTAGGTTGACATGCTAAGTTTATTACAGCTTCTCAGGACACCTTCACAAGCAGTTACATAGTCCTTAAGTAAGTTAATAGGACAGGAACACTGGCAGCCCATCACCCAGGCTTCAGGCTGACTACCTGCCCAACATAGAACCTTCCCTCAAGCATTCCGACACTCAGACACAAACACTCCACATGACATCACAACATTCCTTCTGCATCTACACTACCAAGCTAAGCCAGACACAACACTTTGGCCATCTCTTCTGCCAAATTCATGTGAGGTTCTCACTGCCTTGTCCATCTCATCTGCCTAGTAAATGCATTTGAGGTTCTCACTGTCTTGCCTTCTCCTCTGCCTGATTAATTTATGTGAGGTTCTCACTGTTTTGGCCTTTTCCTCTACCTAGTATGTGGGTTTCTCAATGCGTTGACCCTGTCCTCTGCCTAGTAAATGAATGTGAGGTTCTCCCTACCTTGGCCTTCTACAGCCTATCCTTCCACAAATCACTCCACCACCCACCTATAAATCATGTGCTCTAATCACCCCACAAAAACGAATCTAACTCTAACTAGGCCGCAATATCAATTGTATTCTGCTCTCACCTAACTATCCTATAAACCCTTTTCCTAACAGGACAGAACTGCCATAGCCACTGCAAATGCCAACTGACGACTGCCCCAAGTTTCTACTTGCCTATTTTATATAGAAGAACTCAGCCATCCTCATACCTCGAACATCAGGATAAAGCCACACCATTCGACCTGGATGATCCTATGGAAATATAATGGGTTTGAGGATTTCTTTTCCAAACAGGAATGTTAATGCTTAACTTGCAAGCTCAGCATGAACTGCATGCCATGCTAAGTAGAATGTTAAGTAGATGTTCTATCAAGTCTGCTTCTGCCACACAAAGGGGAATTTAGATGCAAATGAATGCACATATGTGAGAGGTGGGGGTGTCAATGGAGTGAACCATGCACAATAGGTTATGAATAGGTCCAAGCTGTGTAATGAACGGGAATTTGAGCTCCGGTCAAAGTTAGGATCCTACATTTGTAACTTTTTTATGGCATATAACTATGGACGGATCCCCAAAAGTAGCTCGCTGATTGGCTATTATTTTCAAAAGGGGTTGATGAGTTGGCTCTGAGAGAGGGACTGCTGGTTAGGGTTAGGTCAATAACCCATTCTGGTTTAATGCAAACGTTCCCTTGGCCTGCAATAGATACATACATCAATTCTGGCCAATTAAATTGATATTGTGTTCAGAAATGAACAAGAGGTATAAAACCAGCATGAAGCATGAAACGGGTATCGAGCATCCAGAGGCAGGGGCGTTGCTTGGGGGGGGCTAAGTGGGCTATAGCCCCTGATCTTTTGGTTGTAGCCCCGGATAGAATCTCAGGAGTTACAGCCAAAAGACTAGCTAGCCCCCAGTCCCAACAGTTCCGACATCAGCTTAGCCCCGGGTCTTTTCCAGACCTAGCAACTCCCCTGTCCAGAGGTTACTCAGTTCAAGTTAGGCATCGATGTAATACACCCCCATAGCATACAGTTACTCGATGGTTATAGTTAAGGATTTGCTATGTTTCCATTCGGTCAGAATTGAACTTGTAAGAGAGGTGAACACATAGGTAATAATTCGATTTTTATAGCAGTGTATTGCCAGTCAGGGTACACCTGGTAAATTGAATTCTGACGACAGTGTTCAATTTGTTTCAATGACTTCTGATAGAAAGTTATAAAGTTGTAGACCCTTTTACCACCCTTAGGGAATGGGATGCTAAAGCAAGTTGACCATGTTATTCAATGATTTTTTTTTTTTTTTTGTGTTGCCATGGTCAGCAGCAAACAGTTGGACATTTGTAGAAAGTTTGTGAGACGTTTGCGATCTTATTGTACCCCAACACGTTGAATCACAGAAATAACTCCTTCTGAATATTGATTTATTTATTTATGTATTTATTTATTTTATTTATTTATTTATGTAGAGGGATGAACAATGCTATTTTGATAACACAAGAATGTACAATAGATCATAAATCAGATTTGACGGGAAAAAGTGAGCTTCTTACAATGGGGTGAGTTTGAAGGACATTCTGACCAGGTTGTGGAGGGGAGTAAATGGAACAATCAGCGGGGACAATATATAAGTGGGCATTCATAAATTAAGGACAACCAGCATTGGACATTTTTAAGTCCAGCTGCACAGGTCTGGGGAATAAGTGATGAGTCAGGAGTCCAGGCTCCTGAGTTAGAGGAGGGAGGCCAGCCAGAGCATCTTCACATCAAATCAAGCCCCTGCCCAGAAAACAGGGGCATCACTCTCCAGGGGCACCGTCCATGGCACCCCGAGGAACTCTGATGACGGGGTGGTGAAGCTGCTTCTGCCTCACCATCCCGGTGGGAGACAATCACTGCTGCATGCTGCATGTACATTGTTGGGGTCTGGGTGCTTGAGGCATGCAGAAAGGAAGTTGAACTATAGAAAGAGGGAGGAAGCTCTACTTCAGAAACATATCCACGCTAAACAGATAAGGAGCAAATTAGCAGCATATATGCCAAACCCTATAGGGCGGATCAAAAACGTGTGAGGATAAAAATAGCTAGACATGTGGTTATGAGATAATCCAGGTTTAGTTTCCTGTATTATTATTTGCAGGCGATGCCATTTTAATCTCACAAACACCCTCTGGTCTAAAAAGGCAATTCCAGTTGTTCCAGGAGTTCTGCAGTGAGAGGGGTCAAGCAGTTAATGCTAGTAAGACAAAGTCTATGGTCTTTACAACAACAACAAAAAATAGGATATGCTGTATTCTAGAGTTAGGAGAGAAAAGGATCGAACAAGTGGACTTGTATGATTATTTGGAACCTCATGGTCCGAGCAAATGAGTAAAGCTGGAGCATCACTCTCTAGCTATGGTGTAGCCATCAGAAAACTTTCATTGAGTATGGCAATGGTGTGATGGGCCCATTGATATAGGCATGCAGAACCCAAGCTAGACAGGCCGCTCTTTATGGATCTCAATAAGGGGGACATGCACTCATCACTCGACACACTTTCTGCTCCTTGCCTATTTCACTATCCCACTAACAATACACCACTTTATTTTACTGAACTACACGCAATGAGGCTAACATTAATCGAAGAATGGGTGCTATACAAAACCAATTGCTTAACTCGTGCGGGAATGCTAAACATTCGGTCAGTCAATAAAAAAAAATGTTATTTCGGCTGAATGTCATAACAGTGAATATAAGTAGAGGGCAAAATACACAATTAAAACGTTTTAAAACCATTAGGGCCAATGTTGACTTCTACAGTGCATATGATCATGAGAACATATCAGAGATATCAATTTAAAGAGCATACACCAAGTATAGTGCATAGAAATTCATGTAAATTTAGCGGGCTCATTGGGCCAAGTACACAATAAAAACATTTTAAAACCAATGGGACCATTACTAACTTCTACAGTACATATGATCATGAAAACAAAGCAAATGAGATTAAAGTGCAAAGTGCAAGAGATAGCTCATGAACAACCATGTAAACGTAGCAGACACATTGGGAAATATAAAAGGCAAATGCATAATTAGATATCACCCCAAGAGTACGGCAGAAATTTCATCAAATGTGTTTGTGGCAAGCTTGCTTTGTTTCAGCTGACTACTGTTCTCAGAGAGTTTGATTTAACGTAATCTACGCACTTATAGGCTTTATGAATTGATATATATGGAGTCTAGCAATTCGAATTGGTGAACTCTGGAATTGTTGTAATATATCTGTTTTGCTTAGTGGAGGAGACATGATATGATATGTGTCATTTATAACATGCCTGTACACAAGTATTTCTTGGCACAACAAGACAAGGTAGGGAAAAAAGAGGGCGGACAAGACAAACAATCTTACTAGGCCTTGTGTCATTCAGATCATGTAAGTGCGAGGGAGGGGAGAAAGGAAAGTGCCAGGGGGAGGGAAAGGGGAAGTGTAATCAGGGCAGCTCAGCTCTGAGTAAGTGCAGCCATGGCAGCGCAGTTCTGGGGACCTGCAAGGAAGCAGGGGACTGTAGGGTTGCAGTTTCAGCCCCTAAGTGCACGGTAGGCCCGGAGGAAGTACAGGGGCGGACTGGTCATGGAGGAGCCTGGTACCCAGTGAAACTCTAAGGTTAGCCAAGCAACCAGTCGGTGCAGCAGACAGGTAGTTCAGCGGCAGTGAGAGAGAGAGACAACAGAGTAGAAAATGAAGGTATTGAGCTGTTTCCGGAAACTTCAGGTGTTCAGCTCAAGTTTGGGAGGGGTTGGCAGACCATTTCAGAGGGAGGCACCTGCAGAGGAGAGAGATCAACCCCCACTGTCTGCCTTTAGAAGTGTCTGACCATTAGAGAGTTTGAGGAAGCTGGGCAAAGGACTCGAGAGGGAAGGTATTTAGGAAGAGATAGTTGGATGTAGTGCGGGCCCTGGCCCCAGAAAGCCGAGGGTGGAGAGTAGAGGAAGGTAGCTTGAGAAAGAGGCTGTTGCAGAAGTCCTGCCTAGAGAGAAGCAGGGCTCTGTAGACAGTGAGTTTCTCGGAGAAAGTGAGAAAGGAAGAATACCTCGGAGGAGGTGCAGATGGTAGGGGGCCTTCTTGGCAAGGTCCATGATGTGGGGAGAGAATGAGAGAGTGGAGTCAAAGATGACATCAATTTCTGTTGCTTCACAGGAAGGCAAAAGAATAACGCCCAGGGAGGGTGGCCAGAGTGAGAGAGGGAACGCAGGAGCAGGAGTACCAATTAGAAGGATATCTTTCTTACTGGCATTAAACCAGAGATCGTTGGAGGCACACTAATCCTGAATTGCGGATAGACAGTCAGGAATGAGTGAGGGAGAAAAGGAGGTAGAGGGGAGCCTGAAAGATGTGTAATCCACATAACACTGAAAGTTAGAGGAGAAGGTAGAGATCAGGTGGGCCAAAGGGGCCACGTAGACATTGAAGAGCCAGGATGAGAAGTTAGAATCCTGGTGAACACCACATGTGGAGAGGGGGGTGGTGGAGAGCAAGGACCAAAGTTGGACCTGGGAAGGTCAGTCCAGGAGGAAGCAGGTCAACCACTCCAGGGCCTGACCCATGATGCCCAGGTTCTCACAGAGTAGGTTTATCACTATGACATGATTGACCATGTCAAAAGCAGAGGAAAGATCATGGAGGATGAGGATAGAAGGACGGCTGGCATCAATATTAGTGAGCAGATCTTCACGAGAGCAGTTTATTTGTGCCTCTGCCTGCTGTGAAGCCAGATGATGGTCATGGAGACAACCAACAGATTCAGTGTGGAGAGTAAGCTGGGAGATGGCCAGATTTTCCAGGAGTTTGCCCAGGAAAGGAGTGATGGAGATAGGGCGATAGTTTGCCGGACAAGTACGATTAGCAAAAGGCTTTTTTAGAAGGGTGAGCACAAGGGAATGCTTGAGGAGAGAGTGGAAAGATCCAGTGGCAAAAGAGTGATTGCATAAATTGCAAAAGGCTCGAGCAAGGGTAACAATGTGGTCCTGGAGCGGCAGGGAGCACCTGTTTGGATGACATTGTCATAGATCAGACTTGTCTAGAAACATTGTCAGGTGTTGTCAGAGAAAAAAAGGAGAAGGGAGGAGGAGAGGGAGAGGCGGCCAGAGGGGTGCAAGAGAGGTAGAGGGAGAGGAAGAGGAGAGAGAGGGCAGGATGTCCTGAGTTCTAGTGGTGAGGTACAGAGCCGTAAAGAGAACATGGGGGAACATGAGAGGTGGAGACTGCAGTCGGATTGACCAACTCCTCGCTGATTTTAAAAAGATCAGCTGTGTTGTTAGAGGCCATGGAGATGCATGCCTGGATGTGGGATCTCTTCTTGGATAGGACAGAGAGTCTGTATTGCCTTTGGAGCAGGCAGCAGGCCAGTTTGTCAGAGGATGCACCCGAAGCCCTTGAACTTGCATTTCAGGGCCGTGAGGTTGGAGTCGTACCAGGAGTTGCACTTGGAGGTCAGATTCAGACCGATTCTCATGACAGGGGTAAGGACGTCCAGAGTGTTAGAGATAGAAAGATCCAAATTAGAGGGGTCTGTGTCAAAGTGTGAGTCAGCCGCAGGCATAGGAGCAGAGAAAGTAGCGGCAAAGCCATCCACTGGCCCAAGCTTCATGGGCCCAATGACCCAGAATGTAGGTGGAAGTGCTGGGGAAGGCTTAGCCTGAGGGATGGAGAATTTGAGGTTACAGGAGAGCAGAAAGTGATTAGTCCAAGAGAGAGGATTGGTGGGAGGGTTAGAGAGGGGGATGACTGAAGAGATGTGAACATTAAAGGTGTGTCCGGCAGAGTGTGTCGAACCAGAGGGTAAAAGGGAAAGAGAGAGCGAGAGTTTCACAGAGATTGCGGAAGAGCCCAGAAGATGAATTAGAAGCATCCAGGTGGATGTTGAGGTCTCTGAGGAGAAGTTGCAATGTAGAGGAAAGGAGAGACAATCAGAGGTTGGCCCACTCTGAGTGGAAGAGGGCGACCTGGTCAGGTGGCCTGAGATGCTGGCCACAGTCAGGGAAAGGCCAGGAGATATAGAGAGCCTGCAGACCAGGCATTCAAAGGAGGAGTAGGCCTGGGTAGAAATGACAGAAGCAGGGACCCACTCCGGAAAGATCAGAGCTACTACACCTCCAGGTTGGTTGGTTCTGGGTACAGACAGGATCTTGTAGCAATCAGGGAGGAGAGTGTTGAAACTCGTGACAGAGCTGGCCATGAGCCATGTCTTGGTGAGAGCAAGGAAATCCAGGTCAAGTTCTTTGTGGAGGTGGCAGATGTCAGAGGCGTGTTTGATAGCAGAGCAGGATTTGAGAGTAGCGACGTGGAGCAGTTGCCACATTTGAAAGACTTCCAGGGTGGGATACAGGCAAGAGGTATGCCCAGCAGAGGTGGTGGAGGGGCCTGAGAGAGATCAGAGGTTGAAGCAGGAGGCAGCATAGCAGCCAGGGAAGAGGAGGAAGGTGCCAGAGAGGGGGAAAATGAAGGAGGTGGCAGAGAGGTGCTGGAAGAAGTAGTAGGAGAAGGCAGAAGTTGATAAGACGTGAGGGACACCTATCAAAAAGGAGGAGATTGGGCTGAGGGCCCTGGATCAAGAAGTTGCCATTCGGATAGACATTAATGATGATCTTGGAGGAGTGGAACGAGGCCAAGAGTGCCTCCCACCGAGTATCACCATTAATGGGAGAGGAGGAGAAAGGAGAGAGAGCCGAGAACATATGACGGGTCTACAGGTCTAGTGAGGGAACGACAAAGTGGATGTCAGTGAGAGTCTGTCCGGAGGAAGCACTGATGTAGGTATCAGCGATAGGGAGGACTGGGTTGGAGAGCAGGATTTCGCTCTTGAGTGTCTTCCTTCCAGACTTAGTGAGAGGGATATGATAGGAGATAGAGTAGCATTTTGTGAAGATGGGGGGAGAAGGAAAGTACCAAAGAGGTTACGAGGAGGAAGTAGTAGGAGGAGGGAGTGAATAGAGAGAAGGTAGTGAATAGAGAGGAGGGATGCACAGCCCAGCACCCCTCAGCACAGGATGCGCAGTGGGGGGGAGGGGTTCACACAGTAGGGAACACATGGAAGTAGCAGGCAGGTACACTCAGCAGCACAATGTTTGTGTTGTTTCCTGAGTGTTTGGTTTCACAGGGTATTTCTTTAAGTCATGAACATGGGCTAGAACTCGACCTAAGGGTCCTGGTGGGTGTGTACTGTGGACAAATTGTAGTAAAGCAACTGGCCCATGTCAATGGTTGGCATAGTTTGCATTGCAGAGTGTTTAAGAGTATTCTTTTTTGACAGGGGGCCAATGCACATGCAAAGCACATTGGTGATATGTACAAACTTTGTTATCACAAGTAGTAATCTGATCTGGCTTTTTCATGAGTATATCCAGGATGGCTAGATAAATGGTGTTTTTGTACTGTTGTCTTGTTAGGACAAGTGATAATACAGATATGCCCCTTTTGTAACAATAGTCTGGGAAACTCCAGTTGGAGCATAAATGGTAGGCCCAGGAAATCCCAGACTCAATAACGAAGATAGTAAGAAAAAAAATGGCAAAACCCACTTAACAATCCACATAAAGCAGGGAGCATACAAGCAAAGTAGTATTGGAGTTCTCAGCCCTTTTCAGGCAGAACAGCGGTTTAAAAAACAGAAAATACATCATCATTGATGTTACATTACGATCTTGGTTACAAAAGATGACAGGGTTGAGGGGCTGGTTGAGGGAATTGTATACATATCGAAGCTATAGGGGTTAGTCTACTCATTGGTTCTTCTTTATCTGATGACTCCACCTGACACCACCTCTAAATTGATAATAGAGAATACATGTCATCTGAGAATACATGCAGTTTACTGGTTAATGCTAAATGTAGTGGGTGGCACATAATTAAGTGTTTCTATTGGTCGGCACCTTATTTCCCAACCATGGGCAATTGACAGGCCATAAACACAGGGGGCGAGGCATCCAGAAACTGTTTCCTTCCAATTAAATAAGACACTATCCATTATCCCTTACCACAAGCCAGAATAATTCCATTTGTTGTAAACCTTGCTAGGCGCCTTGGCTCTGTGAATATGTGGGGGGATCAATACAAGTTTTTGTCTTTGTCTGGTCCTAATGAATAGACACTGTTCTTGAACTATGGGTCACATGTTAGAGGACCATGTTCTGAATTATTTTACCTTGCAGTTATAGATTTTTTAGCTAATATGAAAGCAAGTGTTATTACTTTTCTCTAGGGCCTTGGTCGATCCGTCCCTTATGACATTTTAATGTATAATTTACCGGCACCTAGCATTGGTCGTTCTTTGATTAATTCTAAAAAATATGTTGTGTGCCTTGGAAATAGTTATCTCCTAAACCGTCCGTTCCTCCCTAATTTCTCAGTAACCTTGGAAGGGTCCGTACAGCAACTGCCTGTCCTGCACAGATCTATATTTCAGTTAATTCAGCACTTTTGAGTCTTGTGAAGCTTTGACGCCTTTGTTCATTCTAATGCGTGTTGTGACTTCCATTTTGGCAGAGATAGCTACCTTTTACTGTTATGTTATATATTGTTCATGTTGCTTTTCAGTGTATACATTGCTTATGGTATGTTGTTCATGTCTTTATGGTTGCAAGCAACATTCTTAATGTCTAAATGCACATTTGACATAGTGTCTGCATTTCTTCATGGTGAGTGCATATTTGCTTTGTGTCTATTGCATGTTATATTATGTTATGTTAACACACGCTCGCCTTAAGGCATCATGGCGCTCACCTGCAGAAAAGAAAGAAATACAGGACTTCAGAACAGAAAAGTCTTTATAGAGCAATGGAAAGGAAGTTGCATGTAGGGAATGGGGGAGGGAGTTCCAAGCCTTGACTTCAGCAACTGAGAAGGCACAACCACTCATATGGGAGAGTGTAACCCGGGGAACCTGAATCACGAGAGCAGATTGTGAGCGGATTGGCCTCAGAAGAACATAAGAGAAAAATTGGGACTGCAAATATCCTGGGTCGTTTTTTTCTATAAAAGTCTCAATGTACAATGCAGAGCAATTTAAAAAGAACACGATTCTCGACAGGGAGCCAGTGAAGCTGATGAAGCAGGGGAGACATATCTACACCAAACGAGGGATGAAGACCAGACCTAGCTGCAGCATTCAGAAGGAGCTGAAGACGATGCATAAGATAGGCAGGCTGACCAAAATAAAGCACATTGCAATAATCAATGGTACTGAGAACAAGAGCAGCCACAACAGGTGCCTGAAAATGAGCTGGAATAAAAGGGAGAACTTTCCATAAAATGTTAAGTTTAAAGTGCTCAAATGTACAGACTGAAGAAATTTAATGGCACATAGACAGAGAGGACGAGATTTTTACACCCACATTTTTTACAGGAAGTTCATAGGGGGAAAGTACCCAGAGAGGTAGGCCAAAAGTCAGCCGTCCACAAAAAGAAAGAGGGCTGGAGGTGCCAACAACAAGAACCTCAGTCTTATCACCATTTAATTTCAGCCAGTTTGCTGCCATCCAGGAGCCCAAATCCTCCAGAGAGCCCCTAAGCCGTGCAGCAGTATCTGGCCGAGTAAGATCGAAATGGACTTTGATTTCCATGTCATCGGCATAGGAATAATACCGGAAGCCATGGGACTGGATAAGGCAGAGAAGTGCCTGATATAAATGTTGAATAGAGTAGGAGAAAGAGCAGAACCCTGTGGGACACCACAGGATAAAGGGGCCGAGTTAGACATACAAACAAGATCATCAATCACAGAAGTGAGAACTGACTCAGTACATCTCCCAGGGCAGAAAACAGACTGAAAAGAATCAAAGAAACCAGAAGATTCAAGAAAAGAAGAGAGTAGAGTGGAAAAAAGAGACTCACACAGCTTCATCAGAAAAGGAAGAAGTGAAATTGGCCGAACATTTGAAAGCACAGAAGGATCAAGAGAGGGCTTCTTGAGCAAGGCAATAACTAGCACATGCTTCAAATACAGAATGAAAGGAAGCATTGACTGCCAATGTAATCAGTGGAACAATATCCCTCGAGATCTTTTTAAGAAGAGCAAGAGGGATGGAATAAAGAGGTGAAGCAGATTTAAGATGATGAATTGCAGTAAAGACATCATGGTCAGAGAAGGTAGGAAAAAACAGACCAAATAGT
Organism: Ambystoma mexicanum; assembly: GCF_040938575.1. NCBI lineage: Eukaryota > Metazoa > Chordata > Amphibia > Caudata > Ambystomatidae > Ambystoma > Ambystoma mexicanum. The sequence goes on along the minus strand of NC_090930.1, from coordinate 92,438,213 downwards.
TAGACGTGACAGAGAAAGAGAGGGAATGAAAGACTACCCAACAGCGTTGCTAATATTCTGACAAACAGTTTCAATTTTGGTTCAGAAAGAAGCCAAAGAGAGAATCTCAAAGAACCAGAGAGGGTGTAACCTATGATCCTGCCTCAGCTGCAGAGGACAAAGGGTGGACCAAATCAAGCAGTGGTTTAGGCTGCTTGATGGCTGCCTCTACCTTCAAACTGAAAAATGATTGTTTGGCAGAGACAATAGCCTTCTTATAAGATGCCGTAATAGGTCGAAAGGAGGTTTTATCCGCCAAAGAGTAATAGGCTCTCCACTTCATCTCTGACTGCCTGCAAAGAAGTGTATGAGTCGTAAGTTCATCAGAGAACCAGGGCTCAGAAGGACGATTTTTCTTTTTTTGGAGCCTAAGGGGAGCCAAAGAGTCAGCTACCACATGTAAGGTTGCATCCAATGTTAGCAAAGAGCAGGGCGTATCCTGAGCACATTGCGAAGTGAGGGAGTCTACAAGATCAGAACTAGAGACGCGATGCCAACTACGCTTAGGAACAGCTTGTTTAACCACAGGCAACGTAGGGCCCAGTAGTGGAATACAAAAGGGCACCACAAAGTGGTCAGTCCATAGTACTGGGAAGGAAGGGAGGATGGTAGTAGAAGCCTCCGGGGCAAAAACAAAATCCAGAACATTGCCCTGCTGATGAGTAGGGTCACCAACCAGCTGAGGGAAGCCAAGGTCAGACATAAGGGCTAAGCAATTGGAGACCTGCCGGAATAGTTGTGCTAAGTGGGAGATTAAAGTCTACCACAATTAAAAGGTTGGGATATTTGAGTTGGAGTTCAGATGGAAACTCCACACAGAAAGTAATATGTGGGCCCAGGGGTATACAGACCACAAGAATAGGCAGTGTGGAAATGGGAGATAGTGAAATACGAGCCAGAAGACATTCCATCTATAAGGTGTGATCAGGCATAGTGCAAGCCATTTTAGGAATATCCCTTGGCATTATAGCCACCCCCCACCCCCTGGATGAATAGAGGAACGATCAACATGGATAAACTCATACTTAGGGTCTAGTGCTTGAATTATAGATGGACCTGACTTATCACAGAGCCAAGTCTCCATCCGGATCAAAAGATCAGGTTGAGAAGTGTAGACCAAGTCATAGCCAGACCCACCAGCTTATTGCGATTTTGCGATTTTGCGATCCCGCAAAATGCTGTGAAAACGGCAGTTTTGCGCAAAATGCCGCAAAAATGGCCGTTTTGTGCAAAAACAGCATCTTAAAAAAAAATGTACTTTTTTTTTTTAAAGTAATCTGCAAAAATTACTGTTTTGAAAAAAAGAATCCTCAGGGTGCCAGGTTCTCAACTTTTTTTTTTTATTATTTACACAAGAAATGAAATCACTTGTGCCCCAAAAATTGCAGCCCAATCCACAAGGGACACATGAATGGGCACATTTTATATGCGCGCCCATTCAGATGGCCTTTTTCACCTCCTTGATCAAATAAAGTGGCGTTTCTGTCAATTTAAAAGCACATCCCTCATTTCCAAGCAAGATGCACTTTTAAATGTGCAGAAATTGTAGGCAACCCTTCGTGCACGGGATGTGGGGCTGCCACTGCATGACAGGGTCTTTCCTGACCCTGTCATGCATTTCTTTTAAGGTATGAACCGCTGCTGAGTCGCTAGCCATTCTGTTCCTCAAACTGGATAAAAATGCATTTTTTGGGTCACATTTTACAGCGGCAGGCACCTAGAGTGCCTGTCCCTGTGAAAGGCGCTGGGAGCTTGCAGAACACTGTCGGGAGAGCGATTCTATTCAAAGTACTGCCCATTTTGATGACAAAAATCTATCGATTGTTACAATTTGACCAATTTCGTCCAGTACTATTCGATCGATTTTTATAAATACTGAACATGTGTTGCGGGGGTGTCACCCTCTCCCCTTGTTTAGTATTTTTGGTCTAGGGTGGTTGCAGAAGTGTTTTCCCCTTTTTCCTCAAAATTGGAGGCGGGGACAGAAAAAAAAAGAAAATAACAAAAAAGGGACCCTGCGGAGTCGGATTCGACCCGCGTTAGAGAGACGGATCCGACCCGCGTTAGAGGGACGGATCTGGCACCACAGGGTTGCAGGGGAAGCAGCAGCGACCAAGCAGTTAAGTAGGGGAGGGGGTCGGGTGTTGGTGAAAGGTACATTTTGGGTTGTTTAGCTGAAGTGTAAATCAATTTGCAGCAAAATTGACTACGGTCAATTCCACCGCAAATAATTACACTTCGGTCAAACAACCCAGAACACCATTTAAGGCAGCTGCCAGCGCACAATTTGCGCTACAGCTCAAGCCTGTGGAAATGCGCCGGTCACCTTTGAGAATAAGGTGACCTGCTCATTTCCAAAAATGGGTTGTCTAAAAATAGCATATCCTCCGTACTTTTTTTAAATGCCCCATCATTTGAGGAACTGGGTCAAAATCTACATTTAAAAAAAAAAAATGGTTACACTATGAGAGAGAGGGAGAGTGATGGGTGAGATGTGAAGTGATGGGCAAGAAAGCAGAGGGAGAGCAGTGGGTCAGAGGAGGAAGTGCTGCACAAGAGAGCAGAGGAAGCAGTGATGCGGTGGGCCAGAAATCTGAGAGCGTGCAGAGGTACAGAAAGTAGAGGAAGCGGTTGGCCAGAAAGAGGCAGTGAGCTGCAGATTGGGAAAAAGGATGAGGGAAAAATGTGATAGAATGGGAGAAAAGATGCAAGATGCAGAAGCAGCACAAAAGAATGAAGGACTGTATCTTGAGGGAGGAATTGTAGAGTGTAAGGTGTGAGTTGGGAGTATGATTTGGAGTGTAGCAGGGGCTGGGCAGTGCAAATTGTGACTTGACAGTGTGACATAGCACGTGAATATTTGTATGACAGAGTGAGAGGTTAAGGAATGTAAGTTGTGATGGAGAGTTGGTGAGATGTGTGTGGGTGTTTGGGGGATTGGAGAACATAGAAGGGGAATATTTTCAGCATTACAATTGATAATGATCAATTTAGTTAATACTATTAAATAGGCATGAACATTAAACCAGAAATGTAGCCAAATCAAACACTGTTCTGCCAAGCCAGAGACATCTGGGACTCTTCCTATTAAACTAATACAAAAGATACATAATAATGATACCCTGGCTCTCTTCTAGCCTTGCACTCTGCCTATTTCCTGCAATGTGACAATCTTACACCCTCCGGTTAATACAAAATGTCCTGCAGAAATGCCGCAATAAATAAAGGTTTGTGCCGCAAAATTTGCCATTTCATGCCGCAAAATTTGCCATTTCATGCCGCAAAATCCTGGAAGGTCTGCATAGCAGTCCCGAGATTCAGCTACCAATGAGCAGTATTTGGCGAGCATGAACGTTTGTCAGTTAATAGAAAGTTTGCTTTCTCTCACCATCTTCAGTTACATCAGGTCCATTTCTTCCTGTATCAATCTCCAGCTTTCTCAATACTGTCACCATTGCTACATCTCTTCTATCCACATGTCCTTTAATCTTCCAACTGCTTTTCACCAACCCTCCCATCTCCAGTACTCTCTCACCATATCTCACCTTTGAGGACACACCTAGTTGGTGAATCTTCTCTTAACTGCCATATCAGTTTTCCTCTATCGCTAACTTCTCCTTCACTACCTCTACCGTAGTCGATCCTTAGTACCCTCCTTTTTACATTCTATTCCTCCTCTCTAGCTTAAATAATCTCATCCTTGGGAATCTGTATTAAAAATGTCCCTCATGGTCTGGTAATCCCCCTCTCTTTTACCCTGCAACCCCCCCCCATCTCCACCTCCCTGTACACTGTGTTACTGGATTGTGCTACCTCCAGACAAGGTTTCATTTCCTGGCCACTAACATATCAACTTGGCTTCCCTCTCTTACATAGCATTCACTGCTACAGGAGCTAGGCTTAACCTTCCCAAAACCTGGAAAAACAGGTCTCACCACAGCATCCACTCTTCCAAAACTCTGATTTCCATTGGAGTTCTCAGCAGGCTAGAAGACTGTTCCAACATGCTCTTGAGGCCACTCATGTATTCCTTTATCATGCTCAGCCCATCTGTGTGCAAAACTGTTATGCAGATTGGCCAGGAAATCTCTATTCAAATTCCTTCTTCTGGTCTTGATATCCATCCACTGTCTGCCATCAGATACCCACTCTCTGCCCCCTTAGTTACCCTGGCCCACCCTGCACTACCTCCTTGTTTCTGTCGCTTAACTTCTTGCCCATCTTCTGCCACCCCTAACCTAATATTAGGGCAATACCATAACTTTGCTTTCAGAATGACTCTGCACGTTCTGCCTATAGACAATCGATTTTGAAGAGAGTAGTGTTAGTGGGCACTGATTGCAGAGAGGGCTCCTGGCGTCACCTACTTCTTTTCAAATTGTGACTTGACAGTGTGACATAGCACGTGAATATTTGTATGACAGAGTGAGAGGTTAAGGAATGTAAGTTGTGATGGAGAGTTGGTGAGATGTGTGTGGGTGTTTGGGGGATTGGAGAACATAGAAGGGGAATATTTTCAGCATTACAATTGATAATGATCAATTTAGTTAATACTATTAAATAGGCATGAACATTGAACCAGAAATGTAGCCAAATCAAACACTGTTCTGCCAAGCCAGAGACATCTGGGACTCTTCCTATTAAACTAATACAAAAGATACATAATAATGATACCCTGGCTCTCTTCTAGCCTTGCACTCTGCCTATTTCCTGCAATGTGACAATCTTACACCCTCCGGTTAATACGAAATGTCCCGCAGAAATGCCGCAATAAATAAAGGTTTGTGCCGCAAAATTTGCCATTTCATGCCGCAAAATTTGCCATTTCATGCCGCAAAATCCTGGAAGGTCTGCATAGCAGTCCCGAGATTCAGCTACCAATGAGCAGTATTTGGCGAGCATGAACGTTTGTCAGTTAATAGAAAGTTTGCTTTCTCTCACCATCTTCAGTTACATCAGGTCCATTTCTTCCTGTATCAATCTCCAGCTTTCTCAATACTGTCACCATTGCTACATCTCTTCTATCCACATGTCCTTTAATCTTCCAACTGCTTTTCACCAACCCTCCCATCTCCAGTACTCTCTCACCATATCTCACCTTTGAGGACACACCTAGTTGGTGAATCTTCTCTTAACTGCCATGTCAGTTTTCCTCTATCGCTAACTTCTCCTTCACTACCTCTACCGTAGTCGATCCTTAGTACCCTCCTTTTTACATTCTATTCCTCCTCTCTAGCTTAAATAATCTCATCCTTGGGAATATGTATTAAAAATTTCCCTCATGGTCTGGTAATCCCCCTCTCTTTTACCCTGCAACCCCCCCCCCCATCTCCACCTCCCTGTACACTGTGTTACTGGATTGTGCTACCTCCAGACAAGGTTTCATTTCCTGGCCACTAACATATCAACTTGGCTTCCCTCTCTTACATAGCATTCACTGCTACAGGAGCTAGGCTTAACCTTCCCAAAACCTGGAAAACCAGGTCTCACCACAGCATCCACTCTTCCAAAACTCTGATTTCCATTGGAGTTCTCAGCAGGCTAGAAGACTGTTCCAACGTGCTCTTGAGGCCACTCATGTATTCCTTTATCATGCTCAGCCCATCTGTGTGCAAAACTGTTATGCAGATTGGCCAGGAAATCTCTATTCAAATTCCTTCTTCTGGTCTTGATATCCATCCACTGTCTGCCATCAGATCCCAACTCTCTGCCCCCTTAGTTACCCTGGCCCACCCTGCACTACCTCCTTGTTTCTGTCGCTTAACTTCTTGCCCATCTTCTGCCACCCCTAACCTAATATTAGGGCAATACCATAACTTTGCTTTCAGAATGACTCTGCACGTTCTGCCTATAGACAATCGATTTTGAAGAGAGTAGTGTTAGTGGGCACTGATTGCAGAGAGGGCTCCTGGCGTCACCTACTTCTTTTCATGGGACCCTGAAGCAAACAACAACACATATCACGCAGTGATGCCAAAGTTGGCAATCAGAGGGAATTGGCCTACTGAGGCAACGTTCAAGCTATTTTCAAGATGGTGACAGCAACTGTGAAACCACACTGAGCAGAGCTGCAGGGTGTTCCAGTACACAAACTAAGCCAACTGTGGAAATAGTCGTTTGCTCGAGTTTTATCAATCCACAGACAGATTTGCAAGTGTTATACATGTGTCATTGATCACACAGTGAAATTGCCCTGCCTCAGCTGTGCTTGCTTATTTGGGGTGGTAAAAATACGAATGCAGAATTGTAGTGGAGGCTAATTCGGAATACAGATCGGAAGAGATGAGAAGAAGAAGAAGAAGAAGAAGAAGAAGAAGAAGAAGAAGAAGAAGAAGAAGAAGAAGAAGAAGAAGAAGAAGAAAAGAAGAAGAAGAAAGGAAGAAGAAGAAGAAGAAGAAGAAGAAGAAGAAGAAGAAGAAGAAGAAGAAGAAGAAGAAGAAGAAGAAGAAGAAGAAGAAGAAAAGGAAGAGGAAGAGGAAGAAGAAGAAGAAGAAAAGAAGAAGAAGAAAAGAAGAAGAAGAAGAAGAAGAGGAAGAAGAAGAAAAGAAGAAGAAGAAGAAGAAAAGAAGAAGAAGAAGAAGAGAACAAAGAGGCAAAGGCGAGGAGGAGATAGGTTGGAAAGGAGAAACAAAGACAGAAGAAGAATGGAGTGGGAACGAAGAGGAGGTGACAATGAAAAAGTGACATGAAGGAGGGAGAGTCAAGACCAAAGAAAAGGGAAAATGGAGGAAAGGTTGTGGAAGAAGTGCATCAGTACTGTGAACATTCCCATATGCCTCTAAATGGGCTCTCGTCACCTAAACAGAAGTTTCAATATCAGGAAAGATAATCCTAGCCAAAGTAGTACGGCTGTATCAGAATTAAGCAATACTCATCTGTTACGCTCTGGCCTTTAACTCGGAGCCTGTGCTGTTACCACCAATTCCAGCCTATAGACCGGGTGATTATTGCAATAGCACCCCAGGTTGCCAATCCGGTAACCCGGGATGCTAAGACCAATGTATTTTCTTTTAATGTAAGCTGCGTTCCATTGATTGAAAGAAAATTCTATCTTAAAATGGCTGCTATGGATCAGGATGGCGGGGATCCGTACAGAGCCCCTCTTCCCTTTCCATTCCAGCCAGGATGGAGATGGAGATGCAGCAGCAGCAGTGTGTGGCACTGCCGCTGAAGAAAAAAGGCAAGTTAGGGTTGGAGGGACTGGGAATTTAACATGAAGGGAGGGCGGGGAGAAGATGGTGGGCGGAGGTATTCCATCACGTTGCTTGGAACATGGACCTGGATCATGAGATGCAGCGATCTAAGCAACCTGATTGGTTGCTCACCACGCCCTGGGTGCTAATGTTAAGTCCCTGGGTAAGGTGGGGAGATTTTCTTTCAGAATCCACACTCTAGAGTAAAGGGGAGAATCTATAAATAAATAAACCCTCCCCAAGGCTGTTTCTGTGACAAGGGGAGTACTATGTGTAAGAATATACACAGTCCCAATCACTTTTGTGTGTCCTAATATAGCCGACGAAGAAAAATACATAATGATAAGTGTTCATTTCCCGCAGTGGGAGAAATCATTTCTCAGAGGGAAGGTCCAATTAAGAATAAATGATGCCGGGAAAACCCTTTTACGCAATTAAATCACTCAAACAATGTTTTCAAAGTGTGAGGATGCATTTTTGATGCAGGCGCAAACAGACCTGGAAAGAGGAGTTAGATCCTGATAGCAGTGTCACATGAGCCTTGTGGACAGTGAGATGCATGCTATCATTTACTGCCCCAAATATGAAGAAATGCATAACAATTCCAAGCGGGATCTCTCCGGGGGCAGAGATTTCTAAAGTGTCCACTGGCCATGCATTAGAAGGCCATTCAGTCTTTTTTTGTTTCTTGCAATGTTGTGAATTGCAGTACTCCTACATTCAAAAGGAAAAAGCAAAAACTACAAGTCCCAGAGTTCAAATGAAAAAAAAAAAATACAGTGCTGGATGATATTCTCACGCATTTTGAATTAGAAACTTGAGAGCTCTAGGAGCTTCAAGGCAATGCAGATTCTGTTGGACGTTTCCACAGTCTTTGCAGGAGAAACAGGCTGCAATTTGAGTGTGCAATGGATTTAGAGACCCAAAGGGTCTGATTCAGAGAAAAAGCACAAAATCCCTGCACACAACTTGGCACTTACCTTCACACAAAAGTATGTTTTGCGCATTCTGTGTATTCATGGAATTTGAACCGTAAAGTAACTCTAGACGCAAAGAAAATAGAATAGCACTCGGAACGCCCATGACACACCCCCATGCAAGCCAAAACCAGCGACATATACCAACCTTTGCATCTACCTTTGCGACTACCTTTGCCCCACCATCCTGCACCCCGGCAAAACTGCACGTGGCCCGCATAAGTCAAGGCTGCACCCCAGCAAAAATGCACATGGCTGCCAATGAGTTAAGGCTGCACCCTGGCGAAAGTGCGCGTGGTGCCCCGTAAGTCAAGGTTTCACCACAGTGAAACTGTGCCTGGTTGCCTCGTAAGTCAAGGCTGCACCCTTATGAAATTGCATGCACTACCACCGTAAGTCAAGTCTACAACCCGGCGAAACTGCGTGTGGTACCCCCGTAAGTCAATACTGCACCCCGGCAAAACTGTGTACCGTCACCCCTACTCACAAGAGCCTTTGATTACCAGGTCCAAATGCATGGGTTATGGGAAGCTGGCACTCAGGGGGGCACATGTTGTAGTGTTTTTGAGTGCATGGCTGTGTTGCCTGCTCTGACCATGTGTTACTTAGCTCTTCTGAGGCTTTCTACAAGGAAAGATGGTTGCTGATATTCAAGGGAACAGTGCTGGTGGCCACCATGCAACTCATTATCAGTATACGCTGATTTGTACAACTACGGAGGGGAGCATGAATAGACTCCTGGGTACAGCAGGAGTAGATGTGTATAGTGAGCATTATTGTTGTCAGGGAATGTGTTGGCCACTCCACCAGTATATTGTTGTGAGACACACATAAGGTGGCCAGGGCAGGGCTTTAATGTTGAGCTGTGCCTTTCTAATTGTGTATTCCTTTTTGTTGTTGGTGGACTGCATGCATAATAGTTGGTGTGGAACCAGGCAAAGGGGGTTTGGGGGGACACAAGGTGGACAAGACAATTTTACTAGGTATTGTGTCAATTAGATTGTGGAAGTGTGCAACAAGAAGTGCAGGGGGGAGGGTACAGGGAGAAGTGCACCCACACCAGCAGGGCCCTGATTTAAGTGCAAGGAAGGCTGGGACTAGAGGGGGCAATCCCAGCCCGGTAGTGCAAGATTAAGCAGGCGGCAGTGCAAGATGGGCCAGGTGGCAATTGCAAGGGGACTGGTTGGGGGGGGGGCTGGTGCCCTGCACGACTCAGAGGACACTGAGCTGCCAGTCAGTAGACAGAGCAGGAAGGGTTTGCAGGGGAGAGAGAGCGCGAGAAAGAAGAGGAGAAAAGGAAGGTCTCAAGGAGCTTCCAGAAGAAAAGGAGATCCAGCTCAAGACAGAGAGAGGCAGGGAGGCCATTCCAGTGGGAGATACATGCAGAGGAGAGAGATCTATCCCACATTCTCTGCTTGGAGAAGTGTCTCACCCGCATATAATTAAAAGTAGACAGGCAGAAGGCTATAAGAGGAAGGTTCTTGGGAAGGGAGAGTTGAAGGTAGTGAGTGCCACAGCCTTGTGTGTGATTCAGAGGGTCTCAAACTTAATCCGTACATTCACCGGGAGCCAGTGGAGGGATTTTAGATGCAGTCCCTGGGCTTGAGGCCAAGGATAAGTCTTGCAGTCCTGTTCTGGATGAGTTAAGGAGGGCGAAGAGTAGAGCTAGGCAGATTGAGAAAGAGGCTGTTGCAGTAGTCAAGTTTAGAGAGATCCAAGGCTCTGGAGACAGTGAGCTACTGCGGGAAGGTGAGAAAAGGGAGAATATCTCTGAGGAGGTGCAGCTGGAAATGGGCCTTCCTGGCAAGTTCTGTGATGTTTGGTGAAAAGGAGAGAGTGGAATTGAATATGACCCCAAGGTTTTTTGTCTGACATGAGGGTGAGGGCAGATGGCCCAAGGAGGGCGGCCAGAGTTAGAGAGGAAAAGGGGTACCAAGGATCCCAATGAGAAAGATCTCAGACTTACAGAAATGAAGGCAAAGATTATTAGAGGTACACCATACCTGAATATCAGATATCATGGATGAGCAAAGAGGAGAATGAGGCTGAGGGTAGCCTTAAAGAGAGCTGGGAGTCATCTGCATAACACTGAAAGTTAGAGGAAAACAAAGAGATCAGGAGGGCCAAAGGTGCCAGATAGAGATGATAGAGCCCTGAGGAACACCACATGTGGAGATAGAGGTGGTGGAGAGAAAGGGCCCACGCTGATTACATGTAGCCTCTACCTCAGACCGTTTGGCCAACCAAGGGCATGGGTGGTGACTATGGCTGAGGGTGATGTCCCTCCTGCATCTCTTCTGGTGCGCCACGCAGTGTGGCAACATTGTACAAGACATGAGCTGCCATGATGATTCTGTATACTACTGGTAGGGCATATATCAATACCCCAACAGAGTGGTCAAGGGAGCAGGAAAGTGACTTCAGCAACCCAAATGTGTGCTCCGTTGTACCCCTAGTGGCTATGTGAACTGTGGTGTACCTGCGAGAGCAGGTATGCACTGTCACATGCAAAAGTGTAAATGGTTATTGGCATTGCTTGTCATGTTGTAAGAAGATTCAATTCAACACTACAGCTAAGTCAATGCCTAGTCTGGGATACTGAATGGAAACCCTTATTGATATATCTTTATGTCCAGTTCATGAGTTCTGGATGACTACCCCTATATAACACCCCTCTCTTAGAATCCCCCTGGCCCCACTGAGCCAAGAAGTAGTTCTGTTTTGCAAGTTTAAAAGGTTTATTTGAGAAATAAAACAAAATATAGATACCACGCTTTTATAATAAATTAATAATCGATATCGCCCTTATAAATATAATGTTAATCAACAATGGGTAATCTGACACTAGCACACTTCTTTATAATCAATGAGGAGTTAGTATAGGATGGATAAAGTAGCAAAATACTTTTATGATTTCAACAAAACAAGCAATCACTTTTCTTTGACAATTCACCCCCCCTTTATGCAATGTAAGGAGATGAAGAGGAGAGCACACAGTTCTTAGAAATGCAATCAAATATAATTCAGTTCAATTCCCCCCCAGCAACTTAGAGAAATCCGGTATGAGTTTTAAAACACCGTCCCAAGTGCTTTGAATGTGGTGGCAAGGAAGTGAAAAATATGCCGAAAATGGTTTTAATTCCCTTTAGGAGGTTCAGGGTGAGTGAGAGATACTTGGGATGAGTTCAGGCTCACTTTAGCAATGATTCAGAGATGGTGATTAAGAGGCAAACAAATTTTTAGCAAGGAAAGAAATGACTGCTGTTGGTTACACGTGGCTGGATTTTTAACCAAATCGCAAATCGCTGTAAAATTCGCGAGTGCGTGAATCGTGATTATGGCAAAAGTATAAGGAGTAGCAAGTTGATTCTAGGTTCGTTAGAAAGCTGAGATTCTAAGCTGTCAGATGAATTTTGTTCCTAGCCCAAACGGTTCCAGAGATACGGACGATTAAATAAAGGTAGTTTTTCGGATTTAAAGTAAACTCAAAATGACAGGTGACAGCTATGCAGCTGCAGAATTGACAAGTGACAGTGGTGCAGCTTTACAAAATGACAAGTGACAACTTCTAGGAGGCAGTTCTGGTTAGATTAAAATAGTTTGGATTAGATTATTTTAAACTAAGAACTTATTTCTGTCACAATCTGACCAAAGTACTCACAATATATTTTGGAAGGACTGGACCTCGTCACGGATCTGATCAATTAGGCTAGCGGCACTTCACAGCGATCTGGGTCACTGGTTCTGCAGTTGTGCATGGTCTGGTCTGGCACTGGTCTGGTCTGTCCGGATACAGCGGTCTCTGCACGGCTCCTGGATCTCTGCACTGGTCCTGGCAAAAGTTCTTGGCAAGGGATTCAAGCAGCTCGCCCGGCTGTGAGTAGCTTGCAATGATTTGAGGCCTGCTGCAGAGAATTCAGCTTGTGGTTTTAGGCCTCTGATTTAGGTTCTAAAGTATAAGTTCTAGGTTCTGGAGTATGTAGCTGGAGTCAGTCTGGAACTGGTATCTTCTGGATGTTGTGTGCTCCGGCAAAATGCTCCGCAGCAACTGGATTTGAATCTCCTCTCTAGCTTCCAGTGGCTCTTTTTATGTCTTTTGAAAGTGGGTGTGTGCGCAGCATCACTAAGCCAGCCCCTCTCTCAACTGATCATTGGTCAAGCTTTTCTCTCTTCCTTCATAGGGGAAAGGAAATGTGAGTCATGGTGATGCTGTTTTATGGCCTGCAGAAAGGACACTCCCCTGTCAAATTGCACACAAATCTATATTTGACCCAAATACATATTCCACAGATACACAGTTGTTTGTCATTGCATACACACATCATGCATTACTGATGGGAGGCACTGTTCCGACCCTGGCGTTTCTAGGAGCTTGGGTAAAGAAATGGCAACTTTTTGCGCTTTTCAGTAGCTTTCCCCATATCGGATTTTTCTCCAAATTTATACAATTGTGTGCAAGGCATGTGGGCATTTAGATAAGGAAGTGTCAGATTTTTAACATGCATACAATTAGAGTAACAGCCTCTTTTCTGCTCGTAAACCCCCAGATCATACCACCGGGTCCTAAAACCTCTTAAAATGTGGGCAGAAAAATCACAAGAATTATGGTATCATTTAGATAATTTTGACAAGTCTGCACCATGAGTTATACATCTTTCTTAAAATCATATTCTGGCCAACAGGGGTGTGTCTTCCCAGGTCACATGGTGGAGAAACCAGTCTATCCACTTTCTTTAAGCTCAGCCTGTCCTCAGAGGGGGCTGCCCCTCCCCGTTTCTGCCAAGAGGAAGACACTTTATGACCCCCCGAATAATCCATCTGCATGAGTCAAGGAAGGGCTTTGTTCAAAAGGAAGCCATTTACGACTCCCCCAATAAACCATCTAAATCAAACTTACAATTTTTACACATGCAGCTAGAATGCTGATTCTAAGTTCAAAACTATGACATTTCAACAGTGACAAACTATGGGACACTCAAAAGTAGGTCACTCATTTATTCTAAACATTTCGATTTTAGTGTCTTTCAGTTCAGTTTAGCACTCAGCCAGTCTTGTTATCAACATTATTTTGGGCTCTTCATCTTCCCAGATTTTGTAGGCATACAAAACTTCATTCTGCCAGATGTCTGCTGGTGTTCAGTGAGATTTTTGGATGTGTTGCAATGTTTGAAAATAGGCATTTTGAGCTGGCATTCAGAGAAACCAAAGGTAATTTTAAAGCGTTTTTTTTTTTTTAACAGGCGCTGCTGTTTTACCTTTGGCACCCATTCCACTCATGGCACCCCGGCCCATCCTGCTCGCACTGGTGGGTGGCAAGTTAGGCAGCCATTTTGGTGTGCGCACAAACTGCGTGGTTCTCCTGGATTCTGGCGCACATGTGGGCTTTGTGGCCATCTTGGATTTTCTAAGCCCACAGCACCAAATGTTGCAGCATGATAGCTCAAACGTGGGTCAGGACACCCAACAATGTTCAGTTCTTAAGTGTGTCCCATGACTCCACACATGTGCATGACAGTTAATACTCACCAATGAGCCAGGTGTTGCCAAATGTTCCTGATGCCAGGGCCGGTACAGGTATCAGGTAATATTATCCCCATATAAATGGTCGCCGTAAATAATATCGCCGGGAAAAGGTCGCGGCAATATTATATGGGTGATCATATATATGGGGACAGAAGCAAAAAAAAAAATGTAAAAAAAGAAAAAAAAAGTTTGGGGGTTGCGGGGGTGTCCCCCGCATGTTGCATTCAATAATGTCGCCAAAAAAACGGCTATTTTTCGGCGATATTGTTGCATGGCGAGATTTTTGTGGCGACATTATTACATTGAACCCCGGTACATTGGTGCCTGTTGGTAAATGAAGCTGTCATTGTGTTCCAGGGAAATTGGCATTGCCATTGACTTGTATTATGAATCAGTTTGTTTCCTAGATGACCTGTGCTTTCTGTTGCGGCAAATGTGCTTCATCAATCTGGGTAGCTGTAGGGTGACGTGTGCAGTCAATAGCTCCAAACACATGTGGGAAGTGTGCTATGCCATTTAACTCATGGAACATAATCTACCTTTCCTACACTGTCGCACGTGATGTGACGCAGGCCAAAAACCTGTGATGGCAGCAGGTTTGCGTGACCAGAAATATGCCACCACCAATGGCAGTGGTGTGCTGAAAGGAGCCTGTGGCTTTGAAATGGAGGGCTGTCAGCATCTTCTCCATGGGTGTGATGGTATGGGAGCAGATGGTGGGTGATACAAGGGCTTGCTTCCACTCCCTGACCAGGACTAGGATGACATGGGGTTGGACCATGTACCTTGCATACACATGGTCGTGTGGCATCCCAAACAGCGTGGTGCGTGTTGAACAATCTGTACCCTAGGCTTCCTCCTCCTCCTTCTATGGCCATGTACGAAGGCTCACTGAATATACCTTCATTCATCCCGGCAGAGCGACATTTGAATGATGTGCATTGCATGCTTAATACCCGTTGGGTCCTTTGTGCATTGTACTTTGTATCTCCTATCATGTGGCAGTGAGATCAAAAGGTCTGCGTGTATCTTTTCCTGATGTGACGTTGCGCATTCAAATCCATGAATTTGGTTATGTTTTCACTTCACTGACCGTGCAATTTCTTTGTGTGGCCCTTCCCTCAACACGCCCACATTATTCCTTGTTCTTCCTCATTTTGTCTGGAGAATGGGGAATTTGCATGTTCCACCCCCTATTTATTTCTGTGCATAGGCCCGTCCCACACTCTGTGTGGAGTGTCGGGCAAAGCGCTCGACTGCAGGCAAAGATGTGACAGACCCACACAAATTCCTAGAAATACATGCAAAACCTTATCCATGAACCGGGAAAAGGAGATTTGCATGCTGAAAAGTGCAAAAAGTCACTTTTCTGTGTGAAATAAATTCCATGAATCAGGCCCAAAGACTGATTTGTGAAGCCTTGGCAAAGTTTTGAAGATCGGTTAGTAATGGCAGTAGAGCATCATTAAATTGAATTTAAAACAGTCGCAGTCCCCCTTCTACCCTCCCCCATTCACTACACTCCCACGCATACACTCCTTTCTTTAATCTGCGATTGTGAAACAAGATGATTTTAATTAAAAGAGCCACAGTGACAGCCGACACGAAGCTGTGCCTGCTTCCAAGATGGATTAAATAATTGCAAGTCTAAGTTCTGGAGGCATGTTGCTTTTCCTTGTTTGAAACCTCAGGAATGTAATTGGCGTGTTCAAGGAGGAACAATAATTCATTAGCAGAAATGCAGGGCGGGAGAAAGAGGGGGCTGGAGTCCTCCTTCTACTCTGGAGGAAGCTGGCTTTCTTTTAGTGTGGCTTTTGTTGGTGGTGTATCAGCCGTGACGCATTCTATGTGTTTGTCATCTCATTTCTTTGACGCTCCCTGCATATTTTTTTTTCGTTGAGAGGAGGTGAGGGTGCCTAGATTGGAACTTGCTCTCAGATACCATATGACGCTGTTTGCGACGTTTTCATAATCTTTAGCTCCTTATACCTTCTCTGGCCTTCGAGGCCTCTCGTGCTAGACCCAGTGCAACACATAGTTGCCAACATGACCCGTTCCAATGCGCAAGTGCTTATCCAGCATTGTTTTTTTTCCATTTCATTCTGGAACTTGTAGTCCGAGTTTGTAAAGGGAAAAGTGGAACTACTAGTCCCAAAATGCAAATAAAAAATTGCCTGGGGTAGCAAAAGTGACACCACTCACCTGATGACATCAATGGTAGTGGCATCACATAACGTTTCAAACGTTTTGCATAACAGGGAGTGACATTGCAGATACATACAGAATGTAACGGGTTTGTGATTGATAAAATAACTATAGCTACCTACACAACAATTGCATAAATGGGTTGGACCTTTACATACGTAGTGTGATGTTATGCCAGTGTTACAAACACTAGATGCAGCATAGGCGGGGGGACATATGGCAATAAAGCCGTATATGGAGCATTCATGCCGTATCTCCTCACATGCCAGTATAGCCATCATGTGCTAAATACAGCTCCACATTCGCAGGTGACTGAGGCCATATACACTGACAGCCTCAATTCATTAAAATAGTCCACCAACGTTACCCCGGACATGCTGTGGGGTCCCGTGTATGTAATTGTAAACCTTCAAGAGGCAGCCAGGAACATGAAAGAATAAAAGCGAGGCAAACACGCGTCTCTTCTCCCGTCTCCACTGACTGTAATCTCGTTCACAGGCCGCGTTTACTAGTAGATTCCTAGGGAATCTGCCTGGTCTTTGACCAGGTGCAAAACCGAGGCGGATTCCATAAGAATCCATTGTTTGTTCGCCTGCATAAACATCTCATGCAGGTGTTCAATGACACGTACTAACGGGACGGAGGAGGCGTGCACGGCAGATACGTTATCTCGACTCCTTGCCCACGCACACTGATAACAATGGGAGGCAGAAATAATTGGAGGCCAAAGAGCCTCATTAAAATGAAGGTGTGAGTGTAGTCTGTTGTCTATGGGTACTGCTGTGTATTACAGTTATAGCACCGCCTACTAGTTGTATCCAAACTCTGCAGACGATAGGCTCATATATCCGGAAGAGGCCACCATGTGTATCTTAATGGCCCAGTAATGCCACATAATGCCATATAATGCCAATGCATGTCTGAAAAGTTAGGAATGGTCAGCGTATGTGAGGGCAGCATCAACTAGGCACTGCACGTGTATGCCAGGCGTAGCATCAAATGCCCTAGTACAGCTATACATGCTTATTGAATGTCTCATTGGGCTGCTATAACCAGCATAGGTAACGTTTAGCCTCACATGTTCAGGTGCCAACTTCATGACCTCTCTTCCTCTGCCACCAGTCTTACTGGAAATGACCACTTAAGAGGTGCGTGCTGTCATGCAAAGCAGGTAGAACAGGGGTACAGTATTTCATCCTATACAGAACAAAGCAGAACTCTGCAGTTTCAAAGTACCTTGAAAATAACCTTGAAAATAGGCTCGTGTTGCTCTGCGCTCCTTTTAATTTGAGTTAGATGTCTTGTGAGAAAGCAGTGTGAGCTGCCAGAGGGCACTACACACTGGCTCTACAATATGGACATTTCATTACCCTTCTGATTTGGGAATTCAATCCCCTTTTCTCTTTGCATTTTGGGACTTGTAGTTGTTATTCCCCAATTACAAAACCAAGCTTCCATGTCCCATAATATCGAAGTATGGAAAAACCAGGACTGGATCAGGAACTCCTGAATGACATAGAGCCTGGAGGCAGTGAACATATTGATCGAAGAATTCAATCAGATCCTAGCTGGTGAGCCAATAAATTCCCAAGTACAACTTATTGATCTACAACAGGAAAACGAAGTGTGCTACATTCAGTGGTCGAAGTGAGCGGGAGCGGTCGGGAGCGGTGCTCCTCTACTTTTTTAAATTACGTTTTATAGCTCCTATACTTTTATTTTAAAAAGAAACCGTTCCGGAATGGTTTAGTTTTAAAATAAAAGTGTAGGAAGAAGTTGAAACTTGCAGTTTCAGTGCACTGCACTGAACGTTCCCCTAAACAGCAGGTGTAAGTGTCTGGGTGTGTGTATTGTGTTTGGGAGGGGGCGTGTGATGGGGTTTGTGGGGAGCGAGAGCAGTCCAGCAGGGAACATAGCTCCACTACTTCTTTTGGTACACTTCGACCACTGGCTACATTAGATACATGACACTGAAAAGTAATGTGTGGGGAAAAGCCATCAGCCTGTTTTTCAACAGTGATTAATACATGTAAGTGTGGTGCCATTTGGTAGCGAATCTCACATTTCATTCATTTCTTACCTTAGGCTCCTCTCGCGTTTCTGAGACTTCCTTCCAATACAGGAAGTAAAAACATTTCTCTGAGTCATACTCTTGAGATCGCTGCCCAAGCTGGGGGACTCAAATAAGTGTCAGGGTACCCAAGGAACAGCCAGGCATGGCAGCTGCTATCCGTTCCCACTCTCAAATGATGTCCAAGTATTACATATGGTGCCATTTCTAAACTGCAGGGGGTTGGGGGGATGGTACTTGAAAATAGGACTCAATACAAGACCACCACTGCTAGGGAGGTAAAAATACCATGCACGTGCTTTAAAATAGAATCATTGTATCCATGTAAAATAAAACCACCTCTGCAATAGGTAGATCATGAATTTACAGAGAGGAAAAATGCACAGAAGGATCTGAAATAACCCTTCTCTCGGCACCATTTCGCTTAGAACCAAATAGCACAGATGAGAATAAATATTCAGAGTCAAACTCTCTGCATGTTTTTACTCATCCGTGCCATTTTAGTAGGATTCACTGCACAGTAAACAGAGCGGAACATCTGCTGTGTGGATTGCCTCCACATATCTCTACACATGTTCCATCACACAATGTTCTGGCAAGTGAGCCCTGGATCCCTACACATTCTATGCACCCCTTTTCATGTGCATAAGGCAGGTGATGGGTGATGTCTATAAGGGATATACAGTAATTGCACCCTGCAAGTTTTTTTTTTTATAAAGCGCTCACACAGCCCGCGGGCATCGGGGTGCTGTTACAGGAATTATTATTTTTTTGTTGTTGTATCAGTTGCATATTTATAATGCGATTAAATACCCAGAGGTTTTTAAGCGCGGACTGGGGATCGAACCTGTGTTGCTTTGTGTCGTCTTGCTTCCTAGGTGAGCATGTTGCCACTGAGTTATCCTCCCGGGATAGTTGAGGAAAGTTGATCCAGTGAACACATGGGCATCATTGCACGTGTGACGGTTTGCTGATAATGGTGGAAAAAATGCCAATAATTCCAGCTCTGGCTTTTTTTACAGACTGGCACACTTCATGTTTGCTGGTGGGCACCACGGATCTCCAGGGAAGCCTGACATGTGTGTAGAGTAGGCCCCTTCCTGTAAATAATTGGTGCTACCGGTGCCAATAATTCCAGCAATCCCATCCCATGCAGCCCTATGGGACTCCATGAGAATGGAAACTTACTGGCACTCCGCCCACCTGTAATATCCCGGTAATACTGGGATATCAGGCAGCAGAGACTGGAAGGCAGGTTTGCCGATATCCCGCTGGAATTACCAGCGGCATACTGGCAAACCTATAATGAGGGCCCATGAGCTGGATGTTTGCATGGAAATCCGGGAAGTGGTCGGATTCCCTTGCAAATTCTGGCTCGATGATGCTAATCATCAAAATCTGGCAGAGTGGACCATGGGCCCCGAAGCAGAATCAGTTTATTTCAATTCATCGACCTGCACACAAATAGCTGCCTGGCCCATGCATATTACATACTGTTAGGAATGGTCTTCCTATTATCAGTTTCTCTACTTGATTAATCCCATCCTATGAATGCCTGGTGTGTGTCTGCAGGTATGAGGTCATGAATGGAATGCCAGGAGTGTGACTGACTGGAATGCTTAGTGTATGAGATTCCACTCAGGGAATTTGGTAATGATGTAGCCTGGGTGGTGGGAGCCAGTGGGCTTCCCTGTGACTATATTTCCTATCTCCTTTTCATGTACCTGATGTAACCTGATTAAAGTAACCTGAAGATCACAGCTGACTACCTGAGTATCCTTTATAAGTACCCAACTTATGAACATAACACATACCTCTGCCTTTATTTAGCAGATCATCCTATGCTTTTTCCAGGGATTTCAATGTTTACCATGCTCCTGGTTATGAATTGACCCTTCCTCCACCATTGGATTTGTGTAATTGCACACAGTGGTGGAAAAGGGACACCAGAAAGTATGATACATGATGCATGCATTCTGTTGCCCTATGTGAATCGGGCACATATGATTGACATCTAAGTTTAGAACATGTGCAAGCTCCCCTTTTCACTGGCACGACTAAATGTCCTGTGAATTAGAATCAAAGTTACCACCACAAGCAAAAGAAACTACAAATATGCAACTTTAACTTTTTGGGTGGTGGTAGAATTATTTTTCAAGTGGTATTCCCACTCATAACCATGTAGTGTTCAGTGAATGCAACACTTTCTATATTCTGCATGTGGTAAATGTGGTATCAGGTTATATAGTCGCCACCAAAAATATCGCCGTAAATATGGTCGTCAGGAATGGCAAATGGCAATATTTTTGCTGGGGATAATATTAGGAGTGGGTGTTCTGGGCGTGGCCCCTGCTCCTTTTTAAATAATAAAATACAAGGGTTGCGGGGGTGTACCCCCGCAGGTTCCATGCCTTAATATCACGCAAAAATATGGCAATATTTTTGTATGGCGATATTTTTGCAGGGATACTCATGGAACCGCAAATGTTGCATGTGTTCCTACGTTCAATATTATAATTATTATTTTGTATTTATTGAGCATGGACCTAACTTCGAGAAGCAACATAGCTTTTTACAGAGGTATACAACAATACAGATACATAACAGAGTGCTTTACAGAAGTGTACAACAGTACAGATGCATAACAAAGTGCTTTTCAATGGTAACAACACAACATATATACAGCGGGTGGTAGTTGACAGAGGCCACAGAGGAGGAGTACAGCTGTACCGGATGGCGGGCAGGAGAATGGTGGGTGTCCATTAGTGAGTCAGGCAGCACAAGGGACAACATGATGGCCTAGGTGTTGATGACCTAAATTATAATGGTGAGTACCTGTAAACTCTAACCAGGCTCTCACCTTCCAGACACAGGGTGGGAGGAGACCAGGAAACTTAGTCTGAGATTAATTATAAACTTGTGGAACACTACTTACCTCCTGACTGCGAGCCACTTAAGTAATAATAAGTAATACATTTTACTTTTACTAGCAAAGCTGATAAGTTGCTTCAACACACATATGACTCTGAATGAATTATAGAGAGAAGGTACTGAATTTATATATTGTTTATGTTCAAAATATACCATCTGTCTCCTCCAGAGAGGGGTGATACTTCCCTACAACTTTCCGTAATACATAAACAATGTAATATGGTTATAAAAAATGCTCAGGAGATAGAAAGAAAAATATGGCCTAAACATATCTATATATACAAAATAAAGTTGTGTTTGTATTTGTGTTTGTATTTGGCCTTGATCCTGGGGACATACATCCTCATGAATGATGAGGCCTGGCATCATGAATTTTGCATGGAATATTATTTATTTCATTGGCAAATTAAGGCAATTATTTCCAGCTTGATAGGTCATTCCGTTCCCGAGATAATTCACTTTTTAAAGTTTTTCTCAATTACGTTTTGTTGTTTTCTGCGCGCCATCTACAGGTCATTTGTAGAAAATGCACATCATCATCGCGCTGTCAGTGCTAAACTGGTCTTGCGTTATTTTTTTTCACATTTTGGTGAGAGAGTGTAAGTGTGTCTTTCTTTTCAATTATTTGTTTTGCAATAAACTCGATACATGATCATTTCACTAATTAATAGAATACCACATGTTTCTATTCCTCCGATTTAAATTCTCACACAAATATCATATGTGTATGTTTACTCCGATTATTTGCAGTGTGTGTTTAGCAGCAAAAATGGCCACTACTTCTAACAACACTGCAAATAATCAGAGAAAGCCTACAAATATGGTATTAACTTGAACATTTCAATCAGAGATAAATAAATATTTGGTGTTATAAGTGACTTCAATCCAGCACTCAAATTTACAGGCCGATTCATGGAATTCCTCACAAAAGTGTCACACGCGGCTGGCGCACAGCGTGCCCATGCGAATGTCTGCGCCAGCCGCGTGCGATAAAATCAATTCCCGCGCACAGCGTATTCACGGATTCTCGCCTCCAAAAGCAGACGTGGCGCAGAGTGGCGCAGCGACCCTGCAGCAGCGCCAGTTACGCCCCCAAGAACGCCCTCGCGCAAGGAAAAGCCATCAAGATCGCAAAACCATCGCAAAGGGCTGCGCCAACCCTGTACCAGTTTACCGGACTGGCAAACAGCAAACGTAAAGCGGGGAACGTGTATTACGGGTTTTGGGAACACGCATGCGCGAGAAGTCTCACACGCGATCGGGCCTGGGGGAGCGTGTGCATGTATTTCAGGGGTGCGTGAGAAGTTCCACACGCGATTGGCCTGGTCGCGTGTATTTCAGAGGTGCGTGAGAAGTTCCACACGCAATCGGGCCTGGGGGAGCATGTGCGTGTATTTCACGGTTGCGCAAGAAGTTCCACACGAGATTGGCCTGGGCGCGTGTATTTCAGAGGTGCGCGAGAAGTTCCACATGCGATTGGCCTGGGCGCGTGTATTTCAGAGGTGCGCGAGAAGTTCCACACGCGATTGGCCTAGGCGCGTGTATTTCAGATGTGCGCGAGAAGTTCCACACGCGATCGGGCCTGGGGGAGCGGTGCGTGTATTTCAGGGGTGCGCGAGAAGTTCCACACGCGATTGGCCTGGGCGCGTGTATTTCAGAGGTGTGGGAGAAGTTCCAAACGCGATTGGCCTGGGCGCGTGTATTTTAGATGTGCGCGAGAAGTTCCACACGCGATCGGGCCTGGGGGAGCGTGTGCGTGTATTTCAGGAGTGCGCGAGAAGTTCCACACGCGATTTCAGCAGGGTACGTGTATTTCAGGGGTGCGCGAGAATTTTCACATGCAATTTCAGCAGGGTACGTGTATTTCAGGGGTGCGTGAGAATTTTCACATGCGATTTCAGCAGGGTACGTGTATTTCAGGGGTGCCGGGGAGTCCTACATGTGATTTGGCAGTGTGGGTCCTCCCAGGTGTCCCCTGTACACCCTCCACGGCCCCTGCAGGCAGCCCACACCACAGGGGACTACCATGCATCCCTGGTCATGTCGCGCAGGCAGCCCACCCAACATGGGCATGCCCCCCAGCAAAGGCACATTTATCCTTGCTCTACTGATCACCAACTCATGTCCCCTTGCACCCCCACCCCCAGCATTGCGGGGCACCTGCCAGCAGGCCCCCACTCATGTCCCACTCATGTCCCCCTGCACCCCCACCCCCCAGCATTGTGGGGCACCTGCCAGCAGGCCCCCACTCATGTCCCACTCATGTCCCCCTGCAGCCCCACCCCCCAGCATTGCGGGGCACCTGCCAGCCGGCCCCCACTCATGTCCCACTCATGTCCCCCTGCACCTCCACCCCCCAGCATTGCGGGGCACCTGCCAGCAGGCCCCCACACATGTCCCCCAGCCAACATGTCATCACAATCTAGATCCCTGGCCCTTATGGTCAGCCTCCAAATGCAAAACACCCACTCGAGTATTGCATCCACCCACTTAGAAATGGCAATGACATGATAGAACCCCAATAGCAAGTTTGGAAATGAACACATGGCCCTCACATACACCCAATGGGTGTCAGTGAATCTCAAAACCCATATCATGATATGCATGATACCAATGAGATGATACTACACATTGAAGTTTGATGAAGAAAATGTATTAAAAACAGCATAAATGGAATTAAAAATAAACAAATGACAATGGGAATCAAAAACGAAAAGCAGCATGTCCGTAAAATAATGAAAAACGACAAATCATAATCCAAAGGAAAGGTTTCCAAAGTCACAGTTCAAGAAAGTAAATCCAAGGTAAAAACAAAACCGAAAACCATTGCTCCATGGGTAAATCAAAAAAAAAAAAAAATCCAACAGTCAACTATATACAGATAAACAAACCAGGGTCCATGATCCCAACTGAAGAAATGAAACCTACATAAAAATACTACCTAATAAAATAAAACTATATACAAAAATGTGGCCCATTGTCCAAAAGGTCCAAAATAAATAAAAAAGCAAAGGAAACCTAACACTAACTACATAACTATTTACAAGGGCAGCGGGCTAGTCCGAAGGCTCACTGGTTGTTGTCATGGGCCAGGGCATCATCGAACTCCTGTTCAATGGCTTGGAGGCGGGCATGTTCCCTGGCCCCGAGGTCCCGCAGGGATAATGCAGTGTCCAGCTCCAACTCCCTGCGAAGACCCTAGAGGCACTCAGCCCGCCTCGAGTTCTCCACCCTGACCATTGTGAGCCGTTCCTCCTCTGCCCGCTGTCGCTCCGCACCTAGCTGCTGGCCCAACCGCTCTCACACGGAAGCCACTCCCATTCCAGGGTTCTCCTGCCCTCCGGCCGATGCCTGCACCCCTGATGTTGATGGCCCCGAGCCATGATGCCTCCCACGTCGAGCCTGCCAGCACGACAGCATCCAGGCTGATGGTAACCACTGACGCCGTCGTGCACGTGCCCTGCCCGATGATGCCGTCACATCCTCCATCTGCTGGGGTCCAGTTGCTGGTGTGTCCACCCCTGCTGGACCTCTGACTCCCGACTGTGGCAGGGATGGGATCCCCACCGAGGTGGCTGCATTGGTCGGGGCAGGTCCATAGGGGGCCCTGGTGGCATCTGGGCCGGAAGACGGCATGGAGTACAACTGGCGCATAGCCTCCACAGAGGAGGAGTGCCCGACACATGTACGAGACCCCCGACCATGACCGCTTCCAACTGGGCCACGTTGGCACGGTGCTCTTCGTGATGACGTGCGTGCTCCCCCCGAGAAGCACGCACCTCATCACGAATGACAGCCGTGCGCAACGCGACACCAATCAGGACCTTCTCTATACGGCCAGAGGTCCCCTCGTCCGCAGGTGGAGGGGAGTCAGATGACATGGACATCCCCCCTACCTGCGGACGGGCCTGGGATGGGGCATCCCTGCCGGTGCATGGTGGTGCAGTCACAGTGTCAGGGACAGTGACATGCACAGGCACCTCCATGGCGACCTGTGCTGCCTCCTGCCCCTGCCCCTGGACTGCACCACTTGCACCAGCAGGGATGCCCCCAGCAGGCCTCATGTGCGGCTCAGTAGCGGCCTCCTCCCCCTCTGTGGAAACCACCAACCTGGATGGCTCCACACCGTCTTCCGCCATTGCAAGCCCCTGTGAGGGCTCACCCGCCCCTTCCGCTGCAGCCGTGGGGGCATCCCCGCCGCTTAGCTCCACAGCGCCGTCTCCGCCCTCTTCTTCACTTTGCGCTGTGTAGAGGGAGCCATAGAACACAAACATCAGGGTACTGTAAAATGGTCCCCTAGACAGGAAGCAATAGCAGATGAGTGGCACTGTCAAAGATCACTTCCATCATGTCCCTCCACAACACATGGGTCAGTGCAGGCAAAACACATGCAGTAACAGGCATGGCGCATGTTATGGACATAAGCAAACATGTCCAAGGGATTCTTGAAGCATACAATGTTGTTTTTGGACTCACATGCATCATGGGTCATGCCTATCACATGCACACACTTCAACGTACTTTCATCCATCTGGACTCGTACACTCCAGACACAGTGGATGCAAGGATAACTAGGCTGCATCAGTGAATCTGAACATTGTCACAGACATGTGTCATGCATCCATGGCATCCAAAAGTCACAGACACACAGGTCAGAAACACAGACATGGACACCATACATGTACATGGCATCAGCACCCATCCCTCACCCACACCCATGTCCAGGAACAGAGACTGGCATGCTCTCATGTGTCCATTCCGCATAGGGTTCCCCATGTTACATTTAAACACATACACCAACCGTGTGCTTCACACATTACTGGTCTCACATGCATAACCATGATGTCCCTGCACACACACACGCGTACATGGCCTATGTCACACATACAGGCAAGTATCAGACAACCAGCACGCTGCAACATGCCCTGTCTCACACAGCAATGCTTGGCCACTTACCGCTCGACTCCAGACGGGTCTGCCTCTCAAGGATCTGGGCATGGAGCGCTGGGCGTACGCGTTCCAGGACCCTCAGCTGGATGGTGAGGAGCCATACAGGTTGGTGGTTTCCACAGAGGAGGAGGAGGCCACCACTGAGGCGCACATGGGGCCTGGTGGGGGCCTGGTGGGGGCCTGGTGGGGGCATCCCTGCTGGTGCAAGTGGTGCAGTCCAGGGGCAGGGGCAGGAGGCAGCACAGGTCACCGTGGAGGGGCCTGTGCATGTCGCTGTCCCTGACCCTGTGGGTGCACCACCATGCACCAGCAGGGATGCCCCGTCCCAGGCCCGTCCGCAGGTAGAGGGGATGTCCATGTCATCTGACTCCCCTCCACCTGCGGACGAGGGGACCCTTAGCCGTATGGAGAAGGTCCTGATTGGGGTCGCGATGCGCACGGCTGTGATTCGTGATGACGTGCGTGCTTCCCAGGAGGAGCACGCACATCATCACGAAGAGCACTGTGCCGACGTGGCCCAATTGGGATCGTCCATGTTCGGGGGTTTCCTGCATGTGTCAGCCAATCTGGCGGCCCTCTCCTCCTCTGTGGAGACTATACGCCAGTCGTTCTCCTTGCCGTCTTCCGGCCCAGATGCCACCAAGGCCCCCTGTGGACCTGCCCTGACCAATGCAGCCAGCTCGGTGGGGATCCCATCCCTGCCACAGTCTGGAGTCAGAGGTCCAGCAGGGGTGGACACCACAGCAACTGTATCCCAGCAGATGGAGGATGTGCCGGCATCATCAGGCAGGGCACGTGCACGACGGCGACGGTGGATTCCGTCAGCCTGGATGCCGTCGTGCTGGCAGAGGCAGTGGCATCGGAGGCAGCAGCGGAGTCAACGTGGGAGGCATCATGGCTCGGGGCCATCAACATCGGAGGGGCAGGCATCGGCCGGAGGGCAGGAGGACCCAGGACGGGAAGTGTCTTCCGTGTGGCAGCGGTTGGGCCAGCATATAGGTGCGGAGCGGCGGAGGGCGGAAGAGGCGCGGCTCACAATATTCAGGGCGGAGAACTCCATGCGGAGGGCCCTGAGGCGGGCCGAGTGCCTCGAGGCAATCCGCAGGGGGTTGGAGGAGGAGACGGCGTCGTCCCTGCGGACCCTTGGGGCCATGGAACAGGACCGCCTCCGGGACATCGAACATGAGTTCGATGATGCCCTGGCCCGGAACACCACAGAGTGAGCCGATGGACTTGCCCGCCACCTTTGTATATCGTTATATAGTTAGTGTTAGGTTTCCTTTAATTTTTTTTTTATTTGGTTGCGATTGGACAATGCGCCACATTTTTGTATATTGTTGAGTTTTTTGTTAGTTGTCATAGTTAGGTTTATTTGGTTGGGCTCATGGACCCGGGATTATCTTGCAAATAGTTCTTCAATGGATTCTTTTATTTTTTGGATTTTTTTCATCGCCATGGAGCAATGGTTTTTGTTTATCATTTACACTTGGATTACTTTTCTGACTGTGACTTTGGACACCATTCATTTTGATTGTGCTGTGTGTTTTTGATTTTTTTCATGGACATTCATCTTCTTTTGGTTGTTTTGCTTTGTGGTTTTTCTCATTTCATTTCCATTCAAGTTGATTTTCAATACATTTTTATTTTCATCCTTCAATGTGTCATATCATCTCATTGCTTTCATGCATGTCATGTTGGGTGTTTTAACATTCACTTGCAGCCATTGTGTGTGACAGACATGTGTTCATTTGCATTATTTACATTGGGTGTGTAACATGTAATTGCCTTTGATATGTGGGTGGATGTGATAGTTGGTTGGGCCTTTTGGCAGGGGAGGATGGCCATTACAGACATGATTGGGGATTGTTGGGACCCAGGTGCAGGGGGGCATGGATGGGACATGGGAGAGGGCCTGGTGGAGGGTGCCCCTTCACTGCTGGGGGGTGGGGGGGTGGGGAACATGAGTTGGACATGGGTGGGGGCCTGCTGGCAGCTGCCCCGCAGTGCTGGGGGGTGGGGGTGGTGGAGAACATGAGTTGGACATGGTGGAGGCTTGCTGGCAGGTGCCACACAGTGCTGGGGGGTGGGGGGGTGGGAGACATGTGTTGGACATGGGTGGGGGCCTGCTGGCAGGTGCCCCGCAGTGCTGGGGGGTGGGGGGGGTGGCACGACATGGGTGGGGGCCTGGTGGAGGGTGCCCCTGGTGGCTGGGGGTGCAGAGGGACATGCGTTGGTGGGCAGTAGTGCAAGTTGACATGTGGGTTGGCTGGGGGCATGGCCATGGTGGATGGGGTGCCTGCAGGACATGTGCAGGGTAGGCCCCTGTGGTGTGAGCCACCTGCAGGGGCCGTGGAGGGTGTAGAGGGAACACCTGGGTGGACCCACACGTGCAATTCATGTGTGGTGCTCCCCGCGCACCCCTGTAATACATGTACCCTGATGAAATCGCATGTTGTGCTCCACGCGCACCCCTGTAATACACGTACCCTGATGGAATTGCGTGTGAAACTTCCCGCGCACCCCTGAAATACACGCACGCAGCCCAATCGCGTGTGAAACTTCCCGCGCACCCCTGAAATACCCGCACGCAGCCCAATCGCATGTGAAACTTCCCGCGCACGCCTGAAATACGCGCACGCAGCCCAATCGCGTGTGAAACTTCCCGCGCACCCCGGAAATACACGCACGCAGCATAATCGCATGTGAAACTTCCCGCGCACCCCTGAAATACACGCACGCAGCCCAATCGCGTGTGAAACTTCCCCGCGCACTCCTGAAATACCCGCACGCAGCCCAATCGCGTGTGAAACTTCCCGCGCACCCCTGGAATACATGCACGCAGGCCAATCGCATGTGAAACTTCCCGCGCACCCCTGAAACACACGCACGCAGCCCAATCGCGTGTGAAACTTCCCGCGCACGCCTGAAATACGCGCACGCAGCCCAATCGCGTGTGAAACTTCCCACGCACCCCTGAAATACCCGCACGCAGCCCAATCGCGTGTGAAACTTCCCGCGCACACCTGAAATACCCGCACGCATCCCAATCGCATGTGAAACTTCCCGCGCACCCCTGGAATACATGCACGCAGGCCAATCGCGTGTGAAACTTCCCGCGCACCCCTGAAATACACGCACGCAGCCCAATTGCGTGTGAAACTTCCCGCGCACCCTCGCGTGTGAAACTTCCCGCGCACCCCTGAAATACACGCATGCAGCCCAATCGCGTGTGAAACTTCCCACGCACCCCTGAAATACACGCGCCCAGGGCAATCGCGTGTGAGACTTCCCGCGCACCCCTGTAATACACGCGCCCAGGGCAATCGCGTGTGAAACTTCCCGCGCCCAGGGCAATCGCGTGTGAAACTTCCCGCACACCCCTGAAATACACGCGCCCAGGGCAATCGCG
The DNA here is from genome assembly GCF_040938575.1 of Ambystoma mexicanum. Lineage (NCBI taxonomy): Eukaryota > Metazoa > Chordata > Amphibia > Caudata > Ambystomatidae > Ambystoma > Ambystoma mexicanum. The sequence goes on along the minus strand of NC_090930.1, from coordinate 92,408,915 downwards.
TGTGGGGGTTCCCGCGCACCCCTGAAATACACGCGCCCAGGCCAAACGTGTGTGCAACTTCCCGCGCACCCCTGAAATACACGCGCCCAGGGCAATCGCGTGTGGAACTTCCCGCGCACCCCTGAAATACACGCACCCAGGCCATTCGCGTGTAGAACTTCTCGCGCACCCCTGATATACACGCACACGCTCCCACTGGCCCGATCGCGTGTGAATCTTCTCGCGCACGCATGTTCCCGACGCCCGTAATACGCGTTCCCCACTTTTGCCAGTCCGGTAAACTGGTACAGTGTTGGCGCAGCCCTTTGTGATGGTTTTGCGATCTTGATGGCTTTTCCTTGCGCAAGGGCGTTCTTGGGGGCGTAACTGGCGCTGCTGCAGGGTCGCTGCGCCACTCTGCGCCACGTCTGCTTTTGGAGGTGAGAATCCATGAATACGCTGTGCGCGGGAATTGATTTTATCGCACGCGGCTGGCGCAGACAGCCGCGTGCGACACTTTTGAGGGAAATTACATGAATCGGCCTGTTTGTTGGTTAAACAACATTTCTGCATTTCCAAAATCATATTACTGTATGACAACAAATGAAGGGATTGTGTTTGCAAAATATATTTACAGGCGTTGACACCTACTGAGGTATACAATGAGTCGTGCTCACTAGTGCATATTTTTCACTGATGCAGATTCTGAGTAAACAATAAAAACTGTATCTCTGCATAGGACGGGCGTGTTGACTTCAGATAAGCATCATTTGATTTGTCTTAACATGATGTTCCTAACAATATATCCATACATGTAAAGATTTGAAAAATCAGGGTATTTGCCAGTTTAAACATGCAAAACCTGCATGTCCGTTTGGGATGACAAAGCTTTCTTCTCCCTCAGCTTTCCTAACCACACCCCTCAACTGCTTGTCTATTAGCACACAGGCAGGAGGTGGGTGGAGAGAACCAACCAATCCAAACCGCAGGAATTCTGTCAAAATAGTGATGGCATTTGCCCTATAATTGTGCTTTAAAACTGGGCTTATTCACTTTATTCCTGGGAGGTAACCTGCTGCTGAACTCTTGCAAGAAACACCGAAGCCGAACGGCCCCAAATAGTGCATTGGAGACAGGGACAGGAGACATAGAAGTTGACTGGGACCCCTTGGAGTAGCCATGGGTGACTATCCTTGACTGACACCATTGCTGACTCAGGGGTGCCCTGCTGTTCCCTGATGCCCACTACAAGGCCTCTCCTGTAAGTAAAACTATCCCAAAGCCATAGACTGTGTAGTCCCTGCTATTATTTTAAGTTTTGCTCTAGTTTTTTCCTCATAACAAAATACCCTGTTTGTCTGTGTAGATCCTTAGCATATTTAATTGAAGTAAATCAATTAATTCTCCAATAGAAATCACAGGATGTGTTTTGTTAGCATTCACAACTAACAAGCTCCTGCCAGTGTGTTTTTCGAGCCGGTACAGACCAAAAGACTTGATTGACTATTTGTAAGAAAACCTCTGACTTCAGGACAGAAAGAGGGGGTTCTGAGTACAAAAGATAGAATCCCAAAACCCTGTTTCCAAGTGAGTGTGCCGGGTGCAAAACAAAATTCCCCAATGATCCCCACTCATATTAAATTAAAAGTGTGAAGCTTTGTATTTCCTTTGCATGTGTGGTGGAAAAAACAAAATTGCCACTTTGTTCCCATTGTGCTTTGACCCAAACCACCCAGCGCTGCCTGAATGATGTTTCCCCTTGCTTTTCTTTCCCTCCTATTGCATCTGTAGCAATAAGTGCAAAACAATGTTTCCCTTTGCTTTCCTTTCCCTGATATTGCATTTTTTATCAGAACCAAAAACGATTTATCCGATTTAATCCCTTTTTTTCTGAAAGAGTGTATTTTTCTATCAGAACCCAAAACGATGTTCCCCTTGTGTTCCCACTCCCTGCCACTGGCCTTCACTTCAGAGGGTTCAAGTATAATTGATGTTTGGAAGGTAGGGGTTCCTGGGAGAGAACAAAGTATTATAACCACATAAGCAATCACTGTGTGCCTTGAATTGCTCTTTTTCTGTATTGGTGAGTGGTTTGAAAAGAAAGCTGTGTGAAATTGTGACGGCATATCTTAATATTATCTCTGTGTTGGTGACATTACAGAGTCATTTTAGTTCTTTTGTAGTGCCACAGTGTTGGTTGTTGAGTTAGTGAGTGTTCTCCTTGTGATTGTGGAAACTTGAATGAATAAACATTCTGACAATAGACCGACCTGGTTCCCAGTTGATTAAGCGTGCTTGTGGAATGGGGGCAGGGGGGATAAAACCAGTGATGGACATCGCCAAATAATCGAATCTGTGAAACACATTTGTTATGCACCACTTTGAGTTGAGGGTGACCTCCTCCTCCTAATAATTCCTGACAGTTTGGCGTGGGAGGGATGGAACTATGGACCCCGCGTTGCGAGGAGAGAAGGGCATTCATGAGAGCTTGCCCCGAGTCATTCAGCAGATGCTTATCCGGTCCTGAATTTCATTTACATTCTTCATTTCACGTTCTAAATCCAGGACTACCCAGAATGCAAAAACAAAACAGGGCTGTGTGAACATGGCCAAATTACATGGGAGACGATGGCATATATGTGAAGGGGCACGTTTGAACAAAACGGGATGCTGAAGGAAGCAGAAGTATGGGAGATATATATTGGGAGAGTAATGGGAGCTGTGGATTTGATCACAAATTAAGAAACAAGTATTTAGACGACATAGGTGGGTGCTGGTTAAAAATATAAGTTTAGGAGTCGAGGTCATTAAAAGACGCTGAGTGGGAGGGGATAGGAGGGCAGGAAAAGTTGTTATGAAATGGAGGCTGTGTGGCTGAAGTCTCAGGGATTTTTGTTGAAGGCAGCTTACAGTGGCATCTTTGGCATAGCATAAAACTCTGAAATACACCAATGAACCTTTGCATTGATAAATAAATGGACTTTTAACAGTCAACATTGACATGCCAAAACCTCCTTCATTAAGGTAGGACACCAAAACTGTTAACTGACAGGAGCAATGTTGTTTTCTACCATACCCTCATGCACAGCTATGCTCAAAGGCACGCGCCGCTTATGATTAACGCGGGCTGCGCGTCAGCATTCCACAGTGCCGGGAGAGACCAGATATGGTGCAGACTGCACAGATCCATCTCCTCAGGGAGAGAAAGCAGGAAAGGAAACAGAAGAGAGAAATCAAATCGATTACCATCATGGCAGTGCCCCGCTGGCAGCGGCATCCTCGCGGGCTGTCAGGAAACAAATTGCTCTCGCAGCTTCCAAATGCAGAGACAAACCATTTATATTGGACATAAGCATGCAAACATTGCAATAACGACACAGACTCCTGTAATCTTCAAATACATATATTGTCGGAGCGCGTGTGACAAGTGTGTGTCGCGGAGAGAACACGGAGAATAAATACATATCTCTCAGTGGTGGCTTAGTTGGGCCCTGGAAGCTGCAGCTTTAAAAACATGTGCATTTGTAATGCACCCCTCTGACCACCCCTTCTCAATACAATCCATGTAATTCGTTGTCTTTCATTTATGCCTAATCCTACCAAGCTGCCCGCCTAGATCCAATGTCAGGTCAACTGCATGTCTTATTTAGCCTTGAAGCAGACAAGTGGGCTACTAATGAAATGTAAAACGCAAGCTCTTCACAGTGGCATCGCTAAGGGGGGGCTATGAGGGCCGTGCATCTCCCTGAAATCCTTGGCCCCCCTTTGTGCCCGCCTACCTAAGGCGAGCAGTGACAGTGCTCTCTGTTCGCTTTGTTGTTTGTGAAACTGACTAAGGCAAGTGTCTGCATATCACACTGCAAATACTCTCCTTTTGTTTCAAAGCTAGCAGTGATCTTGGTAGGCATTCTGGCATCAGAATGAACATGAGCACGAGCCACTTCTCAGGTGTTCCTGCACAGCTTCTGCACAGCTACCTCCATGGGGTGCAGAGCAGCTTGCATCCCCTCCCATCAAAATATATTGCACAAAACTGCTAATGATGGGTCATTAGCCACTGAATTGTTTCGTGCTGGCATTCTGATGGGAGAGGAGGTGCAGTGGTGTGTGTGTGGTTGGTGTGCACAAAAGCCTCTTTCCAGGAGTGCCTGTGACATCACACATTACATTTCATAGGAGGCCCTGCACTTTATTCTGTGTCCCCCCTACTTTTGTTTTTGGGCCCCTCTGTGCCCCTCCTAAATCTGATTCCTAGGGAAGCCACTGCTCTTCAAATATAGTCCCATTGCCTTCCAAATGTGTTTAGTCAGTCAAAATGTGTTTATTTCGGAATGTGTTTTCCATAGAACAGCGCACAATAAAAACACATAGTTTCATAGTTCAATACATAATGCATACTATAAGCACTTTTTCCAATAACATTCCAAGCAGAAGCATTACAAACAGTAATGAGGCAATAACACTCCTCCCTTATCGTCTATCAGAAAAGTTAAGAAAGCCCAGGTTGCACATTGGAATTTTCCGTGAGCAGATAACAGGTCTGGTCGACATATATCTTTTTTTTTTTTAATTACGAGAATGTGTTTACAAACATGTTTCATTATGCAGACAAGTGCTCTGAATATGACATGCCCCCCTCGATCCACGTCAGAAATGATGTCACAGCAAACAAGCAGGTCAAGCTAACTGTAACCGGCTGCAAACTGTGTAATCCCTACTTCTTGTGCACGTCTTGCCAGAATTTTGGTTTGTCTTATTGGCTGAATCATTGGGCAGCGTTACAAGATTAGCGGTGCAGGATAAAAAGTGGTGGTAATTCCGTTGCCTCCAATTTTCTCACACTGCAAAATTATAATGGTGGCAGATTAACCGCCAGTGGTATTACCGGTGTCTACTTAGAATAGAATAATGGCATTGATATGTAATATTCTCCTATGAAGATTGGTAATGTGTCTGTGAAAGGAATACATCCCATCACCCAACAAAATCCATGCACATTCATAGCAATACCTGACAATGAAAATGTTCCCTCATGGTCGCAGGTAAGAGGTGCTTCAGTGTCTACAAGAAATGAACATGTCTTGCCTCCTATCATCTCCTTGATTCTTGCTTCCTCTTGGGGGGTCTGGTGTCACAGATTGTACTGAACACATCAAGTTGCTCTGTGGGTTGTACTATTGTTGATATCAATTCCTCCTTGTTGTAAGAGTTTCTTTTGAATTGGGAAAACAAATTACTCTACTGCGCCAACTTTGAAAAAATAATAGTACAAAGCTTGGTTGGTGAGTCAAATGTGCTAGGTTCAAATTATTTTATTGTTGCAGAAAATAATAACACAGACTTGTTTCAAAAAAGCATTGAAAAATATATTTAATTTGACTCAGTGTTAATTGTCACACCAGAAAAAACTGATAACATCCTTCTTTGTACAAAATAACGTAACTGTCAGTATTTTGAAAAAAAGGCTTTACTTTCAGGCTTCTCAGTTGGTGTTAAGTATCACACCATGGATATTTATATTTACTTGCATTCAAAAGTATACAATTTCCAGTGTTGAATTTCACACTTTCTCTGACTTCATAGTTACAATTGTTTCTTGAAATAAACTTTGCTCTATACAACACATTTTAAGTTGTAGTCCCTACAAGCACAAAAATGATTAATACTAGACAGTTAATAGGAAACCATTTTCTCTCCTGATGAACCATTGAAAAAGCAATGGAGAAACACGTGTTGAGAGCAATGTTTGTTTTAAGGATAAAGCAATAATTTGTATTCGGTAACTTGAGAGCAAAGTTTATTTGAAGAAACAATTGTAACTGTGAAGTCAGAGAAAGTGTGAAATTCAACACTGGAAATTGTATACTTTTGAATGCAAGTAAATATAAATATCCATGGTGTGATACTTAACACCAACTCAGAAGCCTGAAAGTAAAGCCTTTTTTTCAAAATACTGACATTTACATTATTTTGTACAAAGGAGGAAGTTATCATTTTTTTCTGGTGTGACAATTAACACTGAGTCAAATTAAATATATTTTTCAATGCTTTTTTGAAACAAGTCTGTGTTATTATTTTCTGCAACAATAAGATAATTTGAACCTACCACATTTGACTCACCAACCAAGCTTTGTACTATTATTTTTTCAAAGTTGGCGCATTAGAATAATTTGTTTTCCCAATTCAAAAGAAACTCTTACAATTTGATATCTGTGGAGCAGTCAGATAGTGATTTTGGACATACTCATGCAGACAACCAAGTCGCAATAAGGAGCAGGCACCAAGGGTAAGCTTTACTGGCTGCAACACTTCTTTTTTAAATCAATTCCTCCTTGTACCTGTGAAAGGATTTCCTCCTACCACAGTCATAATCTCCAATTTGGGTGTGGGTGCTGCCAGGACTCCTGTTGTCATATTCCATTGTGGTACCATGGACTTTTCTGTCTTTGCTTGCTGAGTTTGTACCTATTGTGTTTGCATGGATACTTGCTGCGATTGTCCTTGTGGTGATGGTGCTTGCTGTATTTTCTGCGGTCGCAGCCTGCATGTGATCTTGTGCATAATACTCCTGCCATTCTGTTTTATATTGCAGAACACAGCCTATCCCACCTATTGGAGCTTGCCAATTGTGCTGCATGCCTCTTCTGCTTCAACATGTTCTGGATAAATGTCCTATTCTTCCACAATTCCAGCATTGTTGTGGTTGTCTGCAATTAAACCCTTGTCTAAGGGTTTTCAAATCCACCTTGTCCTCCTCCTCTAGGCCCATTCCCTCTTCCTCCTGGCCAGTGATAGTAGTGGCTCTGATCTGTGGAATACACTTTGTTGTTTTGCTGTACTGATTGCATCTCCTGTGCCACCCCACTTTCATTACTCGTCAATGACATTCCCTCTATGACTATTTTTGACAACTGTTTCTGGACTAACTTTGGTACCTCCTGCTTCCTACTCTCGGTGTTCTTCTTATTTTTCTCCTGCATCAATCGGCAGTGATGCATGATGGTCAATTTTATTTCTGACCATGGTTTTGCTTCCATTCCCACCTGTTTCTTCATTTGCTGTTGCAGTGTCACAGGCAGTCCCCGAAACAAAATTTGGTAAAATAATGCCATAGTTTTATCCCACGGTTCACACGTATCAAGGCACCATCTCATTTGAATGAGTTGAATATAGGCAATATAATCCCATACATATCTGATGTATCGGAATATTGTACTCTGAGCGCCTGCCATACATCTGTTCTGCAATTATTAAATTGCGCTCAATCATGTGTCTTGTTTTGTGCAGTCACACCTGTGTTTCCTGCTCACTTCCAAATGTTATCAGCTCTCTCTCCTATAATAGCTGTTAGCAAGCCTTTTATGTCAGCTATGGCTAAAGTCATTCCTGATGTCCTTCTCTCTAATTCATAAATCCATTTCCCAGCACCAGAAGTTAAACTCAATAATTTGCATTTTCAATTGCCTTTAACCATTTGTGGCCATGGAATATATTGTGGTCATTCTCCCCCTTTCTCTAACAATGGGAATTGTGAAAATCTTGATCTGTAATCATACCTGACTACATTTCTTGTTTATCAGGTGGGGACAGTCTTGCCTGTTTGTCTCTGTTCTGGTATTGCCCTTAATCTGCTTACATAAGGTTGGGATACATCCCCTGTACTGCATGATCAAGTTTGTGGTCGCGCAGTATATGGTGTTTATTCTGGTGTCTTTTTCTTTGGGATCCTCTAAATATCAAAATGTTACCTGTTTTTCTACACTTGATTGTTTTGAAAATCTGCATGCACCCTCCCTATGCTCAATCTCATTTTCCTCCCTTTCTTCATCTGCTATTGTTATGCCCCAGTTTATATGAATGTTATCCTTTTATCCATCATCAAGATCTACATGCCGATTCATGGAATTAATGTGCGCTGAAAATTTTGGTGCAAGCGCGTGAAAACGTGCGATTCGCAGTGAAAGAGCGAAAATCGCAGTGCAAGTGCGAATATCGCAGGGAAACCAGCGCACATCTATTCATGGAAGTCCGTGCGCGAGTAAAATCAGGGATGAGCGCTGAAAAAGTGTGCGGCGCACGCCAGGTGCACAGGTCATCTAACGGCGTGCGCTAAGGCCACAGCGAAAGCGCACATAGCGCGGCGCACATAACAAAAGTAGGCGGAACACGGGGCGTAACACTCGGAATGGGGAACAACTTGTGAAAATGTGGCCGTCACGGGGGAAGTACAGGAGGCAAGTGTGCGGAACGCCCACATGCTCGCCTACAACAGGAATTCATGGAATGGAATAGGGCAAACCAGCGCACGGGCAAAGACGCGAACAAACCCAAACCCGTCTGCCACACGAAGACAGGCGGTAGCGTCCCTGCGCTGGAAAAAAATGTGCGCCAAAATGTGCGCTAACAAAAAGCACAAATATACAGCTCTGATGAATGTCCCATACTGTGGCCCCCTAGGACAAATGACGTGCAAAGGGGTACGTGACAAACAGCGACACCCGCTGTGTGAAAAATAGCGTGTGCGTGTATTCCGGGTGTGCGCGGGAAGTTTTACACATGATCGGGCCTGGGGGAGTGGGGTGCATGTATTTCAGGGGTGCGCGTGAAGTTCTACACATGATCGGGCCTGGGGGAGCGGGGTACGTGTATTCCAGGGCTGCGCAGGAAGTTTCACACGCGATCGGGCCTGGGTGAGCGGGGTACATGTATTACTGGGGTGCGCGGGAAGTGTCACACGCGATTGGCCTGGGTATGTGTATTTCAGGGGTTCGCGTGAAGTTTCACACGCGATTGGGCCTGGCCGCGTGAGGTACGTGTATTACTGGGGTGCGCGGGAAGTTTCACACGCTCACCTACAACACGTATTCATGGAATCGAACGTGGCTAAGGCATGTGCCCAAAAAGACGGGCCAATCCGGAAACACGTACACCAGCAGGAAGCAGGCGTACGTCGACCCACGCATTATAAAAGTGCACGCAAACAACAAACAAGCTCAGACGCCAGGATGAATATACCATTCCTAGCAGCAGTGGCCGTGGGATAGCGCAGGAGGAGGAGGAGGATAGTCAGGGCCAGAATGTTTACACCCAGAACCAGCCTTTTTGGGATGCCTGATGACCAAGTGTATGGGAGGTAAAGGTTTCCACCTCACATAATACTCAACCTGGTCAGTGAATGGGAGGATGACCTCACATCACCCACCCTGTGCTCCCAAGCACTCAGCCCCCTGGAGAAGGTCCTTAATGTACTGCACTTCTTGGCCACTGGATCATTTCAGCGGACAAGTGTCATAGTGGGGGGGGGTGTCACAGGCCACGCAGTCACGCTGCCTACACCAGGTCTTGGCCATCATCACTACATGCCCATCAGCCCGCAGGCACATATAACTGCCCAGAACACCTGCAGAAAGGCAGGCTGCCGCCCAGGATTTCTACGGGGTGGGACAATTCCCCAAAGTGCTAGGTTCCATTGATTGCACCCATGTGGCTCTACGTCCCCCCAGGGCACCTGAGCACATCTATAGAAACCGCAAGCACTGGCATTCCATCAACGTCCAGGTAGTATGTGATGCCAAGGGAATCATCACCTCAGTATATGCCAACTATCCAGGGTCCACCCACGGCAGTTTCATTTACAGAATGCCAACCCTAAACCGAGACCTAGAAGCTGGGCGGCATGGCGATACATGGCTGCTTGGTGAGTATAAATGCCACTGCACATGCATGCATGTCAGATACTGAGTAATGTCACAACCCCACTAATGATACCCATCACCACCTCCCCAGGGGACAGTGCCTACCCTCTGAGCACCCACATGATGACGCCAATTCGGAACCCCATCACGCCACCCCAGGTAAGATACAACACTGCCCACATTGCAACCTGGGACATAGTGGAGCGCACATTCGGAGTGCTCAAGTCACGCTTTCGCTCCCTTGACCGTTCTGGTGGGCAGCTGTGATACGCTCCCCCAGTAGTGTGCAGGATCATAGTGGCAGCATGTGTCCTGAACAACGTTGCAACACGCCGGGGCCTGGCTGTGGACATGGTGGTGCCCCCACATCCCCAACCACATGCACGCCCGCTGCGCATGGGAGGGGAAAGGGCACGGGGTGAGGCAGCCTGTACGCAGCTGGTGGATAATTACTTCACCTACAATCACACCCCTGTGGAGTGTACACAGCCCTGGCACATACCAGATGACTATCAATGATGATGAGTCAAGTGACAGTCAACTGTCACAACCATACCAGCCTGAGATTGTTCACCTGGAAGTGTTCCATTGTGCGCATCCCTACCTACACAAACACCATCAATGCTGTGTCATCAAAAGACACACTTCTATGCTGCTAAAATCATTACCCCCTTGCAAGATACAACATGACAACAGTACCATGTCACCCAACCCCTCCCCAGCACCGCCACCCAACACACCATGGCATGTCATGCTATGTGAGAGCAAACAAAGGAATCCCCAAAACATGACACAAGTGTCACAAAGTACAGTGTCCCGAATGGAAACTGGCCACACACAATATGCTCCCATTAATGTAGAACTGACAACACACATGGCCAAATACTTACCACACTACAATGCAGCTACCCAACCCTAAACATAGCATTCACATGACAGTACTAAGTTAAAGGATACGTAGTCTTACAACCTGGTGATGCTAGCACATCGACCACTTCCAACTGTACAGTGTTGGAGCCACGCAAACCTGGAAGTGCACTGCTTACAACATGAACTCCATCTCCAAAGTAGACGGCCTTGTGAAGACATGAGGAATGAACCTGCAAATTAGGAGGGAGACATGGATGCACAAGCACACATCAATACACCATGCAGTGTACAATACTACAACAAAATGCACTAGGAATGTATACACAGTATTGACTACAGACTGCCCACACATGTCATGGGAGTCCAACGTCACTGTGTAAGTCACTGTCATTTGGGCACACCCTTTGCAAGCACATGGAAACAGGAAGCAGGAGGGGTGTGTGTCTCATGAACCCAAGCATCTAACCCAAACTCAGGACAAGCCTGCATGTGCCCAGCCGGAATACAGTGGATGGCCACGGGAGCCACACAAGGCAACAAACTGTAACAAAAAATCAAAAATCAAAAATCAAAAATCAAAAATGGCCATGTGGGGGCCAGGGTGGGTGGGGGAGGCCACCCAGGAGGCCCGAGGACAGGGTGCACACCAACAGCCACCTGTGTGGATGTTGCAAAAAAAAACACCTCCATGGGCTCATGGCTTGCACGGCTACGCTATCGTGAGAGATTCAGAATCGCTGTGGTCGCTCTCATCACTCTGTGCTGCTGCCGCCACAGGAGGTGGTGGTGCTATGGGAGGCAGCCCACGCAAAGCCCTAGTCTGGTCCTCCATGGCAGCAAGCATGCAGGTGTGGAAGGTCTTGTTCTGGAGGAATATGATGCGGAGATCCCCATGCACCACCTGACGTGATGCCCGGACCTCCTCCCGAGTTGCCTGCATCTCTGCTGAGAGCGTACGTGTGACCCGCTCCAGCAGCTGTTCTGTCCTTGTGACAGTGGAAGCCTCGAGGTCCACAAGAGTCTGCCTGAGGTGCTGGACTTCTACCCTCAGGGCTTCCCTCTGGCCCTGGGACTCTAGAGAAATGGCTTCCCGCAGAGTGTCCAGGGCCACCTGTCTGTCCCTGTTGGACGCCAACATGTCCTCCCTGAGTGATTGGCAAATAGAGTTTGTTGCATGCTTTAGTTGTTCCATCTGCCTTTCTGGGGGGACAATGGAAGTGGCCACGCTCTCCATTGCTTGAGCCATCATCTCAGATGATGCTGTCTGTTGGTATGCCATACCGTATATGGATTGCTCCCATGCGGTATTGCCTGGTGGCGTACGGCCACCGTGTTGGCAGGCACCACACCTGTCTGGGGCAAGGCAAACTGTGCCTTGCTGTGTCGGCACTGCCTGAGGCTGCAGGACTGCATTCCCCCTCTGATCTGCTGGCCCAGGAACAGGATCAGATGTTGCGGAGTGTGGCCCTGAATCCGTAACCACCAAAGGCGGACCTACCAACACTGACATCCCCATAGTGGGCTGTACCCCTGGTGCAGGTGGGTCACACAGAACAGAATCCCTTCCAGAAAGAACTACCTGCAAAGCCAAATAGGTCTCATCATCCAAATCAACACCTGACTAGAGGTCTGGGGAGGTGCACCCAGAGACACCCCTGGAGAGAACGGTCTGCAGCAAGAGTGGGTTCTCACCCACCACCACACCCCATCCCCCACTGGTGCCCGGTCGTGCCTGAGATCCCTCCTGGGTCTGCACCATCTCCTCACCCTCAACAGCATCAAGTGCGTCATCCTCTGCAAAAATATGAAAGACAAAAAATGGAAACAGGCATTAGCACCATGGCACACAATTAGGCCTGACAAACTACAGAACCAGTACTTGATTGACACATGTCCCACATGACTATAACCCTCCCATGCATGCACTGTCACTGAGTTTGAAGGAGAGGAAAATGTCAGACACTGATGACACCAAGATGGAAGAGCAACACATTAGCTGCATGCTGGCTAGCAGTGCCATCACACATTGGCCTGTGAGTGGCATGTCCAATCCACATACATGACACATGCCATCACACAGATGGCATGTACCATAGGCATGTCACATATTGTTTGACAATAGGGCTGAAAAATGCGTAGTGAAAGTGTGGGAATTGAAACAATCAGCCTGAATGAAAACTGAAAAATACGGAACAATGTTGTTGCAAGATGCCACTTCAAGGGCAACTGGCGTGATGTTGCACAAAATGTCTACTGTGGGCAGAAGGGATACTGTAATACCCAAATCCAGGGGTGCAGAATGTTTTGGATGAAGCACATGGGTGACCCAAACCACTCAGGCACACACACCCTCACCTGGCACTCAATCAGAACCCCTCACACACACAACATACACATGGATCACACACACATGCATGTGCACTCACCGGACAATGCCTCGTAATCTGGGAGTTCCCCCACACCTTGGATCTGTTCCTCTGTGACGTAGGTCCCAGCAACAGACTCATGTACAGTGAGTTCAATGTCCACTTATGGAGACCAACCTCCAGTCACCAGAGTAGCGGCATGACTTGAGGCCAGCTTTTTCTTTGCCCTGCGCTTAAGGTCATTCCAGCGCTTGTAGCACTCACCAGCTGTGCCCATCACAAATCCAAGGGCACTCATGATGTCCGCGACGGTCTGCCAGTGTGCCTGACGTCGAGCAGGTGTGGTCTTGCACCCTGAAGTGATCAACATTTCGCTGTCATGTGCGGACACATACTGCACAAGTGCATCACGTTCGGCATCATTGAAGCTAGGCTTCCTTGGCGTGCCAGACTGCTTAGCCGTGTCTGGGGTATCAGCCTGTACTGGATGAGCACTCTTCCTCTTTCTTTTGGAAGTTGTTTGTAACGCTCACCTGGCTCCCACGGAGGGGCTGACCTGGTCTGGATTGCTGTGACCTCTTCAAGCATGATGCGCAGGATTCGAAACACCGACTGAACTGGACCCCCAAATCTGGCTTGTCTGGCCCGTAGAAAAATCTTTCTGTAGGTGGAGAAAGGGGATTAACTGACTGCAGAGTATTGTGATTGCTTCCCACCTCCCCTTTGCTCTTCTCTGACCACCTCCGAAATCCCCAATCAAGGCTCACCTTAATGTTTGAATGATTTGAGCTCTCCATCCTGCTTCTGGTGCAGGGGCGCGTATTTGACCAGTTACTTCAATGGTTTCGGAAGGCGAAATGCCGTAAGTATGCAGTTTAAAAAGTTCCAGAGTAGAGTCTTCTCTTTGTTTGCTTTTCTTAACCTGCGATCTGTCCTTATTTTCAGGTGCAGAGTGGAAGTGATGCTTCGAGGGATATTGCCGGAGATAAACTCAGGTGAGTTTGTGATAAAATGATCCCTTTAAATGTCTTTGAATCCCTCTAGTAATGTCTTTCTTTTTTCCCCTTAGGGGACGGGGTGCGGTACCAGGCCAAGGATTGGCGCCGACCCGAAATGAGAAGTGGTTCCATCAAATATGGCCAGGTAAGTCTTGTGATGGAAAATCAGGCTTTCCTCATTTGTTCCTCCTGCTCACCTTTTGTCTCCTCTTCTCCCCTGCAGGTGCAGAGATGTGGCGGAATGCCCAGAAGGTTGCGGTGGATAGTGAAGAGCCCACGAGGCAGGTGAGTGATGCGCGGCACTGCTACAAGTAGCGCAATGCTTTTAAAGAATGTCTATCTTCAGGATCGCTGGTGTGATGATTCCGGAGACAGGTAGGAAATTAGATTAAGTTCTTGGTTTTCACCTTTTCTCTTCCCTTCCTTCCTTTCAGGTATCCCAAGATCGAGGCGGGCGTGGCTGGAGGCAAGATGCAGGAGCAGGCACGGTGAGCGTTCAGCTGCTAGATGCAGAGCAACGCGAAGCATGTGAGGCAGTCCGGGCGTGGTTTAAATAGCCTTGGAAGAAGTTCAAGGTAAGTATTCTTCCACGGTCCCCACCCAAGTAAAATAGTTCCTTTGATAAAATAGTCCCTCCTAAGCCTCATTTGGCTTGAGGCTTCATGCAGCATGGTCTGCATCAGGTAAGTGCACCAAACACCCTCTTTTATGAGCCTGGCGCCTATGGCGCCAGGACTGATGTCCAACATGAGCCTGGCGCCATTAGGCCTATTAGGGGCCGCTGGGCTTTTACCCGAGGGCATGATGCCTGCTCCCGGGGGTGCTGGGCCTGTCCTGGTGCTCCAGGGGTAGGCATCATGACAGCACTCCCCCCCAAGGCCTCTCCCAAGGTCCTTCCCTCTGGAGATTTCGGTTTGTTTGGGAAATCCCGATGGAACTTTTTTACCAGCCGAGGTGCATGTACGTGGTCGCTGGGTTCCCAAGACCTTTCCTGAGGTCCGTACCCTTTCCAATCAATTAGATAGAAAAGTTTTGATTTTGAAATATTAGAATCCAAAATGTTCTTCACCTCGAATTCAGGCTCCCCATCTATCTGAATTGGTTCTGGTGGCTTTATTAATCTGGTTCCTGGTTGCACTGGTTTCAAAAGTGACACATGAAAAACGGGATGAATCCGCATGTTAGCTGGCAGATCGATCTTGACTGCCACTGGATTAATGATAGCTTTAATCGAATGAGGGCCCAAATACCTTGGATTAAAAGTTCGAGGTCCCTTGAGTAATAAATATTTGGTAGCCAACCATACTTGGTCTCCTATTTGGTATGAAAGCGCCTCCTTCCGATGCAGATCTGCATTTTTCTTGTATTTTTCTTTCGCTTGTTGCAAATGGGCAGTTGCATTCTTAAATGCTTGAGTTATAGTGGAATGCAAATGGTCTACTGCGGGCATTTCAAGGCCCAGAGGAGAGTCCAGGTCTGAAGTACAAGGGTGATGTCCATATAGGGTGGAAAAAAGGGGCTTTGTCCAGTTCCAGAGTGCACCGAGTTATTGTATGCATATTTGGCCACCCATAACAAATCCTTCCAATTACCCTCCGATTGGTGCAACATACACCGTAGGTATTGTTCAAGGGTCTGGTTCGTTCTCTCCGTCTGACCATCGGTCTGTGGGTGATGGCTGGTTGAGAGTCTTACGTCGATTTGTGCCAGTTGACAACACCTTTTCCAAAAATGTGAAATAAACTGGCTTCCCTGGTCGGAGACTAATATGGACAGGAATCCATGCAAGCGGATGATATTTTCGAGGAATTCCTTAGGAAGGACAGAAGCTGAAGGTAATCCTTGAAACAGAATCAAATGAGACATCCAGGTTGGTGGTCCCCACAGAGGAGGAGGAGCCCGCTACTGAGCCGCACATGGGGCCTGGTGGGGGTAGTACCACTGATGCAAGTGGTGCAGTCCAGGGCCAGGGTCAGGAGGCAGCACAGGTCACCGCGGAGGGGCCTGTGCATGTCGCTGTCCTTGACCCTGTGACTGCACCATCATGCACCAGTAGGGAGGCCCTATCCCAGGCCCGTCCGCAGGTAGAGGAGAGTGCCATATCACCTGCCTCTCCACTACCTGCGGGCGAGGGGTCCCGCGACTGTTTGGGATCCGTCCTGGTGGGTGTCGCGTTGCGCACGCGTGTGATTCGTGATGACGTGCGTTCTTCCTGGGCGGAGAACGCACGCCAGCACGAAGAGCAGCGTCGTGACGTTGCACTGCTGCGAGGGGCCCTGGTCGATGGGTTCCTACATGTGACGCAGACTCTGGCTGACCTCTCCTCCTCTGTGGAGGCTATGCGCCGGTCGTTCTTCACATCGTCTTCCGGCCAGGATTCCACCAGGGCCCCCTGTGGACCTGGCCTGACCAACACAGCCAGCTTGGTGGAGAGCCCATCCCTGCCACAGTCGGGAGTTGGCGGTCCAGCAGGGGTGGACACCACAACTGGAGACCAGCAGATGGAGGATGTGCAGGCACCATCGGACAGGGCACATGGACAGTAGCAGCAGCAGCAGGAGCAGGCTGTAGGTGGGAGCAATGATGGCTCGGGGCCATCAACATCAGAGGGGCAGGCATCGGCCGGAGGGCAGGAGGACCCTGGACGGGAAGTGTCTTCCATATGGCAGCGGTTGGGCCATGCGATAGATGCGGAGCGGGCGGAAGAGGCACGGCTCACGATGGTCAAGGCGGAGAACTCCATGCGTAGGACCCTGAGTCGGGCCGAGTGCCTCGTGGCCATTCGCAGGGACCTGGAGTTCCAGATGTCAACGTCCCTGCGAACCCTCGGGTCATGGAAGGGGACCGCTGTCATGCGCAGCCGGGCCGATTGGCGGATACTTCCGCATTGGAGGCTCCGGCGCAGACCGTAGTTCCAGCACGTTGCTTTCTTTACGTGCAGCCGCGGTCTAGTTCTCCGGCAACATGGCGGCTGCCGGGAAGTATTTCAGTATCTCACTCCCGGCAATCTCTGCGTTGCAACCCCCATAGTGTTTTGTTTTCCTGCTTTGGGTGAGAACGCTAGTATTTCCCTAACACGGCTTGGTCCGTGCCTTTACCTTCGCCTCTCCTAGTTTCGAGCGAGGCTTCTTCGTCTCTCCCTCTCTCTCTCTCTCTCTCCTCCCTTTTTTCTTTACCTTCTTCTGCTTTTGCGGCTCTATCTCGCCGCCGGCTACAGTCTCTCTCACTACTCCTTCGTGCAAGGCGTTTTTCTGCCTTGTTTCTGCCATCATCGTTTGTCGTCCTCCTCCTCAAATCCGTAGTAGCCGGTATCCTACTCTTCTACTACTACAGACTACGCTTCATCGTTATCCTTGGAAGACTCTGGTTTGGCTTCATTCTTTGCAAGGGTTTTTTCTGCCATCCAGGCTTTTTCCCTTGTCGCCCACTACGGGAAAGGAGTCCCAGGACTGCTTGTTTCAAGCATTCACTGTGGCTTCCTCTCGTGGTAGGCAAGTATCTTCAACCACGAAGAGAGATTTCTGCTCACGTCGGCATCTCAAGACGGAAGAATTGGAGGATTACCGATCAGGTGAGGAGAGTGGGGAGGAGAGGGAGACAAAATTGGACAGATTGCAACGCCCTGAGAAAACAATGTCAGCCGAAGAACAGATCCAGGAACTCTGGAAGGCGGTTCATGGCCTGTCACAAGAATTACAGACGGTTAAGGCGGAAAACGTGGTTCTGCGCCAACTTGCCACTACTCGGGAGGTTTCGCCTGCGGAACTACCGATGATGTCGCTTCCATCGGGGAAATTCGATGATTCACCAAAGAAGTTAAAAGAATTCATGGAGGCTTGTGTAGTGTACTTTACTTTTCGGTCTCGTTCCTTTGCCACCGATCAATCCAAGGTAGGCTTTTTGATCTCAAATATGACTGGTAACGCCCTTTCTTGGGCCACGCCATTGGTGATCAGTGCTAACCCCATATTACATGACTTCGCCGGCTTTCAAGCCTTGTTGCAACAGACATTTGCGAGACCGGAACTAACCTTTACTGCATGTGAGGATTTGTTGGATGTGCGGCAAGGGTCCTCAGATGTTCTAACATATATATCCCGATTCAAGACTTTGGCGGTAGGAGCAGGTTGGCCAGAACAAGCCCAGTACACCATCTTCAGAAGGGGCCTAAGAGAAGAGATTAAGGACGAGCTTGCCCGGTCCTCTCGCCCCCCGACTTTCACTGAACTGCTATCCTCTACATTGCAGATTGAATATCGTCTTCAAGAACGCCGAGCAGAATGCCGCAAACATGGTGTATCAACAAGCCCTCATACATCCAATGCTTCTACGTCCTCTTCTCACACCTCCTCCCACTCCCTCGAAGAGCCAATGCAGATCGGAGCCACCAGGGGTCCGCTTACATTTGCTGACAGAGAAGGAGAAAGGAAAAGGGACTGTGTGCCTATTGTGGTTCTGAACAGCACCAGCTCAAAGATTGTCCGGTGGTTCCAACTAAGTCACAGGGAAACGAACTTCCTCGGCGCCAGTAGGGACTTGGTTCCGAGGATCAATTTGCAACCCGTTCAGTCCCTATGTTTCTCTCTCCATTTCAGCTCCCAACACTTTGGAGGATTCCAGGTTGATGGTTATTCCGGTACAAATTGAATCCCGGGGAAGATCTATAGATGCCCTAGCCCTCCTGGATTGTGGGGCGGCCGGAAACTTTGTTGACACTCTTTGGGCAGAGAAGGTGGGCCTTCATAGAGTAGCCCGCAAAGAGGATCAAAAGGTAGAGGGTGTAGACGGATCTCCCCTCTCATCGGGTTTGATAACCCATACCACAGAAGAACTAGGAGTTACCATCTTCCAACATAGAGAAGTGCTCAAATTCGACATCATTAGAGCCGCGCACTTTCCTATAATTTTAGGAGTTACCTGGCTTCGCAAACACAATCCTCAGGTAAACTGGACTAGCAACCAGTTGAGTTTTTCATCTATGTACTGCAGACAACATTGCCTCTCAGCACCATTCCATGGGGAGTCCCAGACTTCGAAGGTGTTAACAAGTGATCATGTGGGGGTTCACGCATTACCACATTATTGTTTACCCTATCAGGAGGTCTTCAAGGAGACGATACCTGCGGAGCTACCCCCTCACAGGCCTGAAGATTGCTCTTTAGAGTTGGAAAGTAATGCTTTAGTTCCTTTCGGCAGGATGTTTTCTTTAACCCAAACCGAGAGGCAAGTTTTAAGGAAATACTTGGATACCAACTTGCAAAACGGCCTTATTCAACATTCCAAGTCTCCGGCAGGAGCTTCATTGTTTTTCATCAGAAAGAGGGACTCCACCGATTTGCATCCCTGTATTGATTACAGAGGACTAAATAAAGTTACAATCAGAGACCGCTATCCCATGCCACTCATATCTGAGATCATAGAGGCGGTACAGGGGGCCAGTATCTTTACTAAACTGGACCTTTGAAACGCATATCATTTGCTTCGCATTGCCGAGGGAGATGAATGGAAGACGGCCTTCCGCACCCCGTTCGGATTATACGAATACAAGGTAATGCCGTTCGGATTAGTGAATGCCCCGGCCATTTTTCAACGATTTATGGATCGTTTATTCTCCGATCTGTTACTGGTTACTGTCATCATCTACTTGGACGATATTTTGATATACTCCTCCGGCTTGGAATCCCATATCCTTCACGTTACTCAAGTGCTGGAGCGTCTACAACGTTACAAACTTCTGGTCAAACCAGAGAAGTGCGTTTTTGCAGCCCCCTCTGTTCACTACCTTGGATATGTTCTCTCGGAAGAAGGAATTTCCATGGATTCCGACAAGGTCACTGCTGTACTCGATTGGTCCTCCCCGGACAGTGTTAAGGAAGTACAAAGATTTCTGGGTCTCGCAAATTTCTACAGGAGGTTCATCCCAAACTTCTCAGAGATAGTGCTTCCCATTACGCGACTCTTAAGGAAAGATTCAGTGCCGTTCCTTTCGTCACCCGATGCTGATTAAGGTTTTAGGGACTTAAAAAGACTGTTCTGTTCCGCTCCGATTCTTCGACATCCGGATCAAAACCGACAGTTCATTGTAGAGACCGATGCCTCTGCCTTGGCTATAGGGGCGGTTCTTCTTCAAGCCTATGATGGTATAGAACATCCAGTAGCTTATCTCTGAAAGACTTTGTCTCCCAGCCAATTGAACTATTCGGTTTTGGAGAAGGAACTACTCGTCATGAAGCTGGCCTGTGAAGAATGGCGACATTTACTGATGGGTGCACGTCATCTTTTTCTCATTAGGACAGATCATAAGAATCTCAAGGCATTACAGAACATGGAGTGTGTGAATTCAAGGCAAGCACGATGGGCTTATTTTTTCGCCCAATACGACTTTCATATTACCTATCTACCAGGTTCCTCGAATAAAGTCGCAGATGCCTTATCTAGGAAGGATGTTCCTGGAGACTATACCCCTCATTCTCGAGAGACTATGTTCAGAAGAAACCCTATTCTGGGACTTGTCAACGTTTTCTTTCAAGAAGTTAAGACCGCGTTGGCTTCCGAAAAGATGAATCTTTCTAAGCTAAGAGGAGGAAAATATATCGAGAAGGAGGGTTTAGTGTTTTACGAGAACAGACTGTACATTCCAGAAGGCCCTTGGCGTAAGAAGATCATTCATTTGGGCCATGATCCACTTACCTCGGGTCATAGAGGAGTGCAGAACACTACTGAACTTATTGCGAGAAGGTTCTTCTGGCCTGAAATGAAAGGAGAAGTGAAGGATTACATCAAGGCCTGTCCAATATGTGCCAGAGCTAAGTATCCATCGGGCAAACCCTTAGGTTTGCTGACACAACCCGAGATGCCTACATGCCCTTGGGGTCTCATCTCTACCGATTTCATTGTGGATCTACCCAAGTCCGAATCCTGCACTTGCATTATGGTAACGATAGATACTTTCACAAAATTGGCACATTTTTCCCCGCTACCTGGCTTACCAACTGCCACTCAGATGGCGGAAACCTTCACACGAGATGTTTTTCGACTACATGGCTTGCCGGACAAGATCATTTCCGATCAAGGTAGTCAGTACATCTCAAACTTCTGGAAGGCTTTGTGTACTAGAGTTGGCATGGAGAGAGCTCTATCATCTGATTTCCACCCTCAGTCGAATGGTCAGACAGAACGACTGAATGCCACCTTGGAGCAATATCTGAGATGCTATACCAACCGACATCAAGACAACTGGGTGTCGCTGTTACCCACCGCGGAGTTTACGTATAACAATTCTACACATTCCGCGATAGGTCTTACCCCTTTCTTTTGCACATATGGAGTGCATCCTCGAACCATTTTTCCCATGGTTTCAACTCCAACGAACTCTCCCACTGCGGAAGCAGTGCTTCAGTCCCTTGCGGAGGCTCATAAGACTGCAAAACTCAGTCTCGAAAGAAGCAGAAGCCGGAACAAGGAACAGGCGGATAAAGGTCGGCAGGACTGTCCCGATTGGAAAGAGGGAGACAAGGTGTGGCTCGCTACTAAATTTCTGCCTTGATGGGTTCACCCTTCCAAACTTTCTCCTCGCTTTTTGGGACCTTTTTCGGTCCTATCTAAGATCAACCCTGTCGCTTTCAGATTGAAATTGCCTCCCGCGCTCAGTCGCATTCATCCTGTTTTTCATTCCTCTCTTCTTAAACCTTTTTTTCCGGACCCTCACCTAAGATCTCTTCCCCGCATGCAGGTCCAGGGTTCTGGTAGTACGAAAGAATACGAAGTTTCAGCTATTCGTGACTCCAGATTCTACAGGGGACGATTGGAATACTTGGTCTTGTGGAAAGGTTACCCAGAGTCGGAGGACTCTTGGGAACCAGTCTCCCACATTCATGCCCCCCGGTTGTTGACTAGGTTCCATTGGTACTTTCCGGGTAAGCCTGGGGGGGTTCGCTTTGTGAGGGGGCATACTGTCATGCGCAGCCGGGCCGATTGGCGGATACTTCCGCATTGGAGGCTCCGGCGCAGACCGTAGTTCCAGCACGTTGCTTTCTTTACGTGCAGCCGCGGTCTAGTTCTCCGGCAACATGGCGGCCGCCGGGAAGTATTTCAGTATCTCACTCCCAGCAATCTCTGCGTTGCAACCCCCATAGTGTTTTGTTTTCCTGCTTTGGGTGAGAACGCTAGTATTTCCCTAACACGGCTTGGTCCATGCCTTTACCTTCGCCTCTCCTAGTTTCGAGCGAGGCTTCTTCCTCTCTCTCGCTCTCTCTCTCTCTCTCTCCTCCCTTTTTTCTTTACCTTCTTCTGCTTTTGCGGCTCTATCTCGCCGCCGGCTACAGTCTCTCTCACTACTCCTTCGTGCAAGGCGTTTTTCTGCCTTGTTTCTGCCATCATCGTTTGTCGTCCTCCTCCTCAAATCCGTAGTAGCCGGTATCCTACTCTTCTACTACTACAGACTACGCTTCATCGTTATCCTTGGAAGACTCCGGTTTGGCTTCATTCTTTGCAAGGGTTTTTTCTGCCATCCAGGCTTTTTCCCTTGTCGCCCACTACGGGAAAGGAGTCCCAGGACTGCTTGTTTCAAGCATTCACTGTGGCTTCCTCTCGTGGTAGGCAAGTATCTTCAACCACGAAGAGCGATTTCTGCTCACGTCGGCATCTCACGACGGAAGAATTGGAGGATTACCGATCAGGTGAGGAGAGTGGGGAGGAGAGGGAGACAAAATTGGACAACCGCCTCCGGGACATCGAGCAGGAGTTTGATGAGGCCCTGGCCCGGAACATCAACATGTGAGCCGTTGGACTTGCCCGCTGCCCTTGTAAATAGTTAGTTAGTTAGTATTAGGTTTCCTTTGTTTTTTTCTTTATTTTGTACCGCTTGGACAATGGACCACATTTTTGTATATAGTTTTTTTTATTAGGTAGTGGTTTTTGATAGGTTTCATTTCTTAAGTTGGGCTCATGGACCCTGGATTCTTCAATTGTACATAGTTTTACATTGGATTCATCTTTTTTGATATTTTTTTGTGTTCACTATGGAGCAATGGTTTTTATTTTCCCTTGGATTTGATTTTTTGAACTGTGACTTTGGACAACATTTCTTTTTGGATTTCTTTTGCTTATGTTTTCTTGATTTTCATTATTTATCGGACATGTGACATTTCTTTTGTCATTCCCATTGTTGTGTGTTTAATTTGATTTACGTTCATGTTATCTTTAATATATATTTTTTATACTTCCATTTGTGGTATCATCTCATTGGTTTCATGCATGTCATGATATATGTTTTGACATTCACCCATTGTGTGTGTGTGACGGACATGTGTTAATTTACATACTTGCCATTGGGGTTGTATCATGTAATTTGCATTTCTATGTGGGTGGATGCAATACTTGGGTGGGTCTTTGGCATGTGGAGGCTGGCCATAAGGGCCAGGGATCTAGATTGTGATGGCGTGTTGGCTGGGGGACATGTGTCGGTGCCTGCTGGCAGGTGCCCCGCACTGCTGGTGGGTGGGGGTGCAGGGAACATGTGTGGGAGCCTGTTGGCAGGTGCCCCTCAGTGCTGGGGGGTGGTGGTGCAAGGGGACATGAGTGGGGGCCTGATGGCAGGTGCCCCACACTGCTGGGGGGGTGGGTGTGCAAGGGGACATGAGTGGGGGCCTGCTAGCAGGTGCCCCGCACTGCTGGGGGGTGGGTGTGCAAGGGGACATGAGTGGGGGCCTGCTGGCAGGTGCCCCTCAGTGCTGGGGCGTGGGGGTGCAAGGGGACATGAGTGGGGGCCTGCTGGCAGGTGCCCTGCACTGCTGTGGGGTGGGGGTGCAAGGGGTAATGCGTTGGTGAACACTAGTGCAAGGTGACATGTGGCTTGGCTGGGGGGGCATGCCCATGGTGGATGGGCTGCCTGCGGGACAGGACTAGGGGTGCAGGGTAGTCCCCTGTGGTGTGGTCTGCCTGCAGGGGCCGTGTAGGGTGTAGAGGGAACACCTGGGAGGACCCACACTGCCAATTCACGTGTAGGACTCCCCTGCACCCCCGAAATACACATACCCCACTCGCACAGGGCCTATCGCGTGTGAAACTTGCCCGCACCCCAGTAATACACGTATCCTGCTGAAATCGCGTGTGGAACTTCCTGCGCACCCCAGTAATACACGTACCCTGCTGAAATCGCTTGTGGAACTTCCCGCGCACCCCTGTAATACACGTACCCTGCTGAAATAGTGTGTAAAACTTCCCCGAACCCCAGAAATACACGTACCCTGCTGAAATCGCGTGTGGAACTTCCCACGCACCCCTGTAATACACGTACCCTGCTGAAATCGCGTGTAAAACTTCCCCGCACCCCAGAAATACACGTACCCTGCTGAAATCGCGTGTGGAACTTCCCGCGCACCCCTGTAATACACGCACCCTGCTGAAATTGCGTGTAGAACTTCCCCGCACCCCATAAATACACGTACCCTGCTGAAATTGCGTGTGGAACTTCCTGCGCACCCCTGTAATACACGTACCCTGCTGAAAACGCGTGTTAAACTTCTCCGCACCCCCAAAATACACGTACCGTGCTGAAATCGCGTGTGGAACTTCCCGCGCACCCCTTTAATAAACGTACCCTGCTGGAATTGCGTGTAAAACTTCCCCGCACCCCAGAAATAGACGTACCCTGCTGAAATCCCGTGTGGAACTTCCCGCGCACCGCTGTAATACACGTACCCTGTTGAAATTGCGTGTAAACCTTCCCCGCACCCCAGAAATACACGTACCCTGCTGAAATCGCGTGTGGAACTTTCCGCGCACCCCTGCAATACACGTACCCTGCGGAAATCGGGTGTGGAACTTCCCGCGCACCCCTGTAATACACGTACCCTGCTGAAATCGCGTGTAGAACTTCCCCGCACCCCAGTAATACACGTACCCTGCTGAAATCGTGTCTGGAACTTCCCGCGCACCCCTGTAATACACGTACCCTGCTGTAATCGAGTGTAGAACTTCCCCGCACCCCAGAAATACACATACCCTGCTGAAATTGCATGTGGAACTTCCCGCGCCCCCCAGTAATACACGTTTCCCGCTCGGCGTTTGCTGTTTGCCAGCCCTGTATACTGGTCCAGGGTTAGCGCAGCCCTTTGCGCTGAATTGGGAATTTTGATGGCTTTTCCTTGCACGAGGGCGTTCTTGGGGGCGTAACTGGCACTGCTGCAGGGTCGCTGCGCCACTCTGCCCCACGGCTGGTTTTGGAGGCTAAAATCCATGAATACGCTGTGCACGGATATCGATTTTAGCGCACGCGGCTGGCGCAGACATTCGCAAGCGCACACTGTGCGCCACTTTTGTGCAAAATTCTATGAATTACCCTGTATGTCTACTTAAAGACAACATTCTGTGCTTGTCTGTTATGAAGGCCTCCAGTTTCCCTCGATAAATATCCTTCTACGTTCTCTTGGGTTTTATATCCTTCATTATCTCTCATTTGCCTATATAGATCCCCAATATTTTTTTCAATGTCTTCTGTATCTCGCTCATCAGCCTATGTTGGTATTCTTGGTATTCTTAATACCCTTTGCAGATCCCTGTGGGGCAGTTGTGAACCTATCTCTTCCTCAAATTGTTCTTGTGCTTTATCAACGCAGATACTCTATTTCATCATCTTTTAGTCCCCTCCTTCTATTCATTTCTTCTTCCCTTTTCCTCATCTCCCTTAAATCATCTTCCTCTCACCTTCTTTGCAACCTACGTATGTTCTCTGCGCTGCGACCTCCTCCTGTCTCATCTTTTCAAGAGTCTCCTTTTCTTTCCTTGCCTGTACCTTCTTTGTTCTTCCCCTTGCTTGCTTTCTCTCTCTTACTCTTCCATATATGCTCTCTCTTCTTCCTTTTCTTTCTTTTGATATTCTTCTCTTTCTCAAACCCCATCAATACCCTTATAATCCAGCTTGAGAAATATTTGTCCTCCCATCCATTCATTCTGTACTAATGTTGTTCCCTCAGCGTTGTCCTTTCTTTCTTTCTGTTTCCTTGCTTCTTCCACTATCTCTATCTGTCTACCTTGCCTATCCTTCCTCTGATCACGGTGTTACCTTTCATCTCGTGTCGAGATATATTTGCGTTCCCAGCTTTTGCTCTCTTTCTTATTTTCCTCACTGTTGTAAGTGGGGGGTTCATATGTCGCATTAACATACTGCACCGCTGACTTCAATTCTTTTAAGAGATAAAATCCCGTCTCCTCTGTATCTACTCTCTTATTCGTAATGTTTTTAACCACTTTTTAAAATCTATACAACAATGTACTTTTTGTTCCTTCTTTTACACTTTCTATCAATTTCTACTATTTCATTGTTTCATGATTGATATTTTAAGTGTATCTTCTTTATTTATTTATTTGTTTCCTTTGATTTTAATGCTCTTGATTGACGTCAAACAGCCTCATTAGAAGTTTGGTGCCAAACTTCTGAAAATTTCCAGTGCCCGCAAATCTGCAATTACTGGGTCATTACGGCCCTGCCAGAACCGGTAATTGCCCATTTGGGGGCGACGCAAAAAAGATGCTCACCATTCCCATTCGACCCAATAGGGCTGAATGGGGATGGGGAGAACAGATGCACCGGCACCGTTTGTAATGGTGCCGGTGCATCCGACATGCTGTGCTCGCGGGTGCCTTTCTGCCCGGCAGGTCCTACATGGCGGCAGAAAAGCACTGACGAGCACAACTCCTAGTTTGCCAGTCCGGGAACTACATTACCATCATGCTTATCGGTGCCGTAGTTCCCGGACCGGAAAACTTATAATGAGGCCCAATCTCTTGATTAAAGAATCTAATAACCCACTTAGTTTTTACTATTGTTTTATATCTATTAGTTTAAACAAAACAAAAGCTTTACACCAGAGGTCTTCAAACTGTGGGGAGCGCCCCCCCAGGGGGGCGCAGCCGCATCCCAGGGGGTGCGCCAGAGCCCAGCATGAAATGTGTAAAAAAAACAAAACAAAAAAAAACTCACATGGTCAGACTGGACCATAAAACGGTTTTAGGCACCAATGAAAAAAGGGCCTGCAAATGGATATTCAGTCCTTTAGTCACAGACTGTTTGATTAGTACCCAAGGGGTTGTTTTTTGTTCAAATGTAAACAAATTGCGATATTTAAAGAATATTTAATTCAGCAACAATAGTCAAAACTACTAGATGCATAGTGAAGTAACTCCTCAAACTGGCCCACATTGGCCAAAAAAGTGCCCATTTTGACTGGCCTACACTAGCATTTTGCATTTTTGGTACGGTCATCGCCCTATTGCCCTATAGGCCAGTCCAAGCCTGCCGGCTCCTCCATAATGGGTGAGGGTGCGTCCGCCCACTGGCCACCTCACCCATTATGGAGGAGCCGAGGAGCCAGCCCACTGAAACACTGAGCACTCCCTCAGCTGCTTTTTCCAGCTGAGGGAGTGCTCCTGGGCTGGCTGAACTGTCAAAGGGAAACACTGTTTGCCTTTGACAGTTCATTTCCCGAGCCGCACATGATCACTGAGCCATGCAACGCTGGGGGTGTTTTGCTTCACCAGCCTTGCATAACTCATTGGAAATGCTGGCTGGGGCACTGCATGTACGTATATGCGAGGGGGTGCTCCTGTGCCTCCTCGCACATACGGGCAGAGCAACCTGGAGCGGGGCATTTTAGCAACCACGCGCAGGCCCCTGCAGAAGGTACGTTTGTGGCAATTTATTTTTTATTTAAATGTGTATGGATGTGTGTATGCTTGTGTTATTGGACTATGGTGGGAGTAGGATGGGCGGCAGCACTGGGATAGTGGTGGGAATAGGATGGGGAGAGCCCAGGGTCTGTACTGGGAGTAGGGTGCGGTGACGGCACGCAAAGGTCCATAGCGATTTCTACATACTGTCCATCTGGCACTTTTGGGGGGGGCCCGGCCTGCCCAAACTTTGATCAGGGGGGGCCCAGGCCAAAAAAGTTTGAAGACCACTGCTTTACACTGACATATTTATAACGACACACATGTGCACTTTTTAAAATGTTCTGCCTACATCTTCCTATACTATATTTACTAAGTGTATCTAATATCATTTTTACTCCATCTTGGAGTTTGAAACGCACTTAACTTCCCTATTTGGAGTTTTTCTTAGTGCGTATCCTTCCGTACCCTAGGAACCAGGAATCGAAGTATCTACTTGTCTTCTTTATAATCCACAAAAATCCTGTCACTTTTATATACATGTATCATTTACAACACCATCCCTCCCGCTATCTTTGCCACTTTCAATGTTCTACTTACATCCGTGGCTCTGCTCAAGTCCCTCGACATTGACTCTCCCTCATTCGATCAGTTCACCTTCTGTCTACATGGTACCTGGAGGCACCAGACAGGAATTTCATCAAAGTGTGACCTGTCAGCTGTATTTTCTTACACATGTTTTTGCTCACCATTCTCCACAGGAAGCGGTCTTCTGGCTAATGGTGGGAGCAGTCAAGCGTCCAAAGGTCTGGATCTGGGCCTTGGTTGGTTAGGCCGAGCCTCTGCTATCAAAATGTGCTGTAACACCTTGAAGCATCTCTTGCTGAATGGGATTACCATTAAAGATCTCAGACCAAATAACCGGACAGACTGAAATAATATGGCAAAGTACTACTTTATTCTCAATGTAATAAAGCAGGACAAACTGCCTGACATCGGACTGATGCTTGTACACTCACACACAAACTTGATTACAGAGAGTTTTTATACCCCCATATGCAACATCTCTGACATCATCTTATGTGGCAAACTGAAAAACCTATTGATGGAGGGAGTGGTTAAGGGAAAATATCTACTTATAGAATACATATGGGTTAGCACTTTATTCAATGTCTCTTATCTGTAATGCATGCCTCAAACTACCTCTTAATATGAATAATACTGGTTATAGCGGACAGAAAGGTAGTGGATTGGTCTATGCAACATTGTATAGCAGGTTGCCCCATAGACCCAGTGATAGGTGTGCATTTCCACCCAAAATTGACTTTTGGCTCGGTTAGCAGCATGTTAGCAAAATGAAACCCAGGTGCTTGAGTCGCGTCAGATCACTCTCCACTCTTATTAGTCCATCATCTCTCATCAGTGTGACCATAAGCCAAACCTTCCCATCTGTAGTTCACCAGGGTCGGATTGGCCCCTGGGCCTTTTGGCCCGTGGCCGGGCCAAAAACATCCCTGGAGTGTGGGGGCGGGTTTCTGGCCTAGAATGGGCAGGTTTTGAAAAAAAAATATATATATTTATGTATTTATTTATTTATTTATTAAATCCGTCAATAAGCCTTTCATCCTTAGGTCGATACATGATTACAAACACAGGTTGGGTGATATTGTATGCATATTTGTTCCATAAAAAAGAGCTTAAGCGTGGGTGCTATACAATAATATATTATCATTTGGCCTTGGATGTCTGCTTGGATTCACAGTAATTTAGTGAACGTGGGAACAATGATATTTGATGACACTTCATGTTTTGTCAAGGGGTGAATGGTTGTGTTTCATCGCTTCTGAGGATGTTACTTTGGGGTGGGGTCAAATTACATCTCCGGTGATGTCATCAGAGGTCAAGGGTCGCCAGGGGTGGACTGGCCTATACGGAACTCTGGAGATTTCCCGGTGGGCCTCTGCACCCTGGGCCTCTTTTCTGTGGTATTTCCAAATTTTCTCATAGGAAAAGCATTGGGCTTGCTGAAAATGTGTAATTTGGGGCCACTTTCAACTTTTTTCCAGGGCCTCTTTTGGTCCCCAGTAATTATTTCCAGGGCCTATTTTAGTTCCCAGTCCAGCGCTGAGGGTCACGAGGCGAGGGTTGGGACACTTTTTTGATGCGAAGGGTCGGCCACTTTTTTTTGGGTGACCGGGCCTATTTCTTGTCCCAATCCGACCCTCTAGTTCACCTTGTAGCTTGCTCTCTGTTCAGGGGCATTTAAGGGAGTGTAACCCCTTGTTTTCGACTTCTGAATCACTTGTGAGGAACCCATTTTTAACTCCTATTTACTGCTATTTAATTCAATTATGCTGGGTGTAATTGCTCATCTAGAGACTTGCTCACTCCAGCTTGTAGGACAGTTGTACTTTGTTAATTGTACAATACTTGGATCTTGCAAATGTTTTCTTCTTCTTTACTAAGAGAAATGTGTCTCACATCCATGGCTTATCAGTCTGCCTACTTTTGTGTTTTGCAGCTATTCCTCAAAATGCATCCTTGATCCCAAGCCAACATACACTCCTGCGCCCCTGGTCTGTTTCTGAGGTAGCTGGATTGAATCATTACAAAATATGACATCCTTTTTTCGTATTATGGCCATCCTTCCCATGTTATATTTTCCTCTATAGCAAGCATCTATATGTTTCATCTATCTTTCGTTACAGCGTATTTTCACTTAATGGTCAGCAAGTTACTTCATTATTCTTTATGTATGATTACTTCATCATTTTGTACATGTTTCTCTTGTCACTTCAGTTACATCATTACTCTTAAGTATTTTCATACATCGTTTCAGTATGTCCTTGTATATCTTCTTCATGACATCACTCTGCTCTCGTCAGATTTCACTCAGCACTACATGATGTCCAATGGTACATGCTGACATCCTTTCACACAATATCCTTCCTCTCTCTCTGCGCGATGACACATTTGATATGGTTGTCTGAGTTCATATCATATTTTGCACACTTCACACAGTATAGGCATAACACATGGAGTCACACGTGCAGCCCTTCTTCTGCTGTTCCTGTATGACAGCAGTTAGGGGGCAGGAGTTAGAGAAAGTGTGTCCCCTCGCTCTTCTACA
This sequence comes from Ambystoma mexicanum, assembly GCF_040938575.1. Taxonomy (NCBI): domain Eukaryota; kingdom Metazoa; phylum Chordata; class Amphibia; order Caudata; family Ambystomatidae; genus Ambystoma; species Ambystoma mexicanum. The sequence goes on along the minus strand of NC_090930.1, from coordinate 92,378,209 downwards.
TTCTTCTTCATCCCTACCATCTCCTCTCTTATGTTCCCATTCAGGCATCGTTTTCCACCTGTACGCAGCATTCTTCTCTTCTTTTCTGTTCTTCCATCACCCCACTTCGCTCCTCACCTCTCTACAGCCCTTGTCTCTTCTCCCATATCCTCTTCTCTCCTGTTCTCACTTCACCACACTTCTCTTTTCACCACTTTTCACCCCTTGTCTCTTCTCCAATTTTCTCTTCTTGCCTCTTCTCACTTCACCACACTTCTCTTCTCATCGCATCTCTCTTTACCCCTCTTCTCTTACCCCCTAGGCTTTCCTTCATAAAGTATGGAAATCAATTTTCCTGCAACGCAACAATTTGTCACTAAACAAATTGTACCTGATAGAACATAAAACAGCATCAAGTCTTAAATAAAAATACAAAAACACATTCATACAAAATTGCAGGCTAATGCCAATAGAGTTAGGACTGCCCCTTTTCAGCCGACACTTTAGGATGGACCTAAGACCTTACTTTCCCATTCAAATCTTACCAATCACTGATCAGTCAACTCAATCCTACATCTCCCCCTCCAGAGCTCCCACTTCCTACTTCCCCATAGCACTCCCAGCTACCTCTGCTACATACAGTACTACTTAATTGTTTTACTGGTAACAGTTCCACTACTCCTTGTGACCATTTTCATCATTCTATAACTTCTCAATTTACCACCAATAATAGTTAAAGATAAACTGAAATCTCATTTGGCTGGTAGCCAATATGGCTGCAACCTATGTTGCTGTCATAAACCAACCCAACTCTACCACTGATCAACAATAAATGAAACATGTGGAACCATAAAAGGATAAAAGAGGAATCATAAAAGGATACAAGTAATAGGGTAACTCTGGATCCCTTGATACAGGAAACTGCTTGTATTTATGAATTCAAAATTAGACCTTACAAGTGATGTCACTCCTGGACTGAATGTCACAGTCAGAGAGAGGAATCACTGGAAAGGGTGTGGAACAACAAGAACGCTCAACCTATGGAAAGAGATGTATCATGAATATTATGTCCCAATATATATTCTACATTACTGAATGATCAATTCAAACCACTGAAAGGGGCCCCTAGGGGTCCCTCGTGCTATGGAAACAAGGCAATAACCATACACGAAAAGATGCACCAGACACGAGGTTCAAATTCCCAATGCTAGGGTTTATTGCAAGCAAAAAATAGTATCAATTGGCCAATTCTGATCTCACGCCCCGCGACGTGAGTTTCCTAGACCTTGAGGGATGCAAGAGAGCGAATTACGTACATCAGTTACATATATACAAAATGCATATCATACAATTAGCAAAGTCATGTTTAACACCCCTCTTTATTAAGTTCCTTTGAACTCGGGATGACGATGGACATATCCGACGAGTATGACGATTATAACATTTTCAATGTCTATTCTAGTAACAATGTGCAATTAGAAAGTGCGGAGGCATCTTTTAGTTGTTAAGCAGAACACAGTGGTTCTGTTCTTGGAAGCAAGCTGCACATCGGGGAAGAGCCACATTCCAAGCTTTGCTATCTATGAGGTACTATTCGTGTCCTGGGAGCCAACACGTTCTAAAGGGTTTTGCGAAGGGGGGCCGTAAGAAGAGCATAATTCAAGACTTTAGATGTTTTATTCTAACACATTCTACCATAGTACGAGACTGGCTGGCAGCTGTGAAATGATTAAATGCCCTGCAGCTCTCCCTCAAGGCTACAGAGAGGGAGCGTGGGCATTCCTCCCTGGGCTACTCATGAGGAGTTTCAACAAACTCTTCAGTCCCGCGACCTTGTCCTTTCATATTCAGACAACAATGTTAAAAGTTGAGCAGAGTAAGCAGAATCCACAAGAATTGCAAGCTGCAAAGCAGTTTTCAGACAGAAAGCAATGAGCAATGGTTAACAAGCAAAATGGCGATTCTTTCTACGTTTAAAATGGCCGCTCGTTGGTCAAGCATAGCAGTTTATATTTCTATAATTCGGTGCATAAGATGGTTGGCCCACGGCCATCAAGTTACGTCTATCATTCAAATGAAGGGTATTCATTTTTCCAGATTGACAAACCCTCCTTTTGGCCGTATGCCAAACGTCTTATTTATTCATTGTATCCTCCTCCAATGAGGATAAGTCTGGGGTATCTATGTCTGTACCATCTTCATCATTAATGTCTATCGCCATGAATTTCTTTACTGTTTTTGTTTCCTCAGTGTCTCTGTTATTTCGGCCATGCGTTTGTTTTCATCTCGACACCATGTGCATACATCCCTTAGTACATCCATCAGTTATTTCAGTGCAGACTATTGGTAAGCATTGTATGCAACAGCAGCATGTTATGAATATCCCAATTACCATCATTAGTATCGAAATTAACTTCCATCCCCAAGACCGTAATAATCCCCAAAACTAGGATCCTATCCCCCAACCCCCTTCTTCAGTAGAGAGTGTGGAACTTATGACATGTAATTTCCGGATCGCTTTAAATATCGTAGGGGAGTAGTCATCTATATACACACAGCATGCATTTTATACGAGTTTGCAAACTCCCCCACGATCAACTAATATTATATCGAGAGCCATCCTGTTTTGAAGTGCCATTAGTCTTATTCCTTTTTCTTCTAACGTCATATTCAATAAAATATCCGTTGTGGAATCTATTGTTTTTTGTAATATTCAATACAGTTTTCTTATATTTTAAGTATTTTCTATTTGGGACAAAAACGGTATAAATGATTTGGCTATATCCATTGCTATCATTCCATCCTCGCTACTCCTTTGAGTTCCACCTTTTGTTCGTTTGGCTACTTCTGCTGTCTCCAGGAGGAACACTCCTGGAAACAGTAGACCTAGGTAGCATGTACCTCCCCAGTTCCTAGGTAACCATGGATATGCTTTTTCTCCACATATGAAGTAAACATGGTCTCCTACGTACACGGGTTCTATTTCGTGTTTTAAAACCACTGTGTTCAGGCAGTTGCTAAACGTTCCTACTTTATAGGAACCCTTTTTCTGTAGACATAGGGGAGCAGTTTTGGGGCTATGATCCACTGTATAGGCAGGGGGCACAGCATCTTTGTTCCATTCATCCCTCATTCGAAATATCATTACTGATGTTTTTTCTGCTGGCGGGGTTGGTCTCTTTTGCCTATGTAATCTATCTAGTCTTGTTATTTTTCCTGTATTCTTTCTCATGGGTTCTAGTGCAAACACGCAAGCTTTTTGGAATATGGAACAACCCACAGATCTCATGATCACTTCCTCAAATTCATTCATATTGGTCTCATCTAGCTGACCCGTATTACTCTTGTTCCATTTCCCAAAGAACATTGCACTTAATGTTACCTCACATGAATAAATCAATGGCAACGGTTGTACATACCAGCCTATCCCTTTCCCACCGTGCTGTGGTAAATGGGCGCAAACCCAGCAATCTTTTTTCTTTAAAACCGCATGGGTCATGTTCATGATGAGCAACAATGTATTGTTGCTGTATCCTTCTCTATGTCTCTCTTCCATTGGGGGCAAAGTACCAGTGATTACAAGAACCAGGCTTTCAGTAGCTGCTTTTGGCAAAAGTGTTTCTAATGGGTGTACGTACTCCAGGAACCATAGTGTAATAGCTGTTATTGTTGGTACTATCACACTTAAGAAACACAGGACCAATGTCCAAATCAGTACCTTATTCCTTTTACCATGCTTTTTCCCTAAATTTACAGTCTCTAAATCTATTATCTTTTCAGCAGGGGTGCAGGAGGGGGCTGAAACCGGTCTTGACTTCTTCTTCATCGTCCTTCTTCTTGCTGGCAAAGTTCGTCGCAAATGTCTCTCGTTCTTGATGCCAGAAAAGTTCAACGAAAAATGTCACAGTTCAATTCTGCCAGCCTTTTCACAGCCTAGATCATTTATCCACTTTGAGCAAGATTAGTTGTTCTTTCTCCCACTGCTCAGACGATTTCCGAGCAGTTCTTTATTGATAGAGTACTATGTGCATCCAGCTTGTCCCGCTCTGGCTTAGGACACATGTACTCTATCAGCCTTAGTACTTATGTGCGTCCAGCTTGTCCTGCTCTGGCTCCTGACACATGTACTTTTATAAGCGCACCGAGGAGCTGTGAGTCTTGAATTGTCCGACTTGCACAATTCTCACACTTCTCTCCTCTATGCCCCTGGCTCCTACTCCGGCAAAATAAAAGCACCAAAGATCTGTGGATCACTGTCGAGGCCGCAAATTATACCGATTCACTCCTGGTATTGTATGATCCATGAATAGTGCCATTGCATTTCCAGTATTAGGCTCAGAGTCAGCCTGTGGCACAATGATGGGTAGCGATGAGCGCCGTGGCAATAATGTAGTTTCTTTCTTTGGCTTTGGTGCATTTGCAGAAACTGGTGGGCGCCAAAGGGGTACACCCGTTGTTTCTGCTCGTGTTTGCCTTGCAGGGTTTGTGTCGCTCAGCGGTGATGTTGTTTCTGTTGAGCACTGTTGTGGCACTTTTCGCCCTTTCCCCTTACTGGCAGCCTCCTCAGGCTCTGTTTCGAGTTTCACTTCTCGCTTGCGCTTTGTTTCAACTTTCACTTCTCGCTCAGGCTGATGCTGTGGCACTGGACTGACAACAGTTTCTTTAGTTTCCGAGACCATTTCCTTTCTCTGGTCGTCAGAAGTTGTCAGCAGTCCTGGGAATCTTTTGGCATGTGTCGCGTGGATCTATGCTTTCCGTCCGTCTACTCGGATGGCCGTCTGCGTTGCCAAAAGTACTTGATAGGGGCCGCGCCACCTGGGTGCTAATGCTGTCTTTCGTTCAAAATTTTTAATCAAGTCCCAGCTCCCAGGCTCCAGCGAGTGCCCTGGCCTGGTATATCGCACTGGTAACGCCTCCTGCACCTGCTGATGAATCAAGCGCAACTTTTGTATTAAAAGCCCACAATAAGTGCTTAACATAGGATGCTCGACCTCACACAATCTTTTGGGCTGCGGTGCGCACCACACATTTGCTGGTCTCCCCATTATAATCTCATAGGGGGAGAGCCCAGTCTTAGCCTGCACAGACGTGCGCATACACAACAGCGCTAGGGGTAATGCATCCACCCAACTCAACTTGCTCCCAGCGCAGATTTTTTTCCTTGCACGAGGGCGTTCTTGGGGGCGTAACTGGCACTGCTGCAGGGTCGCTGCGCCACTCTGCCCCACGGCTGGTTTTGGAGGCTAAAATCCATGAATACGCTGTGCACGGATATCGATTTTAGCGCACGCGGCTGGCGCAGACATTCGCAAGCGCACACTGTGCGCCACTTTTGTGCAAAATTCTATGAATTACCCTGTATGTCTACTTAAAGACAACATTCTGTGCTTGTCTGTTATGAAGGCCTCCAGTTTCCCTCGATAAATATCCTTCTACGTTCTCTTGGGTTTTATATCCTTCATTATCTCTCATTTGCCTATATAGATCCCCAATATTTTTTTCAATGTCTTCTGTATCTCGCTCATCAGCCTATGTTGGTATTCTTGGTATTCTTAATACCCTTTGCAGATCCCTGTGGGGCAGTTGTGAACCTATCTCTTCCTCAAATTGTTCTTGTGCTTTATCAACGCAGATACTCTATTTCATCATCTTTTAGTCCCCTCCTTCTATTCATTTCTTCTTCCCTTTTCCTCATCTCCCTTAAATCATCTTCCTCTCACCTTCTTTGCAACCTACGTATGTTCTCTGCGCTGCGACCTCCTCCTGTCTCATCTTTTCAAGAGTCTCCTTTTCTTTCCTTGCCTGTACCTTCTTTGTTCTTCCCCTTGCTTGCTTTCTCTCTCTTACTCTTCCATATATGCTCTCTCTTCTTCCTTTTCTTTCTTTTGATATTCTTCTCTTTCTCAAACCCCATCAATACCCTTATAATCCAGCTTGAGAAATATTTGTCCTCCCATCCATTCATTCTGTACTAATGTTGTTCCCTCAGCGTTGTCCTTTCTTTCTTTCTGTTTCCTTGCTTCTTCCACTATCTCTATCTGTCTACCTTGCCTATCCTTCCTCTGATCACGGTGTTACCTTTCATCTCGTGTCGAGATATATTTGCGTTCCCAGCTTTTGCTCTCTTTCTTATTTTCCTCACTGTTGTAAGTGGGGGGTTCATATGTCGCATTAACATACTGCACCGCTGACTTCAATTCTTTTAAGAGATAAAATCCCGTCTCCTCTGTATCTACTCTCTTATTCGTAATGTTTTTAACCACTTTTTAAAATCTATACAACAATGTACTTTTTGTTCCTTCTTTTACACTTTCTATCAATTTCTACTATTTCATTGTTTCATGATTGATATTTTAAGTGTATCTTCTTTATTTATTTATTTGTTTCCTTTGATTTTAATGCTCTTGATTGACGTCAAACAGCCTCATTAGAAGTTTGGTGCCAAACTTCTGAAAATTTCCAGTGCCCGCAAATCTGCAATTACTGGGTCATTACGGCCCTGCCAGAACCGGTAATTGCCCATTTGGGGGCGACGCAAAAAAGATGCTCACCATTCCCATTCGACCCAATAGGGCTGAATGGGGATGGGGAGAACAGATGCACCGGCACCGTTTGTAATGGTGCCGGTGCATCCGACATGCTGTGCTCGCGGGTGCCTTTCTGCCCGGCAGGTCCTACATGGCGGCAGAAAAGCACTGACGAGCACAACTCCTAGTTTGCCAGTCCGGGAACTACATTACCATCATGCTTATCGGTGCCGTAGTTCCCGGACCGGAAAACTTATAATGAGGCCCAATCTCTTGATTAAAGAATCTAATAACCCACTTAGTTTTTACTATTGTTTTATATCTATTAGTTTAAACAAAACAAAAGCTTTACACCAGAGGTCTTCAAACTGTGGGGAGCGCCCCCCCAGGGGGGCGCAGCCGCATCCCAGGGGGTGCGCCAGAGCCCAGCATGAAATGTGTAAAAAAAACAAAACAAAAAAAAACTCACATGGTCAGACTGGACCATAAAACGGTTTTAGGCACCAATGAAAAAAGGGCCTGCAAATGGATATTCAGTCCTTTAGTCACAGACTGTTTGATTAGTACCCAAGGGGTTGTTTTTTGTTCAAATGTAAACAAATTGCGATATTTAAAGAATATTTAATTCAGCAACAATAGTCAAAACTACTAGATGCATAGTGAAGTAACTCCTCAAACTGGCCCACATTGGCCAAAAAAGTGCCCATTTTGACTGGCCTACACTAGCATTTTGCATTTTTGGTACGGTCATCGCCCTATTGCCCTATAGGCCAGTCCAAGCCTGCCGGCTCCTCCATAATGGGTGAGGGTGCGTCCGCCCACTGGCCACCTCACCCATTATGGAGGAGCCGAGGAGCCAGCCCACTGAAACACTGAGCACTCCCTCAGCTGCTTTTTCCAGCTGAGGGAGTGCTCCTGGGCTGGCTGAACTGTCAAAGGGAAACACTGTTTGCCTTTGACAGTTCATTTCCCGAGCCGCACATGATCACTGAGCCATGCAACGCTGGGGGTGTTTTGCTTCACCAGCCTTGCATAACTCATTGGAAATGCTGGCTGGGGCACTGCATGTACGTATATGCGAGGGGGTGCTCCTGTGCCTCCTCGCACATACGGGCAGAGCAACCTGGAGCGGGGCATTTTAGCAACCACGCGCAGGCCCCTGCAGAAGGTACGTTTGTGGCAATTTATTTTTTATTTAAATGTGTATGGATGTGTGTATGCTTGTGTTATTGGACTATGGTGGGAGTAGGATGGGCGGCAGCACTGGGATAGTGGTGGGAATAGGATGGGGAGAGCCCAGGGTCTGTACTGGGAGTAGGGTGCGGTGACGGCACGCAAAGGTCCATAGCGATTTCTACATACTGTCCATCTGGCACTTTTGGGGGGGGCCCGGCCTGCCCAAACTTTGATCAGGGGGGGCCCAGGCCAAAAAAGTTTGAAGACCACTGCTTTACACTGACATATTTATAACGACACACATGTGCACTTTTTAAAATGTTCTGCCTACATCTTCCTATACTATATTTACTAAGTGTATCTAATATCATTTTTACTCCATCTTGGAGTTTGAAACGCACTTAACTTCCCTATTTGGAGTTTTTCTTAGTGCGTATCCTTCCGTACCCTAGGAACCAGGAATCGAAGTATCTACTTGTCTTCTTTATAATCCACAAAAATCCTGTCACTTTTATATACATGTATCATTTACAACACCATCCCTCCCGCTATCTTTGCCACTTTCAATGTTCTACTTACATCCGTGGCTCTGCTCAAGTCCCTCGACATTGACTCTCCCTCATTCGATCAGTTCACCTTCTGTCTACATGGTACCTGGAGGCACCAGACAGGAATTTCATCAAAGTGTGACCTGTCAGCTGTATTTTCTTACACATGTTTTTGCTCACCATTCTCCACAGGAAGCGGTCTTCTGGCTAATGGTGGGAGCAGTCAAGCGTCCAAAGGTCTGGATCTGGGCCTTGGTTGGTTAGGCCGAGCCTCTGCTATCAAAATGTGCTGTAACACCTTGAAGCATCTCTTGCTGAATGGGATTACCATTAAAGATCTCAGACCAAATAACCGGACAGACTGAAATAATATGGCAAAGTACTACTTTATTCTCAATGTAATAAAGCAGGACAAACTGCCTGACATCGGACTGATGCTTGTACACTCACACACAAACTTGATTACAGAGAGTTTTTATACCCCCATATGCAACATCTCTGACATCATCTTATGTGGCAAACTGAAAAACCTATTGATGGAGGGAGTGGTTAAGGGAAAATATCTACTTATAGAATACATATGGGTTAGCACTTTATTCAATGTCTCTTATCTGTAATGCATGCCTCAAACTACCTCTTAATATGAATAATACTGGTTATAGCGGACAGAAAGGTAGTGGATTGGTCTATGCAACATTGTATAGCAGGTTGCCCCATAGACCCAGTGATAGGTGTGCATTTCCACCCAAAATTGACTTTTGGCTCGGTTAGCAGCATGTTAGCAAAATGAAACCCAGGTGCTTGAGTCGCGTCAGATCACTCTCCACTCTTATTAGTCCATCATCTCTCATCAGTGTGACCATAAGCCAAACCTTCCCATCTGTAGTTCACCAGGGTCGGATTGGCCCCTGGGCCTTTTGGCCCGTGGCCGGGCCAAAAACATCCCTGGAGTGTGGGGGCGGGTTTCTGGCCTAGAATGGGCAGGTTTTGAAAAAAAAATATATATATTTATGTATTTATTTATTTATTTATTAAATCCGTCAATAAGCCTTTCATCCTTAGGTCGATACATGATTACAAACACAGGTTGGGTGATATTGTATGCATATTTGTTCCATAAAAAAGAGCTTAAGCGTGGGTGCTATACAATAATATATTATCATTTGGCCTTGGATGTCTGCTTGGATTCACAGTAATTTAGTGAACGTGGGAACAATGATATTTGATGACACTTCATGTTTTGTCAAGGGGTGAATGGTTGTGTTTCATCGCTTCTGAGGATGTTACTTTGGGGTGGGGTCAAATTACATCTCCGGTGATGTCATCAGAGGTCAAGGGTCGCCAGGGGTGGACTGGCCTATACGGAACTCTGGAGATTTCCCGGTGGGCCTCTGCACCCTGGGCCTCTTTTCTGTGGTATTTCCAAATTTTCTCATAGGAAAAGCATTGGGCTTGCTGAAAATGTGTAATTTGGGGCCACTTTCAACTTTTTTCCAGGGCCTCTTTTGGTCCCCAGTAATTATTTCCAGGGCCTATTTTAGTTCCCAGTCCAGCGCTGAGGGTCACGAGGCGAGGGTTGGGACACTTTTTTGATGCGAAGGGTCGGCCACTTTTTTTTGGGTGACCGGGCCTATTTCTTGTCCCAATCCGACCCTCTAGTTCACCTTGTAGCTTGCTCTCTGTTCAGGGGCATTTAAGGGAGTGTAACCCCTTGTTTTCGACTTCTGAATCACTTGTGAGGAACCCATTTTTAACTCCTATTTACTGCTATTTAATTCAATTATGCTGGGTGTAATTGCTCATCTAGAGACTTGCTCACTCCAGCTTGTAGGACAGTTGTACTTTGTTAATTGTACAATACTTGGATCTTGCAAATGTTTTCTTCTTCTTTACTAAGAGAAATGTGTCTCACATCCATGGCTTATCAGTCTGCCTACTTTTGTGTTTTGCAGCTATTCCTCAAAATGCATCCTTGATCCCAAGCCAACATACACTCCTGCGCCCCTGGTCTGTTTCTGAGGTAGCTGGATTGAATCATTACAAAATATGACATCCTTTTTTCGTATTATGGCCATCCTTCCCATGTTATATTTTCCTCTATAGCAAGCATCTATATGTTTCATCTATCTTTCGTTACAGCGTATTTTCACTTAATGGTCAGCAAGTTACTTCATTATTCTTTATGTATGATTACTTCATCATTTTGTACATGTTTCTCTTGTCACTTCAGTTACATCATTACTCTTAAGTATTTTCATACATCGTTTCAGTATGTCCTTGTATATCTTCTTCATGACATCACTCTGCTCTCGTCAGATTTCACTCAGCACTACATGATGTCCAATGGTACATGCTGACATCCTTTCACACAATATCCTTCCTCTCTCTCTGCGCGATGACACATTTGATATGGTTGTCTGAGTTCATATCATATTTTGGACACTTCACACAGTATAGGCATAACACATGGAGTCACACGTGCAGCCCTTCTTCTGCTGTTCCTGTATGACAGCAGTTAGGGGGCAGGAGTTAGAGAAAGTGTGTCCCCTCGCTCTTCTACATTCTTCTTCATCCCTACCATCTCCTCTCTTATGTTCCCATTCAGGCATCGTTTTCCACCTGTACGCAGCATTCTTCTCTTCTTTTCTGTTCTTCCATCACCCCACTTCGCTCCTCACCTCTCTACAGCCCTTGTCTCTTCTCCCATATCCTCTTCTCTCCTGTTCTCACTTCACCACACTTCTCTTTTCACCACTTTTCACCCCTTGTCTCTTCTCCAATTTTCTCTTCTTGCCTCTTCTCACTTCACCACACTTCTCTTCTCATCGCATCTCTCTTTACCCCTCTTCTCTTACCCCCTAGGCTTTCCTTCATAAAGTATGGAAATCAATTTTCCTGCAACGCAACAATTTGTCACTAAACAAATTGTACCTGATAGAACATAAAACAGCATCAAGTCTTAAATAAAAATACAAAAACACATTCATACAAAATTGCAGGCTAATGCCAATAGAGTTAGGACTGCCCCTTTTCAGCCGACACTTTAGGATGGACCTAAGACCTTACTTTCCCATTCAAATCTTACCAATCACTGATCAGTCAACTCAATCCTACATCTCCCCCTCCAGAGCTCCCACTTCCTACTTCCCCATAGCACTCCCAGCTACCTCTGCTACATACAGTACTACTTAATTGTTTTACTGGTAACAGTTCCACTACTCCTTGTGACCATTTTCATCATTCTATAACTTCTCAATTTACCACCAATAATAGTTAAAGATAAACTGAAATCTCATTTGGCTGGTAGCCAATATGGCTGCAACCTATGTTGCTGTCATAAACCAACCCAACTCTACCACTGATCAACAATAAATGAAACATGTGGAACCATAAAAGGATAAAAGAGGAATCATAAAAGGATACAAGTAATAGGGTAACTCTGGATCCCTTGATACAGGAAACTGCTTGTATTTATGAATTCAAAATTAGACCTTACAAGTGATGTCACTCCTGGACTGAATGTCACAGTCAGAGAGAGGAATCACTGGAAAGGGTGTGGAACAACAAGAACGCTCAACCTATGGAAAGAGATGTATCATGAATATTATGTCCCAATATATATTCTACATTACTGAATGATCAATTCAAACCACTGAAAGGGGCCCCTAGGGGTCCCTCGTGCTATGGAAACAAGGCAATAACCATACACGAAAAGATGCACCAGACACGAGGTTCAAATTCCCAATGCTAGGGTTTATTGCAAGCAAAAAATAGTATCAATTGGCCAATTCTGATCTCACGCCCCGCGACGTGAGTTTCCTAGACCTTGAGGGATGCAAGAGAGCGAATTACGTACATCAGTTACATATATACAAAATGCATATCATACAATTAGCAAAGTCATGTTTAACACCCCTCTTTATTAAGTTCCTTTGAACTCGGGATGACGATGGACATATCCGACGAGTATGACGATTATAACATTTTCAATGTCTATTCTAGTAACAATGTGCAATTAGAAAGTGCGGAGGCATCTTTTAGTTGTTAAGCAGAACACAGTGGTTCTGTTCTTGGAAGCAAGCTGCACATCGGGGAAGAGCCACATTCCAAGCTTTGCTATCTATGAGGTACTATTCGTGTCCTGGGAGCCAACACGTTCTAAAGGGTTTTGCGAAGGGGGGCCGTAAGAAGAGCATAATTCAAGACTTTAGATGTTTTATTCTAACACATTCTACCATAGTACGAGACTGGCTGGCAGCTGTGAAATGATTAAATGCCCTGCAGCTCTCCCTCAAGGCTACAGAGAGGGAGCGTGGGCATTCCTCCCTGGGCTACTCATGAGGAGTTTCAACAAACTCTTCAGTCCCGCGACCTTGTCCTTTCATATTCAGACAACAATGTTAAAAGTTGAGCAGAGTAAGCAGAATCCACAAGAATTGCAAGCTGCAAAGCAGTTTTCAGACAGAAAGCAATGAGCAATGGTTAACAAGCAAAATGGCGATTCTTTCTACGTTTAAAATGGCCGCTCGTTGGTCAAGCATAGCAGTTTATATTTCTATAATTCGGTGCATAAGATGGTTGGCCCACGGCCATCAAGTTACGTCTATCATTCAAATGAAGGGTATTCATTTTTCCAGATTGACAAACCCTCCTTTTGGCCGTATGCCAAACGTCTTATTTATTCATTGTATCCTCCTCCAATGAGGATAAGTCTGGGGTATCTATGTCTGTACCATCTTCATCATTAATGTCTATCGCCATGAATTTCTTTACTGTTTTTGTTTCCTCAGTGTCTCTGTTATTTCGGCCATGCGTTTGTTTTCATCTCGACACCATGTGCATACATCCCTTAGTACATCCATCAGTTATTTCAGTGCAGACTATTGGTAAGCATTGTATGCAACAGCAGCATGTTATGAATATCCCAATTACCATCATTAGTATCGAAATTAACTTCCATCCCCAAGACCGTAATAATCCCCAAAACTAGGATCCTATCCCCCAACCCCCTTCTTCAGTAGAGAGTGTGGAACTTATGACATGTAATTTCCGGATCGCTTTAAATATCGTAGGGGAGTAGTCATCTATATACACACAGCATGCATTTTATACGAGTTTGCAAACTCCCCCACGATCAACTAATATTATATCGAGAGCCATCCTGTTTTGAAGTGCCATTAGTCTTATTCCTTTTTCTTCTAACGTCATATTCAATAAAATATCCGTTGTGGAATCTATTGTTTTTTGTAATATTCAATACAGTTTTCTTATATTTTAAGTATTTTCTATTTGGGACAAAAACGGTATAAATGATTTGGCTATATCCATTGCTATCATTCCATCCTCGCTACTCCTTTGAGTTCCACCTTTTGTTCGTTTGGCTACTTCTGCTGTCTCCAGGAGGAACACTCCTGGAAACAGTAGACCTAGGTAGCATGTACCTCCCCAGTTCCTAGGTAACCATGGATATGCTTTTTCTCCACATATGAAGTAAACATGGTCTCCTACGTACACGGGTTCTATTTCGTGTTTTAAAACCACTGTGTTCAGGCAGTTGCTAAACGTTCCTACTTTATAGGAACCCTTTTTCTGTAGACATAGGGGAGCAGTTTTGGGGCTATGATCCACTGTATAGGCAGGGGGCACAGCATCTTTGTTCCATTCATCCCTCATTCGAAATATCATTACTGATGTTTTTTCTGCTGGCGGGGTTGGTCTCTTTTGCCTATGTAATCTATCTAGTCTTGTTATTTTTCCTGTATTCTTTCTCATGGGTTCTAGTGCAAACACGCAAGCTTTTTGGAATATGGAACAACCCACAGATCTCATGATCACTTCCTCAAATTCATTCATATTGGTCTCATCTAGCTGACCCGTATTACTCTTGTTCCATTTCCCAAAGAACATTGCACTTAATGTTACCTCACATGAATAAATCAATGGCAACGGTTGTACATACCAGCCTATCCCTTTCCCACCGTGCTGTGGTAAATGGGCGCAAACCCAGCAATCTTTTTTCTTTAAAACCGCATGGGTCATGTTCATGATGAGCAACAATGTATTGTTGCTGTATCCTTCTCTATGTCTCTCTTCCATTGGGGGCAAAGTACCAGTGATTACAAGAACCAGGCTTTCAGTAGCTGCTTTTGGCAAAAGTGTTTCTAATGGGTGTACGTACTCCAGGAACCATAGTGTAATAGCTGTTATTGTTGGTACTATCACACTTAAGAAACACAGGACCAATGTCCAAATCAGTACCTTATTCCTTTTACCATGCTTTTTCCCTAAATTTACAGTCTCTAAATCTATTATCTTTTCAGCAGGGGTGCAGGAGGGGGCTGAAACCGGTCTTGACTTCTTCTTCATCGTCCTTCTTCTTGCTGGCAAAGTTCGTCGCAAATGTCTCTCGTTCTTGATGCCAGAAAAGTTCAACGAAAAATGTCACAGTTCAATTCTGCCAGCCTTTTCACAGCCTAGATCATTTATCCACTTTGAGCAAGATTAGTTGTTCTTTCTCCCACTGCTCAGACGATTTCCGAGCAGTTCTTTATTGATAGAGTACTATGTGCATCCAGCTTGTCCCGCTCTGGCTTAGGACACATGTACTCTATCAGCCTTAGTACTTATGTGCGTCCAGCTTGTCCTGCTCTGGCTCCTGACACATGTACTTTTATAAGCGCACCGAGGAGCTGTGAGTCTTGAATTGTCCGACTTGCACAATTCTCACACTTCTCTCCTCTATGCCCCTGGCTCCTACTCCGGCAAAATAAAAGCACCAAAGATCTGTGGATCACTGTCGAGGCCGCAAATTATACCGATTCACTCCTGGTATTGTATGATCCATGAATAGTGCCATTGCATTTCCAGTATTAGGCTCAGAGTCAGCCTGTGGCACAATGATGGGTAGCGATGAGCGCCGTGGCAATAATGTAGTTTCTTTCTTTGGCTTTGGTGCATTTGCAGAAACTGGTGGGCGCCAAAGGGGTACACCCGTTGTTTCTGCTCGTGTTTGCCTTGCAGGGTTTGTGTCGCTCAGCGGTGATGTTGTTTCTGTTGAGCACTGTTGTGGCACTTTTCGCCCTTTCCCCTTACTGGCAGCCTCCTCAGGCTCTGTTTCGAGTTTCACTTCTCGCTTGCGCTTTGTTTCAACTTTCACTTCTCGCTCAGGCTGATGCTGTGGCACTGGACTGACAACAGTTTCTTTAGTTTCCGAGACCATTTCCTTTCTCTGGTCGTCAGAAGTTGTCAGCAGTCCTGGGAATCTTTTGGCATGTGTCGCGTGGATCTATGCTTTCCGTCCGTCTACTCGGATGGCCGTCTGCGTTGCCAAAAGTACTTGATAGGGGCCGCGCCACCTGGGTGCTAATGCTGTCTTTCGTTCAAAATTTTTAATCAAGTCCCAGCTCCCAGGCTCCAGCGAGTGCCCTGGCCTGGTATATCGCACTGGTAACGCCTCCTGCACCTGCTGATGAATCAAGCGCAACTTTTGTATTAAAAGCCCACAATAAGTGCTTAACATAGGATGCTCGACCTCACACAATCTTTTGGGCTGCGGTGCGCACCACACATTTGCTGGTCTCCCCATTATAATCTCATAGGGGGAGAGCCCAGTCTTAGCCTGCACAGACGTGCGCATACACAACAGCGCTAGGGGTAATGCATCCACCCAACTCAACTTGCTCCCAGCGCAGATTTTTGCTATCTTTGACTTCAAGATTCCGTTATGTCTCTCCACAAGCCTGGCAGAACTGGGATGCCTGGAACTGTGGAATCTCTTCTCTATCTGCAGACCTGCACAGATCTGTAGCACTACTGCGCCCACAAAGTGGGGGCCGTTGTCTGACCACAGGACACGGGGCAACCCAAACCGGGAGAAATATTCTTTTAACATTACTTTTGCTGTGGACATGGCAGTACAGTCTTTTAAAGGATATGCCTCCACCCACTTGCTGAATGCACAAATTACCACTAACACATATTTGTAGTTCTGGCACCTTTCCATTTCTATGAAATCAAATGGACCACCTCAAATGGCATAGAGGGTGGGCCGAAACTACCTGCTGGAGTCACGGTTCCCTTCCCTACATTGTGTTGCAGGCACGTAATACAATTCTGCACTAGTGTTTCTGCATTCTTTTTTATGTGCTCATTCTTCCATACTGTGGATAAATGCTGTACCATCTTCTTCGCGCAAATGTGGGTAGGGCTATGCGCCATTATAACCATTGCAGTCACGTAACAATTTGGCAACATCCAGTTCTTTGTTTCTTTGTCCCCCCAACATCCTTCCAAATCTAACTCAGCAGAGCCCTCAGCCCACCCCTGAATCTCTTCGGTAGTGGCCTCAGCCTGCATTTCTTTGACTGTGGCAACTCCATTCTCTATCATACAAGGTACTTCCTCAGTCTGTACTGTCATCATTTTATTCCCCAAATCTGTGGCTGTTTGCTTCGCAATCCTGTCTGCAAATGCGTTTCCCTCTCCCACTCTACATGTTACTTTCTTATGTGCCTCGCACTTCACTATAGCTAGGCGCTTTGGAAACGTGAGTGCAGACAACAATCGCACAATCAAAGGGCCATGCTGAATCCTGGCCCCATGTGATGTCAAGAAACCCCTCTCTGCCCAAAGTCGGCCAAAGTTGTGAACCACGTCAAAGGCGTACTGGCTGTCAGTATAAATATTCACGTTCAAATTCTCAGAGAGTTCACAGGCTCGGGTCAGTGCTATTATTTCTGCGGCTTGCGCCGAATTGTAGGGGATTCTTCTGCTTTCTACAACACTCTTTAGGGTATTAAATGCATATGCGGCCGTTGATGTGCCATCAGGTAATTTAAAACAAGAGCCATCACAAAATAACTCCCCATCTGGCTCTTTCCGTGGGATATCGCTCAAATCAATCCTTCCCTTTGTTACTTCTTCAGTGATCATTAAACAATCATGGGGTGGTGATTCGTTGTCACCAATTTCTGCTATGGGCAGTGGCATTAATTCTGCAGGATTCAATGCGCTACACCTCATAATTTGGATGTGGGGTGCAAACAAGATGAGCGCATATCTTGTCAGTCTAGCTGAGGTGAGGTGTTGCGTCTGCGTCCTATTTAATAGAACGTCTATAGCATGTGGCACCATCAGAATTAAAGTGTGGCCCAATACCATTCCTTCCGTTTGTTTCACTGACGCAGCAGCCACTGCGACAGACCACAAACATCGTGGTAGTGCACGCTACAGGGTCCAACGCGCAAGAGAAATAGCCGCACGGCCTATTTCTTCCACCTTGTTCCTGTGTCAAAACCGCCAATGCACATCCTTCACTCTCACTCACAAATAGTCTAAAGATCTTTTTATAGTTAGGAGTCCCTAAAACTGGGGCAGCACACAATGCAGCTTTCAATTGTTCAAACGCTTTCTGACATTCCTCATCCCACTGTAAAGGCATCTCTGCATCCTTTTTTGTCAACTTTATCATCGGCTTCACAATCAACGCAAAATTACTGATCCACTGCCGACAATAAGAGGCCATGCCTATTACAGCTCTCACTCCTTTTTGAGTTTTTGGAATAGGCATACTAGAAATACTTTCTATGCATTCTGGTGTTAATCTTCTCCCTTCTTTCGAAAGTAGGTAACTCAAATAAGACACCTCCTTCTGATTATACTGGAATTTTTTCAAACTTGCCTTATGACCATGGGTCGTTAAGTGTGTCAATAGTAATATAGTTCTTTCTTTGCAGATCTCTTTCGTGTCAGCAGCTAATAACAAGTCATCTATGTACTGCAAGAGTATGCAACCTTCGGCTAATTCTAGCATGTCTAGCTGCTCTTTTAGCGCTCTGCTGTAAATTCTCGGGCTTTCTGTGTATCCTTGTGGAATGCGTGTGAATGTGAATGATCGACCTCCTAGAGTGAACGCGAACAGACATCTACTGCTTTTATCCACTGGAATGCTAAAGAACGCGTTCTTCAAATCGACTACACTGAAGTATTCTGCAGAGGCCGGTATCATTGTCAGTATTGTTGTGACATCTGGGAGCAAAGGGAATTGTGGGTCTACCACTTTGTTTAATGCACGCAGATCAATTATGAAACGATAGGGTACTTCATTGCCTCCTTTCTTGTTAACTGGAAGAATCGGGCTGTTGCACGTGCTACCTGCAATTTCCTCAACCACCCCCAATCTCACCAGGTCAGTAGCAATGCTTTTCAATCCCTTCTCACCTTTAACAGAAATGTTATACTGGGGAATTTGCGGTAGTGTGACACCTTCTTTCAAAGTTTGCTGGCTCTATTTTCAAGCGTCCTACATCGTTATCATGCATTGCCCACAGACAGGTTGGTACTCTACTTAGCTCTCCTGGCAACTCTTTTGACATAAATTCCGTCATTGGTGCATCGTGAGGCCACATTGTGAGGAACACCCCGTCTGCCGTACAATGTATGACTGCCCCCAATTTTCTCAGCAAATGTAATCCTAGCAAGTTCTCTCCACAATTTTCTGTCAAAAGAAATGGACACTGTTCCGTAAATGGTCCTATTGTAATTGGGACAGCTTTGGACATGGGGTTAATTACTGGTGTAACTGCGAACCCTGCAGAAACATTCTTCTGCCCCGACAGTGGTATCTCCGGAACCAAGTGGTGGTCTATCGAGCACTTCTGTGCCCCTGTATCTACAAGGAAATGGTGCTCCTTATTCCCGACTCTCATTTCTACGTAGGGTCCTCTCTGATTCATGGGAATAGACACTGGTTCCGACCCCTGCCGTGGGCTGTCCTATCGCGAAAATAACACATCGTCCGATGTGTAGTCACCGCTACTGCTATAATACGTGTTTGGTTGTGTATCAAAAATATTCCCATTTCCCCCTCGATGTACTCCACTCTGATAATTTCTCTGTTGGCCCTGCCCGCCCTGATTTTGGTTCGAAACACGTTGGTTCAATGCCTGGTTCTGTTGTGCTTGGCTTTGACCATATGATTGGGTTTGAGTACCTCCATTGGTATATCCCTGCTGCTGCTGCATGTTATTTCTGCTTGGGCCGTTTGACCCCTGATGTCCTCTGTGAGGCCTTCTCTGACCAAACTCACCTCTATTCTGTAGGTGCGGGCATTGCGCTCGCCAGTGTCCTTCCTCCTTACAATACGCACATTGATTTAATCCCAATGACACCCCATGCATATTGTTCAAATTTCCTCTGCCTTGTGCATTTCCTCTACCTCTATTGTATCCAATGACCTGCTGCAGTAACACCCTTGTTTTTAAATTTACTCTATCCTTCACCTCTCTTTCTTTCGCCACATTTACCCTGTTCTCGTAATACTGGGCTATGTGTAATATCTCACTCACCGGTTTTGCTGCCCAGGAACTTTTCAACGTCATTAACATATCTTGAATTGGCGATATTAGTCCCCTCACATATTTATCAACAAATAGCCTTTTCCCCGACTCTGTGCTCACATCCTGCCCACTGAAGTCTGTGAATACTCCTTCAAATCTATTGAAATAATCCGTTACTGGCTCATCCTTGCCCTGTACACATGTAGTTAATTTGTCCCACTGAATCCTTTTTTCTGGAATTATTTCCCTCAATCTCCGCATTATCCGTTCTGGTAGATCTGCCATGCGGGTTCCCGGATTTTCCCCTACCTTTCTATTTTTGTCCTCCAATAGTAACTCCGCCCATGTGGCGCCAAAAGCCCCCGCGTCATCTACCGTCCTCATCTGTTTCCATATATCTGCTGGCAAAATGACTGGGAAAATCAAATCTATATCGCTCATAGTAAGCACTGCTGATCTCAGGGTTGACTCTACTTCCTTGTAGAAACCTGCTGGATTCTTTCTTATATCGGAAATCGTCTGTTTTATAGTATTCACCTCTTGCCTGGAAAAGGGGACATGTACATACTGGGCGGTGAAATGGGCTGGTGTTACCTGCGCTCCTACTGTTCCCGTCACAGGGATCTCTACTTTTGGTACAAACATGGGCGGGACTCTCTCATTGGAAATGCCCCACTCATGATCCCTCCCCCTTCTCTTAGGTTCAATAGTATTCCTAAGTCCAGTGATAGGCCCGTTTCTCCTGTACTTCGCTCGAATACTCTCCTGTATACTGCTAGTATCTCAGGTGAGCTAGCCTTATTATTTTTTATATCCTTCTCCATCAAATGTTCAGCCATCGATTGCAGTGCTTTTCTTTTCATTGGCATGGAATATTCGTCAAATATATCATGTATAACCATTGTTGGAATACTAGGATTTGATACCCATTTTACTGCTTCTCGTATACATACTTTCAATTTCTCGCCTTTCTGTACAGATGACGTTGAATGTCTCCGCTCTATGTATGATTCTACCGTCCCTCTACCCTCTCTTCTAATATCCCAACCCCTGTACCCAGGTGCAGCAAACATTTCGGCATATTCATTATCCAACTAATTTTTAAGATCAAAAAGTCTATTCACATGTTCCTTCACTTCTTCATCTTTTATTCTACAACATGCTAATTGGCTCAAATCTAACAATCGTTGTGGTGGTAATTTGTCAAGTAACTTTTTCCATTCTCCCACTAAAAATGTCCCCATGCATTCCAACACTACCTGTCTCTTGTTGCTTCTTCTGTACCCATACAATGAGGCCAATGCTGCTGTTTCATCATTTCCTTCTATGTACATTTCTGCCACTTGCCGTAATTCAATCTTTCTTTCTTTGCTGATCGCGCTTCGAGTTACCCATCCAAATCCTGTTCTTTCAGCCCCACCTCTCGCCTCCCCGGTCTCAATTTCGACTTCGGGAGGGGCAGATGGTGCTGAATCTGTCTCTGGAGCTGGAGGTGCGGATGAGACAAGTGACACAGGTGGCATCTGTGAAGGGCCTTCCTGGATGCTGGGAAATTGTGTCTCCGTGTGGGAGTGCTTGCGCTGTTGGCAGGGCTTGGGTTAACGCTTGCGTGAGGGGAAGTGCTTGGGCTACGGGAGGAGGTATGAGAGCTACTGGTTGGGCCTGCGCAGTCACTGCTGGCGTGTTTGGTTTCGATTCTGGTTTTGGGCCTCGACCCGTGTTAGTTAACAAATGTTCCATTAATTCGTCTGCTATGTGTAGTTCCCGCTGTGGGTATATTCTGTCTATGTTCATCTGGTTACGTCTCCCTTCCCGTCTTAGACTTGCCGTCCACTCCTCCTCTTCCTTCTCTCCTGCTACCTCAAGCTTCGTTTTGTGCCTACGCACATGCTTCTCTCTACTCCTAAGTCGGAGCATTGCTTCCCTCCTCCAATCTTTGACAGTCTCAAAAGCTGCAGGTTGCGCTTTCTTTCTAATTAGCACCCTTTCTAGGTTATCTATCCTCCCAATCTTAAAACTACCATTAATCGGCCACTGATGGTCAGGTTGCTTTCTAGTTTGCCTATGCCAAATTTCACAAAATATTATCACACCCACACCATATTTTGCATACATATCATAAGCCGGCGTTCCCCCAGGCGGTGCACTTTGGGGTCCCTCGTGCTATGGAAACAAGGCAATAACCATACACGAAAAGATGCGCCAGACACGAGGTTCAAATTCCCAATGCTAGGGTTTATTGCAAGCAAAAAATAGTATCAATTGGCCAATTCTGATCTCACGCCCCGCGACGTGAATTTCCTAGACCTCGAGGGACGCAAGAGAGCGAATTACATACGTCAGTTACATATATACAAAATGCATATCATACAATCAGCAAAGTCATGTTTAACACCTCTCTTTATTAAGTTCCTTTGAACTCGGGATGACGATGGACATATCCGACCAGTATGACGCTTATAACATTTTCGATGTCTATTCTAGTAACAATGTGCAATTAGAAAGTGTGGAGGCATCTTTTAGTTGTTGAACAGAACACGGTGGTTCTGTTCTTGGAAGCAAGCTGCACACGGGGGAAGAGCCACATTCCAAGCTTTGCTGTCTATGATGTATTATTCGTGTCCTGGGAGCTGACACGTTCTAAAGGGTTTTGCGAAGGGGGGCCGTAAGAAGAGCATCATTCAAGCCTTTAGCTGTTTTATTCTAACACATTCTACCATCGTACGAGACTGGCTGGCAGCTGTGAAGTGATTACATGCCCTGCAGCTCTCTCCCAAGGCTACAGAGAGGGAGTGTGGGCATTCCTCCCTGGGCTACTCATGAGGAGTTTCAACAAACTCTTCAGTCCCGCGACCTTGTCCTTTCATATTCAGACAACAATGTTAACAGTTGAGCAGAGTAAGCAGAATCCACAAGAAATGCAAGCTGCAAAGCAATTTTCAGACAGAAAGCAATGAGCAATGGTTAACAAGCAAAATGGAGATTCTTGCTACGTTTAAAATGGCCAATCGTTGGTCAAGCATAACAGTTTATATTTCTATAATTCGGTGCATAAGACGGTTGGCCCACGGCCATCAAGTTACGTCTATCATTCAAATGAAGGGAATTCATTTTTCCAGATTGACACCACCACTAACCTGTGAACATTGACAAGCTTGAAAAGGTCCGACAACAAAGCTCCAAGGTAATCCAAGAAACAACGAAAAAGGAAGGAATTGTCAGTAAGAGGACTAATCCCGAACGGCACAAGGGTCACTCTAGATACCGGGTTGGTGCACCACAGTTTAGCGTCCAGAGTCTTGGGCACTACTTTCCTTCGTGTAAACAAAAAACATAAACTTGTTGGAAATAAGGTTCCTAGCACTTGTAAACCAAAAGTAGAATGTCTTGTAACCATTAATCAACAAAATTGATTTCTCCAAGTTTTTGCAAAGAAGCAGCTGTGGATATGAAGGATTCTTTATATCCACTATTGGCAAAAGTCACAACATGTTGGTGGAGAATCCCACTTGGAAACATAAGAAAAATACGGCTCAAGAGATCAGAGGCGCTTCAGAGGAAGCGTGTTCATAAATGCGGTGGGATGTTTTCAAATACAGCCGTTACTTGAGAAAATCAGATCCGAACTCCACAGCCCACGCGGATGTATGGTTCCAGGGCAGTTGCTGATACGCGACGGGGCAAGTCCCACAAAGTTCTCTTCAGAAATGGCTGCAATCAGTCAAAGGCAGCCGCACCACACATGCGGCTGCGGACATCAAAGAACGCCATGTAACACGCGGCTGAGAACAATCAAAGGCAGCTGCTCGACACACATGCGGCTGCGGACATCAAAGAACGCCACGTAACACGCAGCTGGGAAAGGCTGCTGACTCCTGCTGTCTGCTGGTAGTCGGAAAGGGATAGCAGAAAAATAGAACTCCAAAAAGAAACAGAGCTCAGGAATGAAGCCATGCATAGAAATACGCAGACAATTATGCGAAGTATCAAGGTTCAGGCTTCAGCAGGAATTGAACTCAAGCAGAAGCAGCAAGTGTTTCCTCAACACTGCTTAACATCGTAGCTGTTGAATCACGTGACAGTCACGTGATTTCTAATGACGTGAATACAAATATAGTTTTCCAGGTAATAAATCAAAAACCCTCCATCTGGAAAAGAAATGTTTGGAGGTTCTGTGTGCATAATATGTCCTATGGGGATATGGTGCTACAACACCAGGTGTAGCCAGTTTGCCATACATGACAGTGCCCCCCCCAAGGGACAGCTGCAACCTTTTTTGCGTGGTATTTACGTAACAAGGCCGGAGCATGAATATTGGAGAGATGCTCCCAGGATCTATCCTCAGGAGCGTATCCTTTCCAATCAATCAGATAAACAGGTTGACCAGAGCGAATCCGCATGTCCAGGATTTTGTGTACCTCATATTCAGCCAATTCTTTCACTGATACAGCTATAGGTCATATGGGCAACCTGGTAGCTACAGATTAAGATTTGACTAGGGACACATGAAAAACGTGATGTACCCGCCATAGATGTGGTAAGTCCAAATGAACAGCAGCTGGATTAATCACCTGGGTTATAGCATATGGGCCAATGTACCTAGGCAACAGCTTCTTTTTACCAGGAATTATCAGGTGTTTGGTGGATAACGTCCTTCATTCCCAGATGATAAATCGGCGCCACCACCCTATGTGTATCAGCATACCTCTTGGTACTTTTTTGGGCCCGTTCTAGTTGTAGTTTTATCTTAGTTTGCAAGATGATCAGATCACTCACGTTGCTGGCTGCTGCTGGGGTATTTGCAGAGAGACTGAGTTCCGGAGGAATGGTTCTGGGATATTGCCCATATAAAGCATAGTAAGGTGATGTACCTATGGCAGTGTGGTATGAATTATTGTGGCCAAATTCTGCAGCTGGTAGAACCGTTATCCAGTCAGACTGTAATTGGAGAAATAAACACTGCAAATAGTGGTCCATGGTCCCATTCACCCTTTCGGTTTGTCCAACAGTTTGGGGTTGATTCAAGCTCTTTAACAACTCTGAAGTCTTCTTTTGTCCGAGATAGGCTGCAACTAATGAATCATGCCCCCACTTGAAAGACATGTTTCGAGTAGTATCTGTTGGTAGATAAAGTACTTGTTGTATAAATGGCAAACCATTCAGTATATCTAGGTTGAAGTCTTGTACCGACCATGGATTCTGTAAGACCCATTCCTGTATTTCTTGTCGTAAGGAAGGCTTTGGAGAACAACTACATATCACATGATACGCCAAAACAGTGCTTTGAGCAGGCTGTATTTCCTTGGAGTCCTCACCGATACGGTATAAAGCATCCGATTTGGCGTGTTGACTGGAAGGGCGATATGTGATGTGGAAGTCAAATTGAAAAAACACATGCCATCTAGCCTGTCGAGCGGTAAGACATTTCATGGTTTTGAATGCTTGTAGATTACAATGATCAGAGTACACTATCACCTGATGTTTTGCCCAAGAAGATGATGTCGCCATTCCTGGAATGCCTCTTTGACTGCAAGTAACTCCCTCTCTGTAAAGGTGTAATTGCATTCATAAGGGGTCAGTTAACGGGAATAAAAGGCAACAGGATGTTCTTCTTTAGTCTCTGTACAAACCTGTGAGAGTATGGCTCCAATAGGGAAGCTGGAGGCATCGGCCTCTACCATTAAAGGAAAATCCAGATTAGGATGTTGTAACACAGGTGCCATAGTAAATGCCTCTTTCAAAACATCAAAATCTGCCTGTGCCTTTGTGTTCTAACAAAAAGGGATCTTTGAATTAGTTAATGCTGTCAACGCAGCCACCATCTCAGAGAATGAGCAGATGAATCTGCGATAGAAATTCGCAAAGCCTAAGAAGGATTGTAACGATTTAACATTATAAGGGATAGGCCAATTCAATATGGCCTTAACTTTAGATTGGCTCATTGGGACTCAGTTATTGGTGATGTCATAACGCAGGAATTCTACTTCCTGTGTGTGAAAGACGCATTTTTCAGCTTTGACAAAGAGTTTATTCTCTCATAGTCTTTGAATGACTCTTGACACATGACCCATATGTTCCTGATGAGACGATGAATAGATCAATATATCGTCCAAATAGATCACTACAAACTGGTCCAACATGCCCCTAAAAATGTAATTCATGAAGCACTGAAATGTAGCAGGGGCATTACATAGGCCAAAAGGCATCACAAGATACTCAAATAAGCCATAGCGCATCTTAAAGGCAGTCTTACACTCGTCGCCTTCGCAAATGCGGACAAGATTGTATGCCCCCTATAGATCCAACTTCATAAAGTATGCAGAGGTACCCAATTGATCCAACAATACATTGATCAGTGGCAACGCATACTGGTTATTTATTGTAATGTTGTTAAGGGCCCTGCAATCTATGCAAGGTCTTAAGTCTCCTTCTTTCTCGGAACAAAGAACAGAGTTGAGGCAGCAGGGGACTTGACTGCCTTTTAAAACCCATATCGAGAGCCTTATCAATGTACTCCTTTAACACAAGATCATCCTGTTGTGTTAATAAATAGACTCTGCCAGTTGGAATCTTGGCCATGGGTAGCAATTCAATCGGACAGTCATACTGCCTATGAGGCGGCAATTGTTCAGCATTGCCTTTGTAGAACACATCAGCGTATTCGGCACATTCGCAAGGTATAGGCGTAACTGCCTGACGTACTGCACTAATGGTAGACCCTTCCATGAAAGCCAATAACTGGGCCTTCTTTGACACCACCTGATTCTGAAAGCAATGTTCATTACAATAGGCAGACGGATATTGAATCTACCCAGTGACCCAATAGATGATCGGATTATGTAGAGAGAGCCAGGCAAGCCCAAGCTACAATTTGTATTGAGGTGCGGCGATTACATCTAACACCATTTCATCAGCATGTCAGTTCGGTAACACTAAACGGATAGGTACAGTCTCTTCAGTTATCATTCCTGATATTAACACTGACCCATCCGCAGTGTTCACTGTTTCAGGTTTAGCTTTAGTTACCATGGGAATAGAACAGTTCTTGGTGAAGGTGAAATCAGTGTAATTGTTAGTAGCTCCAGAATCCACCATAGCTCTGGAACATACCGAATGGCCTTCATAATACAGCGTTGCTTCCACAGCTATAGGAACAAAAGCCGGGACTGTAAGGGAGTCCGATGTAGCACTCGACACAGGGATTCCCGCTAATGTCGAGCTTTGGCATTTCCCGAACCTTTAATTGGTTTCTTGGGACATAAACTCAATAAGTGATCAGAAGAGCCACAATACATACACAGATTATTTTTTCATTGGTTTTCTCTCTCTGCGTTAGATAAGTGACCCCTCACTGCCCCAATCTGCATGGTTCAGGGTCATTGGATGTAGCCCCAGGTACCTCAGTTTGAACTGAGGCTTGGAGAAAAGGTTTTTTCTCCCCCTTATGAGCATTACGTCGTGCGTCTATCTGGAGGATGAGGTCAGGAACCACTAGCATTGTCGATAAAGCATCTTTCAGTTCCTCTGAAAGGCCTTTGTAAAAGACAGCCACTTTCTTGTCTTCTGTCCATTAGGTCTCGGCCGATAATTGGTTAAATCGAGCAATATATGCCAGCAATGCCTTATTACCCTGTTGTAGGTTAAGCAGTTCCAGATCAGCAGCTTGTGTGGCATAGCGCATGTCGAAGACCTTACTCATGGCTGCCAAGAGAGCATCACAATCGTAAATAAGTGGACTATTTGTCTCCAGTAAAGGATTTGCCCAAGCAGCTGCAGTACCCCCCAGATGGGAGAGCACAAATAAAGCTTTCGTCGTCAGATCAGGAAAAGAATTAGGTCGACAAAGAAAATGGAGATGACACTGATTGACAAAAGTACAATAGGCCTTAGGACCCCCCGTACATCTTTCAGGGGGAGCCAATGGGAAATGCGCTGGCATGACCACTTGAGCGGATTCTTTTTGAGGTGTGTGTAACTCTTATCCAGATGCTGTGGCAACTGGAATCTCCATCCCTGAGAAGGGGAAAGTATGACATCTTGCAGAACATCCATGCCATGACACAATGTGTCCTGAGCAGTTATCATTTCATTTCTTAAATCTGCTATTAGCTGAGTTAAGACCGTCAAAGGATCCGTACCCTCCATGGCTTCTGATTCTGTCATAAACCAACCCGACTCTATCACTGATCAACAATAAATGATACATGTGGAACCATAAAAGGATACAAGAGGAAGCATAAAAGGATAAAGGTGGTAGGGTAACTCTGGATCCCTTGATACAGGAAACTGCTTGTTTTTATGTGAACGTTGACAACCTTGAAAAGGTCCGACAACAAAGCTCCAAGGTAACCCAAGAAACAACGAAAAAGGAGGGAATTGTTAGTAAGGGGACGAATACCGAACGGCACGAGGGTCACGCTAGATACCGGGTTGGTGCACGACAGGATAGCGTCCATAGTCTAGTGCACTAATGTCTTTCTTGTAAACAAAAAACATAAACTTGTCAGAAATAAGGTTCCTTGCCCTTGTAAACCAAAAGTAGAATGTCTTGTAATCACTAATCAACACAATTGATTTCTCCAAGAAACAGCTGTAGAAATGAGGGGTTCTTAATATCCACTAATGGCAAAAGTCACCACGTGTTGGTGGAGAATCTCACTTGGAAAGGAAACAAAAATACGGCGCAAGAGATCAGAGATGCCTCAGAGGAAGCCGTGTTTATAAATGTGACGGGATGTTTTCAAATACAGCCATTACGTGATAAGATCAGATCCGAACTCTGCAGCCCACGCGGATGTATGGTTCCAGGGCAGTCACTGATACGCGATGGGGCAAGTCCCAAAACTTCTCTTCACACATGGCTGCAATCAGTCAAAGGCAGCCGCAGGACACACATGGCTGTGGACATCCAAGAACGCCACGTAGGACGTGGCTGAGAACAATCAAAGGTAGCCACTGGAAACACATGCGGCTGCGGACATCAAAGAAAGCTGCGTAACATGCGGTTGGGAATGGCCGCTGACTCCTGCCATCTTTTGGTACTCGGAAAGCGATAGCAGGAAAATAGAACTCCAAAAAGAAATGGAGCTCAGGAATGAAGCCCTGCATAGAAATATGCAGAGAATTATGCAAAGACGTAGGCTCAGGCTTCAGCAGGAATTGAACTCGATCAGAAGCAGCGAGTGGTTCCTCAACGCTGCTTAACAGCATAGCTGTTGAATCACATGACAGTCACGTGATTTCTAATGACGTGAATACAAACATCATTTTCCAGGTAAGCATCAAAAAACCTCCATCTGGAAAAGAAAGTTTTGGAGGTTTTGTGTGCATAACATGTCCTACGAGGATATGGTGCTACAGGACCAGGTGTAGACAGTTTGCCATGCATGACAGTTGCACGCTGCTCCCCGCCTGGGTCACAGTTGCACTACTTCTTTTGGTACACTTATACCACTGCTACATTGGCACCCTTCTTGCAACCCCCTGGGATTGCCCCCTCTGTAGAGTGCTATATTTCTGCATATCTAGGTTCTTGCTTTACAAGATACAAAGATACAAAGATACATGCATACATACATACATACACACACACCTCTCCTCTTCACATGTTATCCTGTGCCGTTCTCTTCTCCATTAAAATCTTGTCTTTTTTACCCTCCTCGCTCTCTCCCATCTTATCATGTCAACCTCTCCTCTCCATTCCCTCATCTTCTCTTCCATTTTTTCTCCTTTCACACAACTTCTCTTTTTCCCACCATGTATTTTACCCCTGTGTTCCTCTCTTCCTTCTCCCTCTTATCATCTCCCTTCTCCTCATCTCAAAAGCACCGCTTAGAGAAAGACTTGGTGTGCACTTTCTTTTTAATCTTAAATGTTGTATACACCTTTAGTTTACACTACCAATCTGCTTCTCTAAATAAAATAAAGAGTAAAGGTAAATTAAACCTGAAATTCTACTTGCAAGCAAGGATTGCCACAAGGTGAAGGCCAATCCAGCTCATCATTCTTAAGCACAGCATCAATCTGCAGGTTGACACTTTTAATTATTCATAGACAAAGTGTGTCCTAATACACACACCATACAGTTAGAACACTGATGAATGTGATGCAGTGACCTCCTCTAGTCTGTCTTAATAAAGAAAGAGAGTCACGAGTACGCAAGTCACCAGTGTCCACTACCTCTAGACACGCCTGGGCACTAGGAGACCATTATGGTTGTGATTTGGCTCAGTAATACAAGCTTTATCACTTATCATTAACAAACACCTCATTCCTGACCAATTTGCAGACATCATTGCAAAGCTGCTCTCTGTGGACATGACATCATTTTCCTTTGTACACAATCTTTGTTTCGTAGAACTAATAGAATATCTCCCACCGAAGTGAAGATGTTTAGCAGCTTCTATTTATTCAGTATTGTGGTTCCCCTTGCAGGATTGCCAAGGTCCTGATTGTGATTTGAGATTCAAAAAGTGAGAAAGTAACTCAGTACTTGCAGAGTATTAACTGCATGACAGTAACAGGACACTGGGTCTCCTTTTCAGCAGCACACAATTGGTAAATAACAAACAAAGCAAGGTAACGAGAAACACTCTGCTTTTAGGGTTTTGACCAGATGGCAGAGAAGGTTTTACACATTTGTGACAAACTTGAATGTAAGATCAGTGAGTGTCTTAGTTCTGGGTCACTCAAAGCTGGTTTGTCCTGGAAGACAAATGTAGCAATAGGGTGGTGGACCTGAACCAGGCAGGTACAACCCATACTCTGTTATTGTATTGCAGTGGGTACCTGACAGATCAACATCGATAAATAAACACTATAATTTGCTCATGTCCTTATCCTGGGTGTCTAACAAACAAGATGGTAGCACTGTGTACATTTGTGTCCAGAAAGAACATTTTAGATTGTAATTAATCATTTTCACAGGGGCGATAATGCCACATTATATGCACCTGGCAAAACATTGTCACTCCTCTATAAGGAAAACATAAAATACATCTCAAGACCATAACATCAACTCCATCCCTTTTTATCTAACATATTAGTAAAAGAAAATCAATCATATTATTTAATCTCATTGGAATAAAACAAGTATTGCTTTAAAAAAATATATATATATATATTCAGTAAAAAAAAAAAAACTTTGTTGAAGGGACGTTATGGTTAAGTTGCGCTACTAAAAACCTATGAAATTCAGTAAAAAAAACTTTGTTAAAGGGACGTTATGGTTCCAAGTAAAACAAAAAAAAACCTGAAATGTGTAAATTATGGTAAGCTAAGCAACCATAACTCGCACCACCACTGTGCACTGCTAAGACTAACACCCAGGACATCAAAGATAACATCACAAATGTCATTGATGACATCACTGATGACATCACATGTTCATTTACTTTTCATGAAAAGTTTGTACAAGGTATTCTTATTGTAATGTTGACAAAAAAGTATCAAGGATCATTGGAATAAATATCATGAACTACTTAGTGCATTAAGCAATGCATTGATATAAATAACATTCTATTATGAAGTTCTATCCAGTATACTAAGCTACTCATGTAGAAACATGGGCATTGTTTGCAGCATACATGACGGAGGTGCAATATTCATAATCTTGGCATATTGAATAGTGAAATGATAACTGCTTTCTTATTAGAGTTTTGCGTACTGTGAAACATGTAATAAGTAGCTAATAAAACCTACTTACTACATGATTGCATTATTACAGACAAAACACAAAGAGACAACAACACATACAAATATGAGTATATACAGGGAAAGTGAAGTAAGCAAAAAAGCAGCAGTAGTAGCAGAAAGTGTCCATAAACTAACTGATTATCTTTAAGCAGAGAAATGATTGCTCTGTTTGAAAACTGCTATTTACCCTATGTATATGCATCACATGATGTGACTGGACCCTAAGGAAAGTAATGTGAGTACAATGCATACAAATATGAACATATAGATGGAAAGTACAGTAATAGAAAAACAACAGAACTATCAGAAAGTGCTGATAACTCTACTGATTATCTTCATGCACAGAATGGTTGCTGTCTTTCAAGCGTGTGTCTTCCCCTATGTATATATTTCATATGATGTGACTGGACCCTCTTGGAATTTCTGTAAGAACATTTTGAAGAATAGGTGTACAAATATAGTACCTTTTAAATTTGTAGTTCCTGACTGTTACTGAAGAAAACCATGTGGCCTAGATATGTCAGTAAATGAATAAAAGTGTGAGGCAGACATGTGATGTCATCAGTGATGTCATCAATGACATTTATGATGTCATCTTTGATGTCCTGGGTGTTAGTCTTAGCAGTGCACAGTGGTGGCGCGAGTTATGGTTGCTTAGCTTACCATAACTTACCCCATAAAAAAGCCCCAATTCCCCTCTGTTTGTATCAGTTTCTGCTTCCCCTTCTCTTTCATAAATTGTACATCTATATATATTAAAACAAAAATATGATGTGTCTTAATTCAGTTCTTTTTTTTATTTTTTTTTAAAAAAGGCAGTTAGTATTTGCGCCGACACTGTGGGTGTCCAGAATGTCCGAAATTAACCAAAATGGGGGTGTCCTAAGGACACTTTACCTGTCATTACAGTTTGCAGGCAAGTTACAACTGTTCGAAGAACACACTCTGTGTCCGGGATGTCCGTAAAACCCAAAATGGAGGTGTCCTAAGTCCACCATACCTGTCTGTACTGTTTGCAGGCAAGTTGAAACTGTTCTAAGAACACACTTGGTGTCCGGGATGTCTGTAAAACCCAAAATGGAGGTGTCCTAAGGACACTATAACTGTTTGTACTGTTCACAGGCAAGTTGAAACTGTTCTAAGAACACACTCAGTGTCCGGGATGTCTATAAAACCCAAAATGGCGGTGTCCTAAGGGCACTATACCTGTTTGTTCTGTTCGCAGGCAAGTTGAAACTGTTCTAAGAACACAATCGGTGTCCGGGATGTCCGTAAAAAACAAAATGGAGGTGTCCTAAGGACACTATACCTGTCCGTACTGTTCACAAGTAAAATAGTACCGTACTTAGAACACACTCGGTGTCAAGGATGTCTGCAATTAACCAAAATGGAGGTGTCCTAAGGACACTATACCTGTCCGTATTGTTCGTAGGCACATGGGAACTGTTCTAAGAACACAATCGGTGTCCGGGTTCTCTGCATATATGTAAAATGGGGGTGTTCTAATGACACTATAGCTGCCCGTACTGCCTAAAGAACATCTATGCACATGCGCACCACACCCGCAACTTTTCCGAACATTGCGCCTGTCTGTAACTGTTTCCATCACTTGTGTCGCACTTTTAATTAATTTCAGGACCCGAACACTGTCCGTAGAACACCAGCGCACATGCGCACAACCGTTCCCGTGCATGTGACGTCCTGCGGACACAAATTCCCTTTGTGGACGTGTTTGCGATGCCATCATGTGACCGCACCTACGCTGAGCATGTGTTCTGAATTGCGGACACTGTCCGGGTCCAAACATATTTAAAGTGCATTTTCAGGCTATCCACAGTATTTTATAGTAAACATTTACCATAGCACATGTCCCAGACAATCACCCTGAATCTATACATACTTTTTGGAACTTTTTGAGCCTTTTTGGGCTGTTTGTTCGGTCCGTGAACCCCGCACCCTCACCCCTATAAAAGGCCACCCCCAGAGCTCATCCTCATTGTGCTTTTGGCTATTTGACAGAGCATTGTCTACTTTGGCTGGTATTTTGCTGCCAATCTTCCAGATTTTTCTGAAACCTGATGGCATCCATGGCTCCTCTGCTGCCATCTGCCTCAGCACCACCCCCACCCCGTCCACCATCACCACCTCCCCAAGGGCCTGAAAAGGGGAACAGACATGAGGATGCAGAGGAGGATGAAGAGGATGACGAGGTTGAGGTAGTGGAAGTCCCTACTACCAGCACTCGCCGTGAGTCTTGGGTGTGGCGGTTATTTACCATTCATGGCAACGTACCCAAGTCACGTGCGAACAAAGTCACCTGCAACCAGTGCAAAATGGTGCTGAGTCGTGAGAGGCTTGGTTCGTACAGCTTTGGTATGACTACTATGAAGCGACACCTAAGATCGTTCCACGGTGGGGCAGTTTGCAAGGTTGTATCTTGCGAGGAGCGTAGTAGGTTGAGTTCCTCTACTTCATCCTCTGTTTCTGCTCCTCTACCAAAAGAGACACTCCTGTGGGTGAGCGCATCCCTCCAGCTGCCTCACAGGCCATTCACAATGCTGATGACCCTTACCTTTCGATGGTCACAGTTTGTGTATGTACTCCGATGCAGTACTCCGCAGGGGGGAGAGACTTCAAAGTGCTTTCGAGACTACGGTCTCAGAGCACAAGAAGACCTGCCCACTACCTAAGTAAGGCCCACCCTACATCTTCCTCTCTCCACCCGCCCTTTCTTATCCCCGTGGTTGGTGTCTCCCCTTTCCCCTCCTTTCCCCTCCTCTCCTAGTGTGTCGTTTGTAAAAAAACAAAATAAATATAAAACAACAAAAATCCAAAAAAGGCTCTTTTCAGAGCCACCCTTCACAGTCTGAAAATAGAAGTGAATAATAAATGGAGCAGGGCCCTGTGCATTTTTTGAAGTCCGCGGACTTCAAAAAATGCAAAAGATTTTGGGTGCTGCCCTATCAAAATCATTGCACTTTTCTCTGTCAGGAAGTGGTGGCTCTGAAAAGAGGCTTTTGGTGGGTTTTTTTTGTATTTGAAAAACTTGAAATAGTCAACACCTACTGCAAAAAAGATGGCTGTAAATCCACAAAAGGACACAATGCATTTTGTACATTTCTCAGAAAAATCTGATTGCCAGCATAAGTAAGATGGACTCCATCTCCGTGAAAAATGTTTGTGCTACGAAACAAAATATTTCCATTGTGAAAAGAGGACATGCCAAAATCTCTTAGAAAGGCACAAACAGCCTTATTGACGTTGTGCCTTGCTTTCTCCATTTGTGGACCAAATGAAGAAGAACAAAGCCACATTTTTCTCTGCGCAATGCATGAAAAAATTACTTGAGAATTTGGAAACATGTCTATGACCTTCCCAAGTCCTTATTTCATTGCAAATTACAAAACAATTCCAGACACATGTCCTAAACTGTTCCCTCCACAATGAATTACAATTATGTCTGGATGTTGCTCTGTCTCCAAAGTAGCACAGAGAGGTAGCAAGTCCAACCACTTCATTCCACTTACTCCATGCCAGTGCACTTCCACATGTGGGAATCCAAGATCTACAGCTACTCCACAGCTTTCTGCATGCACCTTCAATCAATGTGCCCACGAGTCTCCCAAAAGCCAAATAATCTGTTTTCTGAAACACACAGCCATAGCTATCTGTTCTTCTCTCAGCAAAAATAGTATCAGTGAAACTCTCTCCTGGCACAACATACCCACTAAACGTTACTAACCAATCCCTTGCTCTGCTCATTCTCATTTGCATGACTCCCCATCCCAAAATTCCCAGATGTAACATGCAATGTCCGCGGACTACCGCCATGTCCGCGGACATATCGTAACTTGGACAGCCCTTCTACCATTTCCACTTCACTCTCTGTGCATTCCCTCATTGGATACAGCTAACCAGTCACACAACCATCCACCAATCACATCCACGACCTCTACATCTAACTCCATCATCAGAGTTCAGCTCGTCAAATGTATTGTTGATCACTCTGAGTACAAGTCTCATATCATTGGAAAGCACCTACGACAAAAACTGCTCTACAAGTCTCCAAGATGTCTACTTGCAGCTGCATGCATATCCACATGCATGAATACAAACTACAGGTATGCATATTTTCGGCACAGTACATGTACAACTCTTATAAATGCATATAAACAGAGTAACTGCCACTTAAACTGTATAACCTTAAAAATAAACTTACTGTCATTTTTCCCATCTGATATAATCAACTGTCACTTCCAAACATGTCTGCTATCTATTTTGTTACACACCCAAAACATCCTAACATCCTATAACACAGCTCTAAAAAACCAAGTGAGTTTCATGCACTTAATATTCTACTCATTTGCAAAGCATGTCTAACTAACATATTGTAAATGGAATATAAAGGCTGCACATAGTCAAATGAAACTGCATGCATGCACTATGTTCAGATATCAAAAAAGAATACTACTACAAAAACATAAACATGAATCTCTCAATTAACATCACTGCTATAAACACACAAAATTACTAACTTCTTAATTTTACAATTTCAATGAAGACCACTCTCCTTGAAAACAGCAACATCTGAACTACAAACACCAACTACAAAGAAACCTGCTCATTCCACAAAAAAAGAGTAAGTACAATACTACCTTACTTTCTCTGCTTAGCCTTTAAATCTCTCCACAATCTTGCTCCCCCTTATATCTCCTCTCTCCTCTCTTTCTACACTCCCTCCCACTCCCTTCACTCTGCTGGCCACTTTCTTCTCACTGTTACTCCTTCCCCCTATACCACACCCCATTTCCGCTCCTTTCATCTACTACCCCCACTGCACTGGAACTCCTTACCTCTCTCGCTCTGCTCTATTTCTATCTTTTCCACATTCTACACTTTCCTCAAATCTCTCCTTCTCCATTCCCCAACATGAAACCCCTCCCACCTTCTTGCCCCCTCGCCCCTTGCCTTATCTCCTTAATCATCTCCCTTCCCTTCCCTCTCCCCCATTCTCACCTTTAACCCCATCTGTTTCCCTCCTCCTCTTCCCCACCCTTCCCTCTCACTTCCACTGCACTACTCACCTCCTTCCCTTCACTTTAATTGGTCTACTTACTGTTTTCTTGGTATGATTCTCAATTTTAAATTGTTTCCACTGTTACTGTTATAATTTTACTTGTTATATTTATCATCTTGTTATTAAAATATATTACTCAAACACATCGTGCAGGTGATTCGTGTAATTTGTGCACCAAAAAAACAAAGATTTGTGTACCATTCTACCGACAAATCACCATTTATTAAACAGGGATTAGCATGCAGAATGGTACACACATCCCCGTTTTTCAGAGAACAAATAACATAACTCAGCCCCTAGAATATAAGTATTACAAAACAAAGAATAGTTTTAATTTTATACCATTTGATTTACTATTAGTGCTTATCCTCACCACTAGCTCACTTGTTACTGTCATCTGAACCGCAGTATAGTAACACACAAATAGAAGAGTAGCCTTCCCAACTAATTGTAGCTGCCCAATGCCCAATCACACACCACCAGATACATCTTTACAAACATACTCAAACACTCATGCATACAGCACACATACATTGCACAACAACCCAACCCATGTCTTCTATTTTCTTGTTGCAACAGACCCAACAGAATGCCTACCAGAAAGCAAGTCAGTAGAAAGCAACGCAGAAATAGAGCAAATGAAAATAAATAATTCCAAAATAAGCATCCATCTCTAGCAGAGTTTGTACAAAAAGTTCAAACAAAATAGCTAATACAGTCATTTAGCAAAACTAAACAATCTTCCAGTACAGAAACTGTGCCTCCTCTATCAAAATGTAAAAGAAAACAGAAAATGATTAACAGAAATGCAGGTACCACTACTGCTAAAACTGCTCCTATGAATCTTAAAATAGCAGTGAGTAACCATACCAAAAAAAGTATATTAACAAAAATGTTCCGCCACAGAGTCCTTCAGAATCTTATAAAATCAGAAGATAAATCTTGCACAACCCTTAAAAACCCTTAAAAACTACCGTAGAAAATGAATCTTAGCAGCTTTGATAGACAGTGCAATCCTTCTCAAAAGAAATGTATTTATTTTAGTGTTAAACAGAATGAAACCACTAACAAAACTAAGTACTAAATTACAAAAAAAGCTTCTCAATAAATGGAATGTCAACAAAAATAACTTCTTAAATATCTGTGAAGGTGAATGGAGTTACACCACAAGCACAGAACCATATTTCAATGAAGAAGCATACAAACAAAATCAAACACACACAATTGCCATCCATAGCAGAGGACGAGTATACCATAACCAGAACGTCCAGTATACAAATGGTCATGCACGTCAATGTGTAACATTGCCAAAAAAATCTTTCAAATCTTTATGCCAGTTCCTCAATCAATATGTGAAAGGCAAAGACAAAATCGAAATAAAACTGCTGCAAAATATGGATACTTGTCCAGTGCGCAAATACACAGGACTGCAAGGACATTCATTGGCCTGCATTTCAGGACCTATTTTCAAAAGCAGCTTCCATCATATCAGAATGATATCAACACATCATTCAACTATAATAAATCTAGTCTATACACTGTACTATGCTAAAAGTCCTGCTTTAACACTAGCCAATTTAAATAACAATATTCTACATGGTACAGCCAAAGACCTGCTCGAAGAAATCAACCATATCCAGAGTAAATATTTTGGAAGTGAAAACCACTTACAAAATGCAATAGCTTTACAACAGACTAGCAACAATTCTGCACATGGCAACCTTCTACTACACACATACAAAAAAGAAATACTAAAATTCAAAAGTACATCCGCTGAAATACCAAAGCATGTGTGTGTGTGTGTTGCCGCAGAACTTTTTATAAAAGTAACTCAAAAACTATAGACATAACATACAAAATAGAAGACAATGAAGATTCCAAATGGTTTGAATTAGCTCTCTACCTTATAGCAAAAAATAAATACGAAATAACTGACCCCTTAACAGTTTGCAGTTACTGCACTACAAAACTTGACAACAATCAAACTCCTTCACATACAAATATATTGGAATTATTCTCTCTACCAAAACCCCTGCAACAACTCAATTTAAATGAGAGCATCATAATTCAAACAGTACACCTATTCCAAGCAATAATACGATTTCAACCAAAAAACGCAAAATTACCTAACTTTGAATTGGTGAAAGGCATTCACGGCAAAGTAGTATATTTACGATTAGATCTAAAAGAAAATGTGCACACTCTTGGAGTGAAAAGTCCAATAGAACAATCTTTAATTGTCTGAGTAAATGGTGTAGATGATGCACTAGAAACTTACCAAATGCAATGAACAAAAGGATCTCCAATCAATATATGGGAAAAAAGTATAGAAGCACATGATTTTCCTTTACTCATTCCTACTGGCAAAGGAGGAAGATACGATGATAGACCCACTCAGAAAACAGCATCAGCCTACCGCTTATTACGAATGTATTCTGAAGATCCCAGATTTAGACAAAATGTGGAATACATATTCCACCTACTCCTTGAAAGTGAACTAGCAACTCTATGTTACGGACTTGCACACACATTAAAATCAGGAACCGACTTTCAAAATATGTCAGCTACGCAATTACTACAAAAAGTGCAAGAAAAAGATGAAGTTTTACACTCAAGCATTACAAATCTGTTAGCAAACATGTGTGGTAAGAAAGAATACTGGTTCCGACATCACAGAGATGTACGTTGCTTGATAAGAAACCTTGGCCCACCAATTTGGTTTGTTACATTAAGTTGTGCAGAATATGCATGGGAAGATTTACATGATTTCCTACGCATATCAAACAAAAACAAAACAAACATAGATATACTAACACCTTTTGAACTTGGCTTTCTAGATCCTGTTAATGTTTCAAGATATTTCCATCACCGCTTCATTGCTATGCTACACTTTATTTGTAATAAAACTATTCCTCCCTTCGGAGAAGTGCAACACTTCTTTTGGAGAAAAGAATACCAAGCCAGAGAAGCACCACATATCCACATGTTTTATGGATTAAATATGCTCCTAAATTTGGTGATGACAGTGATGCCACTGTGTTACAGTTTATCGAAAAATATGTCACTTGTGAAATTCCATCAGAAGCAACAAATAGTGATCTTCATGCACAAATTGTACAATTTCAAAGACACAAATGTGGCAAATATTGTCGTCGCAAATACAAAAACAAAAGGAAATACTACACGAAATGCCATTTTGGTTTCCCTAGACCAGTTACAGAAAAAGGTGAAGTGAACAACTTCATGTCTTAAGTTGGACATGGTGTTAAAGGTAAAGCACCTAAAAATACATATTACATAAAAAGAACAGAAGAAGCAAAATACATCAATGATTACAATGCAATCATTGCCCTATTGTGGAATGCAAACATAGATGTGCAGTACATTGCAGACAATTCCACTTCAGTTGCACGATATGTTACAGCCTACTTAACAAAAGCAGAAAAACAGAGATTCAAAACTCTGGAATGACCTGTCATCAGACAAAGCACTGTCTCAGAAATTGTACAGCTTGGGCATAAAAATGCTCTCCCATAGGGAATGTGGCTGCTATGAAGCTGCAGATCATTTAACCGTTACTGCTTTGTATGCAAATTCTGAAAATATAGTATGGCGAAGTCTTGGTCCTGCTAAATCTAGAAAAAGAGTTCTCAAATCATACAACAACATAGAAACAATAGCCAAAAATGATCCGAACAGCCAAGACATTTTGAAAAACAATTTAATAGACACATACTACCCAAACAGAAGTACCACTTTGGAAACCAGGTGTCTATACCACATAGCCCAAAACTTCACATACAAAAAAGAATATAAAACCCAATTAAAAAAAGGGTAGATACAGAGCGAGAAATTGTGAAGGCAGCTTAGTAAAACTTACCAAACCAAGTTTAATTAATCATATCAAATTGTCATTAAATACTCCTCAACATAAAGAACTATATTACATTGTCCTTGCTACAACTCTTTAAACCATGGAGAAAAGAAGAAGCAATACCAGATAACTATGACTCCTATGAAGATGCTTTCAAAGCAAATGAAAACACTATCACCGATGTAAACTTTACACAGTACAAAACAATGTTGCACAATGAACAGCAACACGAAGAAGAACTCCAGGCTCAACTACATAAGGACCCTCCTGACAGTAGTCAACCTTCTGTAACAGGAAGCCAAAAACCACTGGGACAGCCACTAATAGCAAATGTGGCAGAATTAGCTATGACAGAAGTAGAAAATGCAATGTGTCAATATGAAGATACAGGAGACTTAAGTATACTATAATCAAAACTAAACAATGAGCAGCGTAGCATTTTTTCAAGAAGTAACAAAAGAAATTGCACATGGTGTACAACATGAAAATAAAGAATGTACCTGCCAAAATTACAAACCTATACTATTATACGTCAGTGGTGAAGCTGGTTCAGGCGAAACATTCTTAATCAAAAGCATCAGCAAGTTCATTCAACAATTGACAAACAACAAACTGTCAGCTGTTGTAACTGCGACCCCCCCGGGTTTAGCTGCCTACAACATAGGGGGTGTAACTTTACATCGATTACTACTCCTACCAGTAGAACACCAAAAAAAAATAGAATATTACACACTTTCTACAGAAGCTGCAATGGAACTACGCAGAGTGTTAAAACACATGAAAATGCTACTAACAGATGAAGTGAGCATGGTCTCCAACCTAATGTTGGCTTTGTTTCACCTAAGATTACAAGAAGTACTTAAAAAAAACTATGAAGAGCTCTTTGAAAGAAAACACATTATTGTTTTCGGAGATCTTCTTCAATTGACACCAGTGAAAGGTGAACCAATTTTTAAAACGTTAGGACACAAACTCTGCCGGAAAACTATTGGTAGCATAGGAAATGTCAACCTTTGGCAACATTTCTAATACAGGGAATTAACAGAAAACATGCGACAGTCTACAGATATCAGCTATGCCAACATTCTAAAAAGTATTAGAGTTCCTGTACTATTTCAAGAAGCACAAGCAATATTAAAAACCTGCACATCCAGGCACTTTATGGGCATAACTCATGTGCTACTGATGTTATGGAACAATTCCCACACAATAATATCAATTGTATGGCGTTAATGCCAACTCCTGCAAGCTGTTCCAAATTCAATGAAACAATGTTGAAAAAAGAAATGCAACCAATAATTGAAATTTCCGCAACAGACAAACTGGACATACATGGTATGACATTATCCATGTGTGAACAAGCCACAACAAGAATAAATACCTTAGAAAATTATATCTCCAACACAGCTGGTTAGGAACAAATATTAAAATGATCCTTAAACTGTAGAGTAATGCTTAAACGTAACCTTGACGTGGAGCAACGACTAGTTAATGGAGCACTGGGTACAGTTGTTGTCTTTCAAACATACCCACGTGACAATAACATTAAGTTTGTCAATATTATCTTCGACAAACTTTCAGAAATAAAAAGGATAGGCCGCTCAACAGCTCGATTCCTTCTCTTCAAAGACATGTATGTATGCAGAGAACAATTTTCTCTAACTCTAGCATATGCAGTCACCATTCATAAATCACAAGGTCTTACCCTAGACAAAGCAATGATAGATATTGGTAACACAGTCTTTAAAGAAGGCATGAGCTACGTAGCACTATCACGCTTACGTACACTTGACGGTCTATTTCTAATCAACTTTGATGCAAATAAAGTAAATGCTGACATTCCTTGCATTTTAGAATAAAATAGACTACGTTCTCTATACACCCCATCTAAAAATATATCCTGTTCCACAAAAAAGAAAACGTTGTAAAAGAAAAATAATTCAAACAGAAATGCAACAGGATCTCACTGCAGATCCTCCAAAGAGACTAAAAGAAACAAATACTTCATCAATTACCACAACCAAAGAAGAACCTATTACTCAAAGTAACTCAGGTACTTCTTCAAAGAAGCAACAAACACTCCAAAAAAATGACTTGGACACAGACCTATCAGGTCCATTCAAATTTTCAATATAAATGGTGTAAGTTGCTACGCAAATGTAGCAATGAATATTATATTTCAATTACCACCAATTGTTGAGAACATTTACTTACACAGTGCAGACCAATTGTGTTTGCAAATGTTAGTACTTCATAGAAACGCAACAAACAATCCTGACAAAACTTGGAACAAGACAAGAATTAGACGACTGTGCTGGAATGGTGAAATTCACTATAAACTCACAAGAAGATCCACATGAATTTCTAATGTACTTACTTCAAGTACTGGAAAACAAAAACATACCTATTAATGAAATCTTACAGATTTCATAGATGTGGAAACATACATGCCTTCTCTGCAACAATGTGACACAGGAACTAATCCCTAATGAGCGCTTTG
Organism: Ambystoma mexicanum; assembly: GCF_040938575.1. NCBI lineage: Eukaryota > Metazoa > Chordata > Amphibia > Caudata > Ambystomatidae > Ambystoma > Ambystoma mexicanum. Next base: position 92,335,498 of record NC_090930.1, on the reverse strand, counting down.
TTTGTTTGTTTGTTTGTTTGTTTGTTTGTTCGTTTATTTGCTAATTTATTTGTTTGGTAATGCGCACCAAGCCCTGGGTAGACGGGCGCAACAGAAACAAGAAATCTTAAAAACGTAGTTACAGTACAAAGGTAGCAATACATAGAGCAGTTATTGCAATAGTAACAAAATACAAGGTACAAGATACATTAAATACAACGCATTTGTGTATGTATACATACCTAATTGTGACTCTGTTCCATTTCAGCAACTTGTACAACATGCAAACCATGGTAGATTATGTACTACCTGCAATTCAGATAATCACTCCACCATACTAATACAAACACATTGTACATACATAATACTAATGCTTCTATGTTACAATGCAAATGGTACCAAAAACAACTGCAAACTGACTGGATTCACACATGGTCAAGTATCACTTGGTAAGAAAACCTTCACAACAATAGGTATAATCTACCACACAGGAGCCGCAAGCAATGCAGGTCACTACACTGCATATATTAAAAAGAAATGTGGTTGGTTAGAATGTAATGACACTACCACTACTCCAAAGGAAAGATTACCAGCAAATCTTACAAACGCTTATTTAATATTCTTAAAACCAAAATATATTAACAAATCTGTACTTAAACATTAACAAAACTTCACTAAAATAACTATAAACTGTTTCAATATGCCAAAAGGTATCTAACTGCCCCAAGATTCTACAACAACTAAACAGATAAACGAATACCACTAAATTATAACAAGAAAAAAACAAGTAAAAAATGCCAACAGGTATCTAACTGCTACAATATTTTGCAACAACCAGACAAATAAGTCAATACCACTAAATTATAACAAAAAAAAGACAGTTAGAATACGCCAACAGGTATCTAACTGCTCCAAAAATGTGCACCAAGCCAACAGATAGAACATTAGTCAAAAACAACAAGTCAACAGTAAAAACAAACAAACAAATAGACTGTAGCATAACAATAAAAGGGTTTTTTATCTACCACACAGGCGGCACAACCGATGCAGGTCACTACACTGCATATATTAAAAGGAAATGTGGATGGTTTGAATGTAATAATAGTACATTATTCTAAAGCAGAGATTACCAGCAAATCTTAGAAACACTTCTTTTATCGTCTTGAAACCAAAATTTTATAACTAATCTGTACTTAAACATTAACAAACCTTCAATTAAAAAACTATAAACTGTTAGAATACACAACAGGTATCTAACTGCCCCAAGATTGTATAACAACCAAACAGATAAATAAATACCACTAAATTATAACAAGAAAAGAAAACTGTTAGAATATGCCAACAGGTATCTAACTGCCCCAAGATTTTCAACAACCAAACAGATAAAACAATACCACTAAATTATAACAAAAAATAAACAGTTAAAATATGCCAACAGGTATCTAGCTGCTCCAAACATATGTAACAAACCAACAGATAGAACATTAGCCAGAAACAACAAGTGAACTCTGAAAACAAACAAAACAAATAGACTGTAGCATAACAAAAAACGTTTTTTTTTAATCCGAGATGGATTTTTTTTCCCACAGACCCAATGATTTGAAAACAAACACAGAAACTGAGCAAATAGCACAGTACACTGGTTTGTAATCTACTAAATATGAAGGTCAAAATGAATCAACAATGTCTATTATTCAATGCTATAAGTCCTTACAAACTACCAATACTAACATGATCTTTTCTTTTATCACAGAAATTGACAAAGAATATATGTACTGCAGTTACCAAACCAAACAGTAAGTATATTACAATAAGAACAACTCAGAAATACTGCTCCATAACAAAACAACTGAAACAAACAGTGCATATAACTTCAGTATTGAATGCATAGCCCATGCCCCCAAGACTCTAGAACCTGGCCACAACCACCGTAGCATATCACACCCATGAAAGCTTATAACTTTGGTACTTATAACTTTGGTCTTGCGTAGGCCCTGGCCACAACCACCACATGCACCCAAGACTCTAGGCCCTCACCACAACCACCATATGCACCCAAGACTCTAGGCTCCCACCACAACCACCAAATGCACCCAAGACTCCAGGCCTTGCCACAACCATCCCAGCATATCACCCCCACAGATCACACCTAGGTTTGATTCTATGGGTGTGATCTATGGGTGTGATATGCTGCGGTGGTTGTGGCCAGAGCATAGAGTCTTGGGTGCATGGCCATCAGCCTTCGGCCATGCACCCAAGACGCTAGGCCCTGGCCACAACCACCACAGTATATCACACCCATAGATCACACCCATCAAATCAAACATTTTAACTATTCCATATAGCCTTTTTTAATGTCCGCGGACACCATGGGTGTTCTTAGAACAGTTTCAACTTGTCTTCGAACAGTACAGACAGGTATAGTGTACTTAGGACACTGCCATATTTTCTTTTTTTTTTTACGGACACCCTGGGCACCATGTGTGTTCTTAGAACAGTTTCACCTTGCCTGCAAACAGTACGGAAAGGTATAGTGTCCTTAGGACACCTCCATTTTTATTTATTTACGGACATCCCGGACACCGTTTGTGTTCATAGAACAGTATCACCTTGCCTGCGAACAATACGGACAGGTATAGTGTCCTTAGGACATCCCCATCTGGTTCGATTGCGGACATCAAGGACAGCGCAGCTGTTTGTGCACACAAAAAACACAACAGCGGTGCCTGCCACCAAAATAGATACAATATTTGATCCATCTCTTATCCCCCACCCTCCCCAAACAGTCTTACAGTTCAACACACTTGCCAAAATTGTATTTCCCCACCATTTGTCACCGTGCTGTTCGCGGACGTCCGCGGATACAAGTTAGCGGGCGTTTCCAAAAATCTGACGCACGCCTCTCTCTCCACCATCCAATCGGTAACACGCTGCATGTCCACGGACATACGCAAGTCGATGAGCTCGTCAGGACACTGTCCGCGGAGCGAACAGGGAAGTGTGTCCGCGGACCGAACATAGATATCACTCATATTTTTTAACCTAATTTTTGGTCATTTTAAAAAAAAAAAACTACTGGACGGATTTTCACCACTTTTGGGACCAAGCCTCTGCTCCTGCCGTAAATTTGGTGAAAATCCGTCCAGCGGTTTGGCCTGTAGGTGTGAGCAAAGTTTTTTCCCCATTCAGTCTATGGGAAAAAAAGACATTTTGGGACCCCCCTATAACTTTGCCACCCCTAGACCAAACCTCACCAAACTTTGCATAATAATTCAGTGTGGGCCATAAACTTTTTTTGCAAAGTTTGGTGAAGATTCGCCCAGGGAGAGTGAAGTTATATAGCCGCCCACAAAGTGCTCTTCCTATGGAAACAGCAACTTAACCATAACTACACGGTCACTACCATGGTCGTGTAATAAAGAACACATTCCATACTCACAACCTATCGTGAAAAAATGATGTATAGTTTGCCAAGTGCATAGGTGTTAGTACGTGGAGGCCACTTTGGCAAAATGTCATAAAAATCGACAACAGAATTATGGGTTGCTCCACTCTTGAATCTTGTAAAAAGAAACCAGTAGCACGGTTTTTGTTATGAAGTGAGACTCTGGAGTCATCAGGTAAGTCCTGAACTTCCTTTTTTAGGTGCAGATTACAAGAGATCAGACACTGTAGAGGTAAACACCAGGGTGAGGGCGTACAGGACAGGAGCCCACTGGCTCCCACCACCCAGGCTTTTAGCTCCATCTGCCTGAGTGTTCAACCTATTTTACATCCAAACATTCTCTGCACTCACACAACATTCTTACAGTGACATCACAATTAAGGCAATTGGTGCTGTTAGCACCATGGCTGCCTCCATACTGGGCTCCAATACCGGGTTCCTGCAATGAGGACTTACCGGGTCATTCCGACATAGTTATACCAGGCGTCCTTACAGGGTCCCGCAAAGGGAACCTCATAATTGCGCATCCCGTAATGAAGGGTGCCCGTCTCGTACCGGCACCCTTCATTACGGGAGCGCAAGCCTCGTAATGAGGCCCAAAGTGTATGTGTAGACATGAATTCACATAGCACTTCTGAGGATGTGCTCATAGAAACTACACTATTAGTAATGCCCTAAACTATGTGGGTGAAATGCAGCAAAACAGCAGAGCTCAACCCAAGATGCCGATAATCCTAAGGAAAGAAACATAAGATACAATGCGACCATGCGCCGAACAACCACCAGATCATGGTGAGCCAAAAGAAACAGAGAGAGCAGATCATTATGAATTTAAATTAAAAACAACTAACAAATGTACACCTTACGCCATACTTGTATATTGACCCACCACAAATTACTTCATAATTGAACAAATTAACTCTGGCCCATTCTGGAAAAAAAGGACAATAGAAAATCAATGAATGCCAACACGAGTTTCGGCAGCGACAATTACTTCAGGGGCCAAGCCCTCATCAGGGCAACCAAGAGCTTAGAGAGGCAAGAATGAGAGGGCACCACACCAGAATCTATTAAAAATAAGTTAACCAATCAGAAAGAATAGAAAGGATAGAACAGGCATTCTCTGGAAATAAAACCGTATGCATACTTAGTTGACCATGAATCCATAATGAATGAAAGTATTAGTTCAGGTGTAGAGAGCTACTCCCGAGGGCTGGAACCCCAACTCACATCATGGATAATATGCAATCAAGTTCAAGATCCCATTACAAAACTCGTAGATATTTTTTGAGGACAACAGAATAATCAGCAGTGCATCTATTTCTTTGAGGACAGCAGTATAAGCAACAGTACATAAGTGCCAGACTGGGTTGAGCCATTGAGGTGCAGAACTCCTCTATACGTAGACACTATCTTACAGAAAGAAGAGTTTAAGGGCTCGCAAATACGGCTTAACTCAGGAAACATGGATTCATTTTGGCAACGGTGCAGACCACACGTGCACGTCCAGCTGTAAATACAAAAAAGTGCCAAAGATAAAGGAGCCAGCCTTTCGTAAGTATGGCAGTCACTCTAGATAACTGGAAGTCGCAGTGCCCTCCAGCATGCTGCCTCTAAAGGACACTGAGCCAGGTGCACTCTCCTATAGGGTTGCATGGCAGCGACACCTCAAAATGGCCCCCTTTTTGGCTCATGGGTAGAAACATAAACATAGGACTAATGCTCTTGTTGATTAGTTTGGACTATTAACACCCGGCGTCAACATGAAGAAGTTGATTGTGAACATTTTGTGGGCAAATCATTCCTGGTTACGTTCCAGTATTTTGAATGTCTACCTTCCCTCTCTGATCCACTGGCCTACATTCAGGATTAAAAGGTGTGCTGTCCCTTTCATACTCCCCTTGCTAGTTTTCCATCTCCCTTCCTGCCTTCTTTATGTACCCATGTTTGCTTGGACCACAGTACAGCTCATCGTACTTTTGCCTTTTCTACCAGTGCACCTGTGCCATGGCAGTTGTGTTCTCTGCTAAGTGGGTGGCAAGCTCATGCTCGTACCCACTCTGTGGCTTCCTGAAATGTTTATGTCTCAATGTTGGGTTTTCCTCTCTCCCCTCCTTGCTCTCTCATCCTCAGATCCAGAGAACTGCCTTCTCTGAGGTCCCTTTGGAACAAACCTGGTTCCTCTTGAATTCTGGTGTGTTTTTGGTGTTTTTTCCACAATGAAATGTACCACTCTGTAATCGTGGGCGGTAAGACCACACATAACCCTATAGCTGTATGCAGTCCTTATTTACAGTAACCCAAGTAGGGCATTTATTGACATTGGGTTTTGATTTGATATACTCCCGATATTGCCAAGTCATAGCAGGCGCATATTTGATCACGAAGCACAATCCATTTTTGATTGACCCACACAGATGTGAATTTCTGTTTTAGATGTGTCTAGAGAACTCTAGTCCCATATCTGTTTAAGCATGTCAACATAATCTGATAGGGCTGATTACAAAAAGGGAATGAGCTGTAGATTCCTGCTCAGTGCCAAGACGTCTCAGATGTGTCAGCAGAAAGGGACGCGGAACAGTTACCATCATATGGAATATGACTGCTCCTTTGAACGAGTCCTATATTTTAAGATTCCACATAGACAGGTTTATCTGTTAACTGTGAAGGAAGGTGCAGACTTCAGAACAAATCTAAAGAAAGATCTTATGGACGGGTTAACTGGGACTCCACATCTACTGAATGGGCCTCTATCTTTTCCTAGTTAGAGGGTGTGTTGAGGGCATGTGTGGATAACTGAAAATTAAATGTGATTAAAATACAAAAGGGTTATCTCCTGCCACTTCTTTTAACGCGTATTGACCAGCTTCTACCTTGTCTGGGAGGATAGCTCAGGGGTGACGTGCTCGCCTTGGAAGAAAGACGATGTGGAACAGCACAGGTTCAATCCCCGGGTTGCCTTGGAAGAAAGACGACATGCAGCAACACAGGTTCGATCCCCGGGTTGCCTTGGAAGAAAGAAGACATGCAGCAACACAAGTTCGATCCCCGGGTTGCCTTGGAAGAAAGACGACATGCAGCAACACAGGTTCGATCCCAGGGTTGGCTTGGAAGAAAGACGACGTGGAGCAACACCGTTTCATCCCCGGTTGCCTTGGAAGAAAGAAAACGTGGAGCAACACAGGTTCGATCTCCAGGTTACCTTGGAAGAAAGACGACATGCAGCAACACAGGTTCGATCCCCGGGTTGCCTTGGAAGAAAGTAGACATGCAGCAACACAGGTTCGATCCCCAGGTTACCTTGGAAGAAAGACGATGTGGAGCAACACAGGTTCGATCTCCAGGTTACCTTGGAAGAAAGACGACATGCAGCAACACAGGTTCGATCCCCGGGTTGCCTTGGAAGAAAGTAGACATGCAGCAACACAGGTTCGATCCCCAGGTTACCTTGGAAGAAAGACGATGTGGAGCAACACAGGTTCGATCTCCAGGTTACCTTGGAAGAAAGACGACATGCAGCAACACAGGTTCGATCCCCGGGTTGCCTTGGAAGAAAGTCGACATGGAGCAACACAGGTTCGATCCCCGGGTTGCCTTGGAAGAAAGTAGACATGCAGCAACACAGGTTCGATCCCCAGGTTACCTTGGAAGAAAGACGATGTGGAGCAACACAGGTTCGATCTCCAGGTTGCCTTGGAAGAAAGACGACGTGGAGCAACACAGGTTCGATCCCCAGGTTACCTTGGAAGAAAGGCGACATGGAGCAACACATGTTCGATCCCGGAATCGTGCTTAGAAAACTCTGGGTATTGAGCGTGTTATAATTATCAGTTGCCAGCTGCAAACGGGTTTTCAAAAACAGAATTGAGAGTTTATAACCTTGTACGAATAAATGAGGCTGGCGAATAGAAGACCGGAAAACGGCCACATTGAGAATGTAAGAATGTAGTGATGACATTTGGTCTATATAATTCCCTAGACCTCTTTCGGCATCTCTTCAATGATGCGTATTCAGAGTTTCTGGACACATTTGGTAGGGTGCACTTGGATGGTATTTTGATTTTCCTCGGAAACAATGAAAGCTCATATAACGTGTGTGAGAGGTGTCTTGATTAGATTTTAAAAATGTATGTTTTATACACAATTGTACACATGCATATTAAAAGTTGATACAGTGGACTGTTTAGGGTCCTGAACCTTGTCAACGGGAATTTAAATATATTCACAAGACGTGGAAGTGGTGCTCAAATGTCCAGCACCAACTTTAATGAAAGAGGTGCTGGGGATACCATTTATGCTTTGCCAAAATGTACAGGCACGTTCCAGCAATAGTAGAACTCCTGACATTGACGTTTGTGTGGGGACGGAACAATGTCACGCATTGATATGGTTAAAGAAGACATTCCGTAAGCAGCAAACCTTCGGCATCTGGACTGCATTCTGGGAAACGTTGAGAACGTGCCAATCTACCTCAGAGATACTGCTAGCTCTAGAAGATGACTCTGGCACTGCATCCCGAGACAAGTAAAGAAAACAACATCAAAGCAAGGTGTTGTAAAATGCAGACAACCCTTGAGGCCGATATGTTGTGTTTGTGCATGTTTTCCATTCTGTTGGGTCTTATAGTGCTCTGAGGCCTCCGGGGGTGTGTGCGTGCGCTTAACTAATGTAGAAATAGATAAATAAATACGTCCTGTACATGCATTCTGCGAACAGTAATGGAAGTATCAACCCATCTAAAACGCATTTAGATATACATATCCCAATCGCAGCATTCTGGGAGATGTAGTGAAAGCGAACAAAGTATCCTACATACAGTCACTACGAGTTTGGCAGGGCAGGAAAAAACAGTGGTGCATTACCACTGCGTTCCCAAACTGCCGTACTTAAACTTTGGCAGTAAATTGGAGGATTTTCCTTCAGCAAAATGCTGGAGATAAATGCAGCAATTTGCCAAAAAAACATGGCAAAATCGGTGGAATTAGTACAGATATAATTACCACCGGCGCTAAATCCCCATGGAGTCCTATGGACCCTAGAAACTGGAGACTTATACTGCCTACCACCACTTGTAAACCTGGGGTTAATCCGTGTAACCAAGTGGCGTCAATAGTACATCCATTTGCCCGAATTTGAACTGATTTACCACCAAAATACCGCCAAATGTGTAATGCAGCCCACAGTGTGAAAAAAAGTGCCCTGATATTACATTTTGTGAAAATGTAGCTCATTTCCCAAAGAACCACCAAGAAAAGTTATGAAGACAGATCTTTCTGATTTGTGTTTATTATTAATGTATAAAATGTATTAATCACAGTGTAACCTAGAATTTTACATAGTGTTGTACAATATTTTTCTGACAATGATATAAAATGGATTTCAACCTCACAATCTGAAACTAAAACATGGAAATGTTCTCTGCACAGGAGTGCCTCTCCAGGGAGGGGGAGGATAGTTGCAAGTAAGATTGGGCGGTCAGATGGTCCTTTTAAATCAATGTGTTTGTAGACCCTAGAGTGATAATACTCTGTAGGAATTCTGCTTTGCCTGTTGCATTTTGCAAAACTACAAATGCATATGTAAATGTGCGCTTTCTCCTAATAACTCTGCCATTATGAAAGGGTTTAATTGGCCTCAACTTTTGGGGGGTTTGGGAATGTGGCTGCCTTTAGAGGTGCATTTCATATGAGTGCTGTTCGCATTGCATGGGGGACAGGCAACTGAACAGCACACAGGCACAGGGGTAGTTGGGGTTGGTAGGCATTGCTTGATTTTTAAGAGAGGATTGGGCACTTGTGCATTACAATGCAAGAGTGCTTTTTAATTGTGGCTGTTAGGTGGCGATGTGAGCGCTGCTTTTAAGCTGAAGCTGTTGGCAAGGATTGGAAAGCTAAGATGAGAGTGAAAGAGCATGTTGGGGGGCCACACAGACTGTGGGTCTTGTTTAACATATTTGCCCATCCATTGACTGCTAATGGTCATGCTAGTTCCTATGGCCTTTCCCACCCACTGTCTGCACGTCCACCCTCAAACCACACGCCCCACCGCAGGGACATTGTTGTTGCAGCTTTTGCTTTTAAAGGGATGCCAGTGTCATTTTGAAAGTGTCTTTTGAAGGATAATGACTACATGTGTAGCTGTAAACCATCTGTGGAGGTGATAAACTCAAATGTGCCTTCAAACACTTGATTTACAAGCAATATGTATGTCCTTGCATCTGTTCCTGGCACTCCATTTCTGTAAAAGCTACAATTGACATTGCTTAATAAATGCCTGCCAAAAAGGCAAACCTGTTTGCTTTGAGAATGCTTTTCTTGGATTAGTGATGACCATTTTTATAAATGCGAAACGTGATGACCCAGTACAAGGCGATGTAGCGCTTGCAGGTCCCCCCACCGTCATAGCTTTGGAATTCGATCCTCAAACTGATGTTTTTGAATCAAGAAACAAGGCATGGAAGGCGGTTACAGAAGGTGAACTCTCTCTCCTCCAGGAGAGCGCATACTTTGCATTTAAATACTCTTGCAGCACAGAAACATTGGCTCCTTGTGTGCATTAAAAACCGTGCATCGAGATAAAGCGTTCAGCCTTCAGGCTCATGGCTTACCCGCTCACAACCTGAAATATTGCCTCATAAAAACGCACAGTACTATTATCGTTAAAATAATATATGCACCACTGTACTTTCTCTGAGCTGGTGGATAAAGGGGGAAAAAAGAAAGGACTTTAGGATGTCATTCAAAGCCCTTCAATATGTCATAGTCGATTTCATAAGGTATATATGTAATGATATACAAGGTGTCTATTCTATTTCCAGGTTATTGAAGGTGTATATGGGTGCAGCACTGCCACAGACGGTGCCCTGGGTTCATCGGGTATTTGCTGAGACGGCTGGTAGAACAATAGCATTGCTTATATGTTTATTCATTTATTTTTTTATTTGTTTATTTAACATGTTACGGTTTATTACAAACCTTTCATGATTAATTTCCTTCATCAAAGGAAATTAATCATGAAAGGTTTGCAATAAACTGTAACATGTTAAATAAAAAAATAAATGCAAATACATAAATAAATAAAGATATAAGCAAATCTATTTTTCTTCCAACCTTCTTTATTTATTTATTGTTTCATTTGTAAAGTGCACTAAACCCTAGGGCATCAAGGCGCTGTTATCAGTTTCATAAATGGGTCATGCAAGGTTCAGACCGGCACTAGAATGGGATGGGGTGACGGTGTGGGGCAGCTGTACAATCTTGAATCCTAGAAAGTTGTATCACATGTGTTATTTGCTGTGTCACCGAATGTGCATCACTCTGACATCCGAGGATGTGGCGGGAAAGAACATATAAGATTATGGGCCTCATTACGAGGTGGGTGCAAAGGGATACCGGGCACCGTTAAGGACATCGGTGCCGGTAATCCCTTAGTACCCTATTCTGAGGTCTCTTACCGGGTCCCTTCCTTCACGCCTGATTTTACCAGGCGTTATGGACGGGGCCCATTAGGGGACTTCAGAGCTAATAATGGTACCGCAATTTATGGTACCGTTATTAACGCCTTCCCATTGAGCCCTATGGGGGCTCAAATGGGAATGGGGAATGGGGAATGGCTTTTTCAATGGGGACTTACCGGACCCGCCAAGGTCAGACTGGACCGGTAAATCCCCATTGAACAGGACCAGACACTGTCCCGTTATTGGTGGTAGTCATGGCGCTATAAGCACCATGACTACCACCAACCTTGGAATGAGGGCCTATGACTACTACTCGTCTAGTCTTGTTTTCACGAGAAAGCCTGCACGCCTTGTTCGCATTCCCTTTCTCGCTGCAAAAATGCCCTTGCCTCAAGATGTGCTCCATTTTATGTATATGTCAGGTACAGTGCAGGTTAGTTGTCTTACTCTATCCATATCTATCTTTCAGTTTCCAGTCTCTAAGTGCCTCAGCAATGACCGTTTCATGATAAACACTGCACGCCCTCGTTACAGATTTGCCAGTATCCTGCCAGTAATTCCAGCGGGATACTGCCTTACCGTTAACGCTGCACGATATCCCAGTGTTACCTGAGAGGGAGGCAGAGATGCCGGTAAATTCCTATTCCAATTTCCATAGGTTTCCATGGCTGGGATTGACACAATTACTGGCCCCGGTACTACCAGTGTCATTGATTCTGGCCTTTATTTGCCGGTAGGGGCCTGAACTCCCAGCATGTCAGGCCTGCAGGTAGTTCACTGCCCACACTGGCAAACTGTTTTTCAGTCTGGTAAAAATGATGTTGCCAGAGTTAGTGGCATTCTTTCCAGCGTTTTCTCCCAGACGGGGGAAGTTCAAATGAGCCCCTATGTAAAAAAAACTATTTTATAGCCACTGATGGTCTTTTCTCAGGTGAATTGACTGGAAAAAAGTAGTGGAAATCATGTTTTCATATTCACAGAATTTGCGTGGATTTACCAGTTGGAGTTTGGGGTGCAGGCGAGCCATACAATGATCATCTCAGTTCCCCACTCTGCCGAACAAATTGTGACTGATTTATCGCCAGCATGTATTTTGACACTGGTGGTAATGCATTTGTATGTGTCTCAATTTAACAGCCGGTAAAAGGAGGCAAAATTCATAGTAATTCATTTTAAATGCATCCCCCAATTAATAAATATGAATATTGTTATTCATAATAGGGTATTTGTTGAGCGCAAACCTAGCTTCGAGAAGCAACAGAGTGGTTTACAATCGCACAGAGAAGAACATTGTGAGGGGAGCAGAGAAAGAAGGCAGCGAGGAGATAACAAAACATTTCAGTTTGAATTCAGCAGCAGGAAGGGGGCAGGAAGGGTTGTTAAGTGACTTCACTTCAGCAGTCCCACTAAGTCAGTGCCTCGTCTGGGACGCCCATATATATTTTTATGACAAGTTATACTCTGGATGATAAACCCTTATATAATGCCTCTCTCTTTGAATCCCCCTGACCTCACAGAGCCAAGAAGTAGGTTTGTTTTGCAATTTAAAAGATTTATTTGAAAAATTAAACAATATATATATATTACACTTTTATAAATAAATTAATATTTGATAGCACACTTAGGCATATGACAGTGATCAACAATGGATGATGTTACACTAGCACACTGATTTAATTACTTAAGAGTTAGTATAGTGAGGATAAGGTAGCTGAGAATACTTTTGTGATTTCAAGGAAATGCAATGATGAATAAAAGCAGTACAGAAGTAGACTGATAGGGTTTCACAAGAGATAATATGTTCACTTTTCCCCTTGTGGCAATTCACTCCCCCCCCTATGCAATAGAAGGAGATGGAAGGAGAGCACACAATTTTCAGGAATACAAACAAAATGCAGTTCAGTTCTCCCCTAGCAAGCTTAGATCCCAGGGATGGTTTTAAAACACATTCAAAATGAAAAATGGAAAAATATGCAAAAAATGATTTTAATTCCCTGTAGGAGGTTCAGGGTAGGTGATAGCTATTTAAGATTGGTTCAGGTCAACCCTATCAGTGATTCTTGAGGGATTAGCAGGTTGAAAACAAATTTTAGCAGTTCAAGCAAAAGCAGCTATTTTGACAGGAGCTAATTTTTCAATTCGTGGCAATTTTTCCGAATGCGTCGAGCGCGATTACGGAAAAACTATAAGGAGTAGAAAGTCGGTTTTCGGCTTGTTGGAAAGCTTAGAATCTTAGCTTTCAAATGAAAGTTAAATCTCGTTCATAGTGGTTCCAAAGATACAGACGATTTTGTGAAGGTAGATTTTCAGAATTGAAATTAAAGTTTCAGAATGACAGATGCGCTGTGGAAGGTTTTGGATCAACAGGGTGGACACACAATTCTATGATGCAGTTCTAGATAGGTTCAAATGTTTTGAATCAGATTATTTTAAACTAAGAGATTAGTTCTGGCACAGTTCTAGCTGAGTACTCACACTATAAATTTGAAATAGGCCGTCAAGGTCTGATCAGGTTTGGACTGGACTCCTGGCAGGTGGTTCTGAAGTCACAGCTCTCTGGGTCAGCTCTGCTCTGCACTTCACAGCGGTCTGGTCTCTGGTTCTGGCAAAAGTTCTTGGCACTGCAGAGCGGTCTGGTCTCTGGTTCTGGAGATGGTCCTTCTGGATATTGTCTGGTCCAGCAAAATGCGTCACAAGAAAGTGGAAAGTGAATGCTTTGCCTGTCCATAACTAAGCCTGCCCCTCACAATTTATCATTGGCCAAGTCCTCCTCTCTCCCTTGATTGGGGGAAGGAATGGAGTGTAATCAGGCATTAATTTTATGGCATGCAGAAAGAACCCTTGCCTTGTCAATTTGCCCACACATCTATTTTTGATCCAAATACATATTTATCTATGTACCATTTTTCTAATATTATATGTCCAGTTAACATATTTTCTGTAGCACCAAACCATCCGATCCCTGTCTTTGTAAGATGTCGTGTCCACCTATGACAGAATTATGCCCTTTTCATCAAGAGCACAACCTCTAAACATTTCCAGAATTTACACAAACATGCACAAGGAATATGGGCATCAGATGATAAAGTGTCAGATTTTTAACATACAGACATTCAGAGTAATACCTTATTTTCTGCTACTACCCCCCAGAACATACCACAGAGTCCTAACACCTCTTAAAATGTGCACAGAAAAATCACAAGAATAATGATATTAATTGTATAATTTTGACAAGTCCGTACTATAAATTATCCATCTTTTTAAAATTATGCTCTGGCCCAGAGGGGTGTGGTTTCCCAAAGCACATGGTGGAATTTCTGGTTTGTCCACTTCCTCCAACTCAAGTTGCTCACAGAGGTACTGCCCCTCCCAGTTTCTCTCAAGAGGAAGCCATTTACGACCCCCCCCCTAATTTAACATTTGCCTGAGCCAAGGAAGGCTCATTGTTCTGTTTCCCTGCTCCCAGGTGCTCCTCCCCTGATTCAATCAGGGAGGTGTCATCTCCTTTTGGTGAGAACAGCAAAAGGTAGCCATGCCTGGGAATGCAGTGGCTGAGCAAGTTTCAACTCCTGTCGGGGGTAGTTGCCGGGCAGAATTCACTCTCTTCAAGCCAGGCTTCAGCCAAATGTCACTTTTATTCCCAGTTTTTCTTCAATCAAATCAAACTTACAATGTCTACACATGCAGCTAGAACGCTGATTCTAAGTTCAAAACTATGACCTTTAAACAGTTGCAACCTATGTGACACTCAAAAGTAGGTCACTCATTTATTTTAAACACTTCGATTTTAGTGGTTTTAAATCCAATTTCAGTTAAGCTGCTGACATCCACAGCTCAGCCAGTTTCATTATGAACATTATTTTAGGCTCTTTCTTTTCCCAGATTTTGTATGCACACGAGACTTCATTCTGCCAAATGTCTGCTGGTGTTCAGTGAGATTTTTGAATATCTTGCAATGTTTGAAATATGCATTTTGAGCTTGCATTCAGAGAAACAAAGGTGATTTCAAAGTGTTTTTGAGCTAACAGGCACTGCTGTTTTTCCTTTGGCACACATTCCACTCATGGCACTCCTGGCCCATCACGCTCGCACTGGTGGGTGGCAGGTTAGGTGACCATTTTGGTGTGCACAAAAACTGCACGGTTTTCCTGGATTCTGGCGCAATGTGGGCTTTTCGGCCATCTTGGATTTTCTAAGCCCACAGCACCAAATGTTGCAGCATAATAGCTCGAACGTGAGTCAATACACCGACAGGGTTGTAGACCTCTTGAAGCAATTCCTAATTGCCCACTGTGTTCCTCTTTTGTCCCATTGGTCTACCACTCAAATATTAGTAACTTTATTTTTGTAGTTTTTAAAATGGTATGCTGCCCGAAAATACGGTGCTGTGCGTGTAGGTGCCCGGCATGCACAGGTCCTTACGTGCTGTCGGGGAGAAGCTGGACCCCCCTCCCCCCAGGGCAGTGGGGGGCCAGCAGCCATACCCTCACCAGCTATGGGAGGCCCCAACACCTCCCATATGGCCCCCAGAAATGCAACAGAGTGCCAAGCAGGCAGCAGCATGTTTTCAAACTGCATTTATTTCTAGGCGAAGAAAAGAAAAAAAAACACACAAAGCATTTTGCACACCGCGAATTCAGGCGCCGTCTCCCCCGGGGCTGTCTTGCAAGTAAGTTTTATAATCACACTGCAGGCTGACCTCACAGAATTGGATCAGCTCCCAGAAACCTATCTCCTCCTGTTATTGGCTGCAGAGTGGTGGGTTACATATGTAGCCCTTATAGAGAGCCTGATAATTGGATATTAACCTCCTGCGTCAGTGGGTTGATTTAGCTGTGCCAGCCCCCATTACCTAATTCTAATCTTGTTGCAATGTGACTTTGTTCCCATAACTTTTTAGCTGAACAAGCAGTTCGCACCTGGGCTCTGGCTTGTTACAAGTTATGTTTCAATGTTGTGCGTGTCCTTGAGAAAATGTCTTTCTTTCCCAGAAAGAAAAAAAAGCACACTGGGTTTCCGTGATTTGTTCGCATTTGTGGATAATTAAAAAATGTCTGTCTGCAGAAAGCAATTTTATCTTGAATTTGCGGCCTTGGCAGGTCGGACTTCTTTTGCGAGGAATGTTGATAAGGCTCCCGCAGCCAGTGTTCAGTGTTCAGTGAGTGAAATGAACTTAGCTGTAATTTTCCTGAAACATAGCTTTACACTGTGCATTTAGACCATGTTAATTCATATAGGCATTTGCAAGCCTTTAAACAGGGATTTTTGTGTTTGTAGATTCTGATATTGCAGCATTGATTCTAATGTAGCATAGAAGTTGCACTGTTGGTGAAGTGGGTGTGTTTCAGCATATTTGTCACCCATGGGTGCGCTGGGGCGCTTGGGGTGCGGGGGCATTGATTTGGTCTCCATTTTCCCTCTTCAGTCCCCCCTCTGGTCGACTTTGTCGACCACACCACCAAGCAACATTCACCTCCTTCCGGTCTGCATATCCTTGCCAATTCCTTGAAGTGTCCATAATTTTCTGCATTGTTGTTGATCAACAGTACATATAGGAGTGTTCTCCTTCTGTGTTCCACCACACTCACTTCCCTTCGTACTTCCTCTGATCACAGGGAGTGGCCACCTTTATTACTGCTGGAACCATGTTGCGCACCGCTATCTTAGTCCGGCTCTTCCTTTCAGCATGTCTCTTATTTGCATTCCGATGTCTTCTTCTGTTGTTCTCTTGCAATGTATCTCTATCTTGCACAATGGCGCTGTGCTCGGTACTCGTCCTTCCGTTATCACCTTCAAGCAACCAGGCAGTCATGATGTCATCCATCACCATGCAAGCACTAGCTAGTTCTTTGCTTTCTCTTTTCAGATGCATTTTTTGCTGATCATTCTTTGGTACGCTGGTACTGCACCCACTCATTCTTCTTTCTTGCTCGAGAAGTAATTCCCCCCTCTTTTTACTTCTCTGTCTGTTTCTCTTCTTCCGTTGTTTTCAATCTTTGTTAATGTGTCACTCTTCACATCTTCCTTGGTCATCACCAACAAGGGCATGCTGATGCGCACCAATGAACACTCTCCTCCCCAATTCAGTGGTAGTTTCTCTTGATCTTTGGATGCATGTGCTCAATAGTAATCCATAAGCAGTGATGTTCCTGCTCTCATCTCGCAACTTCTCTCAACCTTCTTGCATCCAGCATGATTGTCCACTTCTTGTCACTGTTGTGCTGGTAACATAACGTTGGTACCTTAACAGTATACGTCCTTCTTCAGTGACCATCTTTGCTCTTTTCTCTCACACTGTTAGGCACTTATCATATTTTTGTCTTTTTCATTTTATTTTTTCTTCTCTCTTTTTGTTTTTCTTTCTTCTTTTATTATTTATTTATTTATTTATTTTTTTTCAATCTCAATGTTGCTGTCTTCCCTTGCAATCTTCTTCACACCTTGTCATACATGGCGTCGTGCTCTGCTGTAGTAAGTTCTGTTGTAATCAATTCTCTTCCGGCATATGTTAAAGAACAGTCAGGACAGCTCTCTCCAGTGGTGTCCCTACCAATTTTGTACATGTGTGCATGTTGTTGGTCACTTCTGATATGTGTGTTATGTGTATGTTTTACTCCCCCTTGTGTCTGCCTTTAACTCTCCTTACTTTAGCAGCAGCTTTTCCTTACCCACTGACGCCTTAACTCTTCCTGCTTAGGTTAGGGAATGTTAGCAGGGGATACAGCGGTAATGCTCACTATTACAAATAATTTTCAAAGTACCACCCCCATAATTTCGTTCATCATTAATAGTCCCATCGTGAAGGTAAAAGTCCTTATTTGCGTGCCCATAACCACTTACGCTGCTGGGTCCTTGCAGCTGATGAGATGATAAAGTTGCCCGCCTGAAAATCGCAAGAAAAGCGTTAATACGTTAGTACATGTTAGTGACCTCAAGCTCCGCGAACTAAACAATCACTAAGGGCAAAATCAAACCTCCCCCTGGACATTTCGTGTTTTCAAAATTTCTCAATATGGGTAGGGAAAATCTTGGGCTGTTTATTCAATAGAAGCAAGGAAATATACTTCAGGGAAACATGCTCTAAGGGGTCTGAGGTTCTTGATAGGGTGGGCAATTGAGTGGGGAATACTACACAATGTTTTAATCAGTAGGCCTCACAGTTTCTAATGGAAGATAACATTAAGGAAATTTCCTACACATTTCTAACATCATACATACGCAACAACCTGCATGTGCGGGGAAAAGAGAAGAAACAAAACAGTGTTACAGCTGTAGGTGCACAAAATGTAATATGAAACTCAATTAATCTTTGGAAATGCGTGTGTCAGTCCCTATTCTAGTTGCTAGTGTGCGTTGGACCATGGGAGTGTTGGTGCTATTTTGTAGTTCATGAAAATCTCTTGCGTTGGCCCTGTTGATCGTTGCTCCCTCGTTGCCAGGGTGGCCACCGCTTTGTAGGGCTTGACGCCTTACACTTCTGACCAAGTCTGTCAGGAGGGGAAAATGTCCCACTGTAGTCCATAGCCATTGGGCGTTGGTTGTCCGTTGTCTTCAGGCCTGCCCTGGGTCCTTTGTATCTGGCGAGAAATGAAATGGAAGCGCTTGAGACCTGAGAATTTACATATTCTTCATTTTCTTGACCTAATCTCTCTGCACTACTCTCACACTATTCAGTGTCCTAGTGGGAGGAGCCAATGGTACACCTATGCACCATCCTGTCACCACCTGGTGGCGTTCAATGGCGGTCTGACTGTAAATTATTACACAATTCGGAATGTACCCAGAAAATGGGTAGGCACTTAATTTTTGTGAAGATACTCATTACACACTTGGATCATATATATGCAATTTGGGTGCTAGTGTACAAATGGGCCTTTGGATCTTTGTATTTACTGTGCTTTTGTTATAAGTTATTTATAGTGCGTGCCTTTGTCCCGTGGGGCATCAGGCACTGACAAGCTAAATAGGGAAACATCAGGGTGGTAAATTTGTCATATGGGGTGGCTGTGTTTCTAAATTAAGTGCACCATGTTACTTAGTTAAAATAATCGCAGGGTTTTTAAATCTTTTTTTTTTCTGTGGCTCCTCTCTCACTTCTCAGGGCGTGCCTCGCAGTGAACTGCAGGCACTTTAAGCTGGTACTAATGAAATCCGCTACCAATTTACTCCCATTCTCTCTATCCCACCCCATGTCCACTTTTTAAAGCCTACCTACTCTGTTAATTACTCATTTAGTCTAGTATTTTATTACTCCACTACTGTAATTACTGTTACATTTAAACAATATATATTTCTAATTACTGTTACATTTAAACAATATATATATTTCTAATTACTGTTACATTTAAACAATATATATTTCTCCCCCCAATATCTGCTCTCAAATTTTAATACAACCATTATGCTCCAGTTCGTGCAGCAATGACCTCTTTCCCTATGTGTGTTGGCTAATGCATTTGTGCCAGTGTTATTTTCAAAAGCGCTAGTGGCAGTACCACTTGCACTGTTATTGTGTCGCCAAATTAATTCTGTTGGGAACATGGATCATCCACCCTTTACCCCTATTTCTCTCCTCCTGTCGTGAACTGTCAATGAAATGTAGGCCCCCCCCTCAAGTGCACCTTCTTTCACCTTGTGTGTCTCATTTGATCGTTCTGTGTTAATCGTGTATTCATGAGCCCAGTCTCCTCACTGAAAGATGTGTGCTCAAGAATGTAGCTAAATGTACTCTCTTGTGATGCGCTATCATTATGCACCCCCCTCTGTACAGTGCACCCCCATTATTCTTAAACAATCTTCCTTACTTTCAACATGTGTATGCCTGGTGTTTAACAAGTTATGGATTTCTCTGTTAATAAGGTGGTCATATCCACATTGCTCATGATGTCACAAATGTCTCTTCCCTAATGCATGGCCTAGTCGCCCCACTGTCACCCAGAAAAGAAAATGTTTTTATACATATCACCACCCCTATGCAATTGACCTCTGCATTATTGCGTGTGCGTGAGTGTGTGTGTCGGCGCGCGTCTCGCCCGCTCTGTCGGGGAGGTGGAGCATGAGTGTGTGTGGCAGAGTGAGTCAAATCAAGTTTGTCTTGGGCTGTCCTATTAGCGGTATAATGTCAATCTATATCCTTTGAAAGATTTGTTCCCCATCAGGAAAACCCCACCCAGTCATGTAACCGGTACCATTGCTATTGTGTCAGTGTTCTGTATGGGTGCTGGCTGCTGTGCAGTGCCCCTGTGTTGTCATTCTAGTCAGTCCTGGGGTAGTGGTGCTGTCATTTGTTGTGTCTGTACATGTAGTGGTGAGAGTACCTGCATTGGTGCTTGTGGTGTCTGCTGAAATGATCCCATCCTGCCCCATGTATCCTCCCCACATGGGCGGTGCATATTGTGGTGATTGTTGACACTGCTATTGTGATTCTTGTGTGTGTGTGTTGAAGCTGTTTTTAACTGCCCCTCCCATCGCATGCTTGAATGATTTATTTTGTGCCTACTTGTCCTCATCTGCCTTTCTCTGCCCCTGTGTCATCAAATATTACACTCCCGGAGGTTCAGAAGGGTGAGTCCCCTCTTCCCTCTGCTCGTGTTTGTTCAACATCAGCTGACCCCTCGCATTTTCCTTTTCCTTCGTGCACACAGTTCAACTGTAGCCATGTGCTTTTAAAGCTATTCCCGTGTAAGTGCTGTGTATGTGTGTCCTTAGCGATTGCTGCACGCTTCTGGAGAAGCCGCCTATGAGCAGCCATGGTCTTTTTAATTTACCTTCAGTACTTTTGAATCTTTGCACACTATGTTTTACTGACTTATTTCAGCATGGAAGCTGTGTGCTACACAACAAGTGAAGGGGAGTCATTTCTGTATTGTGTGATACATTTTACCTCTATTCAATTCGAAAATTTCGATAGTCCGCTGTTCAGGGAGCAAAAGTTAGAAGATAATTGAACATTTTTTCAACTTCTGTGAGCCTTCTTTGCTCCGCACCTTAGCCAGTGCACTCCACGTGCAATCCATCTTCACCAAACCATTGCCTTCTCCGGCACACCCCCACAATCTTGCGCATGTGTCTTCCACACACCGCCTCTGGGTCACCTATTCTCCAAATCCAAAACCACACCACTATCTCCTCACCATCAAACTTTGTGTCCTATGCATCAATCTGAAGGTGACGTCACCAAACTAAAAACACAATGCAAATGAAAAGACAAATGTGCATACACAAAACAATAACCCATTTCTCCCAACCCCACAAAAATCCCAAAATAAAACCCCACAATCCCCACAGCTGTCTTCCTGTCTCAACTGGAACAAGGTAAACCACAATAAACTCTTATAATTGGACTGCACACACTGCGTCGCCTAGTGCATGATACGCTCCTCACCAGGGGACCTTAACCAGCCAACTATCTTCCGCACTCGGGAACAATCTAGCTACCTCCTGCGGGAAAACATCATCCACTCACTGAACTAAAACGCTCAATTAGCAGGGAACCTCATCTACTCATTGATCTATAACGTCAATTCATAGGAAATCCAGACCCCGTACATGAAATCACCATCCAGACCAATCAGCGCGGCACACCTGTTCTAGACCAATCAGCGCGGCACTCCTGTTCTATGTGTAGGGAGTCACTACCCCACCCAATATGCTCAAAAACACAAGAAGGGACCACTGCCACCACCCCAGTCCCAACTACAATTCACGTGCCGATCACTACCAATGCGCTGAATTTCTCCCAACCCCACAAAAATCCCAAAATAAAACCCCACAATCCCCACAGCTGTCTTCCTGTCTCAACTGGAACAAGGTAAACCACAATAAACTCTTATAATTGGACTGCACACACTGCGTCGCCTAGTGCATGATACGCTCCTCACCAGGGGACCTTAACCAGCCAACTATCTTCCGCACTCGGGAACAATCTAGCTACCTCCTGCGGGAAAACATCATCCACTCACTGAACTAAAACACTCAATTAGCAGGGAACCTCATCTACTCATTGATCTATAACGTCAATTCATAGGAAATCCAGACCCCGTACATGAAATCACCATCCAGACCAATCAGCGCGGCACACCTGTTCTAGACCAATCAGCGCGGCACTCCTGTTCTATGTGTAGGGAGACACTACCCCACCCAATATGCTCAAAAACACAAGAAGGGACCACTGCCACCACCCCAGTCCCAACTACAATTCACGTGCCGATCACTACCAATGCGCTGAATTTTGTGACAATGTACAATCACCCACCACCCAATTCACAATCCCTCCCTAAAAAAAAAAAAAAAACAAACAAAAAAAAAAACACTTTAACATTTCTACTTTAAACATTTCCCCCCCCTCAGAGCCCATGTTGCTGGTTTACTTACATTTTCCTATGCTGCACTGGCAGTTGCACCACTGCTGGACACTCCCTCAATGCGCTTCACCGGACCCCTTCTCCTGCAGGGCTCTCACCTGCCCTCAAGCGGGGTATTTCCAAGTGGCCCCCGAAGCCTTTAGCCGGTTACGCGTTTTTCCGGTGCTCTTCAGGTGCAGGCGAGGGTCTCACAGCTTCCTTGAGTCGGCGGCAGGGAGCTCAGTCCATCGCAGAGCTTGCGCAGGCAGAGCTCAATTACCCATGTTACAATGAGCAATGAGCCTCACAGAGGGCACCAACTTGTCGGGGAGAAGCTGGACCCCCCTCCCCCCAGGGCAGTGGGGGGCCAGCAGCCATACCCTCACCAGCTATGGGAGGCCCCAACACCTCCCATATGGCCCCCAGAAATGCAACAGAGTGCCAAGCAGGCAGCAGCATGTTTTCAAACTGCATTTATTTCTAGGCGAAGAAAAGAAAAAAAAACACACAAAGCATTTTGCACACCGCGAATTCAGGCGCCGTCTCCCCCGGGGCTGTCTTGCAAGTAAGTTTTATAATCACACTGCAGGCTGACCTCACAGAATTGGATCAGCTCCCAGAAACCTATCTCCTCCTGTTATTGGCTGCAGAGTGGTGGGTTACATATGTAGCCCTTATAGAGAGCCTGATAATTGGATATTAACCTCCTGCGTCAGTGGGTTGATTTAGCTGTGCCAGCCCCCATTACCTAATTCTAATCTTGTTGCAATGTGACTTTGTTCCCATAACTTTTTAGCTGAACAAGCAGTTCGCACCTGGGCTCTGGCTTGTTACAAGTTATGTTTCAATGTTGTGCGTGTCCTTGAGAAAATGTCTTTCTTTCCCAGAAAGAAAAAAAAGCACACTGGGTTGCCGTGATTTGTTCGCATTTGTGGATAATTAAAAAATGTCTGTCTGCAGAAAGCAATTTTATCTTGAATTTGCGGCCTTGGCAGGTCGGACTTCTTTTGCGAGGAATGTTGATAAGGCTCCCGCAGCCAGTGTTCAGTGTTCAGTGAGTGAAATGAACTTAGCTGTAATTTTCCTGAAACATAGCTTTACACTGTGCATTTAGACCATGTTAATTCATATAGGCATTTGCAAGCCTTTAAACAGGGATTTTTGTGTTTGTAGATTCTGATATTGCAGCATTGATTCTAATGTAGCATAGAAGTTGCACTGTTGGTGAAGTGGGTGTGTTTCAGCATATTTGTCACCCATGGGTGCGCTGGGGCGCTTGGGGTGCGGGGGCATGGATTTGGTCTCCATTTTCCCTCTTCAGTGCGCACCAGCACTGTTTGAATTAGTCCCTGCAGATCCTGCCATGTGGCCTGCCCCATGCCTGCAGCCTTGCTGTGAATCTTTCTTTTCCAGGAGATAGAAGAGACAATTGAAGTTTTGATTGAGTCCTTGTAATGGTGCATGTAGTATGTGTATGTTAGTGTCAGTTTTTGTGGGTGTGTGTGTTTGAGAGTGTGGGAGAAGGTGTTTGCTTGGGAAGGGTGTGTGGCATGAATGAAGTGTATGGATATCAGTTTTTGTGTATGTGTTTGTATGATGGGGTAGGGAAAGAGGGTAAGTAGTAATGTGGATGACCCCGCAGGCACAAGCAAGTCATTTACAATGACCATTACTGGCCAGCATGGGTTGGACCTGCAGGCTCATGCAAGTGAGTTGCACTGACAATTCCTGTCAGGGATAGGTTGTTGCTGCAGGTTAATGGATGCAATTTACAGTGACCATCACTAGTAAAGAAAGGATGTGGCCACACTTTTCTGCTATTTATATTTATTTATGTTTAAATTTAAATACAGGGAGGAACATAGATGTTTTGATCACAAAATAAAGCAATAAGAAGAAATCAGATGTGAGAGGAAGCAGTGACCTTTTTACAATGGGGTGAGTTTGAGTGACATCCAGAGCAGGTTGTGAAGATCAATACATGGAACAATCACTGGGGTGGGCATACATAGATGAAGGACAACCAATATTAAACATTTTTAACTGAAGATAGGCTGTGCGGCAATCTGTGTTAGGGATGTGACAGTGATGGATGAAGTGCGAGGGTGGAAGCAGAGAGTGTGAGGGAGAGAGGCAGGTTTAGAGGCAAGGGACAAATGTTAGCTAGAAGGCAGATGAGAGGTAGGTTAAGGGGGTATCTTGTTTTTTAGGAGAGTTGGTAGGCTTTTAATTTCATTTTGAATAAATCAGTGTGCATGATTTTGCTTATGTCCAGAGGAAGAGAATTCCATGCAAGTGGACCATGAAGAGAGAAAGAGCGAACGTGAGAGGAAGCAACGGGAGGGTGAGGCACCACACGGGTAGGCGAGGAGGCAGAGCAGAGATTACAAGTAGGTTTGTAGATTTGGATAGAAAAGGATAGATATGTTGGTGCCTAATCGGAATAGATTTGTGAAACAGGAGAATGGTACATCTGGTCCTGTTTTTCATCGTCAGCCATCCATACTTGTGATGGTACAAGGACGTATTTGTGAAGTGAGTGAGCTTGAAGAAGGTAATGGGGGCAGTTTTGGAGATGAACGTAGAGAATGTGTGACAAAGGTCATAGATAATGCTGAGGTTCTAGCAGAAGAAAAGTATGGTAGAGTGGTAGGTGGGAACTGGGTAGGAGGGGAAAAGATGAGGGAGAGTCTTTGGCAGGCAAGAATAGAACCTTTTTTTGGTAGAGTTTAGCAACAGAGAGTGCTAAGCTATCCCATATTTAATAGCAGCAAGACAGTTGGACATTTTGATAGAGAAAACTGAGGAGAGTTCAGGAAACAAGCAGATGGGTTGGTCCTTGTCCACGAAGTGTTGGCACAAGAACCCGAAGGAGGAGATTAGTGCCCCAAGAACAGAGGTCTGTAGGGTAAAGAGGATATGACTCAATACAGAGCCTTGCAGAACACCAACAGTAATAGGAGCTAGTTGAGAGGGGTTGTTTTCCAGGAACAGAGAATTGGTGAGGTGCCACATAGAATTAATTCCAGGCAAGGACTTGATCACGAATCCCAAGAAGAAAGATAGTATTAAGGAGATCAGAGTGATCAACAGTGTCAATAGCAGCAGACAGGTAAATGAGAATTATGATAGATGGATGTTCAGTGGCGATTACTGGTAAAGATTTATTAAGGCCTAAGCAACATGAAAGTGATTTTCAATGACCATCATTTTTAGCCTAGATATGTTGTGCCATCAGCCCAGTTCAATTGATTTATAGTAACTGTTACTGGCAGAGACAGTTTGTGGCCTCAGTCTCATGCAAGGGACTTACACTATGACAACATGTCATTGATAGGTTACCGCTTCAGGCTCATGCAACCTTTTTATAATGGCCATCCCTGGTAAAGATAATTTGTGGCCTCATCCTCAGGCAATTGATTTACAGTGACAATAAATGACATTGATAGGTTGTTGATGCAGCCTCATGCAAGTGATTCACAGTGACAAATACCATCCATAATAGGTTGTGTCCTCAGCCTCATGGAAGAATTTACGTTGACCATTACTAGTATGGATAGATTGCGGTCTTCACCTTATGCAGGTGATTTAGAGTGACAATTGCTGGCATTGAAAAGTGGTGGTTGCTGCCTTGTGCAAGTGATTTGTAGTGGTCATTGCTCAGATAATACATTGGTTGTGTCCTCGGCCTCATGCAGTGACTGGTACTGGTATTGATATGTTGTGGTCATAGAGTAAAGGAAGTGATTTGCAGTGACTATAACAGGCACTGAGTAAGTTGTTGCTTGCCCCTCATG
Organism: Ambystoma mexicanum; assembly: GCF_040938575.1. Taxonomy (NCBI): domain Eukaryota; kingdom Metazoa; phylum Chordata; class Amphibia; order Caudata; family Ambystomatidae; genus Ambystoma; species Ambystoma mexicanum. The sequence goes on along the minus strand of NC_090930.1, from coordinate 92,309,479 downwards.
CAAGTGATTCACAGTGACCTTACTGGGATAGATAGGTTGTGGCTGCATCCATATCCAAGGGATTAACAATGACCATTACAGATATACATAGGATGTGGCTGAAGCCTCATGCACATCATTCACCATTTCCATTTCTGGCATAGATGGATTATGGTTCCATCTTCATGCAAGGGAACTAAAGTGTCCTTTACTGAAATGTGCCTTTAGCCTTAAGCAAGTGATTAACTTTGACCATTACTGGCATACATAGGTTGTGGTTGCAGACTCTTGCAATGGATTTATAATGACTATTGCGTACATAGATAGGTTGCTGTTGTAGCCTCACCAAACTATTCACAATGAGCATTACTAGCACACAAAGGTTGAGGCCTAAGCCTCATGCAAGTGATGTACAGGGACTATAATCAGCATTGATAGTTTGCAGCTGCAGTATTAAGCAAGAGATTTGCAGTTGCCATTACTGGCATTGAAGGGTTGTGTCTGCAGTTATATGCAAGTGATCCATAGTGACCATTTCTGTCATCAAAAGGTTTTATCCTCATACTCATTCATGGATTTAGAGTCACCATCACTGGCATGACAAGATTATGGCTTCATCCTCTTGCAGGTGAATTTCAATTGCCATTACTAGCATTGATATGTTTTGGCTTGTTGGGGACAGATGAATATGTCATCCATAGCTCTAGCCCTGCCCGATTCACTACCGCACAGGTGAGAAGTGCTACTCACTAAGATAACCGTCCTGGCCTTTTCCCAGGTAGGTACAACATGACATAGGAGAAATCTAAGTTGAAGATGGCAAAAGCTGTCAAGCTAAGATTTCAACAGTAACAAGTGTATGTATTAGACACAAAGTAGATATGCACTTCATATCAAGAACAGGTACACTAGGTCAAATAAAAATGTATAAATGAAAAATATTAACATAGGATCCATAAAATAAGAAGAACACTAGCATAACCAATTTATACATTGAATGCAACATGAATGACACACGAGTATAGCTCACTAACATAGAAACCAGACTGTAATTGGGTAGCCCTCTTCTTAAAATGGAAGCTGCAGCATGCTTTTTAGTAGTCAAGGGTCTCAAGTATTTGAGAGAACTCAAATGGTGTAATCCACAGAAATACAGAGATGTGCAGAACTCAGATAGTAGCTGGCAATTAGTGCCAAGGTTAGAATTAGATAAGGAGTGTGAGAATGGCATAACGTAGGCACGAGATTGCAATTCCCAAGACGCAAGAAGGATACTCCGAGGTTAATTAAAGGTAAGAATACAACCAGTCTTTGTTAACCAGGTGCAGTAAAACAGCAAGCCGAAAAACTGTAACGCTCACCTGGTATCCATGGGGATGTCACTCAGCCTGTTCTGACCTCTTACGACCTCGAACCCTTCCCTGGAGTCTACTCGACTGGAGGCTGGGCCTGATACACATGATTGGTAGAATTTAACTCCCTATTGTCTCTGTGTGCTTGAACCCCTTCTTCCCTGGGGTCCAACCCTTCCCTTTGATCAACAGCTCACCTTGTTTTCTTGGAAAGTGTGCTCTCCATCCTGCTTTCAGCACAGGGGCGCGTTGATTGATGCGGGCTCGTTGCTGCCTAGTTACTTCACTGGCAAAGAGTCCAACAGGTAAGTATAATGAGTCTTTTGAACAGTTCTCTAACTTCATTCCTTTCCTTCCTTAGATGATGGCTGGTGTCCGGGGATGGCGACGTGCTGCTGAGATGAGTAGCGCTGAAGGTGAGTGAGAGCGTGATGTGTGTTGCGACTCTTTCGTATTTGTAAAGAACAGAGTTCTTTTTCTGTGTCTTTTAGGTGCCGCGACATTTTCAGCGTGGATGCTGGTTATGAAGAAGAAATGCGGTGAGTAAGCGCGGTATGCAGCGCCTCTAGATGTTTCCATGCTAACCTGGAGTGTCTTTTCCCTATTGCAGATGGATGAGAAGTTCCGGAGACAGAGTTCCCCCAGAGCGGCTGGGATTCAGGTAAGCGTTTGAAGCTCGTAAAGTCTTTAAAAATAAGCGAAGATTTGCTGAATGCTTACTAATGCCTTTTTTCTTTTCTTTTCCCTCCTTTTCCTTAGGAAGCGGCGTGCCGGGATGGGAATGACACCGCCGAAGATGCCCGCAGAACAGAAGGAGCGATGAAAGATGGGCAGAAGCACCGCAAGGTAAGGCTGTTCCTAATGGTGTTCTTATTCTTGCATGAGCTGAGCGCAGAAGAAAGATGCAGGCCTACTGGAGACCGATCCAAACACGGTGAGTGTCACTCTGCAGGTGCAGAAAACACAAAGCATGTTTCTCAGCCTGGGCGTGGGCTTAACCACACCCAAAAGACTAGACTGCACATGCAGTTCTGGGAACCAAAATATGTGGGGGCATCCATCTTGTCCCCATCAATGCACTACAAGTCCAATCCCCAATGTTATCCTATGGGAGTGAGTGAGTCTGGTGCCACAAGCGCCAAAGTCTGACTCCAAGTGGGTCTTTGGAGGGATGCAGAGGCCCTTGAGGGCCATGTAGGTGATTGTGGCCTGGCTCCAGCCTGATATCTTGGAGGGATGGGGAGATGAGGGGCAGGAATCATGACAAAAACTCCATGAAGAACAACTTGAGAGTGCCCCTGGTGGAAACAGAAAACAAGACACGCACATTAATATTAGGCAAAATGCCAATAAATAGGAGCTACATCTTCTGTCAGGTGACTTATTATTGGAGAAAACTGGCTATTCATTAGGAGTCAGCATGTGAGTTACAACACTCCCTCAAATTGCATACAGGCATAGGCCACCCTGCAATGTCGAGTACAATGGGAATTGCCCAATTTCATGCCCTGAGGATGAGGGGTGGTATCTTCTTTAAATGATCAAAGATAGCCCATAGTCCTCTCTCCCTCTACAACCTGTCTGGCTCCTATCTACACAACCTGTCATGTATCCATGGTTGGTTAGTAAGATGCCAACCTATCAAATCTGTACTGTCATGCACCCCATCAAATCATAGGTCTGTACAGTAGAAATTATCTGTTTGTACCTTAATCAAAAGAAATGTGTTCTCAAGTGAAGCCATCAGATATGTATTACCCAATAGAAATTATGTGTTTTTACCTTTATCAAAAGAACGGTAGTCTCCGTTGGAGCCATCAGATAAGTCTTACCCAATCAAATATTTAACTCACATATGATCTACATGTAGCCATACCCATTAACTAATCACTAATCCATGTAGATTTTTGTAAATATGATTATGTTATGACATCAGTGACGATGCATTCATATTACCTAACCAATTGTTTTGCATCAACTCCTTGAGAGCCACAATATTGTAATGATTGTATTTTGTTCCTGCTTTATTTGGATGATAGAACAAGGTTTTTGCATTGCACTTTGTCTATTTCATCATCAGGTCTGGTTTGGATTGATTTCAGTTCCTCTGGCATACTTGAGACTTTTGGGCCTGCCTTAACATATGGTAGCAGAGGGTCAGGCTGGCCAAGCGTTGTTGAATTGTTGATATATCCCTGCTGTGTCCCCTGAGGATTGCAGAGGTGACCTGTAGAGAGCGGGACCATGTGCAACAGAGAAGGGTTGAAAGAAGCCCCCCTGGAGAAAAGTCTTGCCCAGTCCCCGCAGGCCGCCACATAGGGCGTGGACAGTCACAGGCTGAGAGGGAAGACTCAACGCTGAAGTTCTTTAGCAGATCTTTGGATGTAAGTATTTATTTAATTATTTTCATTAATGACATAGTCATTGCAACCGGAAAAGAGGATTTTTGTATAATGCAGGGTTCTAAAGAGATAAAAGAAGATTAAGAGAAAAAGAATTAACTTCTGGCAAGTGTCTGGAAAGATCTTGTGGTAGGCCTCGTTATGGGGCAGAAATCAAAGAATCTGATACTTTGCAGAGGGCAGGATGATGGCCATATTATATTGTATTGTGCAGTGATTTCTGACGCTGGCCTATTTTTGTAAGATAGTTGAGGCCTTGTAGAAGTGGATTTTTGTGTGGACTGCTCGAAGTATGAGTGGTGTTTTCTGGTGCTGCTCAAAAGGAGTGGATGATGCAGGGGGCGGCATATCAGAGAGAGATGCAGAAGTATTACATTGTGGATAAGGGGAGGGAGTTTTAAAAATAGAAAAGGGTGTAAGCGAATGAAAGTAAAGTTTGGTGAATATAGGTAAGATGTATTGTGAAATAATGCAATGGGGGACACTCCAATCATGCATTTATGTAAATCATTGCCGTGTGACAAGGTCAAAATCCTGAAATACCATACAGAATGGATTAAAGATACGCTGGGCAAGATGTTCAGCACCTGGTTACAGGAAGGCCTCATTCCAAGGGAAAACAGTTATGGAACAGGTTAGTTACACTGGAAATATGGAAAATGTATTTGGAGGACATTGTAGAAACAACTACGAAGAAATGGCTGCTTAATCAGAATTACAAAGGCTGTATGACATGCATATCTCCCCCTAATATTCCCCAGAATGAGGAGCAGTCCTCAGCTGCTCAAGGATTATACCCATTACGCGTAGTAAAAGCATCAGCAGGATATACTAAACCTGAACATGCACCTCCCACACATAGCAGTGGAGACATATTAATTGGAGAAAAAATAAGTAAACAACGACCAGTGTCCACACGTGTAGAATATGATGAATCTCGTGAGTTGCAAGCAAGGCTAACAGAAGCTGAGGAAGAAGTTCAGAGAGAGAGCGGCAAAATGACATGGTGGAGACAGCAATACTAAAAAAGAAATGAGTAGGAGGACAGATAATGCTCAAACTGGATGGAAAGGGCATTGATGATTCCAAAGAGAAGGCAACGGAAGTTAGGGGAAGACAAGAGAAAGAAGAAGAGAAAGCAATGGAGGAGGAGAGAGAAAGAGAAGGGAGTGAAGAGAAGAAAAGAACCGAAGAAGAGAGGGAGAGAGATAGAGGGAAATAACACGAGAGGCAGTAAGATAGAAGGAGAGGAGACTAGGAGAAAGGAAAAGGGAAAGGGGAAAGCACAAAAGGGAGAAGAGGGAGAGTCAGCGAGATGTGGAAAGAAGCAGAGATAGACACTGGAAGTATGTTGAAGCATACCCTTCCAGTCTGTGGGGTATATTTACCAGCAGAGCAGAATTCCCCTACATCACCAAACTGCACTTCTGCAGTTACCAGCAGAATGGCTGCACTGTCTCTGCTGAGCGCTATTCCCTTGCATCAAAACTGCATTTTGCAGCTACAAAAATGATGGCTGCGCTGTCTTTGCCAAGCACATATGGGGTGAGATGGAACATGGAACACCCCGAGAATGGCTGCCAGTGTTTTTCTTATGTGCACCAAAGAAAATAATTCAAAGGCGGCTCTGGTATGATTCCAGCTCAAAACATTTCACTGAAAAAGACAATATTCTGCCCTTTAAAATGACTGCACCCTGATACTCTTTTTCATCTTTTCAACATTACCCAGTTTGGTTCCAGTAAGACACATTCATGTATACCCATATTCAGGGTGTACTCCAGCAAATGAGGGCCTTCCTCACTGAATGGCAAGTTGTGTCAGGCAAGATCTGTGAAATAGCAAAGAACTTCACTCCTAGCCGTATACACTTTACATTTGCAACAAAATATCACAGGCAACCTCTTCACAAGAAGCCCTCTCTCTCTTTGCTTATGTCAGTTTCTTTAAACCCTTGCCTTGGACAGACTCCTGTGTGATAGAAGTTGACTAGGGCCATGGAAATACTCACATCACAGATTCGAGAGAAAACTGTATTTGGAAGTGACATTTAAGGAATATTAACCACGTGTAAAATTGTGCTTTTGCCAAACAAGAGAATGCCTTTTAAAAAGTAAAATGTTAATCTAAGGCCCTGTGCTTGCATAGAAATGTGATCGGGGCTTGCTTTAACCATACACCTGATATGTATTTCTAAAAGACTTGCTTTTTAGTTAAGGGAAAGAAAAATAAATACATAAATACCATTACTGTGAAACCAGCAGAACAGGTTTTTGGCAGGCCCTGGCTTCAAAGGGCCTTGCTCCCTGGGAACAGGATCATCTTTCCCCAAATGGACCAGCCCCTTTGGAAACTATGAATCGGCCAAGGGGAAACATCTCACACCCTCGTCAGATGAAGTGGCACTGCTCCAGCAGGAAACAAAGGACTGCCAGGACACATAGGTGTGATGTCCTGGCGACACCTCCCCTAAACTCAAGCTGAAGGGCTTCAATGGTGAATCCATGACAACAGTGGGCTAAACTAACCAGCCATTTGGCTGTAGCCTGAAAAGGAGTGCCCATATTTGGAACACAAAGCCAGCCCAGTTGATTTCACAGACTATGCAGCTTATGTCATTTATTTCAGTAACCAAAATACATATTAATGTGAAATTATGACTATTTAAATATCATGTGTGTGCCCTTAAAATAAGACATTGTAGGTTTTTTAGCATGTTGGAGACGCAAATCATAGGTAAATGTGAATTCTGGGGAAAACATACATGGTGCAACTTTGAAAATGAATAAGAACATGACCAGTGATAATATGCATACATATATAATATTGTAACATTGTAGGTGAACTATTCTCCATGGAAATGGTGAAAGGTTACCAGAATGACTAAACAGCATCATACCGTCTTTGGATTTGGATCAGCATGAGTAATCTGCCCATATAAGTTTCCTAATGATGTCATGTGTAAATATGAGTGTTTTGTTCCATATCTGACTTTGGTAGAACAAAACACATTGAAAAAAACACCCACCATAAAACTGTCACCTCCTTCGTCCAATCTGCTTCCAGGGAGGAGGCGACATACATAGGCTGACCTATCCAATTTTAAGAGGTGTGTCTAACTTGAGCCATCCCGTTAGTAAAATCCTGTGATGTCATGCTCCTTATATAAAGGGGAGGCATGGGGATCTCTGGACTCTCTTCTCACTTTTCCAGCTCCTGCACATCCAGAGGTCCAGACATTCCAGTTTTACCCTGCAAGGTTCCAAATTCCACTGCCAGGCCAGAACTAGCTGACCCTATTCAGGCAGAACCACTGATCTAGAGAAACTCCACCAAAAATCCCAATAATTTCGGGAGAAAGGGGGAAAAGCTGTGGTACCCTTTTGGGAGTATCCTGTGACCAGACCAGCTTTTGCCCTGCTACCTGATTACCCAGCTGATCCACCTCACTGTCCAGTGACCAGACTACTCCCAGCTGTCCCCTGGTAGGAGAGCCCGCCGCTGTGTGCAGTGACCAAACCTTGTCTCACTGTACAGAAACCCTGTCTGCTGTCCAAGTTACCCCATTCAAGTGCTTGGTGTGAGGATCTCCCTTCCCCAGCAACCAAAAACTGCATCCCTTGCTTTATTACTTTGTATTAGGTCCAATCCTATAGAGATACTATAACTGCCTTAGCATATATCCTTAAAATTGTCAGAATCCTCTGTGTACCTTGTTTTTAGTCAAATCTGTAGTGATCTCCAAGTGTTAGCGTCATTCTTACCACTCATTTCAGACCTTGTTTAAGTCCCTAGTACTATTCTGAATCAATCAATTAATTAATTAATTCCCCCATAAAGAGGCACACAGCATTGCCGGGGGTAGAGGGGTCTTGAGACTGCAGCTTAATCCTTTTCACGGGTACCATTCCTCTTTTCTAGCCACTAAAATATAGTCTCAATAAAACTTGTCATTTTCCCTTTCAAACTGATTTTCCCTGTCAACTGCTTGCCTTTTCAAAACTGATTTTTCCTTCCCCTTTAACAATCCCGTCCTGTCATTCATTCAGAGTTACCCTTTCACTTTCATGTCCTACCTGTGAGGTGTATTTGTACTTGGGCATAACAAACAATTTTCAATTATGCCTGTTTTGCCCATTTTCCAAGCTGACTTGTCTTTTTAAACCCGTGAAAATAAGCAAATGTAATTTCACCATGTGTGATTTTGCTGCACTGTGTGTTTCTTCCAAAGTTGATTTCCTGAACCGTATGCCCATTGTTAGTACACTGGCTTGCGGTTTACTAGTGTTATTACTTCTCTGATGCAGCCATCCTCACTGCTACCTCATTCATTTAACCGCATATGTAAAATAACTATTTACTAATTCAGAGTGCTATATTTACTCTTTTCATGGGGGAAGGACGGAATCTAATTTGGTTTGTTGCCTAGTATACCCATCTCCTTGCTACTCCTTTCTATCCTCTTTCTAATTCAGTTAATAGGGGTTTGAGGGAGCGTTGCAGGGGGAAATACTAACTGTGGTGCTATCTGAAAATAATCCCTGAAAAGTTATTTTACTTTGTGTATCTCATGTAGGAAGGTCAAACTAAGTCTATCATATCAATTTGCAGTATAATTATCACCACACTGGTGATTGCTGCCCTATATTAAATTTGTGTAATTTTTATGGAAATTGAAAAATAAATAAATATTGAAATTGAAAAATAAATAAATATTGTATTATTACACACCGACCTGGTTCATGGTTCATTGCGACCAAGGTTGTTTGTAAAAGTGGGTGCGAGACTGGTTGGGTGCCTTCTCAATCTGAATTCTTAGTAAATAAAGTAAAAGTGTTTTAATTGTGCGTTGCATCCTAGACCAGTATCAAGAGTCCTGGTCTGGTGTGTGACACCCCTTTAAAATCCTTAACAAGTCCAAGATAGAGAAAGGTGATAGAAGGAAAAGGAAAGGGCAAAGAAAAGAGTGGAAAATAAAGAATGAGAGAAGAAGCAAGGTGAAGAAAGGGATGAGAAAGGAACATATAGAAACGCTGCAAGGAAGTTGATGACATTATGTGTGATTAGATAAAGAGGAAGAAGGTGTTGTGCGAATAAAAAAATACGGTCTAGATAGGAACAGAACAGAGGGTATTGGTACCATAAGATGCTGGGGAAAAGGTCAGTCAGAGGAAGCCATAAACATAATGGAGGAAGTTATGAGTGGAACACACAAAACAGAACCTCTTAGGAGATTATATTTTGAAGATAGAGAGGATGAACAAAGTGATGATACATTGTTTGAAGCTAGAGAAGATGAGGGGAGCGAAGAGAAGGCATCACAGGCCCCATCCATTTGTACCCAAATTGGGAGAGAGGTAGTGTGGACAGAAATAGAGGAGCCAGTGGTGAGGTCAGAACCTGTTAAATATCCATGACTCCAAAAGGCACACTCAGACAGTTTAGAAGGAAGGACACCTTATGGGACTAAAGATTGCTTGTTCTTGGATACCTTGGGCTTGTTTTGAATAGTTTCCATTTCTACACACTTGGTTTAGTACAGTGGGGTTCTCATATGCCAAATTAATCATGTATATATAAACAAATGTGTTATATCATGTCAACAATTTGTATATGCAAACACATGTTTTGGAATCATGTTCATCTTTATCGCTTTCACTATGTGTCACCTAATCACCAGTACACCTACCTGTATATAAACTAGCTTTGATAAGGACCGTGAGGGGTCAAAACATGTGTCGCCTGACCACTTTTTATACAGAATAAACCCCACTGTACTAAACCAAGGGTCTAGATATGGAATCTATTGAAAACAAGCACAAGGTATCAGGTACAAACAAACTTCAATCCAAATGAGAGGTGGTGGCAGCACCTTTACACACCTATGACTGTGCACCTCATAAAACTGGAAAAAGGTGCAAAAAAAACAACAGATAGAGTGAAGCACATGTGAAGACTGTGATCTAGTGCCCAAACACCTTGCCACATGTGACTAGGTTGAGAAATCTACCTGGACAAAAGGGAGTTAGCATGACTGATGCACTGACAAAGACAAGGGGTGTGGTTCTGCTGGGTCTGGGCATAGGGCTAAACCAATTCCTCTGATTAGAGAAAGAGGGAGGACTAGCAAAGTATGTACCATCGCCACAGACAGATAAAAATAACATGATTTATAAACTACCATCGCTCACAGCGTGGGCCGGAAAGTGGATCTATTAGTTTGAAGGAATGACAACCGGGATGATGCTAGCAGTTGGCAACATCAAAACTTCAAAAGTTTGTTTTCTGCCATATTGGGTGAACACTCAAAACATATGACATGACAGGTACCTTTTAATAATTGTCCGCCAGAGGTTTGGTGTAACGCTCACCTGATTCTCGCAGAGGCGCCGGTCTTGACTGGGCGACTACCGTATCTTCAAAGGTGATGTGTAGCACCCGGTTGGCTCTTTGGGCTGGACCTCTGTGCACTGTATGCCTGACGTGTAGAGTAAGATGTCTGCAGATAGAAAATATGGGGTTAATGAACTGGGGTTATTGGGGTGTCCCTATCTCTTTCCTCTTCTCCTCTCCTGTAGACCCCCAAAGGTTAACGCTCTCACCTTAGGTAAGTGAATGCCGAGCTCTCCATCTGCCTCGGGGCAGGGTGCTGTAACCAGTTTCTTCACTGGATAGGTAGCGCAGGCCTCTTGACTTCAGAGGACTGCTGTCCGTCGTTTACTGCACGAACGGTAAGTTTCGAGTCATTCAAATGTCTTTAAAGTCTTTATTAATGATGTCTCTTGTTTTGCAGGGTTCCGGCGATGGCGGATGACGGGCTGAAGTGAGTTGAAGATGGAGCCCGTGTGATGAATAGAAGCGCCTGGAAGCACGTAAGTAAGCGCTTGTTGCCTGCTTCACTATGCGCTCTAACTGTCTTTTTATTTTGCAGGTACGAGTTCGGAGCGGCTGCAGGGTGCCGGAATACCCACTGGATTAGATGTGGAAAGGAGTAATGGCACGTGATTATTAAAGTTCCCCAATGTCTTTAAACGCACCTTGTTTTGTCTTTCAGATGCGGGATGCAGCGCCGAAGGCCTCCGGAGCGTGCGAAGAGTTGGTAAACTTTTGTCTTTCAGATGCCGGAATGCAGTGTGAAGACCTCCGGAGCGCACGAAGAGTAGGTAAGCCTTTGCCTTTCAGATGCCGGAATGCTAACCTGTTCTTTCTTGTCTTTATAGGTGTTGCTGAAGACTGGATTCAGGATGGTAAGCCTTTGCCTTTCAGATGCCGGAATGCTAACCTGTTCTTTCTTGTCTTTATAGGTGTTGCTGAAGACTGGATTCAGGATGGTAAGCCTTTTTCCTTAGGCCCAGGACCGGATGCAGAAGACACGATGAGCGTTCTGCTGCAGAGGTTGCAGAATAACGCAAAGCAAGATTCATCCACCGGGTGTGGTTTAAATAGCCTCCTGTAGTGCTTAGGTGTCTCCTTCCACAGCCACGCCTAAGTAAGAAAAGAGTTCCTGGTAAGAAAAGAGTTCCTGCCTTCCAGAAGAGTTCCAGTGTTCTGAATCTAGGGAGTGGCTCCAGCCCCACCCAACAGGAAAAGTAGTTCCAAACAGAAGAGGATCAGAGGCTCAACTGGCAGGCAAGTAAGCAGCATGGTCTGCTGAAGGTAAGTCCACCCAAGCATTATGAGCCCGGCGCTTCCAGCGCTGGGACTGGGCATATTTATGAGCCTGGTGCCACTGGCGCCAGGATTGGGTCCAAAAGGTCCCAATTGGGACTGGTTGGCACTCGGAACCTGGGTTATGGATCTGCTTCCAAGGGAGTTGGGAAAACCCTGACCTTTTGGAAGCAGAGATCATGACAGTACCCCCCCTCAAGGCCCCTCCCAAACCGGGCTTCTCCGGGGGTTTTGGCTTGTCAGGAAATGTTTGGTGAAATCTTTTGATTAGGCGAGGAGCGTGGACATATTCAGCAGGTTCCCAGGATCTCTCTTGGGGGCCGTAGCCTTTCCAGTCAATTAGGTAGAATAGTTTAGATTTGGAGATCTTGGAGTCCAGAATGCTTTTGACTTCAAACTCGAGTTCTCCATCCACTAGGATAGGTTTTGGAGATTTGGTTAGTCGGGTTTGAGGTTGCACGGGTTTTAATAGAGAGACGTGGAAGACCGGATGTATCTTCATGTGCGGGGGCAAGTCCAACTTGACCGCTACTGGGTTTACTATGGTAGTGATGGAATAGGGACCAAGGTATCTTGGGTTGAATGTGCGTGGCCCTTTTAGAGATAGATATTTGGTGGATAACCAGACTTGATCCCCTACTTGATAGTGAGGGGCTTCCTTCCGATGTTGATCTGCTCCTTTCTTGTATTGTTCTTTAGCCCTTTGAAGGTGAGAAACAGCTTCCTTAAAGGCTTGGGTGATTGTAGAATGCAGGTAGTCTACTGCTGGTGTTTCAAGATCTTGGAGGGGATCCAACTCCGAGGTTCGAGGGTGACTGCCGTACAAAAGAAAGAACGGGGTTTTCCCAGTTCCCGAATGGACAGAGTTATTGTAGGCATACTCGGCTATCCAAAGGATATCTTTCCAAGTTTTTTCAGTTTGTTGCAGCATGCACCGTAAATACTGTTCCAGAGTTTGATTGGTCCTCTCGGTTTGTCCGTCTGTCTGAGGGTGGTGACTGGTCGATAGTCTCACATCAATTTGAGCCGACCGACAGCAACTTCGCCAAAAATGAGAAATAAATTGACTACCTCGATCCGAAATTAGAACCGAAGGAAAACCGTGCAGTCGGACGATGTTTTCGAGAAATTCTCGGGCCAGAGTTGCTGCTGTTGGCAAGCCTTTGAGCGGAATGAAATGCGCCATCTTGGAGAATAAGTCCACGATTACTAGAATCGTATTGTATCCGGAGCATGGAGGTAGATCGGTGATGAAGTCCATAGAAAGCGTATGCCAAGGGCGAGGTGGGATGTCAATAGGGCGTAAGAGGCCTGCTGGTCTTTCCTTTTGACTCTTGTTTTGGGCGCATACTCCACAGGACATTATAAAGTCTCTGATATCTTTTTTCCAAGACGGCCACCAGAAGTAGCGCTTGATCTTTTCTGAGGTCTTGGCTATACCGGGATGACCTTCCATTAAAGAGTCGTGATAACAAGAGATTACTTTTTTCTGTAAATCTGTGCTGGGTAAGTATAATCGTTCTTGGAAATACAATAAGTTGTCCTTTACTGCAAAGTCCGTTCCCTGCAGATGCCAATTCTGTATGTCTGCTGGAGTTACAAGTTGCCTGGCTTTATCCTTAACTTCCTCTATGGATTCTGTGGCGATTACACCCAGAATTCTTTGTTCGGGAATGATTGGTACAGGTTTAGGGTTGACCAAGTGTTCTTCCACTCCCATCCGAGAAAGGGCATCGGCTTTACCGTTCTTTGTACCAGGTCGATAGGTAATTATGAAGTCAAACTCGGCAAAGAATAATGCCCAACGGAGTTGTCTAGAGGATTGGGCTTTTGCGGTCTTCAAATATTGCAGGTTTCGGTGATCCGTAATCACAGTAACGGTGTGTCGGGCCCCCAGCAGATAATGCCGCCAAGCCTTAAAGGCAGACTTGATAGCCAGAAGTTCCTTGTCAGTAATCGTGTAATTGATTTCAGGAGGCGAGAATTTGCGGGACCAAAATGCCACGGGATGCAACTGATTGGTTACCGGGTCCTTTTGTGATAGAACTGCCCCCATGGAAAGGCTTGAAGCATCAGTTTCCACGATGTAGGGGAGTTCGGGGCGAGGGTGTTTTAAGATTGGTGCAGAGATAAATTTAGTCTTCAAATCCTGGAAAGCTTGTTCCGCCTCGGTAGACCATTCAAAACGTTTGTTTTTCTTTAACAAGGCAGTGATGGGCTGGACTATTCGAGAGAATTCGGGGATAAACCTGCGGTAAAAGTTAGCGAAACCTAACATGCTTTGCACACCTTTTACGGAGGATGGTGATGGCCATTTGAGAACTGCATCGACCTTCTTTGAATCCATACGCACTCCGCCAGGGGATAATATGAATCCCAAGAATTCAACTTCAGTCACGTTGAAAACACATTTTTCCAACTTAGCGAAAAGTTTGTGTTGACGCAATCTTTCGAGGACCATTTTCACGTGTTTCCGATGTTCAGATTCCGATGAAGAATAAACGAGGATGTCGTCAATGTAAACAACAACACATACATCTATGAGCTCTCTGAGGACATCGTTCATAAAATATTGAAAGGCGGCCGGGGCATTGCAAAGTCCGAAGGGCATGACCTGATATTCAAATAGCCCATACTTGGTGCGGAAGGCCGTCTTCCATTCATCGCCCTCTTTTACTCGTACCAAGTGGTAAGCTCCTCAATGATCCAGCTTTGTATATATGCATGCTTTTCTGACTTGGTCCAGGAGTTCAGGGATCAAAGGTAACGGATATCTATTCTTAACGGTGATCTGGTTCAGGGAGCGATAATCGATACAAGTTCTAAGGTCTCCTTCCTTTTTTGGAACGAAGAACAAAGCTGAAGAAGCAGGGGACTTGGAAGGACGAATAAACCCATTTGCCAGGTATTGATCCAGGTATTGTCGAAGGTGAAGGTTCTCAGGCTCGGTGAGGGCATAAATTCTACTACAAGGAGGAGTAGATCCAGGTATCAGGTCTATCTGGCAGTCATAAGACCTATGAGGAGGTAGAGAGTTAGCCTGATCCTTCCGGAAAACATCTTGGTATTCTAGGTATTCGGGAGGTAACTGGGGAGTCTCTGAAGAAATTGCGGCCAGTGCAACACCAGGTGGAGGGTGACAAGTAGAGACACATTCTGGAAACTGGACCGTTCTTGCTCGCCAATCGATCAGAGGATTGTGTTTCTCTAACCAAGGTATTCCTAGAATAATCTGAAACTGAGGGGCCTTGATCACATCGAACACGATCTTCTCATGGTGTCCATCTTGACTTACTAGCGTCACCTCTTGAGTTACTGGCCCGGAGGCTATCTCCGTACCATCCACCGTAGTAATGACGTCCTTTACAGCCTTGGGACAAAGAGTTAGATTCATCCTCAAAACCATTTCATGATCCACATAATTGCCGATGGCACCGCTGTCGACGTAAGCTTCAATTGCATGTAATCGATCTGGATTATCAGGGCTAATGAGGACCATAGGTATCACGAAATGCGAGGTCACGGAACTGGTTTTCACGCTCGGCAAGAGGACCTCTATTCTTGTCGGGCGAGGTTGTTTCCCTGCTCAGAGTTTGTAACTTTGGTAACTGCAGCTCCTACTGCCTTCTTGGCAGGTTTCACCGGACAGTCTCGAAGAAAGTGCCCTGAGTTTCCGCAATATAGGCATAATTGCAACTGTTTCCTCCTTTCCCGCTCCCTTTGTGTTAGAGGACCTTTCAGACCCCCTATTTGCATGGGTTCCCCGGAGTCTACTCCTTTGGAAGGAGTTGGCGGTTTGGAAAATACTCGAGCATCAAACTTGGAACGATCGGCCTTCCTGTTCTGCAGCCTGTGATCTATTTGAACGACCAAGTCTATATAATCCGAACAGTCTTGTGGGGGATTCACTACTTGGGCTAAAACGTCTTTGAGCTCTCCACGTAGACCTCTATAAAACAGCGTAATCCTTTTGTCCTCAGGCCATTGAGTTTCCACTATTAGTCTATTGAAAGATGCAATATAAGCCAAAAGGTCTTGATTACCCTGTCGCAACGAAAGAAGATCATTGTCCAAGGCCTGCCCCTGTGGATGTCTTGCGAATAGTTTTTCCATACTAAGCTGAAAGGCTTGAAAATCATGGAGAACCGGATCATCTTGATTAACTAGAGGGATCGACCAGTCTGCCGCATTGCCACTAAGGTACGAAAGTACAAAAGCTACTTTTGCTTGATCAGTTGGAAAGGCTGCTGGCCGGCATAAGAAGTGCAACCGGCACTGATTGATAAATACTGCAAACCTCTTTGGGTCACCAGAAAATCGTTCGGGCGGAGCCAGAGGTACATTCCCAGGTAGGTTGATCTGCACTGGATTCATAGAGGATGTTGAAGGAAGATTTGCCCCTGATGCGGGTAACGGGGTCTGTCCGGCTTGTGACTGTAGCACTTGTCTAGCAAGATTGTCTGTTCTCTCCTTGGAAATAATTAGTTCCCTTCTTAGAGCATTCGTTTCCTGACGAGCTGCATGCACTTCTGCCCTTAGTTCCCCAAGTAACCGGGCTAGGGGGTCAGTATCCGAGGTTTCCATAGCGCCTGGGCGAGAGTTTTGCGGTAGGCTTTGCGTTCTGTAACGCTCACCTGATTCTCGCAGAGGCGCCGGTCTTGACTGGGCGACTACCGTATCTTCAAAGGTGATGTGTAGCACCCGGTTGGCTCTTTGGGCTGGACCTCTGTGCACTGTATGCCTGACGTGTAGAGTAAGATGTCTGCAGATAGAAAATATGGGGTTAATGAACTGGGGTTATTGGGGTGTCCCTATCTCTTTCCTCTTCTCCTCTCCTGTAGACCCCCAAAGGTTAACGCTCTCACCTTAGGTAAGTGAATGCCTAGCTCTCCATCTGCCTCGGGGCAGGGTGCTGTAACCAGTTTCTTCACTGGATAGGTAGCGCAGGCCTCTTGACTTCAGAGGACTGCTGTCCGTCGTTTACTGCACAAACGGTAAGTTTCGAGTCATTCAAATGTCTTTAAAGTCTTTAGTAATGATGTCTCTTGTTTTGCAGGGTTCCGGCGATGGCGGATGACGGGCTGAAGTGAGTTGAAGATGGAGCCCGTGTGATGAATAGAAGCGCCTGGAAGCACGTAAGTAAGCGCTTGTTGCCTGCTTCACTATGCGCTCTAACTGTCTTTTTATTTTGCAGGTACGAGTTCGGAGCGGCGGCAGGGTGCCGGAATACCCACTGGATTAGATGTGGAAAGGAGTAATGGCACGTGAGTATTAAAGTTCCCCAATGTCTTTAAACGCACCTTGTTTTGTCTTTCAGATGCGGGATGCAGCGCCGAAGGCCTCCGGAGCGTGCAGAGAGTTGGTAAACTTTTGTCTTTCAGATGCCGGAATGCAGTGTGAAGACCTCCGGAGCGCACGAAGAGTAGGTAAGCCTTTGCCTTTCAGATGCCGGAATGCTAACCTGTTCTTTCTTGTCTTTATAGGTGTTGCTGAAGACTGGATTCAGGATGGTAAGCCTTTGCCTTTCAGATGCCGGAATGCTAACCTGTTCTTTCTTGTCTTTATAGGTGTTGCTGAAGACTGGATTCAGGATGGTAAGCCTTTTTCCTTAGGCCCAGGACCGGATGCAGAAGACACGATGAGCGTTCTGCTGCAGAGGTTGCAGAATAACGCAAAGCAAGATTCATCCACCGGGTGTGGTTTAAATAGCCTCCTGTAGTGCTTAGGTGTCTCCTTCCACAGCCACGCCTAAGTAAGAAAAGAGTTCCTGGTAAGAAAAGAGTTCCTGCCTTCCAGAAGAGTTCCAGTGTTCTGAATCTAGGGAGTGGCTCCAGCCCCACCCAACAGGAAAAGTAGTTCCAAACAGAAGAGGATCAGAGGCTCAACTGGCAGGCAAGTAAGCAGCATGGTCTGCTGAAGGTAAGTCCACCCAAGCATTATGAGCCCGGCGCTTCCAGCGCTGGGACTGGGCATATTTATGAGCCTGGTGCCACTGGCGCCAGGACTGGGTCCAAAAGGTCCCAATTGGGACTGGTTGGCACTCGGAACCTGGGTTATGGATCTGCTTCCAAGGGAGTTGGGAAAACCCTGACCTTTTGGAAGCAGAGATCATGACAGTACCCCCCCTCAAGGCCCCTCCCAAACCGGGCTTCTCCGGGGGTTTTGGCTTGTCAGGAAATGTTTGGTGAAATCTTTTGATTAGGCGAGGAGCGTGGACATATTCAGCAGGTTCCCAGGATCTCTCTTGGGGGCCGTAGCCTTTCCAGTCAATTAGGTAGAATAGTTTAGATTTGGAGATCTTGGAGTCCAGAATGCTTTTGACTTCAAACTCGAGTTCTCCATCCACTAGGATAGGTTTTGGAGATTTGGTTAGTCGGGTTTGAGGTTGCACGGGTTTTAATAGAGAGACGTGGAAGACCGGATGTATCTTCATGTGTGGGGGCAAGTCCAACTTGACCGCTACTGGGTTTACTATGGTAGTGATGGAATAGGGACCAAGGTATCTTGGGTTGAATGTGCGTGGCCCTTTTAGAGATAGATATTTGGTGGATAACCAGACTTGATCCCCTACTTGATAGTGAGGGGCTTCCTTCCGATGTTGATCTGCTCCTTTCTTGTATTGTTCTTTAGCCCTTTGAAGGTGAGAAACAGCTTCCTTAAAGGCTTGGGTGATTGTAGAATGCAGGTAGTCTACTGCTGGTGTTTCAAGATCTTGGAGGGGATCCAACTCCGAGGTTCGAGGGTGACTGCCGTACAAAAGAAAGAACGGGGTTTTCCCATTTCCCGAATGGACAGAGTTATTGTAGGCATACTCGGCTATCCAAAGGATATCTTTCCAAGTTTTTTCAGTTTGTTGCAGCATGCACCGTAAATACTGTTCCAGAGTTTGATTGGTCCTCTCGGTTTGTCCGTCTGTCTGAGGGTGGTGACTGGTCGATAGTCTCACATCAATTTGAGCCGACCGACAGCAACTTCGCCAAAAATGAGAAATAAATTGACTACCTCGATCCGAAATTAGAACCGAAGGAAAACCGTGCAGTCGGACGATGTTTTCGAGAAATTCTCGGGCCAGAGTTGCTGCTGTTGGCAAGCCTTTGAGCGGAATGAAATGCGCCATCTTGGAGAATAAGTCCACGATTACTAGAATCGTATTGTATCCGGAGCATGGAGGTAGATCGGTGATGAAGTCCATAGAAAGCGTATGCCAAGGGCGAGGTGGGATGTCAATAGGGCGTAAGAGGCCTGCTGGTCTTTCCTTTTGACTCTTGTTTTGGGCGCATACTCCACAGGACATTATAAAGTCTCTGATATCTTTTTTCCAAGACGGCCACCAGAAGTAGCGCTTGATCTTTTCTGAGGTCTTGGCTATACCGGGATGACCTTCCATTAAAGAGTCGTGATAACAAGAGATTACTTTTTTCTGTAAATCTGTGCTGGGTAAGTATAATCGTTCTTGGAAATACAATAAGTTGTCCTTTACTGCAAAGTCCGTTCCCTGCAGATGCCAATTCTGTATGTCTGCTGGAGTTACAAGTTGCCTGGCTTTATCCTTAACTTCCTCTATGGATTCTGTGGCGATTACACCCAGAATTCTTTGTTCGGGAATGATTGGTACAGGTTTAGGGTTGACCAAGTGTTCTTCCACTCCCATCCGAGAAAGGGCATCGGCTTTACCGTTCTTTGTACCAGGTCGATAGGTAATTATGAAGTCAAACTCGGCAAAGAATAATGCCCAACGGAGTTGTCTAGAGGATTGGGCTTTTGCGGTCTTCAAATATTGCAGGATTCGGTGATCCGTAATCACAGTAACGGTGTGTCGGGCCCCCAGCAGATAATGCCGCCAAGCCTTAAAGGCAGACTTGATAGCCAGAAGTTCCTTGTCAGTAATCGTGTAATTGATTTCAGGAGGCGAGAATTTGCGGGACCAAAATGCCACGGGATGCAACTGATTGGTTACCGGGTCCTTTTGTGATAGAACTGCCCCCATGGAAAGGCTTGAAGCATCAGTTTCCACGATGTAGGGGAGTTCGGGGCGAGGGTGTTTTAAGATTGGTGCAGAGATAAATTTAGTCTTCAAATCCTGGAAAGCTTGTTCCGCCTCGGTAGACCATTCAAAACGTTTGTTTTTCTTTAACAAGGCAGTGATGGGCTGGACTATTCGAGAGAATTCGGGGATAAACCTGCGGTAAAAGTTAGCGAAACCTAACATGCTTTGCACACCTTTTACGGAGGATGGTGATGGCCATTTGAGAACTGCATCGACCTTCTTTGAATCCATACGCACTCCGCCAGGGGATAATATGAATCCCAAGAATTCAACTTCAGTCACGTTGAAAACACATTTTTCCAACTTAGCGAAAAGTTTGTGTTGACGCAATCTTTCGAGGACCATTTTCACGTGTTTCCGATGTTCAGATTCCGATGAAGAATAAACGAGGATGTCGTCAATGTAAACAACAACACATACATCTATGAGCTCTCTGAGGACATCGTTCATAAAATATTGAAAGGCGGCCGGGGCATTGCAAAGTCCGAAGGGCATGACCTGATATTCAAATAGCCCATACTTGGTGCGGAAGACCGTCTTCCATTCATCGCCCTCTTTTACTCGTACCAAGTGGTAAGCTCCTCTAAGATCCAGCTTTGTATATATGCATGCTTTTCTGACTTGGTCCAGGAGTTCAGGGATCAAAGGTAACGGATATCTATTCTTAACGGTGATCTGGTTCAGGGAGCGATAATCGATACAAGTTCTAAGGTCTCCTTCCTTTTTTGGAACGAAGAACAAAGCTGAAGAAGCAGGGGACTTGGAAGGACGAATAAACCCATTTGCCAGGTATTGATCCAGGTATTGTCGAAGGTGAAGGTTCTCAGGCTCGGTGAGGGCATAAATTCTACTACAAGGAGGAGTAGATCCAGGTATCAGGTCTATCTGGCAGTCATAAGACCTATGAGGAGGTAGAGAGTTAGCCTGATCCTTCCGGAAAACATCTTGGTATTCTAGGTATTCGGGAGGTAACTGGGGAGTCTCTGAAGAAATTGCGGCCAGTGCAACACCAGGTGGAGGGTGACAAGTAGAGACACATTCTGGAAACTGGACCGTTCTTGCTCGCCAATCGATCAGAGGATTGTGTTTCTCTAACCAAGGTATTCCTAGAATAATCTGAAACTGAGGGGCCTTGATCACATCGAACACGATCTTCTCATGGTGTCCATCTTGACTTACTAGCGTCACCTCTTGAGTGGTATGCGTTACTGGCCCGGAGGCTATCTCCGTACCATCCACCGTAGTAATGACGTCCTTTACAGCCTTGGGACAAAGAGTTAGATTCATCCTCAAAACCATTTCATGATCCACATAATTGCCGATGGCACCGCTGTCGACGTAAGCTTCAATTGCATGTAATCGATCTGGATTATCAGGGCTAATGAGGACCATAGGTATCACGAAATGCGAGGTCACGGAACTGGTTTTCACGCTCGGCAAGAGGACCTCTATTCTTGTCGGGCGAGGTCGTTTCCCTGCTCAGAGTTTGTAACTTTGGTAACTGCAGCTCCTACTGCCTTCTTGGCAGGTTTCACCGGACAGTCTCGAAGAAAGTGCCCTGAGTTTCCGCAATATAGGCATAATTGCAACTGTTTCCTCCTTTCCCGCTCCCTTTGTGTTAGAGGACCTTTCAGACCCCCTATTTGCATGGGTTCCCCGGAGTCTACTCCTTTGGAAGGAGTTGGCGGTTTGGAAAATACTCGAGCATCAAACTTGGAACGATCGGCCTTCCTGTTCTGCAGCCTGTGATCTATTTGAACGACCAAGTCTATATAATCCGAACAGTCTTGTGGGGGATTCACTACTTGGGCTAAAACGTCTTTGAGCTCTCCACGTAGACCTCTATAAAACAGCGTAATCCTTTTGTCCTCAGGCCATTGAGTTTCCACTATTAGTCTATTGAAAGATGCAATATAAGCCAAAAGGTCTTGATTACCCTGTCGCAACGAAAGAAGATCATTGTCCAAGGCCTGCCCCTGTGGATGTCTTGCGAATAGTTTTTCCATACTAAGCTGAAAGGCTTGAAAATCATGGAGAACCGGATCATCTTGATTAACTAGAGGGATCGACCAGTCTGCCGCATTGCCACTAAGGTACGAAAGTACAAAAGCTACTTTTGCTTGATCAGTTGGAAAGGCTGCTGGCCGGCATAAGAAGTGCAACCGGCACTGATTGATAAATACTGCAAACCTCTTTGGGTCACCAGAAAATCGTTCGGGCGGAGCCAGAGGTACATTCCCAGGTAGGTTGATCTGCACTGGATTCATAGAGGATGTTGAAGGAAGATTTGCCCCTGATGCGGGTAACGGGGTCTGTCCGGCTTGTGACTGTAGCACTTGTCTAGCAAGATTGTCTGTTCTCTCCTTGGAAATAATTAGTTCCCTTCTTAGAGCATTCGTTTCCTGACGAGCTGCATGCACTTCTGCCCTTAGTTCCTGTTATGTAGTGAGCCAGAGACAAGTAGGTAAGGAAACAAATGAGGTTTTATTTGTGCAGCAGACCAAGGGTTAATCAGTTCGGGTATAACCAGAAACTTCAGCAAAGGTAATAAGGCAAAATAAAATAATGGGTCTTCCAGGCTGCTCGTAACACAAAACTCAAGAATGGCAAATTCGTTCTTCCAAAAATGACGAATTATAACGTGTAGCTTAAACTTACAATGTTCTCAACTAAATGCAGCTCATAACGTGGAAACACACACAGGACTGGTAGCTTTCCTTGCCTTTCGTTCCTTGCAAACCATCGGAGTAAAAGTCCTCCTTGATGCAACATGTGTTAGGGGTTCAAGCGTTTTCAGTCCACGCTTGAATGGTTCAGAGCCTCTCCTCCACGCTCTGCTACAGGTTCCTGGACACAGCCGTTCTGCGCTGTCCTCGGGCTGCAATTCGCTAAATAAACAAAACTTTTCCCTTTTTCCGCCTTGAGATTCCTTTCTCGTCAGGCGCCTTCAGCAGCTGGGCAGTCGGGAGTGACTGCAGGATCGGTACGGGGCACTCCGGTGAGAATTCCTTTTCCTTCTAATATGCCCACCGATATGGGTTAATGGTCTCGTCCCATTCAGAGCCCACTCCGTCAGCCTCGTTCCACTCCTGCAAAGCGAGAGACAAAGTAAAACGTTTTTTGGTGCTTTTAACGCCGATGTGCCTCCTCCCAAGTAATTAGTGTTGGGCCGTTTTAGCCCGGGGCTCTTCACACCTGATGCTAATGCCTCTCCTCCCGGCTTCAACCTTATGGAGTCAGTTTCGTTTTTAACCCCTGATTGCCCAAAACCCCCAGTGTATGGAAACGTGGCTTTTCGTCTTTTCTGTCTGTTGCCTATTTTCTTTTCCTGTCTTTCATTTTGGTTATGTGTGTAGTGGAACGTGCTGTCATGTATTATTGGTGTCTTTTCTTCTCCCGTTTTCCTTATTTTTGGTTGCGCTTTGATTAGTCTTACATTAGCCTGTTGAGGCATTCTGGGAGATGTAGTCTCTTGCTCATTCATGTTCTTCAGTCGGTGTATTACATGAATTGGGTTGATAATAGATACCCCCTCGTCCCTCCTGTCTTGTTCAATAGTGGCCGCTACTATGTCCTCATCACATACTCCCCCCAAGGACTTATGCCGTTCGGGCATAACTAAGGCTCGGGACAGGTAGTCCGCCACCAACTGATACTTTCCGGGCTTGTGAACAGTCACGAAGTTGTACGGTTGTAGGGTTAAAAACCATCGTAGGACTCTATGGTTGGAGTCTTTC
The DNA here is from genome assembly GCF_040938575.1 of Ambystoma mexicanum. Taxonomy (NCBI): domain Eukaryota; kingdom Metazoa; phylum Chordata; class Amphibia; order Caudata; family Ambystomatidae; genus Ambystoma; species Ambystoma mexicanum. The sequence continues at coordinate 92,286,294 of NC_090930.1, read as the reverse complement.
TGGGTCGCCAGCCACTTCAGAGGAGCATGATCGGTAAAAAGGGTGAACCGCCTACCGAGGAGGTAATACCTTAGTGTTTCTACGGCCCACTTGATCGCTAGGCATTCCTTTTCTAGGGTACAATACGGAAGCTCATGGGGCAAAAGCTTTCTACTGATGAAGGCTATAGGACATAGGTCTTGTTCGGTACCCTGGGATAGTACTGCTCCTAGTCCACATCCCGAGGCATCAGTTTGTAAGAAAAACTCTCTGTCAAAGTTAGGACAATGTAGAACGGGTTTGGAGGAAATCATTTGTATCAATGTTTGAAAAGCTTGTTTTGCTTCAGGAGTAATGTGCAGGGTTTTGTTTGTTTTCAGAGCGTCCGTAAGGGGGGCTGCTATGGTAGAAAAATGGGACAGGAATCTCCTGTAGTACCCCACAAACCCTAGAAAAGCACGGATTTCTTTTCTGGTTTCAGGCATTCTTAGTTTTTGTATTGCTTGTATTTTGTCCAGCAAAGGGGTTACGATTCCCCCTCCCACTTCATACCCCAAATATCTTGTGGTTTGGGTTGCCAGTTTCGATTTTTTTGGGTTAATGTGTAAACCGGCCTCTTTTAGTGCCTGTATGATTTGGGTCAAGTGATATAAATGTTCCTTCCAGGTTTTGCTGAAGATAATAATATCGTCTAGATATGCAGCCGCATATTGCTCGTGTGGCTTCAGGATTTTGTCCATTAAGGCCTGGAAGGTTGCTGGAGCCCCATGGAGCCCAAAGGGCAGAACAGTAAATTGGAACAGGCCCTGGGGTGTAGCAAACGCTGTCTTTTCTTGGTCGGCAGGTTCGAGGGGAATCTGCCAATAGCCCTTTGTTAAGTCCAGGGTGCTCAGAAAAACTGCTGATCCAAGTCTTTCTAAGAGCTCATCAATTCTGGGCATTGGATATGCTTCATATTTTGAAATAGCATTCAGTTGCCTAAAGTCCATACAAAACCTGGAGGAACCGTCCGGTTTTGGCACTAAGACGACTGGAGAACACCAGGCGCTTTTTGAGGGCACAATGGTTCCTAGAGCCAGCATCTCATCTATGTCTTTGGCGATCTCCCCACGTTTTGCCTCTGGAATTCGGTATGGCCTCAGGCGTACCGTTTTCCCTTCTTCTGTAGGTATGGAGTGGGTTGTCAAATGTGTCCGTCCGGGTATGCCCGAAAAGGTTTCTGCTATCGGGTTCAGGGTAGTAAATAGTTCTGTTCTTTGGGAAGTATTTAATTGTTCTCCTAATTGTACGTCTTGTAATCCACTAGGGTGGTTTGGGACCAACTGTTCTGGGACGGATATATCTGATAAGGTTGAACACAACACCCCTGGTGTTCCTTCCTTCCATAGTTTAAGTAGATTAATATGATAGTTTTGGTATTTGTTTTTACGTTCGGATTGTTCCACCTCATAGTTCACTGGACCCAAGATTTTTGTTACCCGATAAGGTCCGTGCCATTGGGCCAGCATTTTGTTTGTATGGGTGGGCAAAAGAACTAGTACTTTATCGCCTACGTTCAAGGATCTGGGTCTGCTTCCTTGGTTATAGTACTTTTCTTGCTTTTCTTGTGTTCTACCCAGATTTTCTTGAGCGTAGTTCCTCAATTTCCCCAAATGATCCCTTAGATCTTGAACATAATCGGTGAGCGTTGTTTCTTCTTGTTGCTCCCAATTGTCCTTCAATAATCCTAACACTGTCTTGGGTTGTCTCCCAAACAATAGTTCAAAAGGGGAATACCCTGTGGATGATTGGGGTGTATCCCTCAGAACCATTAGTACCCATGGTAAAACCCGTTCCCATCCTACTCCAGTTGGGCTGGTGGTTCTTTTTATCATCTGTTTAATGGTTTGGTTATATCTTTCCACCAATCCATCCGTCTGTGGGTGGTAGACCGAGGTTTTCAGGTGTTGTATACCTAGGGTCTTACATACTTCCTTCATTACTGCTGACATGAAATTGCTTCCCTGATCTGTTACGATTTCCCGGGGTATTCCCACTCTTGCAAAGTAAGGTAATAGGACATCGCACACCTGTCTAGCTGAGATTCCCCTTAAAGGGAAGGCCTCCGGGTATCTGGTGGCGTAATCCACTACTACCAGTAGGAATCTGTATCCTCGACTAGAAGGTTCCAGTGGGCCCACTATGTCCATTCCTATCCTTTGGAACGGCTCCTTGATCAAAGGCATTCGTTGCAAGGGGGCTCTGGCTGGTGTGTGATTACTTGTTTTCTGGCATATTGCACACTCCTGGCAATACTTGGCTATGTCTGCATAAATCCCTGGCCAATAGAAGTTCTGTAACACTCTTTTCCCCGTCATGTTTTCTGCTAGGTGTCCTCCCGTGGAATGATCATGGGCTAGTTGTATCAAGGTCTTCCGATAGGACTGGGGAACCAACAATTGTTCCTTCTCTTCATTTTCCGTTCCTCTGGTCACCCTATAGTACAACCCTTGGTTCTCCTTAAAATAAGGAGTGGTATTCGGGATTTGGCTCTTACTTAAGGCTTGTTCACGTGCCCGTTTTAGGGTTTCGTCTAGCCCGGATTCAGTCCGGAAGGATGGCAGATGATCCCCCACTCGCCAGTCTATAAGGGCTATTTCCACCTCTCGCCTTCCATTCAGTTTGTCTTTCCTCTTCTGGGTTTTTGTGGGTTTTTCCCCTAGGTCTATCCCTTTTATCTCGGTTTGGGCGAACGGGGCTTCCCTTAACCATAAATCAAACTCGGGAATATCTGTCCCTATCAGGACGGGAGCTGGTAGGGTGGGGATAATGGCCACTTTAACCGGTAGCTCTTTCCCTTGTAATCCTAACACAATTTCTTTGGTTGGATACCCCTTAATATCCCCATGTACACATTTAATGTCAACTGAGCTCACCTGTCCTGGTTCTGGTTCGCTCACATGTGGTTGTATAGCAGTCTGCCGACTTCCGCTGTCCATCATAGCTTGTTGGGGCCGTCCATCCACTGTTACCTCAATCACATAGGGCTGTTTCTTCCGATTTCCATACTGTTGCAGGGTCCCAATTTCCATCGGTTCGGTTTTGTTTCTCTTGGCACAATATCGGGCGATGTGTCCCCATTCACCACATTCGAAGCATTGAGGCATCTGGCCCTTCATTGGAATGGAGCCGTTGTTTGGCCTCGGTTCTGTTCTTGTTCTTGTCTCCGGCCCGCCCATCCGATTGTTACTGCGTAAGGCGGGAAGTTCGTGGTGTGGTCTTGTAGGTAGTGCTGATATATTACGAGGGGTTCCAGCCTTTTGATAGGCCGTGGCCACATCGATTGCTTCAGACAGTTTCAGGCGGTGATGTTGCCTAACCCACCTTTGTATGGGCCCTGGTAGGGCTTCGATGAATTGCTCCAGCATAATTTTTTCTTTTATTTGCCCAATTGTGGATGTATTAGTTTGCAACCATTTCTCCGTGAGGTCCTGTACTCGATAAAAGAGCTGTCTTGGGCTTTCGCCTGATTTTAGTCGGGTTTCCCGGAATTGCAACCTATAGGATTCATCGTCCATTCCCAATCTCTCCAGTACTGACTTTTTGATGTCGGCGTATGGGGTGTCCCCATTCGGATTGGCCGCTTGATATGCTCCTTGCATCACTCCCGTGAGAAGGGGCGCCAGGAAGAAGGACCACCGATCCTGTGGCCATTGCGCTGCTCGGGCTATCCTTTCAAAATTTACAAAGAAGAAACTGGGATCGTCTCCGGTCTGGTACTTTTGTAGTACTGTAGGGGGAATGGCTGGATGGGACCGTTGTGCAGCCACTGATTCGCCTAGAATCCTCAGCGCTTCCCTGCCCTGCTCTTGGGCTACGGTTTGTACCTGGATGGCTTGCTGTAGGGCTTGGCGGTCTGCTTGGGCTTGGTGTCCTTGCACCTGTACCAGTTGCTGCAACTGTTGTTGCCCCTCGGCCAGCGCCTTTATGACTGCCTCCATGGTCAATGGGATAGACGTGTCTCTGTGAATCCCACCGCTGCCACCACTGTTATGTAGTGAGCCAGAGACAAGTAGGTAAGGAAACAAATGAGGTTTTATTTGTGCAGCAGACCAAGGGTTAATCAGTTCGGGTATAACCAGAAACTTCAGCAAAGGTAATAAGGCAAAATAAAATAATGGGTCTTCCAGGCTGCTCGTAACACAAAACTCAAGAATGGCAAATTCGTTCTTCCAAAAATGACGAATTATAACGTGTAGCTTAAACTTACAATGTTCTCAACTAAATGCAGCTCATAACGTGGAAACACACACAGGACTGGTAGCTTTCCTTGCCTTTCGTTCCTTGCAAACCATCGGAGTAAAAGTCCTCCTTGATGCAACATGTGTTAGGGGTTCAAGCGTTTTCAGTCCACGCTTGAATGGTTCAGAGCCTCTCCTCCACGCTCTGCTACAGGTTCCTGGACACAGCCGTTCTGCGCTGTCCTCGGGCTGCAATTCGCTAAATAAACAAAACTTTTCCCTTTTTCCGCCTTGAGATTCCTTTCTCGTCAGGCGCCTTCAGCAGCTGGGCAGTCGGGAGTGACTGCAGGATCGGTACGGGGCACTCCGGTGAGAATTCCTTTTCCTTCTAATATGCCCACCGATATGGGTTAATGGTCTCGTCCCATTCAGAGCCCACTCCGTCAGCCTCGTTCCACTCCTGCAAAGCGAGAGACAAAGTAAAACGTTTTTTGGTGCTTTTAACGCCGATGTGCCTCCTCCCAAGTAATTAGTGTTGGGCCGTTTTAGCCCGGGGCTCTTCACACCTGATGCTAATGCCTCTCCTCCCGGCTTCAACCTTATGGAGTCAGTTTCGTTTTTAACCCCTGATTGCCCAAAACCCCCAGTGTATGGAAACGTGGCTTTTCGTCTTTTCTGTCTGTTGCCTATTTTCTTTTCCTGTCTTTCATTTTGGTTATGTGTGTAGTGGAACGTGCTGTCATGTATTATTGGTGTCTTTTCTTCTCCCGTTTTCCTTATTTTTGGTTGCGCTTTGATTAGTCTTACATTAGCCTGTTGAGGCATTCTGGGAGATGTAGTCTCTTGCTCATTCATGTTCTTCAGTCGGTGTATTACATGAATTGGGTTGATAATAGATACCCCCTCGTCCCTCCTGTCTTGTTCAATAGTGGCCGCTACTATGTCCTCATCACAGTTCCCCAAGTAACCGGGCTAGGGGGTCAGTATCCGAGGTTTCCATAGCGCCTGGGCGAGAGTTTTGCGGTAGGCTTTGCGTTCTGTAACGCTCACCTGATTCTCGCAGAGGCGCCGGTCTTGACTGGGCGACTACCGTATCTTCAAAGGTGATGTGTAGCACCCGGTTGGCTCTTTGGGCTGGACCTCTGTGCACTGTATGCCTGACGTGTAGAGTAAGATGTCTGCAGATAGAAAATATGGGGTTAATGAACTGGGGTTATTGGGGTGTCCCTATCTCTTTCCTCTTCTCCTCTCCTGTAGACCCCCAAAGGTTAACGCTCTCACCTTAGGTAAGTGAATGCCGAGCTCTCCATCTGCCTCGGGGCAGGGTGCTGTAACCAGTTTCTTCACTGGATAGGTAGCGCAGGCCTCTTGACTTCAGAGGACTGCTGTCCGTCGTTTACTGCACAAACGGTAAGTTTCGAGTCATTCAAATGTCTTTAAAGTCTTTAGTAATGATGTCTCTTGTTTTGCAGGGTTCCGGCGATGGCGGATGACGGGCTGAAGTGAGTTGAAGATGGAGCCCGTGTGATGAATAGAAGCGCCTGGAAGCACGTAAGTAAGCGCTTGTTGCCTGCTTCACTATGCGCTCTAACTGTCTTTTTATTTTGCAGGTACGAGTTCGGAGCGGCGGCAGGGTGCCGGAATACCCACTGGATTAGATGTGGAAAGGAGTAATGGCACGTGAGTATTAAAGTTCCCCAATGTCTTTAAACGCACCTTGTTTTGTCTTTCAGATGCGGGATGCAGCGCCGAAGGCCTCCGGAGCGTGCAGAGAGTTGGTAAACTTTTGTCTTTCAGATGCCGGAATGCAGTGTGAAGACCTCCGGAGCGCACGAAGAGTAGGTAAGCCTTTGCCTTTCAGATGCCGGAATGCTAACCTGTTCTTTCTTGTCTTTATAGGTGTTGCTGAAGACTGGATTCAGGATGGTAAGCCTTTGCCTTTCAGATGCCGGAATGCTAACCTGTTCTTTCTTGTCTTTATAGGTGTTGCTGAAGACTGGATTCAGGATGGTAAGCCTTTTTCCTTAGGCCCAGGACCGGATGCAGAAGACACGATGAGCGTTCTGCTGCAGAGGTTGCAGAATAACGCAAAGCAAGATTCATCCACCGGGTGTGGTTTAAATAGCCTCCTGTAGTGCTTAGGTGTCTCCTTCCACAGCCACGCCTAAGTAAGAAAAGAGTTCCTGGTAAGAAAAGAGTTCCTGCCTTCCAGAAGAGTTCCAGTGTTCTGAATCTAGGGAGTGGCTCCAGCCCCACCCAACAGGAAAAGTAGTTCCAAACAGAAGAGGATCAGAGGCTCAACTGGCAGGCAAGTAAGCAGCATGGTCTGCTGAAGGTAAGTCCACCCAAGCATTATGAGCCCGGCGCTTCCAGCGCTGGGACTGGGCATATTTATGAGCCTGGTGCCACTGGCGCCAGGACTGGGTCCAAAAGGTCCCAATTGGGACTGGTTGGCACTCGGAACCTGGGTTATGGATCTGCTTCCAAGGGAGTTGGGAAAACCCTGACCTTTTGGAAGCAGAGATCATGACATTTGGAGGGCACTGAGAATACAATATCTAAATACATCAGACATTAAGGTAATCATGACATGGAAAGACCCCTTTACATGAATAAAGGACATTAAAACAATTAGACTAGAGACTGGGGAGCCTTGGTATAAAAATATCACCATCTTGTATCACATTTTGAGTCAGGGACTCTCCGAAGAAGTTTAAATGCAATTAAAGAAAATGGTGGGAATAGAAGCAAAATCATGCCCCGAGATACAATTGTATATTGTTCATCATTAAATGCGGGAGAAAATAATGCCATGCAAGAGGTACAACAGGCACAGCCAGGACCAAATAGAAACTTTGCAGGGAGGAAGAAGTACAACTATTACCCCAGGGGATGAAGGGTTTCACCCAAAGGCAGAGGGTATGGATTCCAAGCTCAGCAAGGACAAGGGTTGAACGGCATGTTTGATGGGGCAACCACAATTTGAAGGACCACCACATCAACAGTGATGGACATGTGGAAAAATGGATCACATTTCACATGTATGCAGAAGTAGGGGAGGGATGCAACAGAATTGACAACCAGTAGAAATAGGAGGGTGGACAACATATACCCCACTGTATAGCTCAGAGCCACCAGCACAACATGCTCAAGATCATACACAGTTTAAGGTACAAGCACTGCTAATATAGCAGATGCAACAGGGGATGCCACCGCAAACACATCAAACACCAACACCAATGCAAACACAGCATGCACCAATTCAGACACAACAAGCCCTGATGCAGTCACAGGCACCAGCACAACAGTATGCAGTTACACCATGGAGTGCAAACATATTGCCACATGCACCTACACTTAGAATAGGGGGTGTGACAGTAGTTGGAGGGGATTCCTTTACAAGGACAGGACTGAATGTGTACCCATAATAGGACAGCCCATCGACCACCTTGATGTGTCCTATCTATTAAACTGGACCCACAAGAGGAACCAGGGGTAAGCGTGACAATAGGTGATACCATTTGTCCTTTTTAGTAGATATGGGAGCCACAGGATCCTGTATTAGAGAGGGATAAATCTCAATGCCAGGTATATCCATGAATGCACAAGGATGTTCTGGGCAATGACAAAGATTCTTTTTAAAGACAGTTTACCCATAAGCATAGGAGAACATGACATGGCTAAGCCATTATTATATTCCCACCAGACACCAGTGAACATAATGGGGAAAGACTTGATGAGTGAATTAAATATGGTTATATCTTTTACTGACAAAGGGATAATATGCTCTACCCAAGGGATTCAATATGTGAACTAGAAGCTGCAATTGTAATGGAAGACAGAGGAATGTTTACATGGATTAGAAGATGCTAGGGTAAGTGTGTGCACAGGAATAGCGCTTCATGAGGTTCATAGACTGACTGACTGACTTGATAGATGAAAAATAGTTTACAGACAAGGACTCTGATGATGTACTGATGGTTTGCATGTGTCTCATATTTCAGCTGCTAGTAGAAAAGAGAGACATTTTCCAGAGAATTTCATTGGTTAAAAAAATATCCAGCCCTTTCTGCAAGGAGATTTTGTGTATGTACCAAACTCACTATGGAGCAGCAGTCCATATGATGTTGGCCTATTTAAAGGAGATGGGGCAGTACAAATCAAACTCAAGAAAGGGGCTATTTCACCCCAGAGTAAGGCATTATCCCATGTCTAAGGAAGCTGATGAGGTTATCTATGAAACCATTGCTGCCTTAGTGTGAAAGGGGATAATAGTGCCTTCAGAATCCAAGTGCAACACGGCTGTGTACCCAATTAAAAAGGCAACAGAAGAGTCTTGGAAATGTATACAAGTTCTCTGCCCCCTTAACAATATCATTGAAGCAGAATTCCCATTAGTGCCAAATCCAACTACAATATTATGCAATCCCCTCCAAAGCAAAACATTTTACAGTGATCGATTTAAAGAATGTGTTCTTTTCAATTCCCTTGCATCTGAGTCACAATAATTGACTCTGTTTACCTGCCGCTGCATTTTATTGCAACATACCCATTTACCCCAGGGGTTCTGTGAATCCCCTGCAGTCTTCAACCAAGTGTTACAGATGTGTTTTGGAAACATGAAAGTTGACAGTGTGGTCATCCAAGAAGTGGCTGATATATTGGTGTGGACATAGCACCACAGATGAAGAGTGCAGGAGAGACTCAGTTACACTTATGACAGTCTTGGCAGAGAAATGGAACAAAGTGGACAAATTGAACATTCAGGGGCCGATTCATGGAACAAATGTGCACCGAAAATCCCAGCGCAAGCTGGCGCAAGTGTGAGAAAGCAAGCGCACACGCACGCGTGCGATTCAAGGAAGGTGCTGTGCGTGTTTTCCACTGGTTTTGCGCCAAATCCGTGCATGGCACACGCAGGCGCACATGTCATCAAATTGTGTATGCTACGCACACAGGGAAAGCGCACATAGCGCGGCGCACACAACAAAAGTGGGCGGAACAGTGGCCGTAACACGCAGAATTAGGAATGACGCGTGAAAAAGAAGGCAGAACTGTGGAAGTACTGAAGGGAACTACACGGAACGCCCACACGTACGCGAACAACCCGTATTCATGGATTTGAATACGGGAAACACACGCACGTCAAAAGACGCACACAGGCGTCAACGTGTCCGCCACACGAAGGCAGTCAGAAGCGTCCCACACACAGTATAAAAGTACTCGCAAACAACAAACACGTATATACAGCTACGATGAATGCCTCATTTGTCGCAGCACTGATTGTGGGACACTGCAGGAGGAGGAGAATAGCCAGGGCCCACATTTTTTCACCCCAGACAAGCCTTTTTGGGATGCCTGACGACCAGGTCTACGGCAGGTATAGGTTTCCACCTCGTATCATCCTAGATCTGGTCAGAGAGTGGGAAGATGACCTTACACCCCCCACCCTCTGCTCCCAAACATTGAGCCACTTGGAGAAGGTGCTCAATGTCCAGCATTTTTTGGCCACTGGGTCATTTCAGTGGACTACTGCCATAGTGGGGGGGTTTCACAGGCCACGCAGTCACGCTGCCTACACCAGGTGTTGGCAATCATCACTGCACGCCCCTCAGTTCGCAGGCACATATACATGCCCAGAACACCCGCAGAAAGGCAAGCCGTTGTCCAGGACTTTTACAGGGTGGCACACTTCCCCAAAGTGCTCGGTGCCATAGATTGCACCCATGTGGCCCTACGTCCACCTCAGGCCACTGAGCACATCTACCAAAACTGCAAGCACTGGCATTCCATCAACGTGCAGGTGGTATGCGATGCAAAGGGAATCATCACCTCTGTCTATGCACACTACCATAGCTCCACCCATGACAGTTTCATATACAGCCCTGGAAGCTGGGCAGCATGGCGACACATGGCTCCTAGGGGAGTACAAATGCCCGTGCACATGCATGCATGTCACACACACACAAATACACAAACCCCAATAATCACAACCATCATCACCTCTCCAGGGGACAGTGACTACCCTTTGAGCAACCACATGATGACGCCAATCGGGAACCCCACCACACCAACCCAGGTAAGATATAACACGGCCCATATTGCAACCAGGGCCATAGTGGAGCGCACATTCGGAGTGCTCAAGTCACGCTTCTGCTCGCTTGACCGCTCTGGTGGGCAGCTACTCTCTGCACCCCCAGTAGCGTGCAGGATCATTGTGGCAGCATGTGTTCTGCACAATGTTGCAACACAGCAGGGCGTACCGGTGGACATGATGGTGCCCCCACATCCCCAACCCCAGGCACAGGCGGGGAGGGGATAGAGCACATTGTGTGCATCCCTAGCTACTTAAACATAAGCAATCCTGTGTGACCACAAGGCACACATGCAAGTTGTGAATCACATAGACCTGCAAAACAGGCCATGACTATCACTGTTATGTCACCCAAACCCTACCAAACCACAACAGGACATGGCAAGCAATAGCTATACACCAACACAGTACCAATAAGGTACACATTGACATGTGAAAAATGTAAAGTGGCATCAGACAATGATGCCTGACAAGGAATCAGATGAAATGACAGACCAACAACCTCCCACACAAAAGAACTCATGCCCAAGTACATTCCAACAGTTGTAGTTATAACATAACAATGAATGCCTGCCTACATGCACATTGTGCATAGCAAAATCAACACTACACCTTCTGTGTGCCGTGTCCACCTCATGCAACACACTGCTCAGCGCACAGCATAGTGAACAGCCATTGTGTGTGACACACACCCTAAGCATCACTTTTAAGCGACAAACTACAGCAAAAAGCAAAATATGCATGTACAGGATCCACAATTGGTCATAGATCATGTGCTGCAGGGACACAGTGGGCACCAGAAGGCAAACATAGTGTACATGTGCACATGGAAGGGTGGTTGTACAAGTAGTGGATCATAGTGCAAGTGTGTGGGTCAGTAGTGACATGCACTCAATATATGCATGTGCAATCAAGTGACCATCAGTGTCCTCTACACATCACATGTGAACATTCACCATGTGTACACCCCAGCATGTCAAGCCGCAACTATTCCCTCACACCTGAAAGCTAAACACAACATATGAACAGGCATTGATAAGCAGAATACATCATGTACATAGGATACCGCAATTACAATGTCAGGGTGTGCATCACACTGTAGGGCAAGGCAACTGTCAACAACAAAACACCCCCCCCCTCACAAATCACCAGGACCCACTGAACAACAGCAACTAGGTTATGTAGCCTTCATCCTTGAAGTTCACAGGATCACCCTTCCCCTTTGTCAACATCTCCACCTTGTGTGCAAAAAGTGTCCAGCACCCTCAGAGGCCACCTTGACTTGCAAAAATACCAAATCAAAGAGAACTGAAAGCAGGCCAACACAGAAGCCAAACAAAAAGCCTGCAGGCAGCAAAACAAACCAGAAGAGCCTCCAGTAGATGACTTGAAGTAGCAGTACGTCACAAAGCCCAAGTACTACAACAATGACGTAACAACCAAGGTAGCACAGTAAAACAATGTCACAACAGGATGTGTACCATGTGTGGTACATAATACAGAATAATGCACCACAAACGGATGTGTACTGTCACAGCTCCCGTGTACAGGTGCAGGAGTGGCACGAACCAACCCCCCCCCCCCACCGTGGTCGGGGTGCCTGCAAGGTCAAACTCACACAGGCCTCTGAGACCCTGGTGGTGAAGGCGGGTCAGGGATATGCAGTCGGGACAGGGATTGCTATACTGGCTAACTGGAATGAGGGACAGGAGAGGGGAGTAGGATTGACACGGGAAAGTAGGAAATGCACAAAACTGTACTCATCACATTTACACATACACAATTACACCAAACCTGATCATCATGCACATAGTAACAAATTACTCAAATGGAAGACAAAGAGAAACTTATCTCTGGGGTGAGTGCTGGCCTCCTGCCTGCGCACTCTCAGGTCCGGTAACAGGAGCAGTTTAATGCTGCCAAGAAAGCCAAAGTTACTACTCTGTGCGTGCCCATAACACACAAACACACCACCATATATGCCCCAAAGTAACAAAATACTTTACAAACAAACAATCCGGTGTGGATGCTTCGTACCCATATGTAACATCACCCCTGTGATGGTTCATACACAGTCAATGCAGTAAGTCATGCGCCGCTGGGTGTGTTGCAAATTGAAGACCAATGTGTCACGAATCACACAACATGACATGTTCCCTGGGTAAGCAGCCAGACACAAATAGCAAGGTATGACTTCAGAACAAGTTGTGTTCCACCATGACCCAAATAAAGTAGGTAGTGCATGTGTCAAATTCTACATGGTAACTGCACACAAGTCTGTCCCTTGCTGTCTGTCCCTGTGAGTTGCTTCTTTCCATGACTTGCAATGCTACATGGCTAATACAAGTGCCTCATTGGACCATGGTGGACCGGAGGGTATGTGCCACTGGCCCTGCAGGTGCCCCAGACAACTTACCCACCAACTAGCCATTAGTCCACCAACGCATCTCAGCTGTATTGTGTGCTTCAACACCAATATTTATCCAAGCCCACTGTCAGTGCTGCTACTAAGCATGCATGTGCAACTGGCCAGGTGGAAGGTCTGCTGCATTGTGGCCCCCCTGTGCTGCTCACCTTGCCTGGAGTCCCTTGAAACATGTCAGCTGTTTTTGGATGCATGAGCGCAATCCCTGTGCCTCTGCTTCCACACACATGCGCATGTCGACACCACCAATCGTGTCCAGCTTCCAGACGTCCAATGGCCCATGTCTGCTGGCAAAGGTGGTCTGGAGGCTCATCCCCCTGCAGAAAGTGCATGAAACACAAGATTAATGCTTTAAAATCATCTGTGTGTGTCTCTTCAGGCATTACCTGACTGGACCATGTCAGAGACGTACATCACAAATCACACCATCAGTCCGTCTTTCACAGGCAAACTGTTGAACACACCATCTACGCCATGAATTTCAACAAGCACATGTACAGTATAGATAATAAACATACTACACAATGAATAGCAATGAATGTACACATCAATCATGAAACCCCACATCTAGCGAATGAAGAACAGTGGTCAATAACACCCCTATCATCCCCACTAGGGGTGTTAACACAAGTTTCACAGCAGCAGACATGCCACAGATATGACAGTCCAGAGCCCTTGTGTAATAGGCTGTTACACCGAACCATCCTTGCAAGCCCATGGATAAGGGAAGCAGGAGTGGCATATGTGAGTCAAGGACCCCAAGCTGCAAACACATACACAAGACAAGCTTGAAGGGCCCAGCTGGAACAGACAGTGGATGCTCTCAAAGCCACAAAGCACCACACCGTCACATGAAAGCACAATAGACAAACAATTTTAAACTATATTAACTAATTACACTAACTATGAAAAACCTACATTGCCTATTTAAACTATCAAATTGAAACTAAACTAACTAAACTAAAAGAAAAATCAAAAATGGCCACATACGACCCAGGTGCGGGCACCCAGGATGCGGGAGGTACAGGGTGCTACTCAACACCCACATGCGATGATGTTGAGGGAAAAATAACCTCCATGGGGTCAACGCCTGCACAGGCCGACCTATGTGGGAGATAGACTGTTGTCCGAGTCTGGCTCTTCCTGGAAAGGAGGACATGGCACAGGAGCCTGACCATGCCTAGCCGCAGCTTGCCCCTCGTCGGCAGCAGGTCTGCCGGATGGGTGACCCTGGTTCTGTGCAGCGATCACACGTAGGTCTGCATGCAGAACCTCCCGTGATACACGTGCTTCCTCTTGCAAGATAGCACTTGTAACACAGAGTTCCTCCTGCAAGCCCTGGCTGGACAACTGCTGCACCTCCTGGCAAGCATGTAGCTCAGCCGAGATGGTACGCTCAAGCTGCGCAAACCTCTCCTCTGCCCGCTCCCTCTGGGACATCATAAGGACACCCAGAGTGGATCTGAGGGAAGCATACTCTTGCCTCAGGGCCTCCATGTGTGCCTCTGCGTGAGCAGCAATTGCTTTACGCAGAGATGACATTTCAGCCTGGCGTGCCCTGTCTGAGGCCGCCAACCCCAGCCTGAACGAGCGGGCCGTGGACCATGCCGCCTGCTGCTGGAGAAACACCTGCTTAGCAGGGGGGAGCAAGGATTGGGCCACACACTCCATGCTCTCAGCGATGTTCTCCATTGCTGCCCCCTGCCGTTCAGAATTGGCAGTCATGTCTTGCTCCCACTCAGTATACTGCGGTTGAGCGCGGTGACTGCGTTTCTGGGCTTTACCCCTGCGGGACTCAAGGACTGGGTATCCTCGTTGTGTTGGCACCGCCCGCGGCTGCACGACTATATGCCCCCGTTGACGTGATAGCCCAGGCACATCAGTGACTGGTGTGGAGGGTGACCCTGCGTCCCGATCCACCATAGGCAGAGGTTCCAAGACTGTCTGACCCCTCAGTGCAGGTGTCGCGGACAGAGGAGTGCCCACATCAGAATCACTCACCCCTGACATATGGACCTGATGCTCGTCCAACTCGACATGGACGTCAGAGTGGTCATCAGGGCTGGACTCATTGCCAGCCAGAGACAAGATGGATTGTAGCACATGTGGGTTTTCGTGGCCTACCACCCCACGACTCCCACTTGAGCTGGGTTGCTGTAGTGATAACAACCCTGTGCCTGGCATGACAACACCATCATCTGGCTCCATTGCGTCATCATCTGAAAAGTAGAGAGAAATAAGGTCACTACACAGGTTAGAAGCACACAACACACACACACACACCGACACCAAACACATCAAGTAGACATGTCACACACAAAATAGAACCTGCCATGCATGCTGGGTCAACTTGAAATTGCTTCTGTGATTAGGCATGTCAAAAGGTGTCAGTTTGCAAGTTTGCAATGAAGTCGGTCAATACAGTGCCGCAAATATGTACGTTACTCACTATCTACATGTACAAGAACTTCATGATGTGTGTCATAAAATGTGAAGGCAGTGCAAGGTCAACTTCAGGCATCACGTGCAATGTGCATTCAATGGGTAGCATGTCTACAAGCAAACCGCCCCTCCCCCCAAGTGCAAATGCAGGGATGCCTAGCATGGTATCGAAAGGCCGGACATAGAACTATGTATTGACAGACAGTGTTGACTAGCTTCAACAGCATCATGTGAATCAAGTGACAACACAGCAAATGATGATGGGACAGTAAGCAGGACACATGATGAAACCTCTGGAGTACACCCACGTGTGAAGAAGACACTACACCAGTTGGACAGAGTCATTGGCCATTAAACAGGCTGAGGCCTGTGACTCACACAGACTGTCAGGCCCTAAACATGTGTGCACCGCAGTACTGTGCCACAGTGTACATGGGAAGGCTGATGAAATGCCATGCAATGTATGTCACCCAGGACTTGTATTACAGTGATCATCCAGTCAAGGACACATAGGGTCATGCGTGGAATGCACATGGAGCATGAATGGGCACTCATGTCCCTGCGGGGCATCTGACCTCTGCACAGAACAAGTGAGATACCCTGCATCAAGTACTAAGGATGTACCACACAGCATATGTCGGGCAGATTGGCCGCTGGAAGTTAGCATGTACACAGGACGCATGAACAGGGAAGTACCCAACGGCAATTTTGAAGCAGACCAGTGCAAAGGTGGAATTGGGGTGCAGAGCGGGGGTGGAGGGGCAAAGGAGCATGCCTACATGGAGTACCCACATGCAGTCAGAGGACACATGCACGTAAGTCATGCTATGACATTGTCCCTGGGCTGAGAGGAAGGTCACTCCATGCTACATGCAGAAGGGCCAGTGAGCTGGAACATGAACCGGAGGGGCATACTGGTAACCAGCATGTGAGTAGGGTGCAATAGTGGTGATGCGGACAGTCCCTGTCTGCTCCACATTTCCACCAACCAGCAAAGCAGACATGCATCAGGGAAGCATTGCATTACTTGCACATCAGAACCATGGGCAATTGGGGTGAAGGGGGTGGGATGCAAGTTGATAACAGCCCCCCTGCACCTGCAAGGCTGTATGGGACCCCGGTGATGTAGTGACGGGTCATGCAATGCTCAGGCACCCCAAAATTGCAGTAAAACCGTGCACGCAACCCTGCAGCCTACGTGCATGGAATCAACCTCCTGTAGTACGCAGTGGCACCCAGTAACACGAAAAACGCGTTCGCGTGGGACATGCAGGCTACTATGACCTCGAAAACGGGTGCGATACACAGGGGCATCCGCAGTGGGAAAAATAGCGTGCGCGACTTACCGTCTGACTAGCGCGATGCAGAAAAAAACACACAGCCAATAACCCCGCCAAAAGAAGAGATACGTCCTTGATAGCTGTGAAGTTGTGATGGCATGCGAAACAACACGAAGCAGCAACACACGTCGGTCTCCACGAAAGGCACGTACAGTGAACTGCTGGCCCCGCTCACCTTTAACCCGTGCTGAGGGAAACACCCGCGCGCGTCACATCACTTACGCGGGTAGGCCATTTCCTCGGATTATACGCATTCACACGCGGACGTGCAGTTTTTTCACACACGCTGAACCACCATGCCCATGTCACGAGGGAAACGCCCATGCGCGTAACGTCACAGAAGCGCTTACGCACTAAGGGCCTTTGGTCCAATGAAATTGCGTACGTGTGCTGACGCGCTTACGCGCTAAGGGCCTTTCCTCCATTTACACGCTGATGTGCAATATTTTCACGTGCCAAATCACTCCGTATCAAGCTGGCCACCCAACAACACACGGAAGACCACGCTCCTGCCCAGAAGGCCAAATTACTGCCCCCCAGAGCCCTGAGCATGCTCCCATCTGCCATCTGCTGCTGCCTGACTGCCTGCTGCCCACTTGCCCTGCTATTTGCTGCCTGCACATCAGCCAGGGGTGCTGTTGCTGTGACCACCCCTGATGGAACCGAAGACTCCCGACTGGGATATCATCGCTCCACAGCCCAGCCCCAGGACCCAGTTGCCCACCCACTCCTGCCTCTGGGGTTGCCATGTCGGGCACAACATCATCTGGCACCACTGGCAACTCCCAGCCAGAGAGGCAGAGTGCCACCAGCTTCACTGCCAGGGAAGTTGGTGTCCTGGTGGAGCAAGTCCTGGGGCAGTATGATGCCCTCTTTGGAAGTTTGCACGCCGACTATGAAGGACGGACGAGGATCTGGATGTACATTGTGACTGCCATTAACGCGGAGGGGGTGGCAGTCCGCGATTTACAACATGTCAAGAAGCGCTGGGAGGACTTCAGGTCCAGGGCCCTCAACAAGGCCCGGCGCCTCTTGAAGGCAGCGGATGCCAAGGGGCGCCGGGTTCACCTGTCTAACCACCAAATGAGGGACATGGAACGCATACGCCCAGCGCTCCACATCCAGGTCCTTGAGAGGCAGACCCGTCTGGAGTCGAGCGGTAAGTGTACATGCATACTGATTTGACACTGTGCGCGTCGTGGTGTGCCAGTATTGTGCAGGTTGCACATGTGTTTTCCGAGGGCCATGTAGGGATGTGTATGAACAGGGGTGTGTGGCTGCCACATGTGAGTCCTCTCAGGTGTGAGACACATCGATAGTGTATGTGTTGGTAAGCATGCTGGGCAAATGCAGGTGTGGGACCACACATGTTTGAATTTCTGTGTATGTACGTTGGCATGGTTGTGGTGTCACACATGGATGTTGGTTCCTGCTGCATGTATCTGCACTGTGTACATGTGCATGTGTGTGTATTTGACAAGTGTGCAACTGTGATGCAGCATGGATGCATGTGACACTGACATGTAGAAGGCTGAATGCCAGATGTGACATGGATGGCAATCTCATCACTGCGAAAGTTGGTGGAGATGTACACATGCATGTAATTCTGGTGGCGTGTGTGCATGTTATGTGCACTCTCCGTGTTTCATGTGACGTCAGGCTCACCTTCGGCTGCTGGAACTGTTGTTTGTGTATGGATGGTGCTGCCTGGTGCAATATTGCTGTTGAATTGCTCATGTGTGTGAGTTGAAATGACATGTGTGTTGGGGAGTGTGATGCCATGTCTGAAGTCTGACATTGCCACTCATGTACAACTGTCATGTGTGTATTAGTCCATTGTACAGTGCCCTGATGCCTGTGTTCTATCTCTCCCTTTCTGCAGCATCAACTGATGAAGAGGGCGGAGAGAGTGCTGTGGAGCAAAGCGGCAGGGATCGCACCACCGGAGACGCAAGGCCCGGCTCCCCTCCCAGATTGTAATCTCTTCGGGGAGTGAGGAGTCTGGTGCCGCGTCCCAGGCCGCAGATGCCGAGGGTAGGTCCAAAAGGCGGAGGTTGGAGATGGACTCCTCGGCAGCAGAAGGGGCAGCTGAGACCCCACAGGGTCCGACGGAGGATGATGGCATGGAGTCATCCAGGTTTGTGGGGGGTTTGTAGGAGGAGGAGGCCGTGGAAGGGATACACACGGGGTCTGGAGGTGGGGATTGCACTGGTGCCAATGGTGCAGTGCAGGGGCAGGGACAGGAGGCAGCACATGCCGCCGCAGAGGTTCCTGTGTGTAATCCTGTCCCTGATCCTGTGACTGCATCATCCGACACCAGCAGGGATGCCTACGTCCAGACCCGTTTTCAGGGAGGGGATGGGCGCACAACAACTGGTCTTCCTCTCCCTGCGGACCTGGTTATCCGGGACCGTGTTGAGCCTGTCCTGGCTGGGATAGCATTGCGTCAACGGGGCATGCGAGTTGACCTGCGGTGTTTTCGTGAAGACACTGCATGTCATCTCGGATGCCTCTTTGACCGCGTTGACCTACTGGGACAGGTCACCAGTGCTGGATTCCTCCGTGTGCTGGATCTTCTTGTGACCCCCTCCTCACTTGAACCCCCTACGCGCCAGTCGTCCTCCATGCCATCTTTCCACCCATGTATCACCTGGGTACCCTGTGGAGCTGCCTCTGACCCAGCGGCCAGGCTGGTGGAGGACACATCCCCACCACAGTCAGGAATCTGACGTCCAGCAGGGGTGACCAACACTACAACTGCACCCCAGTGGAGGAGGATGTGCAGGCAGCAAGAGCCAGGGCGCAGGCACAGGCACAGCAGAAGCAGCAACATGGTGGGAGCAATGATGGCTCGGGGCCTTCAACATCGGAGGTGCAGGCATCGGCCAGAGGGCAGGAGGAACTAGGATTGAAATTGTCTTCCATGTGGCAGCGGTTGGGCCACGCCATAGATGCAGAGCCGCAGCGGGCGGAAGAGGCACGGCTCACAATGGTCAGGGCGGAGAACTCCATGCGGAGGGCACTGAGGTGGCCGAGTGCCTCGAGGCAATTCGTGGGGGGTTGGAGGCCAACATGTCATCGTCCCTGCGAACCCTCAGGGCCATGGAAGAGGACTGCCTCCAGGACATTGAGCGGGAGTTCGATGATACCCTGGCCCGGGACATCCAAAAGTGAGCTGTCGGACTAGCCCGCTGCCATTGTAAATAGTTAGTTAGTTAGTGTTAGGTTTCATTTTGGTTTTCCTTTTTTTTTTGGGCACTTGGACAATACCCAACATTTTTGTATATAGCTCTTCATTAGTTAGTGTATTTTTGTAGGTTTCATTTGGACAGTCGGACTCATGGACCCAGGATTTCATCCTTGTAAATAGTTGGAGTGTGGATTTGTCGGCATTTTCTTTTTTGATTTTTCCATGGAGCAATGGATTTTACTTTTTCATTTCTGTTTGGATTTGCTTTGTTGGAAGGAGTTTTTGGAGACATTTTTGATATCATATATTTTGGATTCTGATTTCCTTTTTTATCATTATGTGACATTCTGCATTGTTTTCCTTATGTCCATTGTTTGGAATTTGATTTTCTTTCACCACATTTTTTGTTCAATACATTTGTTCCCGTATTTCAATGTGTGGTATTCTCTCATTGGTTTCATGCATGTCACGATGTGGGTTTTCACATACACTGGCACCCATTGTGTGTGTCTGACGGACGTGTTGATGTACATACATGCCATGCCATTTGGGTTATTTCATGTAAAGGGCATTTGAATGTGGGGTGTATGTTATGCTTGGTTGGTTATTTGGGCTGGGATGGCGTGCCGTGGGATTTTGATGGCCATGAGGGCCATGATTGTGGGTCATGTTGACATGTTGGGGGGGGGGTGAGTGGGGGCCTACTGGCAGGTGCCCCTAACTGCTGGGTGCTGGGGGTGCTGGGGGACATGAGTGGGACATGAGTGGGGGCCTGCTGGCCGGTGCCCCTCACTGATGGGGGTTGGGGGTGCTGGGGAACATGAGTGGGGGCCTGCTGGCAGGTGCCCCTCACTGCTGGGGCGTGAGGGTTCTGGGGGACATGAGTGGGACATGAGTGGGGGCCTGCTGGCAGGTGACCCTCACTGATGGGGGGTAGGGGTGCTGGGGGACATGAGTGAGACAAGAGTGGGGCCCTTCTGGCAGGTGCCCCTCACTGCTGGGGGGTGGGGGTGCTCAGGGACATGAGTACGACATGAGTGGGGGCCTGCAGGCAGGTGCCCCACACTGATGGGGGGTGCAGGGGGACATGAGTGGGACATGAGTGGGGGCCTGCTGGCAGGTGCCCCTCACTGATGGGGGGTGGGGGTTCTGGGGGACATGAGTGGGACATGAGTGGGGGCCTGCAGGCAGGTGCCCCTCACTTATGGGGTGGGGGTGCTGGGGGACATGAGTGGGGGCCTGCTAGCAGGTGCCCCTCACTGATGGGGGGTGGGGGTGCTGGGGGACATGAGTGGGGGCCTGCTGGCAGGTGCCCCTCACTGATGGGGTGGGGGTGCTGGGGGACATGATTGGGACATGAGTGGGGGACTGCTGGCAGGTGTCCCTCACTGATGGGGGGTGGGGGTGCTGGGGGACATGAGTGGGACATGAGTGGGGGCCTGCTGGCAGGTGCCCCTCACTGATGGGGGGTGAGGGTGCAGAGGGACATAAGTTGGTGATCACTAGTGCAACGTGACACGTGGCCTGGCTGGTGGGCATGGCCATGGTGGATGGCTGCCTGCGGGACATGTCCAGGGATGCAGGGTAATCCCCTGTGGTGTGGGCTGCCTTCAGGGGCCGTGGAAGGGCTAGAGGGGACACCTGGGAGGACCCACACTGCCAATTCATGTGTAGGACTCCCCACGCACCACACTGGATACACGTAACCCGCTCTGACAGCAAAATCGTGTGTGAAACCTCCCGCGCACCCCAGTAATACATGTACCCCACTCGCACAGGGCCAGTCGCGTGTGAAACCTCCCACGCACCCCAGTAATACACGTACCCCGCTCGCACAGGGCCAATCGCGTGTGAAACCTGCCGCGCACCCCAGTAATACACGTACCCTGCTCGCACAGGGTCAATCGCGTGTGATAGTTCCCGTGCACCCCAGTATCACATGTAACCCGCTCACACAGGGCCAATCGCGTGTGAAAGTTCCTGCGCACCCCAGTAACACACGTACCCCGCTCGCACAGGGCCAATCGTGTGTGAAAGTTCCCGCACACCCCAGTAATACATATACCCCGCCTGCACACGGCCAATCGCATGTGAAAGTTCCCGCGCACCCCAGTAACACATGTATCCTGCTCGCACAGGGCCAATTGCGTGTGAAACCTCCCACGCACCCCAGTAACACACGTACCCCGCTTGCACAGGGCCAATCACGTGTGAAACCTCCCACACACCCCAGTAATACACGTACCCCGCTCGCACACAGCCAATCGCGTGTGATAGTTCACGTGCACCCCAGTAACACACGTACCCCACTCACATAGGGCCTATCGCGTGTTAAAGTTCCCGTGCACCCCAGTAACACACGTACCATGCTCGCACAATGCCAATCACGTGTAAAAGTTCCCGCACACCCCAGTAATACACGTACCCCGCTCGCACAGGGCCAATCGCGTGTGAAAGTTCCTACGCACCCCAGTAACACACGTACCCCGCTCGCACAGGGCCAATCGCATGTGAAAGTTCCCACGCACCCCAGTAATACACGTACCACGCTCACACAGGGCCAATCACGTGTGAAACCTCCTGCGCACCCCAGTAACACACATACCCCGCTCGCACAGGGCCAATCGCGTGTGATAGTTCCCGTGCACCCCAGTATCACAAGTAACCCGCTCGCACAGGGCCAATCGCGTGTGAAAGTTCCTGCGCAACCCAGTAACACACGTAGCCCGCTCGCACAGGGCCAATCGCGTGTGAAAGTTCCCGCACACCCCAGTAATGCATATACCCCGCCTGCACAGGGCCAATCGCATGTGAAAGTTCCCGCGCACCCCAGTAACACATGTATCCTGCTCGCACAGGGCCAATCGCATGTGAAACCTCCCGCGCACCCCAGTAACACACGTACCCCGCTCGCACAGGGCCAATCACGTGTGAAACCTCCCACACACCCCAGTAATACACGTACCCCGCTCGCACACATTCAATCGCGTGTGATAGTTCACGTGCACCCCAGTAACACACGTACCCCACTCACATAGGGCCTATCGCGTGTGAAAGTTCCCGCGCACCCCAGTAACACACATACCATGCTCGCACAAGGCCAATCACGTGTGAAAGTTCCCGCACACCCCAGTAATACACGTACCCCGCTCGCACAGGGCCAATCGCGTGTGAAAGTTCCTACGCACCCCAGTAACACACGTACCCCGCTCGCACAGGGCCAATCGCATGTGAAAGTTCCCGCGCACCCCAGTAATACACATACCCCGCTCACACAGGGCCAATCACGTGTGAAACCTCCTGCGCACCCCAGTAACACACATACCCCGCTCGCACAGGGCCAATCGCGTGTGAAACCTCCCGCGCACCCCAGTAATACATGTACCCCGCTCGCACAGGGCCAATCGCATGTGAAAGTTCCCACGCACCCCAGTAACACACGTACCCCGCTCGCACAGGGCAAATCGCGTGTGAAAGTTCCCACGCACCACAGTAATACACGTTTCCCGCTCGCACAGGGCCAATCGCGTGTGAAAGTTCCCACGCATCCCAGTAACACACGTACCCCACTCGCACAGGGCCAATCGCGTGTGAAAGTTCCCGTGCACCCAGTAACACACGTACCCCACTCGCACAGGGCCAATCGCGTGGGAAACTCCCCTCGCCGGGGTGTACATATATTCGGAGGGGTGCGCGGGGAATTTTACTGGCGTTTTCGTGGTTCGGGGCCTGTGCGCCATGTACGGGATTTGTGCGCTGTGCATGGTACACGGGGAGGGGTTGGGGGCATAACTGGCGCTGCTGCAGGGTCGCTGCGCTACTCTGCACCACGGCTGGTTTTGGATGCTAAAATCCATGAATACGCTGTGCGAGGAAATGGATTTTAGCGCACGCGGCTGGCGCAGAAAGTCGCACGCGCATACTGTGCACCAGCCACGTGCGCCACTTGTGTGCTGAATTCTATGAATTACCCTGTCAATATTGCCAGGACGAGGTCCTATAAATATGTCAGTTGACATCAAAAGAAGGATGGAAGGTGATACCTGAAAGAGCAGAAACCATCATGAAAACATGCAGGCCAAAGTAAGTGAAAGAATTATAGCAGTTCCTAAACCTTTGTAATTACTGTACTGTAGGTCATTGACTACAGTACATATGTCAGACCACTTTTGAAAGGACTGAAAGAAGCTCAGAAAGTCAAAAGTGACATAGCCTCGACAAGAGAAATGATAGACAGTTTTGATGAGTCAAAGCTAGCAATAAGCACAGCTCCAGTGTTAAGGGCCCCTGATTATAATGAAGCCTTTTTTCTTGTATCCCATTCAAATGGAGTATTGATGATGGCTTTCCTTTCTTAGGAAACTACCATTAGACACAAACCATTAGCATTTTACAGTGGAAATGTAGATCCAGTAATGAGAGACCATTAGCCATGTGAGCAAGCATTGGCTCCAGCAAACTTTGCAATCGAGAAGTCATCCAGCATAACTATGGGCTACTAATAAAATGATATGTCGAACATGCCCTTTTCGCCATCTTTGAAAAACCCAACTGCACATTCACCACACCAAGTGCATCTGTTTATGAGGTTTTAGATAAGTAAGTAGACACGTCATCCCTGGCTCCAGCTCCCTCATCTCCATCATAATGGAACAGTAGGAGAATAGCCTTATCTTGGACACCAGGTATTATCCCAATATGAAAGTTATATGCACCCAGACAGCCGTTTTACATATACCCTTGCACTGAAAAGGTGGACGGATGTCACCACATAATCATTGGACATCATGGATCTATAAGTAAACTCTAACAAGCGCAGAGTGAGGTCCTAAAGGAGAAATAAGAATACACACTGAAAAGATACACACATACTTAAGCAGAAAGATCAAACTGAATTAACAAGAGAAACATGTAATTATAGCTGAAGAAATCATACATGAACATAAAATAAAGTAACCTGCTGACTGATAAGTGTACATACGCAGAAACACAAGGTAGACAAGACATGACGAGGCTTGCTGCAGAGGAAAGATAACTTGGCTGTGGCGGCCATGATGGAAAGATGGGTGTTGGACTCATATTAAAACCAATCAAGCTACCTCAGAGGAAGAACTGGGATGTAGAGTCAGGGGATGCTGGAAAAACAGCGTTGTGGGAGAAATAAAGAGGAGTCTATTGGCTTGGAATCAATGATGCTACTTAGAGGAATAATTGCAAGGCACAAGGGGAGTCAAAGGATAAGCCATGTACATAAGACATATTAGATTAAGTATAGGGGAAAACATCTGCAAGAGCCAAGCATTAGACAATTAAAGATGTGCAAAGTCTATACAAGGTGGAGTGAGCAAGTCTCCAGAGGCCAAGAGGAGTAATGACACCCAGAACAATTGAATTAAATAGCGTAAATAAAAGGTTGATAAGATACATTTGTGGCTCCACACACGTGATTCAGAACTTGAAAACACAGACTATTCATTAAACTTTAGATGAAAACAATAATCTAACTATGCCCCCTTAAAGGTTCCAGAACAGAGAACAGGCTGCAAGGTCAACCACAAACTAAAATCCCTGGCATGGGGCCGTACTGAAGAGAGACAATGGATTAATTGGGAAAGTAGGGAGTAGTCTGACGTTACTCTAGGCACCAGGGGTCCATTCTGTTTATGTGCTGCTAACAAGCCAAAAGTCCAAGATTTTGAAAGCATCCCAACCAATCAAAGGTTCTATGAAGCAACATCCCACACAATGTTCCATAGGCCAACCCGCTGCCATGTTTCCGCTATAATCAGTATTATACATATTTAGAGGTGGTTTGAGGTGTGCCTAGCAAATATGGGGCAGCCAATTGTGTTATTAACTCTTAAGCATAGGTATATATGTTCCCATTTCTCTCTTCAATAGGTTTTATAGTTTTTCACATAGGATGACATCAAAACTGACATACACTGAGGTTTAAAGCATCTGTATAATCAAGTTTGTGTGTGAGTGTGTGGACCATGGTTCGAGATTGCCCTACTTTATTTAATGTTGATTGTAAAGTAGTACTGTGATGTATTCTTCGAGTCTGTCCAGTTTTTTGGGTCTGAGCTCTTTATTTGTAATTCCATCTAGCAAATGAGAATCTTCAAGATGCTAGAGCACATTTTGGTAGTGCTGTGGTTGGCACTGGTCTATTTGGCCTTGGCCCAGATCTATACTCTGGGACTCTTGACTGCTTTTGCCATTAGCCATAAGACTGTGGCACTTCCTGTGTAGTTTGTCATGCAAAATCAACATGTAATAAGATTCGGTTGACAGGACCCCATTTGAGAAAATGCATGTCCAGCTTCTTTTTTTCATCTTCACCCCTAGCTCATGTACTGCTGCAATGACATGTGACAATGTCCCATTTTCAGCATCTACGGAAGGTACACATTTGCAACATGAACCCCCAATCTTTTGGCAAGCACCTCCTTCCATAGTGGTCAGGAGATCCAAGACATACCTATTTTGCATTGTCATTAGTCTAAGAGCCCTCAGCTCCACTCTTATGACATTGAACCCTTGTACGGTATTGTTAGCCAACTGGATCAGTTCCCATTTTACAATCTGGAGCAATTTTGCTTTGGCTCACGATTGAATGTTGGGAATTAGAGATGCAAAAATATTATCAGCAGAATTACAATGCTTGTATTCATCAGGTATGTGCGCAAGCAGTTCGGATGAGTCTTTTGATATTGTAAGAGGATTCAATTCAACACTACAGCTAAGTCAATGCCTAGTCTGGGACACTGAATGGAAACCATTATTGATATATCTTTATGTCCAGTTCATGAGTTCTGGATGACTACCCCT
Organism: Ambystoma mexicanum; assembly: GCF_040938575.1. Classification (NCBI taxonomy): domain Eukaryota; kingdom Metazoa; phylum Chordata; class Amphibia; order Caudata; family Ambystomatidae; genus Ambystoma; species Ambystoma mexicanum. Next base: position 92,259,770 of record NC_090930.1, on the reverse strand, counting down.
ATATAACACCCCTCTCTTAAAATCCCCCTGATCCCACTGAGCCAAGAAGTAGTTCTGTTTTGCAAGTTTAAAAGGTTTATTTGAGAAATAAGACAAAATATAGATACCACACTTTTATAATAAATTAATAATCGATATCGCCCTCATAAAGATAATGTTAATCAACAATGGGTAATCTGACACTAGCACACTTCTTTATAATCAATGAGGAGTTAGTATAGGATGGATCAAGTAGCAAAAATACTTTTATGATTTCAAGGGAAAAGCAATGAGGAATAAAAGGCAGTACAGAAATACTTAAGATGATTTTAGCAAAAGATAATATAATCACTTTTTCTCTGGCGATTCATCCCCCTCCCCTATGCAATGTAAGACATGGAAGTAGATGGAAAGAGGAGCACACAGTTCTCAGGAATGCAATCAAATACAATACGAAATTCAGTCCCCCCCCAGCAAGCTTAGAGAAAACCGGTATGAGTTTTAAAACACAGGCCCAAGTACTTTGAATATGATGGCAATGAAGTGAGAAATATGCTGAAAATGCTTTTAATTCCCTTTAGGAGTTTCAGGGTGAGTGAGAGATACTTGGGATGAGTTCAGGCTCACTTTAGCAATGATTCAGAGATAGTGATTAAGAGACAAACACATTTTTAGCAAGGAAAGAAATGACTGCTGATGGTTACACGTGGCTGGATTTTTAACCAAATCGCAAACCGCGGTAAAATTCGCGAGTGCGTGAATCGTGATTGTGGAAAAAGTATAAGGAGTAGGAAGCCCAAACGGTTCCAGAGTTATGAACGATTTTGTAAAGGTCGTTTTTCGGATTTAAAGTAAACTCAAAATGACAGGTGACAGCTTGCAGCTGCAGAATTGACAAATGACAGTGGTGCAGCTTTACAAAATGACAAGAGACATCTTCTAGGAGGCAGTTCTGGTTAGATTAAATAGATTGAATTATATTATTTTAAACTAAGAGATTTGGTGTTTCCCTCCCTGTCCTAGCTGTACTCACAATATATTTGGAAGGACTGTGTCTCGTCACGGATCTGATCAATCAGGCTAGCGGCACTTCACAGCGATCTGGTCTCTGGGTCTGCGGTTCTGCACGGTCTGGTCTGGCACTGGTCTGGTCTGTCCGGATACAGCGGTCTCTGCACGGCTCCTGGATCTCTGCACTGGTCCTGGCAAAAGTTCTTGGCAAGGGATTCAAGCAGCTCGCCCGGCTGTGAGTAGCTTGCAATGATTTGAGGCCTGCTGCAGAGAACTCAGCTTGTGGTTTTAGGCCTCTGACTTAGGTTCTAAAGTATAAGTTCTAGGTTCTGGAGTATGTAGCTGGAGTCAGTCTGGAACTGGTATTTTCTGGATGCTGTGTGGTCCGGCAAAACGCTCCGCAGCAACTGGATTTGAATCTCCCTATCTGTCCCAGCAGTCTCTTTTTATGTGTTTTGAAAATGGGTGTGTGCCTGGGCCTAGCTAAGCCTGCCCGTCTCTACTTGTCATTGGCCCAATTCTCCCCTCTCCCATGATTGGGGGAAGGAAATGTGAGTCAGAGTGATGATGTAGGTTTTATGGGTCAGAGGATCCTCCCCTGGTCAGTTTGCCCACAAATCTATATTTGATTCAAATACATATTGCACAGATACACAGTTGTTTAAAATTACATGCACCCATCACATATCACATGAGGTATACTCTGTTCAAACTCTGCTCTTCCTGGGGGCTTGCATTCAGAAATGGCAACATTTTGCGCTTTTTAACTGGTTTTGCAATATCGGACATTTACCCAAATGTACACACATGTGCGCAAGGAGTATGGACATTAATTGATGAAGTGTCAGATTTTTAACATGCAGACATTTGGAGTGAGACCCTATTTTCCACTAGCAACCCCCCAGAATACACCACAGGGTCCTAACACATCTCAAAATATTCACAGAAAAATCACAAGAATTATGGTATAATTTAGATAATTTTGACAAATCCGCACCATGAGTTATACATCTTTCCTAAAATCATATTCTGGCCAACAGGGGTGTGTCTTCCCAGGTCACATGGTGGAGAAACCAGTCTATCCACTTTCTTTAAGCTCAGCCTGTCCTCAGAGGGGGCTGCCCCTCCCCGTTTCTGCCAAGAGGAAGCCACTTTTACGACGCCCCCAATATAACATTTGCCTGAGTCCAGGACAGGTCTTTGTTCAACTTCCTGTAGCTGCTCCACCCCTAATCTAATCAGAGAGGTGACAACTCCTTTTGGCAAGGGGAAGAGTGGCTGAGCAGGTTTTAACTCCTGTGGGGGTAGATGTCAGGCAGAATTGGAATCTCTTTAAGCCAGTTTTTAGCTACATGTCATTTTTTTGTTCCCAGTTTAAATCACTTACGATTTTTACATAAACATTAAATAATTACTTCCTTCAAGTCATTTCAGAATATAGTTTTACATTGTATCCACCTCTTAGCAAGTCTTTCCATGGTCTGGTTTTGTTTCATTTGTTCAGTTTTACACAAAAGTCTGGTGGTTTTAAAACTCCGGCTTTCTGATAGTGATATGATATGATATGATAAGGCATTTGTAACGTGCCTATACACAAGTGTTTCAAGGCGCGACGAGGCGGGGGGGAACAAGGGGAGACAGACAACGATCTTACTAGGCCAGGTGTCATTCAGATCACGCAAGTGCAAGGGTAGAAGAGAAGGGAAAAGTGCATGGGGGAAAGGGAGAGGGAAAAGTGCAGTACAGGGTTATTAGCATACAGCATACAGGATAAATAACAAGGGCCAGCTGGTGGCAAGTGCGAGGTAAGTGCAGACAAGTGCTGGGAAGGGGGGCTGTATGGATACAGACACAGTCCCGTAGTGCAGGGGTTGCCGTGGGGGCCGTGCAGGGGAGAGTGGCTGGGCCGAGAACGGTGAATGGCCAAGTTGCAGATTCAGTGCAGTTTCAGTAGTATTAGCAGGGGAGAGGGGGAGAGAAAGCGGAGGCAAAGAGGAAGGTTTTGAGGTGCTTCCGGAACCGGAGGTGGTTCTCCTCAAGTTTCAGGGAGGTAGGAAGGCTGTTCCAGAGGGAGGCCCCTGCAGTGGAAAGAGATAGTGGTGAGTACTGGTAATGCAACCATTTTTGGGATTTAAGAAAATTAATTCCCCACAGTTCTGGGTTGCTTTTGGCAATCAGCATTGCCATTCCCAATGGTTTCAGGCTACTGTGTGGGTAGCCCAATGGTGGTTTTAGGCAGTGCCCTCCTGTGCTCACAACATAGGCAAAAATGGGTGGCAGCCTATTCTTCATGCATTACCCTGTGCATTTTCTGGGAAGTTCTGGCCATCATGATGTTTTCAATGTCAGTACTGCACAGTTTTCCTATTCTGGCGTACATATGGGCTTTTTGGCCATCTTGTATTTTCTAAGCCCACAGCACCAAATGTTGCAGAATAATAGCTCAAACATGGGTCAGGACACCCAACAAAGCCCCCCCACGTGACTGCACTTTGAATTTGAGTCGATGGGGAGTCGGGTGCACAGAAGGTTTTGACCCACGCACTGGTATGTCCGCATAATCTTCTTCCAATTCTGCAAATGGCACAGTTCAGCATCTTTTCCTCCATCCGGTACTGATCGATCGATTCTCCTCGCCGGTCCTGATGGGAATATTGGGCGGTACCCCGGGCCCCTTGGGTCTCTGCTCCCGGTCTCCGGATCGTCCTCCTTGGCCAGTCTCCAGGTTTTCTTTCTCCTAGGACGACAAAGGAAAAGCGGCAATACCTATTCTTGGACATTTCTCCCCCACCATTGATATAGTGGGGTGGCATGTATATTTTAGAACTCAACAGATATGAACATGCACATTTTTTTTAAATTAAGCGACAGAAACACATAAACTTAAGAAACACAGAATTTGATAGGCTATATGTAGGATATGTTAGGGTTGGAATTGGCTGGAGCGGTACCCTCTGGGATTACAGAGGACTCCTCCAGTTGCTGCAAAGTGTGCCTGGGATGGCAACACTTCACTGGTTTATGTGGACCCACTTGTCTTCCCCCTCTGCCAAACCGCCTTTGGGGATGCGGATCTTGTAGGCCACAGGGGAGATCTTGTCTATAATCTCAAAGGGTCCCTTCCATGTAGGCAAAAATTTGCGCTGTCTTGCCTGGTTTCTTTGGAAGTTCTATAAATAGACCCGGTCCCCCACCTGATATTCCTTCCTGGAAGTTTTCAGGTCATAGCGGGTCTTCATACTCTCAGCTGATCTTTCTAGATTCCGCTGAGCATAGGCAAAAGCATGTTGAAGGTGTTTCCTTAAATTCTCCACATACTAATGAGTTGTGGAGGCATTTATCAACGTTTGCTCTTGGGTTCTGTAGAGCAAATGCTGGGGAAGCACCATCTTGCATCCAGTCATCAACTCAAATGGTGACATTTTGGTTGCAGATGAAGGGGTAGATCTGATGGCCATTAGGACCAGAGGTAATCGGATATCCCAACTTGGCCCAGAATCTGCCACAAACTTCTTTAATATGCTCATAATGGTTCGGTTATATCTCTCTACTGCCCCAGAAGAAGCTGGCCGGTAAGCAATATGTAACTTCATTTTGACCCCCAGTATCTCCCACATCTTTGTCATTACTTCACTGGTGAAGTGGCTACCCCTGTCTGACTCAATCCTTTGAGGGAGACCAAAACGGGAAAAGATGTGGTTAATCATCAGGGCAGCTGCTGTTTCTGCCTTGCAGTTTGGGGCTGGGAGACATTCCACCCATTTGGTAAACAAGCATGTAACGGTCAACATGTACTTGTTTCCTCTAGACGAGCGGATTACAGGGCCTACAAAGTCGATTTGCAAATCTGACCATGGCAGTGTCATCCCCCTCTTTTGGAGGGGTGCACGGTGCGTGAGGGATGATGGCTGAAATTGTGCACACACAAGACACCCCTTCAAGTATTGGTCAAGGTCCTGCCCCATGTGTGGCCAGTATGCAACCTCTCTTAAGATTTCCAGTGTTGTGTGAAACCCCCTATGACCGGCGGTGGCCGCATCATGGGCGTGCCTTAACATCAGGCTTCGGAATGAGGTAGGAACCACCCACTGATCGTGGCCAGCTTTGGATTTCCTTACCAGCAAACCGTCTTGGATTCAGAACATTTTTGGACATTTCATCAACACTCTTAGGTCCTCTTTCCCAATGTAATCGGTATCCGTCAGGGGAAAGTTCTCAGGGTCCTCAAGGTGTTGGTAAAACTTACCAATAATTGGATCCCCCTTCTGAGCTGTAATCAAATCAGCATCAGGGGTCTCCTTGCTCCATTGTGCAGTTGAAAGATCATTGTGAGCACTTGTCTGGGACCTAGTGATAGCGGTGACCTTGATTTCCCCCAACAGGGACTCTATTTCGATTAGATCACCTTGGCTGGCCCCGGTTTTGGCCAGCTGATCAGCTAAGTCATTTCCAGTTTTGTCTGGTCCCTCTACTTTGGAATGACCCTTGATCTTTTTCCAGTAAATGGTCATCCCATTCGATGTGACCAGATCATCAATGTTTTCGATTAACTTCCCATGTTTCAAGGGTTTGTTATTAGCACATAACATGCCTCGTGTTTTCCAATTAACCAGGTGCTCCACGAACCTGTTCCGTACATAATCCGAATCTGTGATTATGACCAGTTCGTGAAGTTGATGCTGGACAGCAGTGAGGATGGCCTGATGCACAGCCATTAATTCTGCCACCTGACTACTTCGGGGACCAATTTTGTATCCAGCGAAGGGTTCTGGAAACTCCTTCACCCATGCATTCCCTACGCCAGCCACCAGTTCTATCTCACTGTCGTTGTCAACATGGTAAGAGCATCCATCCACATAGACAGTGGCCATTCCCTCACACTTGTCTTCTTCTGAGACTTTGTGTGGGGAATTAAGGTATGCCTCCGTGTTGTCCTAGAATTTTAGACTTTCGTCCTCGAGACAGTTTTCTCTGGCACAATCATGCAAGTCAGCCAGACCTTGCGCGAGGGGACTCTTCTTGTTTTGCCCATATCTGACCTCCACAGAAAGCCTTGCATTGACAGAATCCAGAAAGTAATTCGGGAATTACTCACATTTCCGGCCCGGATTCTGTCACTTTGGAGATATTGCAGAGGCTGGTGTGGAGTCTCCACTATGATGTGTTCCCCATGGATAAACGGGCGGTAATTCTTCAATGCCCACACCGTTGCCAGGAGTGCCTTCTCAAAATCGTTGAATTTTTCCTCCACAGAGGATAGAGTTTTGCTCGCATAGGAGATTACTTTATTGACCTTGTCATGCTTTTGGTATAATACTGCCGTCAAGCACGTATTAGAGAACCTTGTCTCCAGGAAGAACTCCTTGTTTCTGCCAGGGTAAGCTAGGCAGGGCGCTTGTGAGAGGCTTCTTTTGAGTTGTCTTACTGCCTGGGCTTGTTCTGGACCCCATTCCCACTTGACCCCACCCTTCAGGAGATGAATCAGGGGTCTGGTGATCTCTGCGTAGCCCTCAATGAACTTTCTGCTGTAATTAGTCAGTCCAAGGAGGCTCCTTAGTTCCCGCAGAGTTGTGGGGTCTTTCAGTTTCTGAAGTGCTTCCACTTTCTTTTCCTGGGGACAGAGACCCTGAGGAGTAATCTAATGCCCCAAGAAATTAACACGGGTTCTATACCACTGTGCTTTCTGAAAGGAAAGTTTTGCTCCGGCGGCCCTCAACTGGGTCAGAACATAATGGATCTCCGCTATGTGTTCCTCCACAGATGAACTTTTGATGAGGACATCATCTACATAAGCCAGGTTACCCCTTGCACCCAGGTCGGCATGACCTTGAGTAGGAAAATGTTGAATTCACTGCCGGAGTTGAGGTATCCGAAAGGGAGTCCGGGTCCATGTGTACTGCTGGCCCCCAAAGGTAAAAGCCAGCTTGTATTGGTCCTCCCTACTCACAGGCACAGTCCAGTATCCATTGGTCAGGTCTATTGCAGTGAATACCTGTGACCCCTGGATCTGGGCCAGCCCTTGGTCAGTGTAGGGCAGAGGCCATCGGGAAGTATGGACCCGTTTGTTGAGCTCCCTGAGGTCGGCGCAGAGTCTCCACTGGCCGTTTGGCTTCAATATTCCCAGCACCGGGTTATTGAAGGTGCTGTGAACTGGACAGATTATTCACCGGGACTCCAGGTTCTTAATTATTTCAGTAAGGGACTCCATTGATGCAAGAGGCAAGCGATATTGCTTCACAAACACTGGAGTCATGCCAGGGTCCGTGGGGATTGTTGTTGTGTGGATTTCGGTGCGACCACAGTCATATGAGTCTACCGCAAAGAGATCTTGGAAATCCAAGAAAACTTGTTTCAACTTTTGCTTCTGTTCCATAGTCACACAGGCATCAGCTAGGTTGACTCTCTCTTCCACCATCTGCCTGAAGCCTGGAAAGACTTCTGGTTTTGCTATCTCAGTGGCCTCCTCCAGCTGGGTGGAGAAGTCCCTGGTCAGAGTGCTGATTTGGACTGGAGGCTTCAGGTGGGAAAGGCAGCCCTCATGGACCTGGAAAATCACCTCATCCCTCCTGAAGTCACAAGTCACATTTTCCTTACCGTAAGGGCAAGAAGAGTACATCAGGAAGTTCCCCCCATGCCGGGTGAAGATCCTGTCTGGTGTTGTTTTGTCATCACTGTCACTGTCAAAACAGTCCTTGGGGATTGGTCATAACAGTTCATTTCCGAAATCAATGGAGAAATGTCGGTCATCAACCTCCATTCCAATAATGGTGCCTGCGGCTAGAGTAATACTCTTTAAGTCGCTGTTATCCACCTCTATTAGAATGGTGTCATGTTCTATATTGACTAATATAGTTGGGTTTACCCCCAACCCTTGCTGTTGGAGAGAAGTGTTTAGATGTATGTAAGCATCAGGGTTTTTCAAATGTTGTCCTCTTTTAACTTTCACTTCCAGGGAGAATTGTCGGGTCCTTTCTGGGATGGTGACTTCTTCTTTAATCTGAATTTCAACTGCATAAGGTAGCAATTGAGCTGACCTAAATGCATTTTCTGGATCATCAAAGCCCATGGGATTATCCGCTAATCGGGACCAAGCTTTGAAGTTTATTAGGTCCAAACTAATGGCAAAGCGATTGAGAATGTCAATGCCTAAGTAAAAGGCGGCAGTGACGTCTCGTACGACCCAACAATTATGGACTATGCTCTTGTTGCCAATGGAGATTTTGAGCATACACCTGCTTGGCAGGAGATGTTTGGAATTAGGTGCTTCCAGGTCCATTTCCCATTTGTCTATCAGTTTGAATGTGGGAATGGCTGGATCTTTTGGGAGTTGGCGGAACATGGCTTCGCTGATGAAGCTCTTACCGTTGTTCACACACACTCGAGCGAGAACAGAGTCCTTCCCATCATTTAACTGAACAGGGATGAACAACTGCTCTCCAATTTGCTGAATATCAGCCAGGCTCTGAGCTGATTTCAGATCTTTCTGGACTATAGGAGTGGGAGTTTCTGATTGTGGATTGGTGAAGAATTTCAGAGTGTTTCCTTCCAGTGTGGAATACCACCTTAAACTGGAAGGAAGGTTGATTTTCAGAAATAGAGAGGACCCCCCATCACCAGTCTGTTGTCTTACTGCTATTGCTGTCACGTCTGGAGTTTGGTTGTTCTGGAAGTGAAATTTTACTTGGTCAGATTTTTGTTCAGGCAGGTGCCGTTTAAACTAACATGGTTGACACTCTGTTTTATTTTTATTGGTCGGCTAGTCTGGGTCCAGAGGACCTTTTTTACACAATCTATTAGGAGTGACAACCTTCTCAGGAGGTCGTTCCCTAGTAAACAAGGGGTGCCCTCTGGAGCCACTACTATGACCGGGTGTTTCACCTTGGATCGCCCAATTTTAATGTCCAAGTCTGCAGTCCCCTCAACGGGAATTTCCTTCCCGTCAAAGTTCTGCAGTTGTCCAGGAAGAGAGGTGAGAGGAATTCAGTAATTCTCCCCCCTTCCTGCATTTAGTTCCTCAAAGGCCCTTTTGGACAGAAGGGTAGCTTGGGATCCAGTGTCCACCAGTGCCAAAATTGTACCCTGCCCCTGTACTTGTACCGGGGCATAGTATCTTCCCTCCTTCTCCTCAAGGGGGCACAGATAATGCACATTTTTGGACAACTGGTGGGCTAACTTTCTGGTTTTGGACATTGCGAGAGAAGAGATTTGGGCAGAATTCTGAGAAGAGTCTTGGGAATCTGAAAGAAAAAGTTGGCAACTGGAGATCAGAGCCATTGTGGGTTCCCCTGGTTCCGGTTCTGAGCCGCCCCCCCCTTTTGGAGGCAGTCACCAGGATGGGTTTGAACCAGGGGATTTTGGTATTGTCGGTTCTGGGATGAGATGATGGGCGGCGGTAGCTCAGTCTCAACATCTCCCCAGTCTGAATTGGCCTCCCTTGGGACCCATTTTTCCTTGGGAGGAGTTCCCCCATCTCTGAAGGAGAAGATCCTTTCCCCAGGATCCTCTGAGGATCCCTCTCTCTCAAATTGGAAGATCTGTACCTCCTCCACAAAGTGGGTCTGTTTGGGTCCTTTGTTTCTCCTACCCCCCTCTGCTCCTTGGGAGGCAGACTTTCAGGGGCAGGAGATTTTGTTTCCGGTTCCTGGTTTTCCAGGGGCTGTTTACAAGTTGTGAAGGAAGCTTCCTCCAAGGCTTTACACCCCCCTTCCCCTTGTGCCTCCTCCCTGGGAACCGGTGGGTTAATGGGGTGCTGCCCCCGTCATTGTTCTGGAGCACCAGGTCCAGAGTTTGGGGCATTCTGCGGTGGCATGCTTATCTGAGGGTTCTGTTGAGCCCTCAGTATGTGAACCAAATCCCGTGCCATATTTTGGACCTGGCGCAATAACTGGGAAACCCGCTCAGGCTGATACGGGGCTCTATTTTCTCCCCTGGGCTGATCCCGGGAAGGGTAGCTATCCCTTCTCTGGTAGTACCCCTGGTTGGGAAGATTTTGGTACCCCTCCACCCTTGGCCTCCCCTCTCCCAGATTAGGTTGTCTGGGCTCAGGGAATTGGGGAAAGAAGGATGGATGATTTTGGGGCGGGAAATTGGGTGGATACCTGGGGAAAAAGTTCTGCCCAGGATTTGGAGAATTTCTGCCCTCCTGTGGGAAGTTGGGAGGGAAGTTCCATGGGTTAGGTGCTTGGCTGGATCCCCCCCCTTGGGCTGAAGGAGTCCACACATAACCCAGGATTGGTCGGTTTCTCTTATAGCGGGGACTTACATAGTCAGGGGAGCAGGGGACCCCATTTGTGGGACTACTTCCTCGACTCCCTGTCTGTGACTGGCCCGAGGGCCTTCTTGGCTGTGCATTATTTGGTGCAGGCAGGTTTTTAGGCCCCCCCATCTCCAAATCTAAAACGGGGGCAACCTTTACCTCTGCCACCTTGGCAGCAGCAGAGGTGCTGTTGGTTTTGGGGTTTTTCGGCGCATTATTTTTATTTTCGATAGGCTTCTGTACCTCATAGATCCGGGTAGCCTGTTCAATGACCCAGTCTAAAGATCTTTTCTCATGAAAATCTCTCACGAGCTGGGTCATTATGTAATTGGGTAAGGCATGGAAAAACGTATTGATAAATTCTCTGCTATCCGTGTGCACCCTTCTGGTGGTCTGTGCAAAAGCACGTTTTAATTCTTGCATAAACTCTTGAGGGGCCTGATCCTCCCCAAATTGCAAATTGTAGGCTGCCTTGCGAGCCTCTTGAGGATTTCTGTGAACAGAAAAATGTTTCAAGATGGCCGCCTTATAGTTGGACCATCTTAAATGATTTTGGTCTTCCAGCCCCGCAAAGAAACTGGAGTATTCTGGGGAGAATGTCCATTTGACGTACTGGATGCAGCTACTGCTGTCCTTCAAATGGAAAGTCTCCATCATTTGCTCATAGAGCTCCAAGTGTTCCCAAACGGAATACTTGGCGTTCTTATGATAAGGCGTGATGACACTCCTTATTGCCTTTATTTGCTTCAATGGGTCCATTAGCAAGGCCCTTTTTGCCTTATTGGCCTTTTTGGTTCGGGTAACCCTGGTCCATTCATCCTCTGACTTAGAGGCACTGCTCCAAGAGGTTCCTGTCTGATCTTCCAGGTTTTCCCGGATTCTGCAAGCCTGGGAATGGCTGGCAGAATGTGGGGACCTGGTCTCCTGTGTCCTGCGCCATTCAGAGGAGTCTTCAGATTCCTCCTTGCTGCCAGGATTTGATGGGTACCCCCCCACTGACCTAACTGGGCAGATGTTTTCAGGATGCCCTTAGTGGGCCTACTCTCCTGGGGTTCCCTACTAAATTGCACTGTGCTTGGGTGCCCATACCCGGATGTCTGCCCCTCCATTCCTGGGAGGTACTGGCCTATGAGCCCCATACTTCTGGTTGGATAGTAATCTGCCAACCCCGTGGCCCTGGGCTCATGTGCGCGAGGGGACATGGGGGTGGCAGAGTCCAGGGACTGAGAGATATGAAGGCCTCTGGTACTAGGGCTCCTGAGGTTATGCTCAGGAGTCTCCCTCTCCCAGCGAACCTGGTCTCTATCCGCCCCTGCTCCCTGTTGCAATGCAAGAGCCTGCACTTTCAGTTCCTCAGTTAAGGCCTTACTAGACTCTATCAGTCTCTCCTGCATCACTACCTGTTGTTGGAGCCTATCATTGTGCTGACAGAGAGCCTCATTTTCTCTCTGGGCCTCCTGATTGGTTCTGGAGTACTGGGCCAATCTTTGCTGAAGGAGGGTTACCTCCTGAGACTCTTCCCTACTGGCCTGCTCCTTTCTTGCCAGAGCCTCCTCCACCCTCCTGGTGTGCTCTAACAAGTTCTGGTGTTCATTTTGGAGGTCACCCAGTCCCTGGAGGGCCAGGTGATTTTCTTCCATTTTCCTTTTTAAATGGCAGACTTCCTGGCCTAAGGTGTCCCTTTCCTGACTAAGAGTCTGCATCTGTGCCGCGAGGTCGTCCCTTTGCCTTTGGAAGGCACCAGCTCTCTGGCGCTCCTGATCCAACTCTGCCTGGGTATCCAGGTCTTTCAGAATCAATTTATTGCTTTCTGCCTTTTCCCTATCTAGGTGGCTTTGCAGGGTGACTACCTGCTCAGCACATACCCTATTGAAATCTATTTGTTGCTCCAGCTTTTTCTGGCTCTGTAGTGGGGAGTCCAAACCTTCTTGGTACTCCTTTTGCAAGGCAGAAATCTGGTATCCTGGTCAGCCTTTTCCTGTTGCAGGATGTCCATATCATATCTCTTTTATTTTAATGATATACTGCCTACTATCATTTTCTAACTCCTGGCTCCTCTGCAGCCTTTGCTCAGAAGAGACCAGGTCAGATTGGACCTTCTCTAGCCATCTGTCGCCTATTTGCCAGATCTTGGCTTTCAGTTCATTTATCCTGCATGTCTCCCATATATAGGTACAGGTATGCCGCTATCCTGGCAATCTTATTGTGTTCATCTTTGGCTTTAGGAGCCATATATAGTTCACTCAGGGCCACATGTAATGGACCCTGATCTCTCCATATGTCTGACCCTGTTTCAGTGACCTGTTGCGCGATGGTCTGCAACCAGACCGTTTGGTCCTGGTGAGTCCACTCACCTCTCACAAATAGCTTATGTAAGAGGTGCTCCCTCGCTATTTTCATGTCTACCAAGGTCGTCATTCTAGAGATTGATCTCTGTCCTGACTTACAGAAATTAGTATTTTATTTTTGCAAAACAGACCTTTTCCTTAGAGTGTCCCTTTGAAGAGTGCTTTACAGCGTAAAACAGCGTGGTGATCCGACCGGATGTATGTATCTCATCAGTTAGCACACTGTATTAAGCTGCACAAGTGATAGATCTAACCCAGACGTCCGGCTCGAGCCCCCAATTTGTAAGAAGATTCAATTCAACACTACAGCTAAGTCAATGCCTAGTCTGGGATACTGAATGGAAACCCTTATTGATATATCTTTATGTCCAGTTCATGAGTTCTGGATGACTACCCCTATATAACACCCCTCTCTTAGAATCCCCCTGATCCCACTGAGCCAAGAAGTAGTTCTGTTTTGCAAGTTTAAAAGGTTTATTTGAGAAATAAGACAAAATATAGATACCACACTTTTATAATAAATTAATAATCAATATCGCCCTTATAAAGATAATGTTAATCAACAATGGGTAATCTGACACTAGCACACTTCTTTATAATCAATGAGGAGTTAGTATAGGATGGATCAAGTAGCAAAAATACTTTTATGATTTCAAGGGAAAAGCAATGAGGAATAAAAGGCAGTACAGAAATACTTAAGATGATTTTAGCAAAAGATAATATAATCAGTTTTTCTCTGGCAATTCACCCCCCTCCCCTATGCAATGTAGGACATGGAAGTAGATGGAAAGAGGAGCATACAGTTCTCAGGAATGCAATCAAATACAATACGAAATTCAGTCCCCCCCAGCAAGCTTAGAGAAAACCGGTATGAGTTTTAAAACACAGGCCCAAGTGCTTTGAATATGATGGCAATGAAGTGAGAAATATGCTGAAAATGCTTTTAATTCCCTTTAGGAGGTTCAGGGTGAGTGAGAGATACTTGGGATGAGTTCAGGCTCACTTTAGCAATGATTCAGAGATAGTGATTAAGAGGCAAACAAATTTTTTGCAAGGAAAGAAATGACTGCTGAAGGTTACACGTGGCTGGATTTTTAACCAAATCGCAAACCGCGGTAAAATTCGCGAGTGCGTGAATCGTGATTGTGGAAAAAGTAGGAAGCCCAAACGGTTCCAGAGTTATGAACGATTTTGTAAAGGTCGTTTTTCGGATTTAAAGTAAACTCAAAATGACAGGTGACAGCTTGCAGCTGCAGAATTGACAAATGACAGTGGTGCAGCGTTTCAAAATGACAAGTGACAACTTCTAGGAGGCAGTTCTGGTTAGATTAAATAGATTGAATTATATTATTTTAAACTAAGAGATTTGGTTTTTGCCCCGTCCTAGCTGTACTCACAATATATTTGGAAGGACTGGGTCTCGTCACGGATCTGATCAATCAGGCTAGCGACACTTCACAGCGATCTGGTCTCTGGGTCTGCGGTTCTGCACGGTCTGGTCTGGCACTGGTCTGGTCTGTCCGGATACAGCGGTCTCTGCACGGCTCTTAGATCTCTGCACTGGTCCTGGCAAAAGTTCTTGGCAAGGGATTCAAGCAGCTCGCCCAGCTGTTAGTAGCTTGCAATGATTTGAGGCCTGCTGCAGAGAACTCAGCTTGTGGTTTTAGGCCTCTGATTTAGGTTCTAAAGTATAAGTTCTAGGTTCTGGGGTATGTAGCTGGAGTCAGTCTGGAACTGGTATCTTCTGGATGCTGTCTGGTCCGGCAAAACGCTCCGCAGCTACTGGATTTGAATATCCCTACCTGTCCCAGCAGTCTCTTTTCATGTGTTTTGAAAATGGGTTTGTGCCTGGGCCTAGCTAAGCCTGCCCCTCTCTACTTGTCATTGGCCCAATTCTCCCCTCTCCCGTGATTGGGGGAAGGAAATGTGAGTCAGAGTGATGCTGTAGGTTTTATGGGTCAGAGGATCCTCCCCTGGTCAGTTTGCCCACAAATCTATATTTGATTCAAATACATATTGCACAGATACACAGTTGTTTAAAATTACATGCACCCATCACATATCACATGAGGTATACTCTGTTCAAACTCTGCTCTTCCTGGGGGCTTGCATTCAGAAATGGCAACATTTTGCGCTTTTTAACTGGTTTTGCAATATCGGACATTTACCCAAATTTACACACATGTGCGCAAGGAGTATGGACATTCATTGATGAAGTGTCAGATTTTTAACATGCAGACATTTGGAGTGAGACCCTATTTTCCGCTAGCAACCCCCCAGAATACACCACAGGGTCCTAACGCATCTCAAAATATTCACAGAAAAATCACAAGAATTATGGTATCATTTAGATAATTTTGACAAATCCGCACCATGAGTTATACATCTTTCTTAAAATCATATTCTGGCCAACAGGGGTGTGTCTTCCCAGGTCACATGTGGAGAAACCAGTCTATCCACTTTCTTTAAGCTCAGCCTGTCCTCAGAGGGGGCTGCCCCTCCCCGTTTCTGCCAAGAGGAAGCCACTTTTACGACGCCCCCAATATAACATTTGCCTAAGTCCAGGACACGCCTTTGTTCAACTCCCTGTAGCTGCTCCACCCCTAATCTAATCAGAGAGGTGACAACTCCTTTTGGCAAGGGGAAGAGTGGCTGAGCAGGTTTTAACTCCTGTGGGGGTAGATGTCAGGCAGAATTGGAATCTCTTTAAGCCAGTTGTTCCCAGTTTAAATCACTTACATACACATTAAATAATTACTTCCTTCAAGTAATTTCAGAATATAGTTTTACATTGTATCCACCTCTTAGCAAGTCTTTCCTTGGTCTGGTTTTGTTTCATTTGTTCAGTTTTACACAAAAGTCTGGTGGTTTTAAAACGCCGGCTTTCTGATAGTGGTGAGTACTGGTAATGCAACCATTTTTGGGATTTAAGAAAATGAATTCCCCACAGTTCTGGGTTGCTTTTGGCAATCAGCATTGCCATTCCCAATGGTTTCAGGCTACTGTGTGGGTAGCCCAATGGTGGTTTTAGGCAGTGCCCTCCTTTGCTCACAACATAGGCAAAAATGGGTGGCAGCCTATTCTTCATGCATTTCCCTGTGCATTTTCTGGGAAGTTCTGGCCATCATGATGTTTTCCATGCCAGTACTGCACAGTTTTCCTATTCTGGCGTACATGTGGGCTTTTTGGCCATCTTGGATTTTCTAAGCCCACAGCACCAAATGTTGCAGCATGATAGCTCAAACGTAGGTCAGGACACCCAACAATATGTAATGCAAGGATCTCTTTCTTCTTTGCAGCTGGTCATAGGCCTATTTCTCAGGGAAGATGCAAATGTCTGGTGGTGGCATTGTGTGGTGCAAAACGATTTTTGGGGGCACTGTGGGTGCTTCTTCAAGCAGGAGTTCTTCTGGTACTACTAACAGGGCAGAGCGCAAAGTCAGTAGCAAACAAGAGCCCCTCCAAGTAGGAGAGAGGTGCAAGTACGCTTGCAGGCCGCAGACCCAGTAATAGTCCATCAGCGCTGTAGTGCCTTTCCTGATGTCTGGAATTAGGATAGTTCTGTTACATCACTCGTTCGACCTGACAGAAACATGTACTTCATTGTAAAAACTGTAAAAACATAGTTCATAACTTTCTTCTTCATGCACTTTTACCGGCTTTTCAATGGCTGCGGTCCAAGTCAATTTGGTTACGTGTTCTGTCCATACTTGTGCAGATGCTTCTTCTCTGAGAGCTATTGTTTTCGGAATCCTACAAGTCCTTCGGCTTTAAAAGTGAGAGTCGTTTCTTGTCATTTGTTGTTTATGTACTTCACACCTTTGATCACCAGGTAAGGTTCTTTCAAACAGTTGGGATTGATGGAACTTGTTTTGCATATTCAGGCATCTGGATTAACGAGTTCTAGGTAGACGCTGCATGCCTGGAATATGCCTTTGATCCTATATAGTGCAAGATCAATTAGACATTTTGTCTCTGTCATCGGTACTTGTTGCGGTACTAAAACTTTGGGTGCCCCAGATGTATGCGGTACCAAGGAACAGACGTAGCAACTCCCACTGGTAGTTTGATTTCCTAATGCACTCATGCCGGAGTACCAACTATTCGAGGGCTCAGGAGGACGAATATCTTCTACTGCATGTAGACCTAAACCATGGTATGCATCATATTTATGCTGGCGCCCTTTCTTTTCCTTCTGTTATTATGTAGTGCATGCCCTTTCACTACTTTACTTCTGCTGCTGGTCATATTTACATTACTGCTTCCTTTACACAGCTAGGTTTGTACATTTGGCCTCAGTATTTGTATATTTTGCTTGTGCATACAGTTGTATGGCAGCTGCTACTATTTGCCGGTGCAACGTTATGTCTGGTGGTCGTTATGTTGTTTGATTCGGTGAGATTTAATAGTACACTATCATTCATCCTTCTGTTTGTTCTGGGCTGGAACTCAGTATGGTTATAATCGAGGATATAGGGGGGTAGAGGTGAATTGTGTTACATTGGAGGGTATGGTAGTCAATTCAGTGACATTGGAAGGTACAGTCATATTTATGGTAGTGAATTCATTGACATTGGGAGGTGCACTCATGTTCCATGTCACCGTGGCCCCACCCCCCTTCTTTTAGATGGCCAGCCCAGATAAAAGATGTTCACCTATAAATCCCAACATCATTATCGTACATAAAATAGCCACAAAATGGAGGCCACAATCATAACTACACATTCTGGTACTTCTAATACTGTTTCTATCTGCAGTTGAAGAACATCTTGGCGTGGCCATTTCCAGTGTTGTTATATCTGTGATTTTGTAAAAAAACAGGGAAGGGGAAAAAAATGAGGTTGGTAGGGGATGAGGGAAGGCAAGGAGGGGAGAGAGAGAGAGAGAAATAGAGAGAGAGAGAGAGAGAGAGAAAGAAAGAAAGAAAGAAAAAGAAAGAGATTTTTAATTCACGTAACTGGTGCTCTAGCAACAATGCATGTACTTTGACCTGTTTCACATGCACTCATATTGTCAGCATAAAGCTATGCAAATTGAGTTAGTAGTGTTGTCTTCACTTTGGACACTTGGGGCCTCATTACGAGTTGCCCGGTAAAACCGGGTTCATTACCGGCATGCCGGAATGAGCGGGTCCGTGTTCGTATGAACCAGCTAATAGCGGGTGATTACGAGTGTGCACGCGCGTCCCCCCTTGCCGGTAGTGGCAATACCGCCATGCCGCTAAAGGGCCTCCAACTCCCCTATACCGGCATCGCGGGACCCGCCCATAGCAGTACCGCCTCATACCAACCCCTAAATACCGGCATGGTAATACCGGCATGGTAATACCGTGTTCGCAAAGAAACAGACCTGGAAATTACGTCATCGCGCAGGAATGGGAAATGGGCCAGCGGCCATCTTTAAAAACACAATCCATTGCCATCCTCCATAACCACCGGTCGATACTCGGAGAGCACAGTGGAAATCCATAGAGGATGTCAAAGGCTACCAGGAAGACCACCCCCCGGCTGCGTAAACAGCGTTACTCAGATGCAGAGCTCACCATATTAGCGGACACTCTAGCTGCACATGCAGACACAATACAATCCCACAACAAGAAGCGGGAGGTGCAGCAACAAAAGAGGCAAATCTGACAGGAGGTAGCCTGCAAAGTATCAGCCGTAGGTCCCACCCCGCACAGTGTGAGGGACTGCAGGAAGCGGTGGGATGACCTCCGGTTGAGGGTACGCAATATCATGGCTACCAATCGGAGGGAGGCCATGGCCACAGGTGGCGATGCCCACCCCCCTGCTAAATTGATGCCCTGGGAGGAGACGGCCAGCAGATTCATCAGTCCGGAGTCCATCGAGGTATTATGCGAGATGGAGATGGGTGCGGCATCAACCGCGGAAGGAGGTGAGTAACCCTGCAGATCCCTGTAAGGGAGACCATGAAGTAGCACAAGTGAAGTGGTAGAGAGTCTAGGCAAGGCAATGCATGTCCCAACACCCACATGACCATACCCAGATACAGATGGCGGGCCAAACGCTGCCACACTGAAATGCATGCTGAATGCCCATCCCTTAACCAACACACAGCCAACACACCTGGAGCTTGCCCATGTGATACTTCACACAAACACAAAATCAACGGCATGCCACCTGCCATGCAGTGAATGCTTACATGCCCCCTCTGAATACCCTGCGTGACACACCTGTAACACATGAAAGCATGATCAAATGAATAATGAACAGCACCGCCACTGCCATGTGACACCATCACTGATGCCCTGCATCTCATCTACCCCCCCAGGCACTGATGAGGAAGAAGCAACCCAGGAGACAACTGCAAGGGCATCCACCTCACACCGTAAGAAAAGGGCATCCACCACCACCACCTCCGCTGGAGACAAGCAGGCCATACCCACACCTGTCCAAGGGGAGTCCCTGGAAGCACCCGCCTCCACTGGGGAAGAACTTGATGCCAGTGTGGCGCCTGAGGGAGAAACTGAGGTGACATGCCTAGCCACCCCGAACCCTGTGCCCACCCCCTCGCCCCAACACCTGCAGTCACCCATCTGCAGTGAAGATGATCCCTGCCTCCGTGACTGTGACCTACCCACCTCTGAGGAGTCCAGTCCCGAAAATGCCATCCACGTGACTGCACAACCCATCACTCCAGCCCCCTCCAGAACCCTGGAGACACGATTGTCGATGGTGGAGGCCCAAAAGGAGGCCATGTTAGACCTACTCCGCCAGTACATAGCGGACGGGGAGGAAACCAGGCGGGGTATTGCCACAGCAATTGCAGGGACCACAGTGGCCATCGAAGCAAACACAGCCGCTGTCAATGCATCGGCTTGGCTAATGAGGGACTGCCTGGGGGCGGTGACACAGGTGCTGACCTCAACGCTGCTTCATATGCAGCGGCCACGACTTGCAGGAGGTGTGGAACCTGCCAGCGAATCACCTACTGCCTCCACACCAGCTTCATCTGTCCACACCAGCCCAGTGCGCCACACATGTAGTAGTGCAAGGCACACTGAAATGCCACCTCTGAACAGGAAGAAGTCCCGGAAGTAGTGTGGGGGGACAATGGTAGTGGGACACAAGATTGGGAGTGAAGGGGTGCATCTTGTGGAGTCTATTGGGGGTGTTGGTGTTTGTTGGGGGGGTCAGGGAGTTTGTTGGGGGGGACTGGGAGTTTGTTGGGGGGTCAGGGAACCGCCCCTTCAACAGGCCAAAGGTCTGCTCAATCACAACACGGGTACGGGTGTGCACACGATTGTACTCCTCCTCATGGCTGTTCTGTGGGTTACATACAGGGGTGAATAGGCACGGCCTCAAGGGATATCAAATAGGTGTGTGTCACTCTGAACTGCCACATTCAGGGAGCTCAGTCATGGCGGCAGCTATTTGGTGTGGCCATGCACATGTCCCTGTAAGCATGAAAAAATGTTATCTAGGTGCAATCTATACTGTCATGAGGTGTGGTAGTCTGGATGGCGTTCAATATATGATGCAGGGTGTAATCATGCATGCTGAGACAGATATGCTGTGGTAGTGCAACAATGTTTTGACTCCAATTCATGCTGTTCATTATTTACTATGCATGGTCATACTGCCCACATTGCCACACTTGCCATCCTGTTCATTCGTGCATTGCTTGCCATCACCATGGTGGCCTAGTTGTGCCTCTTGTTCTCATCGATATGCATTATTTGTGATATTTGGCCTAGTGAAGTGTCATGTACCGTTTGACTGGTTCAGCTCAGGAGTGTTTGGCTCTGCATGCATTCTCCAATCACCGGCTATTCCCATCCAGATGCAGTATTCCCCCCCCTTATGCATCCCCACACATCAGTACACCAAAGCACTGCCATGGGACGGTTGTGCAACTCACCAAGCAGCCAGGCATGTGGTCCGGCATGTCGCTCCATGTGATGGGGTAGCGCGGAATTACCCAGTAACATGGCATCATGTGATGATCCAGGAAATCGGTTGCAGCAATGGGTGATGATCTTCCTGGAGTCACATACCATTTGCACATTGATGGAGTGGTATTGATTGTGATTGCGGTACACCGCCTCTATGGCATGGGGGACTACCAATTCCACATGGGTGCAGTCGATGGCACTGACACAATTGGCCATGCCTGCCAGTGCATGGAAGGTTTCGGCTATCTCCTGGGCAGTCAGTGGTAGGGATATGTGTGTTCGCGTGCTTCAGGAAGGCATCCAGCACTTGGTTCCGCATGCGTGAAAATAGTGGTTGTGAAATGCCATGTAGCTGGCCCACTGTGTGTTGGTAGGTGCCTGTGGCCAGGAAGTGTAGCACAGGCACCACCTTTAGTAGTGGGGGGATGGCAGTGCGTATTCCTATGTGGCTGGCAATGTCGTTCTGTATCATGTCTACTATGGTGGTGATGGTGTCACGGTCCAACCGGTACAGGGTGTGGATCTGCTCAGGGGTTAGGTTGAATGGGCTGGGTCTGGTGCGAGGGATTGGTGGCTGCCTATGAGGCACTGGTGGCTGCGCTGGTGGTAATTGCTGGGCCTGTCTCACCCTCCTTCTCCTCCTGTGTCTCCTCTGTGCAGCCTGTTCTTGATGCTGTAGTTGTTGCTGTTGTTGCTGTTGTTGCTGTTGTTGCCGTAGTTGTAGCAGTATAGGCATGTCCTCCAGTGCCATGATTGCAACTGCTAATGGTAGCATTTTGGTGTAGGAAGGGGTGTGTTGTGTAGGTGTGCTCCTTTTGTACTGGGCCACTCTACATTGCCTACACCTGTGGGGTGTGGGGGGTTGTGGTGTGTGCACCTGTGGCAGCTGCCTTTTATCCTGCTTGCTGTTTGCGGGTGGCCGTCATTGTGCAGGCCGTGATTACCAGCTTTGCGATGCCGGTATTTACATGTATGCGTGGGTTGGAATTACCCCCTATTACCGGCATGCCGGTATTTGCTTCCTGAAGGGGCGCGTGTACGCGCCTATGCCGCTATTAGTGGCACCGTTGTTTAGTGTGCCTCTAATACCGGGTTTGCAGGTCGGAATGCAACGGGACGGTAAACGATGCCGGTATTACCACACCAGCATCGTTTTTGCCTTGCTGGCATACCTCGTAATGAGGCCCTTGATGTTGAATCAGGTGGCCCCTGCAAATGTATGAGTGGTGTATCCAATACCTGAGCCCATTCACCTTCACTGAAAGGGGGTGGAGAACAAGACTTGTAGGGCCCATGGAATCTGGTGTTGTTCCATTTTCGCACAAAGCTTCTGACATAGACAAGTTCCCCCGGCAACATTGGTTGCCTGGGTGTAGTGTCAGTTTATGGGGCAGTTGAAGTTTTTGCGTCTTCTGTGTTTGGCGGAGCCATTTATTTTGCAATTCATATTATTGCACGTGTTAGTTGAGATAGATACTGCTTATATTCTTCCTCCAGAATCGCTGCTGCTCTATGAGCATCTGACACTCTCCTCACAGGTGATAGAGGTGTTTGCATACGTCTGCCAGTCACTTTTTCATGGGGGACAGGTGGTGGTCCTTACTTGGATGTGTGCACAGATGAAACAGGACCAGAGGCAGGCAATACACTTAGTTCTTTTTTAGGGTTTTGCATAACTTGGAGAGCCTGCTCTTAAAGAAGCGGTTTATTCATTCTACCACCTCATTTGCTTGTGGGTGGTAAATTGAGCACATGCAATGTTTGAACCCTTCTCCAGCGCGACAGACCTATGTGCACCAATGTGGGTAGACGGTAGCATAGCACCCCTTAGATGCCCTGAGGGCTTCAATGAGTGCTACCAGATCAGCTGCTTGGGCTGAATAATGTATGGGCAATCTCTTCATTATGAGTGTTTCATATTATCCTTCCTCGAGGCGTACCACTGCTGCCACAACATGTCTTTCACCTGTCTCTTGATCAATTGATGCTGACACATCAACAAAGAGGATTTCTCCACCTTCTAGGGGGCTGTCTTTGGCTTTGGGGATATCATCGTATTCACCTTCATAGGATGTACAGTCATGCTGTTGCAAATCTTTGGCATTGCATGATTGTGTGAGGAACGTGGCTGGGTTTTCTGTCTTGCATCTTACAACAAGGACATGGAGGCTTGGCAATATGATTTCATAACCTTATTCTGTGTGTTGAGTGTGGACATTCAGCGATCCAAAATCACAAATAGTGAGTGCACCACATACAATGTTACTGAACACCCCATGACAGTTGTGGTGCTCTTTTCAATTGCAAGGGCACAGCTACAAGTGCTTCTTCGAAGGCAAACTGCCCCTGCATGACAGAGTCGAGTGTGCCCATTGTGCTCTTCTGGGTAAGTACTGCTGTCATGAGTGTGCCATTTGAGCATGAGAAAATATAAAACTACTGTCTGTAATCTGGGGTGGCAAGGACAGGTGCTGCCCAGATCACTTCTTTTAAGTCATTGAAACGTGTTATCATTTCTGGGGTCCACTCTATTTTGTTGTTTTCTTTTTGTGCTTCCTTGAGACCCTGTAGGAGTGGCCTTGCGTATGCTGCATAATCTAGAATCCATGTCCTGTAATAATTGCACAATCCTAAGAATGTTTGAGTGCCTTTTACTATTAGTGGTTGGGGAGTGGCACGCACTGTTGCAGCCCTGTCAGGAATTATTCTTTTTCCATCCTTGGAGAGGAGTTGCCCCAGCCTAAGTACCTCCAGTTGGCAGTTCTTGAGTTTTGCCTTGTCCACGTTGCACCCTTTCCTTGCTAGCAACTGTGGTAATGCTAATGAATCCCTTCACAGCCCTGCTCGCTGTTGCTGCAGACCAGTAGGTCATATACGTATTGAATTATCATGCTGGGTACTTGAATGTCCCCTAAGGCTTCATGTAGTGTCCTGTTGGAAATGTTGGGGCTTTCACAGTACTACTGGGGCAAACATGTGTGTTTGTAGCAATTTCCACCCAGGGTAAATGCTGTGAGGTATTGTGAGTTTGGATGCAGGGGGAGGCGTTTTTCAAATCTACTACAGTAAAATGAGTCACCTCTTTGGGGTTACTGCACAACATGGATGCTGGGTTGGGGACAAGTGGAAACTCCTTCTGAACTACGTCATTAAGGGGGCAGCGATCCTGGATCATCTTTCAACTGCCCCTGTTGCCTTTTTAATGGCGTACAAGGCCCTTTTGCTTAGTGAAGTGGAGGTTACTGTGATACCTTGTTGTAACATGGACTGTAGTGTTTTTCTCATCCCATCCTCTGCTTCACTGGACAGCAGGTATTGTTTAACCCGCAGGACAACTGCCCCTGGTTTGAGCATGATTCTTATAGGGGTCACTTCTTTCAGCATCACTACATCATGTGAGTTTGTTTTCCATAAATGTGTAGGGACGTACTGCAGGTCTGCCTGACTGAATGGGGATGGCGCATCAACAGCCATGAGGGGATTTTTCTGTATTGCACCATGATCTCACAGGGTATGCAGATCTCCCCATCATTACTGTCATCCTCAAAAAGTTCTTCATCAGTCAATTCTCTCAGGGGTACGGTGGGATCAATGCAGAGCACTGTGCGCCATTGGCACCCGCAGGGATCAGTACGTAGCACTACATTCCTTTTTGCAGACACAAGTAAACCTTCTAAGTCTAAAGATACTATTGTTCCTGCAACCAGTTCAGGGATTACTACAGGTCAGAAAATGAAGTCAGTGGGCACTCTCCAGTGTTTTCTGATAATCTAAAGGACGGCTGGTGCAAGCAATTTGATGACGTAAATGAACATGTCGAGGTGACAGGGATACCTTTCACTGCCACATCACTTGCCATGGCATGTATCACTATCATTGCTCTTAGGGAGTATGTGCCACATGTAGCGCAGTCAACTCCTCTGTCTGCATAGAGATTGTCATGTTCGACTTGCAAAGCAGGTCCCTACTGAGCAAGTTCACAGGAGAACTCTCAGAGAATAGAAGTGGGGCCATTACGGCCTTCCCTCCACCTTGACGTCTAGATCCTTTGTGTATGAAACCGTAAAAACAGCCCCAGAGAATCCGTGCATGCCGAGAGTCTTTCCTGATAGCGGGAAGTCACCTTCGCTGATGCACGATTTCTCCGCTCCACCATAAAGATTAATAATTGACATACTGGACACACAAGTGCTCTCTGTGGGCTGTCCTAGTCTGGGTATGTGTCAGTCCCAGTGATTGAGAAAAGCCCCCCCCCACAACTGTATCTCCTTCAAATGGGGCATTCACCTAATGAGGTGCAGTACTGAAAACGTGTCTCTTTTCTGCTAGCTGTTTTTTATGGCAGAGCTGGTATGGCTGGACTGCTTTCTGCTGGTGTTGTGGGTTATAGGGACCGGGGATTTGTGGGATCTGTGCATGTAAGCTTGATGGATCTCATATGGTACCAAAGTCATTCTGGGAGGTGGCCCCTGGGGGCTACCTGAGTGGAGACAATCATAATTCTTCTGGTTGTAGTTGTAATTCCCACCAGCCCTGCTGCAACACCCACTTGCCTGTGTTGCGTTAGAGGTGCACCCCTCCTCTCCCGCTGGCTCCAGTGGTGGCCCTGTCAATACTACAGCCACTATCACTAGTTTATTTTGACACAGTTTTGCTTGGTCAGCTTGTCGCTTTTGTATAATTTCCTTTTCTCCCTCTTTGATTCTTCTACAGTGGTGAACTATAATAGTTTGAATTTTGGGGAACCCCTTAGCTTCCACCCCAGCTATCTTGTCAATCGTTTCTGTACTTTTTTTGGGTGAGGCATATTTTAATTATGAAAAATAAAAGTGAAGTAGATTGATCACAGGTGCTGCCCATTTCTGCTCCCCCTGTCTCTTGAACCCTAAGAATATACTGCGCAGCATCTTCCTCATCTCCCATTGTGCGCTGCATCATTGACTGTACATCTGGGGTGTTTGGGAATGTTTGCTGCAGCGCATCCCATACTCGTGCTCTAATCTTGTTGAATGATGTTCCATCATAGGCACCATTACTCAGAGTTACCCCTTAGTTCTCTGCTGTAATCCACACACTCTCTGCTTGTTCTCCTATTGCGTCTACCAATACACTCTTGATGTCTCCTATTTCTAAGGGTACCCCTGCTGTGTTTTTTTTTTAAATGCACATATCCATTTTCCAGCCACTGCCATGAGTTGGGGGAATGCATAAGGAGTTTTTTTTGGTCCATCTGTGCCTATGGTACATAGTTCAGTCGCTCTGTGCCCTTGTGTATTAGGGGCATTTTCATTTTCATTTTTCCTTACCGGCCCTTAGTTGCACTTTCCTTTTCGATGCTAACGCTATTCCGCCAAACCTCTCTCTTAATCTTCTGTCCAATAGACTTTCTTGCCTTGCGGTGCCCTGGGGTGCCTGTTCAGCTCTTCCCACTCCCTCTTCTTAAGTGTTGTCAAAATTGCGCCAATATTCCTCGTCCCCACTTCAGGACCCTTAATTCTCATAACCTAAGCTGTCTGTTTCACTGTCCTGCTCTACATAGATGGCTCTAATAGGCACACTGTCTATTCTGAATAGGTAGTCACCTGACTTCCACTCATTACCAGGTGGCTGTGGTGGTGCCCCTGTTGGCAACATTGGACTTTCTACCACCCTAGTCGCTTCACATGCTGCCAATAGCCTGGTTAATTCAGTGCTTGTTGATGCCAGAGCAAACTCTAGGTCTCTCACGTTTACTCCGGTGTGGGCAGTAACCTCTGGAGGTGAGACATATGGCAGAGGTGGGGCCATGCTTGGTGTGGCCACAATGGTGCCCGCCGCCACATATGTCGGGTTGGTATACCCTTCTGCTGGGCGTGTTGCTAGTGGGTACATCCCCTTTTTAGTCTCCATATTCTTCTCACCCTGCCCTGCAGCCGTCTCCTTGTTACTGTCATGTATCACCCCTTCTCCCTTCGGATTCTCTGTTTCTTCGAACATTTTCCAGAGGTTCAATACTTCCCTCCTACTTTGTAATGGCCTCCGGTTATACTTTACTGTCAAATAAGTGGACATGTTTTCCAGAGCACATTTGTCAAAAGATCATTGCTCTGGCCGTGAGTCAGGCATTCCCCCGTTTTCGTCTTGGTCATCCATTGATTGTGGTATTTCTTAATGTTTTCACAATACAAGGGCAAGGCCTTACACATATGGTCTAAGGGGGTGTCTATCCCCATGGTCATGTCTGTCGTGTATCTTATGTCGGGGTTACGACCATGCTACTGCGCACAGTCAACTCAGAATTTTGTTTAGAGGATTTAAAGCATTTAAAGCATATACAGTTCAGTTTTGTCTTTAGTACATGTCAATACTGTCAATCAACTCACCTTTTCCCCCTCCCGCTACTCCCCACTATAGCTTCTTCACAGACTCCCTATACACTCTCCTGATGAGCTCACACACACCATACATGCCCCTCCTGGGCCTCCTCCTTACACTATAATATACACCAAATAAAAAACTAAAATAACAAGCTAAAACAACAACCACTAGTTTTCGTGAGCTCTCTAGTTATACAGAGTTTTTACGGAGTTCCTATATTTCTCCTTGCATTTCTCTCGCATTGGTGGAGACAGTGCACGTGGCGCCACCCTCTCCCCTTATTTTTCCCAATATCCTTAAAAAGTAAAGAAGAAAATTACCAGAAAAAAACAACACAATCCACAAACCGAGCACACTCTCAATTTCAGTATCTGCGTGTTCACACTATTCACACTACTCCATACACCCACCCTTGCTTTGTTATCCCTTGCAGGCTATACTCACATGTCCACATTCTCCCGAGACCTCTATTCACGAGATTCAACAACCTGCCTGCACCTCTCCTTGGGGCCGCACCCCTCTCCAAAGAGCAGGTGGGATTCTGCAAAGACGGCTCCCACGGGGCCACTCAACGTACGCATTTTGGGACTGGTCACTGTAGGTGGGCACGGCCCATCTGGAGAGGCTGCCTGGATACCTCTCCAGGTACGGGGCGATGGGATCATGTCGCCAGGGTCATCAAATGAAGGCAAGTCCCTGTTAACACACTCCAGAGTGAATACAACCCTGTAGGAGGAAAATAGCTTGCAAGCATAACAAGGGTTAATTGTACAACATACAAAATATCAGCAAAGGACTCTGCTGCTCGAAAATGTTCTGACTCCAGAATACATGACAGTGCTTTTTGAGGGACCACATCGTTATAGATGACACCACCCTTGTTTTGATCTATAATATATCCCTCCCTGTACCTCGTGTTACAAGGTATGTATTTTATAAGGGGGTGAAACAGTTGAGCATGCTTAGATCTTTTATGGTCACTTGATTTGTGCTAGGACAGGGGGGTTGCTTGCTTATCATGGAATGCAGGTGGCGTGGGGGTCGGATCAGTGGTGTGGGGTTGGCTTTGGTTTGGCTGGGTTAGAGGCACGCTGGAAGTTTAGTGGTGATGAATGGGCACTGTGCGGTGCCTGGTGTTGTCTCACACACTTGCAGGGTGCATTCCTCTGAAAGTTACTAACTGTTTGCAACAGTGAAGGGACAAGGGGGAAGTGGACTTCTGTGAGAACTGGCGGTGCAGATTCATCCTGCCTTAATGATGTTGGGCCTAGTGAACTCTTTCCATGGAGCTTGGCAGATGCAGCGCGGTTAAGCATGCCTGTGCTTTTGTCATAACTACAAAATGGTGTTTCTTTCTATGTGTTTCCTAATGCCATACATCTGCTGTTTGCGCTATATTACGTCCGCACCGAGTTTCATAGTGTCGTTCTCTCCCTCTTATACACTACACTACTTCATGGAGGATTCGCCTCACCTGAAAGTGCTTACGGGGGGTGGGATAGACTCATTTCCATCAAAACACAATCAATCACATCCATGGACACCTAACTTCAATTGACTGCCCAGCAAGGTATAAAAGGTGTGGTTTTACACAGAGAGTGGTGCAAGCTGGGGATGCAGACTGGATCAGGAGACCCAAAGAGCAGGGAGCTTAAGAGGAAGGTGCGTGGTGAGTCTGGATGAGAGCAAAGTGGTGAATTGCTGGGCCAATGTCCAGGAGGAGCTACGGCCCGGCTAGGGAGCCGTCTCCAGAGAACCGCAGAAGGGCAGACTGCAGCCTGCTGGCCATGTCCAGTCACGTGTTTGTTTCCCTTAGCATATTGATGGAGCCCAGGTGTCAGAGGGGGCAGTGGAAAAGAACCCAATGTTGCGTGAAGCGATACCCTAACAAGTCTTATACAGCTACCAGTGAGTTTCACAAATGCAAATTGAAACCCGGTATGCGTGTAAAGTGAAAGCCGTTTTTGATGTAAGAGAAAAGAAAACATTGTAGCAAGTACAAATCTTCCAAGATCGCTGAAAGTAAAGGAACAAGATGCTGCTGACAGGTGCTAGTGAATTGGGAGCAAAATGTCAAAATTAATTAAATAAACACCAGAAAGAGAGACAGAGACAATGCCAAGTATAAGTGGGTTGGAACTGTATTGTAAAACAAGCAAAAGAGGAGCAATCTTAAAGAAAGTGAAATGCATTATGGTACTGGTAGTGAAAAGACAAATCAAGAACACATTTAAGAAATACCTATGAACTGGGAAACGAGCAATGATAAGAAACAGGGTAACAGAGTGGTCCTGTGTGAATCAACACATCATTGAATGTCTCTGTGAAATAAAAGTGAAGCTCCCTGGAGTGAAGGGCAGCTGTGTGAAGGTCAAAGTGTGATCAAAAAAGAAGCAGGAATAGAAAGTAATATTGTGAAACCAAGAGAAAGACATAGAAACTGAAATACAAGGGTGCCAAAGGCATGTTTACAGAAAGTAAGCATGAGTGTCAGAGGAACGTTTACAAGAAAGCAAGCAAGAGTGCAAGAAGCACGATCAAGGGGAATGGCACGTTTTGGAGTGTTCACGCATAGGGGCGAAAGAATACTATGCGGTTGCGAAAGTCTCTGAAAAGAAGAATTATTGAAAGCTAAAAAGCATCTGGCCTCAATTTAGGGAAGCCTGAGAGATCTGCTCCATCGCATAGTTGAAACAAACCTATGTTACGTTGAACTCATAAGAACTGTGTTATGGTAAAAGATAGTGATTCAGACAAGGGAACCCTGAGAGACCTGTTATAAAAATCTGATTGACAGCACAGCATTGTAAACTAAAGCACACAAAGGTTCATTGTTGAATATGAAGAGTAAAAAGGTTGGGGAAGGAAACCCCTCAAGTATTGTGAAATCAATGGTGATGAACCCATTGTAAAAGTGATATTTGTGAATCTTGTTTTGGAAGTGAACTTTATGTATCCTGAGAAGGAGAATCATTTTGAGGAAGACTATGCAAGTGAACTTTGAAATGCTTTTGGTGAACTGTTTAACTCTATGGAACATTGATGATACCTAGAGATCCAAACTCCACTTCCTAAGCCATTCTGACACTAATTTGAATACACTCTTCCTCGAGTCACGTGGGGAGAGAGACATCTGATGAGCGTTTATTTGTGTATTCCTTCATCCCCTATGCCCTGAGTGCCTGCAGAATATTCAAAGCAATGGAGATACCGGCAAGAACAGCACATTGCCTAACACATCTTGCACTTTGTATGACCCTAGGGCAATTTTAGGGTCAGACTGCATCTGTAGAGTGAGTAATCAAAGCAGATTCCCCATGGGAGGATAACTTTATAAAGCAGAGGAATATGATGATTAATGCAAAATACAGAACAATGTGATGAACTTTGCACCAGTAGAAATGAGCTGGGGAGGGATTAGCATTGAAGATCAAAAACATGCTGCAATGTAACAATGCCCAAGGAAAAGAAATAGCTGTGTGCTGGAATATAGGGCTGTTACAGATAAAAAGATGTGCACTTACTGCTGATGAATAGGCTGAAGGATTGATAGGATGTAACACATTAGCACTACTAGTTCAGACTAAAGAGGTGGAGCAGAACGCAAACACCCAGTGTCTTAAAGAATTGCCTGTATACATGAACAGGCTCATCTGGGAGGAAGATAAAAGGGGATTAGTGCCAATCAGACCACTGAAAAATCTGACCCGAATGTAGGGACAATGAAGGTGGGAAAGAATACAATATGTGGGCTCATCATTGATGTACCTGTCAAGAAAGTAGGAACAACAGCAATAATGGACCACTATTGGGCTTTTGGTTCAAGGGTCTACATTCGTTTCCCCCAAATTGGGGAGGCCTGTGCTCCCTGGTGGTGATAAGCTCACTGATCTTAGTAGTGCCCCATCGTGTGTCATGGCCACTGGTCAGGAAACCAGTTCAAATTCCCTAAAGGGCCAATTGGACCCAGTCCCGGCACCTTTGGTGCCAGGCTCATAAGAAAGTGTGCTCTACACACTTTTTCCCTTGGGGTTGTGTCATTCCATCAGTCAACCACATGCATATGGGCCAGGCGTGGCCATAGGAATCAATGAAGCTGCACGTGCATCTTCATTTGGGAGTGGGAGGATGGAACCATCTAGCAGAGCAAGGGGGCGTAAATGGGGCCAGGCTATTTAAGCCAGCCCCACCCACAGGCCTAGGCTTCGCGTTATTCTGCCTAAAAAGCATAACGATCACCGCCGCCTGAGAAGCATCTTACCTGTTTTCCAGTGCAACCAACTCAGAGAAGCCTCTTACCTCTTTTCCAGCAAACCATCTCGGAGGAACATCTTACCTGTCGTCCAGCGAAACCATCCTGGAGAAGCATCTTACCTGCACAGCCAGCCAAATCATCGCAGAGGCACTATTTACCCATTTTCTCCATCAGAACCAGCTGAATCTTCGCTGAAGCATCTCTTACCTGCTCGCAGGGTGTACTTACCTGGCTCATGGAATACAACCACCGACTGCACGCCTTACCTGACCTTCAGCTTGGAGACCTCTCCGAAGTTCTACTCGGCCAGTTTCATTGCAGTTGCAGGCATCCTTCACCCGCTGCTAGGTCAGCGCACAGCCACTATTCTCCAAGCGCTTCCAGACTGCACTTGCAGGAGGAAAGAACAAATAAAGTTAGAAACCTAATAGAGACATTTGCTAAGGTCACGCCCTATTGCATCTAGCGCTTACCTTTGAACCCAACTGGTTATCTTCTCGGGAACACTTTGAATTCCTCCACCGGCGCAATGGCTCCGCTGGGCTGCCATCACCTATAAAGGAGAAAGAGACATTATTAAGAGTATGAACTGAAATCATGTGACAAGATATTAATACTTATATGAACAATACTCATCATAAAAGACTTCTACTTTCAAAGTGGTTCGGTCACAGCTAGCCTGGGCCACTGTTAGGGAGAATTCTCTGTTTAGGCTGAATTTCCTAACCTAGTGAGTCCCCCAGCAGCTTTGCTGGATTTCTGGAGTTTGTTTTTTTCCATCCTGCCAAGAGTGAGACTCTTTTTCTCCCACTCTTGGACATGAATGTGGGTAATTCCTTTGAATGTCAATGTGTTCTATGGGATATGGGGTCTTTTACTCCATAGGGTCTCATTTGTTTTTCTATGTGTGTTACACCGCACCCTACGTGCCGTAACACTGAGGCATCCTAGCGGACCTCCATCATAGACTCCATACCCGGGGACTGACTACTGTCTCCCCGGCATGTAAAGTCACCATTGGCTTTACTAGACCTAAATTTACTAACAGAACTAGTACAAACCATCCTATTGTGGACGTACTAGTAGGGGTAATTCGATTACTCCTGGGTCTGTTATTCGAGGGGGCACTGTCCCGTCCCCCCTCGTCGAGTTTTGGCTGGTGGCAGTGGAAACTACTTGTTATATTCGACCCCGAATATAACCCTATGGGATTCTTCCCATTGCTAGAGATTGATACTGTTTCTCGTTAATCTCTAACGTACCTCCGGTCTACTTATCTTAAATAAGTCTATCGGATGGTATTTTCTGCCAGAACTCGGTTTTTAAAATGGCGTCTGTGTTCGTCTCTGTGACTCCTAAACCAAAGGTCGAGCCCTTTGTTCCACTTTTGGCGGGCCTCTGTACAGAGACCCTCCAAAGTGGTGCCATTCTGTCTGGGTTACCACAGGGGTGTGGGAGGGGGTTTAGGCACCCTGGACTGAGTTGCCTTGCCAACTCTGGTCGCACTCTGGTGTGAGTGGCCCAAGTGGTGATCCTCCCCGCTCACCAGTTAGCATTTGTTGATTGACAGCTAGGCTGAATGAATGGGGGTTTTCTGCATAAAAGCAGAGCTTTTGGGACTGGATCTACAGAAGTCGCCACAGGACCTAAGAATCTGACGAGGGTAAAGCTGAGCCGACCTGCAACGACGACACCTCCGGTGGAGCCCTGCTGAACCGACTCACCACTTCCCGACGACAGAGGAGATCTCCCTGCCGGAGAGTCTCTTCCCCTGACTGGTGGGAACAACCAGTCCCTTTTGCTTTTTCTTCGCCTCAGGACGCAGTGGTCGAATTGCCCGTGCAGAGCACCTCGGCAACCGGATAGCCACTACCCCTGTACCGCAACCAAAAGGTGGTGCCTTGTGACGGAGCACTCCGCGGCTGGTATCTTCCCTGGTGGTGCAACGATCTTCAACTTTCCTTCGACGACGAGATCCTCTCTTCTCTTGGCAAAGACCGGACGTGCATCCACCACCAGGAACAACTTCCCCCGCCGGAGCTGTCTCTCCACAATCAAGGTACTGTGTCCGCCTGGCTTCCCTTGTTGCCGGATAGAGTGAGGTGTCTTAATCCTCGCCTCTCCATAGGGTCGCCTCCAAGCTTTCTCTAGCGTGTTGTTCTGAACTGGTCCAATCTGCCGATAACAATTTGCTTCAAAGACTCGAACGCATTTCCACTAAGATACTTTTGGGACATATCGCCTCGCTTCTCTCCGAGTGGGCCTGGCCTCTGAACTTTATAATCTATCGTGGTTCTTGTCTTCTTGCCTTGCATTTGTCTGTTCAGTATTGGGACCGTGTTGATTTCGTAACCTGCTTATTTTTCTCTCCCGTCCTAACACATACTAGTGTGCCATCTAGATTGAGGCATACACCTCTGTCTGCAAATAAGTGATGCTGGTAGAACCTAGACTTGTCGAACTATTGTTAGGGGGATTTATCTGTTTTCTTCGTAGAGTAATTGTAATTGAAGTGTTTGCCGTGATAGTGCCAAAGTGTTTTCTATAGATGTGCCGTTATAAATAAATACCTTTATATCTTTACACTGAAGCCTTGTTGCGTGTTTGCTTGTCTTACTGTGAAGAATTGCCCTATTTTGTATACTCCACATACTGCTTAACTCTTCTTGAGGGAAGTCTGACTGCTCAGCCACAGCTACCAAGTGAATCTGTGTGGTACAGACTGCTACCAAGTGGGTTTACTGCCAAACACCTGTAGTCCTAAATCTTTTGCAGTGGTCCCAGAGGGAACTGCACAGGTTTCCGCCTAACAGCCACCACATCTATGGACCAGTGACGCAACTGAGTCGTCTTGAAGAGCCCCTGCTGCTGAGAAGCAGGACAGAGAGCTCACCCTAACTATATATAATGTGAGCCTATATGGGTAAACGCTTACTTACCTCATTTTGGCACGAAAGGTCCGAGGGGAGTCACAATACTTCCACACCATTCTCATTGTCTCTTGTGTTCCCGCAGGGCCAGTACCAGCATCCAGAACAATATACTTGGCAGCAGCTGGGGGTGAGAACTAGTAAAATCTAGGGAGGGCTCCAACCATTTCCCAACATCCCCACAGAGACCAGGTGAGAGTAACAACGTGAAGTGCAGGT
The DNA here is from genome assembly GCF_040938575.1 of Ambystoma mexicanum. Lineage (NCBI taxonomy): Eukaryota > Metazoa > Chordata > Amphibia > Caudata > Ambystomatidae > Ambystoma > Ambystoma mexicanum. The sequence goes on along the minus strand of NC_090930.1, from coordinate 92,225,500 downwards.
TGATGAATTTCCCTCACATGAACACACACTTAATAAATAAAAGGTTCTTACCACTTAAATACACCAAAATGAGTAATTACCTATCAGCAAAAGTGGTAACTGCATGTGATGAGCTACCCAATTAGCATACATTGTTCAGCAAAGCAGAAACGTTCTTGGCATTGGTCTACTCTTGTGGGTTGTGGGCCCCTATGAATACCACATGGATAACCATAGGGGAGATGTTACAGACCATTAATACAACTGTATGCAGCTTTAATGCCGTAAGGCAAGAGCTGAGAGCAATCAGGCTCGTGACCCTTCAAAACAGATATGTTCTTGATCTGATAATGGCTATGGTGGGTGGCATGTGCAACAATTGGCCTGTCTTACTGCACATATACACACTTTCAAAATGAGGAGAATAGGACCCTCACAGAAGCGATAGCAACATTGACGGAATTGCACACAATAATGGTGGAGGAGGTGGGAGACATTGCAAAATATGGCTGGTTCAACAACCTGTTCTCATGAATTGGCTAATGCATTCAAGGCACTACTGGCCATACTTGTACTTTTACTATTGGCTTTCTGTACACTGAGAATAACTATAGACAATGCATAAACGGTTCCAAAAGGCAGTGGGGATGAAAATAGTGATACAGCTGGATACTCATGTGCATAACATACTATACCTCCTCCAGGGTCAAAGTTTAAATATCCTCCAGATCCCGAGAATTAGATAAAGCACTGGGTGAATTGTGACATCATTGGTGTGTGCAAGTACATGCCAGGGAGCATTGACAAACATGTGAGATGTGGAGGTAGCCTGAGGGGAGTGATTAAAATATGGGTACCCAAAGAGCCCTATCTGAGGGAGAGAAGAAGGGAGAGTATGGTCAAGGACTCAACCAGAGGGGGTAATGTTGTTAGGCAGATGAATATGTCATCCACAGCTTCTGCCCACCCATAATTCAATACATCACAGGTGAGAAATGCTACTCACTTAGACAACAGTACCACCCTTATCCCAGGCAGGTACAAGAAAACATAGAGAACATCTAATTTGAAGATTGCAAAAACAGTCAAGCTAACATTGAAACAATAAAAGTCTCATGGGCAACATGCTACCCTTGGAAGCAAGATGACGCAGAGCAACACAGTTTGATCCCCGGGTCCATGCTTAGAAACTTCTGGGTATTAAGCACATCATAAATAACCAATTATACATATTTTTTTATTTTAACAGGTGCACACAGTAGACACAAACTAATTATGCACTTCAGATGAAGAACACATACACTAGGTCCAATATGTGTTTATATATGAAGAATATTAACATAGCACCATTATACATGAAGAACACTAACATAACCAATATATATGTGGAACATAACATGAACAACATATTAGTATAGCTCACTAACAAAGAAACCAGAGAGTAATTGGGCAGTCATCTTCTTAAAAAGGGAAGCCACATCATGATTTTAAGTAGACAAAGGCCTCCAGACTGCGAGAGAACTCAAAAGTCTAAATCCACAGAAAAAAGGGCTGTGTAGAACTCAGACGGTAGCTGGCAATTAGTGCAAAGGTTAGAATGACATAGGGAGAATAGGAACAGCAGAACAAAGGCACAAGATCCCAAGATGCCAGAGGGATACTCCCAGAATTAAAGGTTTATAAGACTAAAACCAGTATTTATTAAACAGGTGCAGTAAAATAGCAAGACAATAAAATCCATGAACAGTAACTAGTGTGTGTCCCTGCTGGAAACGGAAACACAACACACATGTTAATATTATGTAAAAACCCCAAATCCTAATATATAGGAGCTAACGGTCCACTAACACGTGACTTATAATTGGAGAGCACTGGCTATTCATGAGGAGCCAGCATGAAATAGGACACCTGCAAGACTCCCTTAAAATACAGACAGGCATCAGCCATCCTTCAAGGTCAAGTACTAAGGGATTGCCCGGTCTCATGGCCTGAGTATGAGGGATGGTATTTTCATTAAATAAACAAGGACAGTCCATGGGCCTCCCTCCCCCTACACCCTATCTGGCTCATATTGCAATGACCTGTCAAGTGTTCCAAGGTTGGTTAGTGAGATGCCAACTTATCAAAATACCATCTTTCGGGTTGCGTCTGGTTTGGAATTACCTTAGTTCCTCTGGCATACTTGGGACTTTTTCGGCCTGCCTTATGTCATTAATTGTATTTGGCCGTAGCGTGAAGGAACTGACTTGTAATGATCATTACTGTCATTGATAGGTTGTGTCTGCAGATTCATGGGAATGATTTACAGTGAACAGAGCATTTCAGGCAAAGACAAAGGTAGGTTATGGCTTTTAGCCACATTTGAGATATTTACTGTGACCATTACTCACATAGTTTGGTTGTGGCTGCAGGCCTAGGTAAGTTATTTACATTGGGCCTCATTACGACCCTGGCGGAAGACCAGGGTGCTATTAGCACCATGGTCCATGCCGGTAAATTACCGACTCCACCATGGCGAAAGGGGGAATTACCATCCCATTACAAGGTTGGCGGGGCGGTAATTCCCCCTTCCTCCATGGCCCTTCCCCATTCCCATTTTTGGCCCATAGGGCTCAATGGGAATGGGGAAGGCGCTAAGTACGGTGCCGCAAATTGCAGCACCGTAATTAGCACCAAAGTTCCTTTGCGGGTCCCTACTTTAACAGCTGGTCGGGTCGGTCCCGTAAAAGGGACCTCGTAATTAGGCGCTAATAGGTTAACAGTACCGCAGCCTTTTACGGCGCCGTTAACCCATTAGCGCCTGGGTCGTAATGAGGTCCATTGACTATAATTGCCAGTGATAGAAAGGCTTTGGCGAAAGGATCATGCAGGTGATTTACTGTGGCCCGTTCATTGCTCAGAAGGTAGCCTTAGTCCACATCAGATTAGACATGTTCTAAAATCCTGTGTACTGTTGCTGGCTTGCCATATAATGTTTCTATCATGTGTTATCCTAGAATACCATGAGCCACTCATAATCTATCATGGGAATCTTCCTCCATCACAGGTTACATTAAACTTCTCCAATGTACTGGAACAATGAAGAATCATGGCAGTTTTCCCCATGCATCATGCAGTGGGAAACATGAAATTGCATTGATGTCACATTTGTGTTTAAGTGCAAACATAAGTGGTTACCTCTGTGCAATTTAAATTTGAATCAAAACTGACTACCACTAAATTCAAATACAACATCAATAGGTTTTATTTTGACAGGAGCCATAAAAAACACAGAGTCATACAACAAACATTTAAATAAACAGTAACAAGAAAATAGTATTCCACGGTATCTTATCAGTTCAACAGAACTGACTCATTTATGTATCCATTTCTAAGACGCCGGCAGCATGCAGGCCTCAGGCACACATAAACACAGGAACAAAAGCTAAAACATAGGAAGAGAAATGAGACAGCATGTAGTGTCAGGTAGTAAGGGATTGATTTATTTGAAAAGTGTTGTTTTCAACATTTTCCTGAAAGATACAAGGTTTGTTTCCTGCCTTAGGTTTCAGTGAGAGAGTCCCACAACTGGGCAGGATGGACTGGAAATCCTCCTTGTGTGTTTGAAAGTGGGGAAGAAGGCCAGGTCCTTGTCCACTGAGTGCAATCGTCTACCGGGGGCATAGTGAGTTATCGCTGTTTTGAGGAAGAAGGGGGCGTTGTCATACAGGCATCGGTGAACTAAGTTGCTTGCTTTGAAATTGCAGTGAATGTCTTTCCTGTGTTTGGAGATATGCTCCTTCCATGGGATCCTTTTAACAATTCACACAGTGTCATTCTGTAACCACTGACACCTCTTTACAAAGTAATCCAGCCTTAAGGAGGCTTTGAGAGTGACTCTGAGGGTTTTTACCTTAGTCTGAACTGGTATCAGGAATTTGTTTATGGTAAACAAGCCGCGTAATGCATGCTAAGCTCTCTTTCCCCCTCCGTTGATACACACCCAATTCTCCACCATCCATGATTTGGCCAGATTATAAATCGAGAGAAGGGTGGATGAGTCTTCTGGGTGTTATCCCAGTAAGTTCCATGACCAGCTGTGTATCATCCGCATAGTTGGTGAAATAGATACCCAGGCTCTCAAGTAATTCTCAACTCACCAATAATTCATTGAGGTGGTTCATACACTTCCGAAAACAGGTGTAAGTACCAGTGCAATTCCAAAGTAAAAGCACACGAGTTCAAAAGTAATACATGTAATTTCAGATATGTTTTATGAGGGAGAGGTAGAATGCTTGTCCATAGATTATCGGAACGATACATAACATTGCCCATGTCAGTAGGAAATATTTGGCATTGTATTTACTTGAAGAACACATGACAATTCTGGTCAGAAATTACATCTGGCTCAGGCATAAAAGCCCTAGCTTATTTGATCATTATTAATTAATAAAATGGTGCAAGCAATTGTTTTCCCGAAAGTCACATCTGCTGAACAGACCATCTGTTTCATAAATGATCCATGCCAAAATCATAGTGCATTCATGTGCTTTTGTTGTTCAAGTCTCCTGACATCCGCAGCCCTTGCTCTATAGTGGCACCGGGAAGGTTCTAAGAATACATATGCTTGCTGCTCCATAGGGAATCAAGCTGAACCTCACTGATGAGGCCCAACAAAGCTGAAACATGTCTGGGGTTGCATGTATTTCCATGCAGAGGGACCCAGCCTAGCAGAAGGCAGTACCTAACTGATTGGCATAACGCTAGAACTCATTTGCAATGGCACAGACGGGATAAACAATGGTGGTGTGGAAGGTTGCCAAGACCAGTACCAGTGGTTAAGATGAACTTACAACCATGCACTCATCACTTGTTTAGTTCTAGTTTGTTTTTCTCCCTGTGTGAGTGAGAGTATGCCCAGACGTGGGTCAATTGCTCGCTGCACCATACAGAACCAACTTGCACCTCACTGATGAGGCCCAACAAGGCCAAAACATGCCTGGAGTTGCTTGTGTTCCCATCCAGAAGGGAACGGCCTAGCAGTTTTGGCTGGACTTCTCATACTTCTGGCAGTTCCTGAGTTATTGGCATATGACCGGACCCTCTTTTTAATGGCACAGACGGGCTAAAGAATTGTGCAGTGGTAGGTTTCCCAGAGCAGTGCCAGTGGTTGAGATGAACTCAAACCTATGCACTAATCACATTTTTTGTTTCCACATATGCATTCCTGACAGCTGATGGGGCACCAAGTTCCTGCAAAACTAAAATGCAGTTTGATTACCTAGAAGGCAGTGTAAAACCCCCACTCCAGGCACATGACCCACCACATTTCATAAAATGCTAAATGCCACCAGCATAGTGCATGAGTGTGGCTGTGCTTCACCAGGCTATTGACAAATGCAGCTGTTTCGATCCAGTGGCACAGGAGATTTTCACAGTTGTCATGTGCATGCCTGACAGCTGCTGAGAAACAAAGCACCTGCAGAGAAAGGTTGCATTCTAACTTTTTCCGCTCGCAGTCAAAACTTCCTAATTTTTGCCTTATGAATTTGGTCAGAGGGTCATCTCTAATACTAAGCTACACCTTGTTATGATAAGGTGACTTGTATGAACACACAATTATTAAAGCCACCCTATCCTATAGGATGCATGTGTCAAACCTGTAAGCCCATGGCAATGATACCAAGATGAAATTAATTAATGTCTAGCATTTGCTGTCTCCAATGCTACAAGTGAGACAATAGCCAAGATGCTGCCTTCCTTTGATTCCCCCAGGAGGAAGGGTAACAACTCCCTTCTAAGGGCACATGAGTCAAAACTAGGAGATCTCCTGGGATATCTGCTTCAAATGGGAACGCACATCAGAAAAACAGCTCACAAACTGGTGTTCTGCAGGAAAGGACATTTGACGTCTGCAGGCATCAAAAAGGGGTGAGGGTAGAGTAGCCAGAAAGGAAAGATGGCCTGAGAAGGGGTATCACCTTCTTGGTGTTGTGTTTTGGTTCTCTTCTTTAAAGCACCCTTCATTTCCTGCAGGGAAAGGCACTTTAGGTATTAGAAAAAGGCAAGAGTCACTTGTTAGATCAACAGGGATCTGGCCCCTTACAACATGCTTGCTTTTGTCCAATTCCCTGTGACATTTTGCATTGATAAGGAGGTAGACTACCACTCGTTCCCTGATTCAACATCAGAAGAAGAAAACACCTTTGGACCTTTGCTGCATGTGAAGTAAATGTAATGTCTTCTGGCATAGACGTAAAAGCAGAAGGTATCCAAAGCAGAGTAGAGACTTGCTTCCTAATCATCCTTAGGGATTATCTGCTATGGACCATGTACTGACAATCTGAGAGCTGCAATGAAATCATGCTCCTCACTGGAGGTGAAGTAAATCCTGAAGGCCCAGGATAGGAGCTCACTGCAACCTGGGAAGTGCAAAGTAGCCTGGAATCCTGTTTTGCTGCTTTCAGATGCAGTCCAACTGATTTACACATGCTTCATCCCATTGTCCCATTAAAAGGTCCCTCTGCCCTACTTTTGGAACATTCTGCATCTTTGAACTGCTAAATTCATCCTCAAACCATGTTGACACAATTTCAAATAGTTGTGGCCCCATCATCTAGACTTGAATGACTGCTTACTGTCGTGGTGGCATCTAACTCAACGATCACTGTGAGATAAGAGGAGAGAGAGCAGGTATTCAGGAATGGCAGAATTCAAACAAAATATCAATTCCAATTTCACCCCAGAAACACAAGAGGAAAACAGAATTGATTGGCAAGCGGTCAGAATGGTTTTAAAGTTATCTTGAGAATGGATTGGGTAAAAACACTAAATATGGTCTAAATTGCTGACATTGTTTAAATTCTTATGGGAGCCACTTTGGATAGTTGCACACAAACACTAGCAATGATTTGATACTAAGAAACAATGTGAAATCTTAAAATGAAGGTCGGAAGCACGTGTCCGAATTTCCCTGAAACGAAATTTGCGGCCAACTTTTCAGTGCGCGGTAATCGCAATTATGGGAGAACCGTATGGATTTGGGATGCGGTTTTAGATACCAATTAAAGCTGTAGATGTTAGCTACAAGCAGAAGTTGAAATGTTGGAGGTCGTTTTTCGATACAGGCGCAAGAATGGGAAACAGGAATGCACTTTTTAAAAGACAAATGGGATTTCTTACACTAGATTATGACTATAGAAAAAGAGAACGCCACACATGAATCGCCACAGTTCCTGGCCAGGGAACCCTTCACGTGGTGGATACCCAATTTCTTTCTGAGATTCACTTTATTTACTCACAACACTAATGACTTATGATTTTAGAATACAAATAAGAGAAACTCAGCGCAAGAAAAGTTCTGACAATTCTACAATACTCCTAACAATATCAGGTTCTGAAGGCAAGATAGGGTGGGTTTAACATAGGGATTAACTATGGACAGTGCATATGCTAGTAGCGCCATGGTTGCCACCAGTATTTTACCGATTCCGCCATGGTGAATGGCGGAATTACCGCCCCATTCCAAGGTTGGCGGGGCGGTAATTCCCCATTCACCATTGGCCCTTCCCCATTCCCATTTTTGCCCCCATAGGGCTCAATGGAAATGGGGAAGGCCGCAGTTACGGTGCCGCAAATTGCGGTACCGTAATTACCTCCAAGGTCCCTTTGCTGGTCCAATCCATAACGGCTGGTAAAACAAGCCGGTAAGGTAGGGACCCGCAAAGGGACCTCGTAATTAGGCAGTAAGGGGTCAACGGCACCGCCACCTTTTACGGCGCTGTTAACCCCTTACCGCCTGGGTCGTAATGAGGCCCATAATCTAGAGATGTAATTGGCCATTTCAGTGTCAGTGGTTTACAAATGTTTTCAAGATGTAGTTACACTCAAACCTCATCAACCAGATTCCAAATACGGACAAGATATGATCTATGTGACTGCTGTACTTTTCATATCATACTTTTCATTTCTAAACACATGGCACAATGGCGAATCACCTGCAAATATTCATTTACAAGCTCTTAGGGTGAAATTAGTAATTCATGTATGTATTGTATCTAATTATATTTGTATGTAGTTTATCAAGAAATTTTAAAAATGTAAATACATAGCAAAACATTGATCCAATTTCAATTACAATCATTACTAAAAATTCCAATTCCAATTTATGTTTGTTTTCAAATCATACAGGCATGCACACACATACACAGTCACAATCACATTTCTAAATTCACACTTTCAGATACATTACTGCCTTCAGCCGTATTCTATTAAGTGTGATGAGAAGGAAGTCAGAGCCCGAGTTGAAATAGTAGTTTCAAAAGCCTCCAAAATGAATTGTCTCATAAATGTATTTTTTTATTTTATTTTATTGTATTTTATTTTATTATATTTAGCATTGATATATGCACTCCCAGCCCATTGGCATCTAAGAGCTGGTTACAGTAAGAAAACAAGAGAAAGTTGCAGACAATAGGAAACAGGGAATTTTAGTTGGAGACGTGGGGTTTCAGCTCTTTCCTGAAGATGTTGTAGGAAGGTTTGTCTCAAAGGTGTGCAGGGTAGCTGTTACAGATAAGTGAGGCCCAGACCAGGAAGCTGGAGCTCCCAGATGTTTTGCGGGTTAACTCTTGGGGTGACGAGGCAATGTTTATAGGTGGATCACAAGGGTCACAGCGGGAAATGTTTTTTTCAGTTTCTGTGTGAGATAGAGTGGGGCATTGTTGGTCAGACAGCGATGAGCGATAAGAGCATCTTGAAGTTGATCCGGTCCTTAACCGGAGGCATGGGCGGATTCTCTGGTGTTTGTGATGGGGTCCCACTTGCAAATGTCTAAGGCTGCTCGCAGCACATTGTTCTGGGTCGTCTGGAGCTTGGTCAAGTTCTTAGCAGAGGTGCGGCTGAGAAATGAATTGCAGTAGTAAAGTTAGTTTTGTACAGACAAGAGCACCGTGCAACTTCAAGTAGTTTACTTTTTGTACAGAAAATAATTGCTGGCAGTGATGAGCTTCATGGCATAATCAGCTGTGGAGGCAATATGATTGACCTGACAGGTCATGTTTAAGGAGGAGTCCAAGTTTACAACAAGGGTTTTCATAGAATTGGCGACAGGGATGTTGTGTCCAAAGCCTTGTAGGCATGGCTGAATTTGGCTAAGCAGGTCAGGGGGCGGATGATGAGAAGCTCAGTGTTGTCATAATTGAGACAGAGGCTATGTGTGACCATCAAGGTTTCTATGGTCTTGTAGATAATGTTTACTCTAAGTGAGTCTTGCGTGTGGTCACCGGGCAGGGGATGAGGATTTGCATGTCATCAGATTAGTTGGTTTATGAAATTCTTAGGGAGTCAAGGTGATTGAATAAAGGTTTTGTGTAAATGCTGTACAAGGTGTGGGAAATGCATAAATGCTGTGATACACTGCAAAGGTTTGGCATAAGGTGCACAGAAGCAGTGGAGTAACTTTGCTGAAAATGTTGGGGGGCATGACATCTGAAGTAAAGGTGCCCCAGCCAAATGAATGGGTACAAAATTGCGTGCCATGAAAGGTGGGGGTACAAACACCCATGCCCCCCCTAAAATTACACCCATGCACAGAAGCTTCCCCTGCAAACACACCAGAGGTTCTTTTGGCTAGGAATTTGGCAATCCAATTAGCAGCATCTGTGGAGAAGTAAGCTGAGGATGTGAGGTGGTGGCAGAGCGTTTGGTGATCGACAAGGTCAAATGCTGCAGAGAGGTCCAAGAGTAAGAGATAGGAGAGTTTGCCAAGGTCATTAGCATCATCTAACTGTTTATTTTTTAATTCCAGAAGTGGTGTTTCTGTTCCATGCTTTGGGTGGAAGTCTGATTGGCAAATGCTTTTTGCTTCTGCTTTCTCTCTTCCTCTCCCCTGCTGAATTCCTGGCTGAACTGTACTGGTAACATGACCACCCTCTGATCTCGGGCCCAGGTCCCCTACCCCGGCAGTTACACACGTGCACTGCCTCCTAGGCAACGGCCACACTTGGGGACTGTTTTTCTGTATCCCTACAATACCCCTCCAGTATTTGACACCTGGTGTCTGCACTTACCCTTGCACTTAACACCAGCTGGCCCTACTACTCATGTTGTTATTTATTCTATTTTCCCATGTACTGCACTGCCGCCATACCCCTCCCACTCCGTACTTTTCCTCTTCCCCTTCCCCTGCACTTGCACGATCTGTATACACTTGGCCTAGTAGGATTATTGTCTCTGTCTTCCCCCTGCTCCAGTCCCTTCCCGCGTTGCACCTTGAAACACTTGTGAATAGACACGTTATAAATGCCATATCATATCATATCATATCATATCATATCGTATCATATAATATCATATCATACAGGTGTGTTATAAATGAGTTATCACATAATATCATTGAATGTTTATCATGAAAACTTTAAGTAATTAAAATATTGTCCATACCAACATAGATACCCCAACAAAGGCACTATGTATCAATAGTTTACTTGTTCAACATTTCAGTAGATCCAGGGATATCATTCAAGGGAAACAATGGCACCCAGAAAAGGAGCTTCTAGCAGTTATTTAAGCAATAAGCCCCAAGTCAGCTGGTATTAACACTAGAGGCAGTGCCCCGAGGTCCATAGGTACACGGCCATGGTGCATTACGGATGCGGTAATGACCCACTGGTGAGGGGTTTATTGCTATTAGCACCCTGGCCCATTGGACCAGGGTACTAAAATCAACTTTCTTCAGTTACGAGATGCTCCACTGATTTGCAACTGATAAAAGAAAGAAAAATAAATGCCATGGATGGGGAAATTAAGGGCCTCATTACACGGATGGCGGTACGGGTTTACCGGTACCGGTATTTTAGCGGTACCGGTAAATCCTTACCACCTTACTACGAGGTCCCTTTGCGGGTTGGGGAATTTAACGCCTGCTTTTTGCAGGCGTTAAAAACCAACCCGCAAAGGGACCCAGGGAGCTAATTACGGTACTGCAGTTTGCGGTACCGTAATTAGCGCCTTCCCCATTCCCGTTATGTCCTATGGGGCAAAAATGGGAATGGGGAAGGGCAATGGTGGAAAGGGGAATTACCGCCCCACCAACCTTGGAATGGGGCGGTAATTCCCCTTTCCGCCAAGGCGGTGCCGGTATTTTACCGGCATGAACCATGGCGCTAATAGCGCCATGGTTCTCCGCCATCCGTGTAAAGAGGCCCTAAGTCTGTTCTCCCTTTTCATGGCAGCCATTGAAACGAGAAACAACATGTAAACAAAGAAGATGGCCACCATGGAAAGGGAACATCTAGTTCCATGGTGACCATTTACAAAATAGCCAAAAATGGTAAACAAAATCATTTAAGAAAACATTATTAAGACCCATCACGTTTCATGATATTCTTTCTCTTCATCAATGGGATAATTTCAATAATTTCTACAAAAAACATCAGATAATATAGTTTTAATCATGTAATATAATATTAGTCATTTTCCTAATACCAATAATTTCTGATTGATCTCGTAGAGCATCGTCTTTCAACCTCTATTTCATACTTAGAACTCTTCAGTGCAGTTCGCAGTTAAGACTTCATGTTATCTCAAAGTCTTCCAGTTCCTTTCAGTAATTAATTATAAACAATTATACGTATACGAGTCTCAATTGTGAAAACATGTAATTATGCTATTTCTGCAACACTGATTCCCAAAAATCTGATGCCGCCGGGAAGGGGATAACACCGTATCGCACACTTTCCTGTGATTTTATTCTCACGTTCTTCTTTCACTAACATTAGCTTTGTTAATCAAGCTGGGGCTCCAATGGCAATACTGTTACCCTCAAAAAACGAATTACCCTGTGCAACACCTTTCTAACATAGTGCAACCAAGGACTCCTGCTACTGCAGGAGCTGCCCATCACATCTCTAAGCAGCACTTGTGTTAGTCCTGCCTCCTTATAGAGCGATAACATTATGTCCTCTACAGCACTGTCACCTTGCCTAATGACCTTAGGAACTGCAGGTTGACTAGTTCAGGGTTAACAGCCTCATCTGAGAGGAGAGGCAAAATAACAGCCCACTTGACAAGCCCTGAACAACTCCTAACAGCAGCACCGACTGCGGTGGGATCTACTGGGCTGGCTGCTCTGTGGTTAAAAGGAGTGCCGTCATCTGTGTACACAGCAAAGGGCTTCCTGTGGTCTCCCATGGCTCTGTGTGACAATATCCAGCTCCTTAGTGTGCTGCCCTTTGCAGAGGGCGTTGCCGCTGGCTGGCTGCTCAGTTATTACGCAGACTATCTAAGTGCAGAGCGTAGCAGTTTCGGCAGTCTCCCCAGGTACTAGTGCTAACATCCAGCTCGAAACACCAGCGCCATTGCCAGGTGGCATTACTCTCTATCACCTCCAAACTCTTCTCCTGCTCTCAGGAAACCTCCTTACAGCTGCCTTGCACCTGCTCCATCTGCCCTCCCCAAAGGCATCTTTCAATGTGCTTGTTGCTTACGCATCAACACGTCCCCACTCTGCAGCTCCCAAACTCCCTCTTTCTGAAGCTTTGCCAGTGCATAGTAGTGCATGCACCCGTAAAAGGAACTTGCAATGCTTCCGCTTCATAGTGTCTGCCAGAGTGCCATGCTCAATGTTTGCTTGGGTTCTGTGTGCTTTTTTCCAACACAATTTATCACCAAACAATGTATTCTTTTTAACCAGTTGTTTTTGAATTTTCCATTATTTCAACAATGATCAACATTTTGTCATTCAGATTCATATTTAATTTCCCACAATCAACATTTTCTATTCCTGATCTTCTGTCCCCTTCCCTTCCCCTCATCATCCTGTCCGTTCCCACTCTTCCATTACATCCCTTTTCTGTGGTGTTATTTCTCTGCGTCCTTTTAATCACACATCTGAGTCTCACTTCCCCCATATCTTGTGTTATTTCTTTGTGTGCCCCCTATTCCGGTATCTAATCTCCTCCAGTCTCCAAAATTAAGGGGTACTCCTCCATCCTGTGACAGTATTCCATTCTGGTCCTACACGCCCGCATGGAGGGTATCATGACCCAATTATTAATGGACTTCTTCATCCAATGTCTCATGTCCAGCAGAGGGAATGGGGACTGGGGTTGGAAAAGTGTACTGGGTGGACCTCTCTGGGAGTGCTGGCACTGGATGAGGCAAGACACATCTCACAACATAGGACGTTCTTTAGGACCAGCTAAAGGAGTCAGTCATAGAGACTGCACATATGAGACTCAATGCAGACTGAAATCTGCCCCTGTATGTGGTAGGCTGTAGCAGTTCACAAAACCATGGTAGTTAACTCAACTGTGCATGACTGCTTGTCCAGTCTTCCAACTCAAAATGGCCTCTAGAGAACCCTGAGGTAACCAAATAAAAAAGGAAAAAGACTCCATCTTGAACAGGGGTAAATATCAAATACAGACCAGCCTGGACAGAGGCATACCAAATAGAAAAAAGTCCATGATTGAATTCAGCTTTATTTCAATAAAAATACATCAAAAACGCCTACATATACCAATCAAGACCCAATTATAAAATATACATTTAGAGTAGAAAATCCTGTAAATACAATAATAAAAATCACATATATTGGTCACTGCCAAAAAAAAAAAAAAAAGTTCATATTATCAAAACCCTTTACTGCCCAGTCCAATAGAGAGCATACATTAACACTAAATGGATATATGTCTGTATGTTGTCTTTACAAGATGGGTGTGTAACCACCACCCCTGAGTTCCATGTGTTATCGAGGCCTGCAAATGGGAGAGGGCCAAATATCAGATGTATGTACAGGGCTCTCTAGAACTTTGTGTTTGCATAATCCAAAAACAATTTGTTGTCAGTAGAGCACTTTGGGCCCCAGTAGCGGAGCAGCATTGGTGATGTGCTAACAGTGAGTGAGGGATTGTGCTCCATTTTCATTGTATAGCCTTCCCTAATTGTCACATTGCAATCACCATTCCAGGTCTCCCAATTGGTCCAGAGCTCATCTAGGCCTAACATATGAAATTCACTTTTACCATGACTGAACCAAGGCAGTGATTTCCCTCCTGGCTGGGGCAACACGTATCTTAATGCTGTCCTATAGCTTACGAAGGGGGGAGAAGTCCAGATTCTCACCCAGTAGTACCGGGGCCTGGGTGTGCAGTAAGATACTTTATGCAGCATGCCTGTCTCAAGAAACACAGACAGGTTTTGAGTTCTACAGGGTGAGCAAATGATATTTATCAAGTACCTTGTTTCAGTGGTTGATGAAATCTGACACCATTGTGTCCCCATAGCTCTGCTCCATAAGTGTCTGTCTTGCTTGGGATTTGAAGGACTGAAGTGAGACCCACACTCATCCATTCCCACCTTTGTTTGTTAATTTTGCCCACGCCCCACTATACCTTTTCAAAGTAACATCAGCCTTAACCAAACGCTTGTCCCATGTGCAATTTATAATCACACTCCTTAATTTGTTCAATGGGTCAACATCTCAGTTCTAGAGCCAGTGGTGCCTTTTCCTTGTGTTTCCTACCCCTGAAAATTAACGTTTTCATTTTCGAAATGTTAATAGTTAACCCATTTGCATCAAAATAATCGGAAAAAAGCCTTTATTTGTTTTTTAAAGCCTATTGGTGTGAGAGACTGGAGAACCGCCTCATCGGCAAACATTAGCACCCGGATTTTGTCGTTGGTCAAGACTGGAGCATCAGTCTGTAAAGTTAGGAGCTTCTCAATTACTCCATTGATAAAAACACAAAATAATTTTGGTGCCAGGACACACTCTTGGCACATGTCCATCTAGATAGCGAATGCCGGGCTAGTGCTGCCATCAAGTCCCCATCAAACAACTGCTTAATTGCTGGAATAGCGGCGCTGCATGGTTTTAAAGAGCGGAAGTGGTATAGCAAGGCTTACCAGTGTTTCCCAACAGCAAACTGTAGGGACTGGATCGAACGCTGTTCGTAGGTGAACAAAAACAGCAGAAAGATGCATTTTCTTTAACAAAACTTATTTCATGAAAATTAGGTTGAGCCGTGTCGAGTAGGGAAATGGGCCTGTTATTTTGGGGAACGTCCCTTTAGGTTTTTTTTTTAGATGGGTACTATTTCAGCTTTGACCCAGGAAGTCGGTGCCAGCGAGATTCTAGCACTAGTTGAACACATTTGTGAGGTACGGTATCCAGACACCAGGTTCCTGAGAGTAAAAGTTGATGGGCATTCTATCTGCTTCTGGTGCTTTACCCAATTGTTGGTCCCTGAGAGCAATTCCAGCGTGTGCACATGTAAATGATAGCGGGGTACGGACGTTGTTAATGACCATATGGCTAGTCCCCTCTCTCTGCGGACAGAAAATCGTGAACTCACTGGCTTCACGAAAGAGTACTTAGAAATGATCGAACCAGGTTGCCTCTGGAATTCCACCCTGGAGTAGATTGCCAGGATTTGATTTGATCTCTCTACCTCCATAATGGACCAACATTCACGAGAGTCTCCATTCTCAATGTCAGAGAGCAGGGGACTCCAAGTCTACTCTGGCCAGTCTGCTTTTGTGCCGTGTCTCCCCTGTTCCCCCCACCCCCCGCTCATTCCCCGTGTCTCCCTCCTTTTCCCCCCACCCCCGCTAATGCCCAGTGTCTCCCCTGTTACCCTCCGCTCATGCCCTGTGTCTCCCTCCCGTTCCCCCCCACTCCCCACTCATGTCCCATGTCTCCCTCCTTTTTCCCCCACCCCCCGCTCATGCCCCTTGTCTTCCCTGTTACCCCCACCCCCGCTCATGCCCCGTGTCTCCCTCCTTTTCCCCCCCACCCCCCGCTGATGCCCTGTTGTGATCTCTTTATACACCCCGCCTTCCCTTTCCATGGTGGCCATCTTGGTAAAATATTTTCCTTCCTACACCGGGACGCCGCAGGCGTCCCGGTTTTCGAAGAAAAATCTTTTTTTTACCACCCGGGGTTCCAACTTTGAGGACCTAGGATGCTAGTGGTCTTTATCTATTGAAAAGGACGTTATGGTTACGTTGCACTAATAAAAACCTATGAAATTCAGTAAAAAAAAAAATGTGTTACAGGGACTTTATGGTTAAGTTGCACTAATAAAAACCTATGAAATTCAATGGAACAACTTTGTTGAAGGGATGTTATGGTTAAGTTGCACTAATAAAAACCTATGAAATTCAATGAAAAAACTTTGTTAAAGGAACGTTATGGTTAAGTTGCACTAATAAAAACTATGAAATTCAACGAAAAAATCTTTGTTAAAAGGACCTTATGGTTCCAAGTAAAACCGAAAAACCCTTGAAATTTGTGATGTCATCTTTGATGTCCTGGGTGTTAGTCTTAGCAGTGCACGGTGGTGGCGCGAGTTATGGTTGCTTAGCTTACCATAACTGGTGAATTTCAGGGGGTTTTCGGTTTTACTTGGAGCCATAACATCCCTTTAACAAAGTTTTTTCACTGAATTTCATAGGTTTTTAGTAGCGCAACTTAACCATAACGACTTTTTAACAAAGTTTTTTCAGTGAATTTTTTTTTTTTCAACTTTGTTTTATTGGCATTTTGTGGAAAGAGCCCAAATTATTGTTCATCATTGCCGTCAGTTTATCCATCAGGTACATGTTTTTTACCTTTTTTAGCCAGTTCTCCTTCGATGGGGTCTCCAGGCTCTTCCATTTCTGGGCCAGTTCTACCCTTCCCGCCCTTAGCATTGTCTCCCACATCCTAGGGTATCAGGGAATGTCTGAGTCCTCCGGGGGGAGGCCCAGCAGCATTGTCAGGGGGTTCTGGGGGAGAAGCTCATCAGAAACTTCGGCGATCCAGCCCCTCACCTTCTCCCAGTATGCCTGGGCTTTCGGGCAGTGCCACCACACGTGCCCTCTCGTACCGACCTGGCCACATCCCCTTGGGCATGCGGGGGACACTCCCGTGTACATTTTAGCCAACTTCATTGGATCTCTGTGCCACCCCTGTAAAATCTTGAAGTTGTGTTCCATATCCGCCGTGAACAAGTTCCCATGGAAGGCTATTTTAAATATTCTCGCCCAGGCGTCCTCCGAGATCTCATCCCCCGCTAAGTCATTCCAGAACGAGCGGAACCCCCTTCTCTCCCCTAGGTTGACCGTGTTCAGTAGCTTGTACATCCCTGATACCGCACCCTTCCTGGAGGTTGCCGAGTCCAGGAGCTTCTCGAAGGGGGTCAGCTGTCTTTTCAGGTTCTGGCCCCAGGCCTGGTCACATAGAATACCCTTCAGGCGGATGTATTCAAATATGGAGAGGGACCCCTGACCGAGGGCGTCCCTTAGTTCCTCATATGGCCGGAATTCTCCTTCTCTGAACATCTGCCCCGCCCACTCCATTCCCTTGTCTGACCACGACTGGGCGTTGCGGAACCCCCTGCTTCCCAGTTTGAGGGGGTGACCCCAAAGAGAGGACATCGGTGATGGCCATGATGTTAGGTGTGCCGTCTGGGGACCCTCCCTCCAGATCATCCAGAGGACTCCCAGGGTTGGGTGGGATTTGAGTCTGTTCGGAATAAACTTGCTAGGGGCCCAAAGGAGGTCCCGAATCTTCAGTGGGTGGGCGTCCATGTCCTCCAGGTATGACCAGTAAGTGCCCAACCCCTCTTTCATATGTTCTAGGAGGACGCGTAGTTGGGCTGCCCGGAAATAGAGTTGAAAGTCTGGTAACCCAAACCCTCCCTCCTCCCTCGGTAAGGTCAGGACCCTATTGGCAGTTCTCGGGGTCTTACCCTGCCATATGAATTCCCGCACTGCATTCTGAAGGGCTCTGAAGGACCGGTCAGGGACTACAGATGGGAGGGCGGTGAAAAGATATAGAAGTCACGGGAGAATGTTCATTTTCACAGCCGTCATGCGGCCGTACCAAGACAGAATCATGGACCTCCACCTCCTCAAATCTGCAGTGATTCCTGCCACAACGGGGTCGTAGTTAGCAGGGGCTAGATTGGTTAGGTCCCGAGTAAGGAGGACTCCCAGGTATCGAATGGAGGCCTTTCCCACCGATATTCCCTCCAGGCTGGCGAGGGCGTCCAAGCCCGGGTCCCGGGTTCTCATAGGGAGCAGGACTGATTTGGACGCGTTGATCTTGAGACCAGAGAAGCGCCCGTAGGTAGCCATCAAGGAGAGGAGCGGGGAGAGCGAGGATTTCGGGTCTACTAAGTAAGCCAGGATGTCATCCGCAAACAGGGAGAGCTTAAATTCCACCTCCCCCTCTTAATCTTCTTAATCTCTGAGTGGGCTCTGACTGCTATGGCTAGAGGTTCCATGGAGAGGATATAGATTAGAGGGGAGAGTGGGCATCCCTGTCTTGTCCCCCGCGACAGGGGGAAGGGCTCCGACAACCCACCATTGACTTGGACCCTGGCCCTCGGGGCCCTGTATAAAGCCGCCACCCATTCCCTGATGTGTTGACCAAAGCCCATTTTTTGGAGGGTAAGTTCCATGAATCTCCACTCCACCCTGTCGAACGCCTTTTCCGAGTCTAGGGACAGGACGCTCGCGTCCAGGTCTGACCTCTGGGCATAGTGCATCAGGTCTATGGTCTTCCGGATGTTGTCTGAGCCCTGACTCCCCCTAATGAATCCTACCTGGTCGCCATGGACCAACTTTGGCAAGACCCCTTCCAACCGTCCCCCAAGCACCTTGGCCAAAATCTTCACGTCAACATTCAACAGGGAGATGGGTCGGTAGGAGGAGCATTCCCTAGGGTCCCTGCCGTCCTTGGGGAGCACCACAATAATTGCCTCCATCATGGAGTCCGGAAGAGACCCCCCCTCCAGCACCGCGTTGAACACTTTTACCAAATGGGGGGAGAGGGCCGAGCGGAACCTTTTGTAAAAGTAGACAGAGTACCCGTCCTCGCCCGGGGAAGTTCCCACCTTCATTCCTCCAATCGCACGCTCTACCTCATCCTCGGTCACCGGGCCCCCCAGCCCCTCCGCTATCTCCCTGGTCAGGGCCGGGATCTGGATTGAATTCAGGAACCCCACCATCTCCGCCTCCTCCCCATTGTACTCGGACGAATATAATTTCTCATAATATCGGCGGAAGGCTTCGCCAATGTGGGGTGTGTCGTGGCCTACCTTTCCCACCTCGTCCTTAACCTCTTTCACTAATCGGCTTTTCTGCACCTCCCTCAGTTTCCAAGCCAGAATCCTGTCCGCCCTGTCCCCTTTTTCATAGTACTTTTGTTTGACCAGTTGGAGACTCCTCTCCGTCTTGTGGAGGAGGAGATCCTTCAATTGGAGACTGTAGTCGTCCAATGCGGTCACCTGCTCGCTGTCTAGGGGAACCGTGGGGAGACCCCCAGGTTGGAGTAGGGCGATTTTCTCCCTGAGGTACCTTTCCTGGCCCTCCCTTTGTCTTTTTTTCTAGGCTCCTATTTTAATCAGGGTTCCCCGTAAGGTTGCCTTAAAGGCGTCCCAGAGGGTATGTGGACCCACCTCCCCATTGTCATTAAGGTCAAAGAATTCCGTGATGGCCTCGAGGACCTCCTGGGATAGGACTTCGTCCTTTAACAGGGAGTCGTTGCACTTCCATCTCCCTCTGCATTCGTGTAGACCTCCCCTTGCTATTGTAGCTCGGACCAAGTCGTGATCAGACCAGGGGACGGGGTCTACCCTGTGGCCCGAGGCAAATGGACGTAGGGTCTCGTCTACCAGGATGTAGTCTATCCTGGAGAACGACGTGTGGATGGCCGAGTAATATGTAAAGGAGGGGGAGTCTGTTCTAGGGACGGGGATCGTGTCCAACAGGCCCAATTCTAGGTTAACATTTTGGAAGGTGCGCACCATGATCTCATCCGCAGCCCTAGAGGACTGCGGGCCTGCTCGTTTCCTGTCCAGGGTGGGGTCCAGAACCATGTTGAAGTCCCCCCCCACCACCACCGTGCCATGGATGAAATATTTGAGTTTGTCCCCCACCTCCTCCCAGAACTGGGCTTGGCCCTCGTTTGGGGCATAGATGGCCGCTAGGGTCAGTGGGGCCCCCTGCAGGGACCCCCGCACCAGCAGGTAACGGCCCCCCGGGTCTTTCAGCGTGGCTTCTTTCTCGAAGCCCACGTGTTTCGCTACCAGGATGGCAACCCCTCTTTTTTTGCACTTGTGGGATGCACTGTGGACCTCGCCAATTCCCCCTCCCCGCATTTTGGGCTCCTTCCCCTGTGGCCAGTGAGTCTCTTGAACGAAGAGAAAATCCAGGTGTGCCCTTCTAAATTCCCTGCAGAGCAAGGACCTCTTGGTGGGGGTGTTTAACCCACGGACATTAAGTGAGCCCACTCCCAGGGCGGGCAGCCCGTCAGCCATAGTCTCTATTTTTCTCTCTCTCGGTCAACTCCTCCCCTACGCTCTTCCCCGTGTGCTCCGTTATTTCGACTCTGTGTTCCCCTTTTCCTCCCGCGCCCTCCCCCCGGGTGGGCTTAAAACAAAACCCCAACTGTCCCCCCTCCCCAAACCGTAACTGAACTTCCCCAACTCCCGTGGTCCCCCCCACCCCCCGCCCCGGCGTCCAGCCAAGTAGTTCTGCCATCGCTGGCTTTTGGCCGAACCACCAGCCTGCCCACCTCGGCCAGGCAATCTGCATTAGAAGCTCATCTCCTTGAGCCCCCTAAGATCTCCCGCGTCTGTGACCCCTCTGCGGACCCCACCTACTTGCAGGTCGTAGGGACGTTGATAGTGGTGAATCCTCTGAGTCTGCGTCCCTCCGACCAGGGCACACCGGGGTGCCCCCGTGCTCAGTCCTCGGAGTCGTTACGTTCTCCGTCCTTTGAAGGGGGGGGGTGTTCATTTTCCTGAATTTCCTCGCGCCGGTGCGCTTTCTCCTCTCGCCGGGCGGGCCAGGGCCGCCGGGTCTCCCGTGCTCTGGCCCCGATGGGCCCCTCCGGGGGTTCGTGTCCACTGCGTATTCTTGTATGGCTCCCCTTATGTCCTCTTCCGTGATCAGGGTTGATCTTTGGCCCATGTATTCGGAAGTCAGGGAGAAGGGGTAGCCCCATCTGTAGCGCACTCCCTTTTCCTTAAGCACCTGTGTGCGAGGGCGGCACATCCTGCGCCTGACCAGCGTGTAGGCGGAGAGGTCTTGGTATATCGAGACTTGTGCGTTGTTATAAGTGATTTCCCTAGCCTTTCTGGCCTCCTCCAACACCTTCGTCTTCTCTGAGTAGTAATGAAACCGGACCAGAATCGACCGGGGGGCCCCGGCCCTGCCCCCGCCCTGTGCACCCTGTCAAAAGTTGGCTCGGTTGTCATTTCCTCCGTGAACAGGAGAGTACTGCTCGGGTGACGTCCCTCTCCGTTTCCCCCTCTATTTCGGGCACCCCAAAGATTCTGAGGTTGTTCCTCCTCTCCCTGTTTTCGAAATCGTCCATCTGCCGGGCTCTCTCCTCGTCCCTCCTCTCCAGGGCCTCCAACCTCATGCTATATTGTATGTCTTGGACTGCTATGGAGGATTGGTTGGACTCGACCTGTAGGAGCCTGTCCTCAATCTTGTCCACCCTCTGGTCCATTTTTTCAAATTTTTGGGCAATGTCGGAGCGCATGTCCCTTATTTCTTGTAGGATCGAGGCAAAGCCCCTTTCCATTGCCGCCGAGGAGGGGGAAGCTGGTTCCTTCGCGGGTTAAGCCTTTGTCACCTCTTTCGACCCCCCGGAAGCGGTATCTCTGCAAGGCTTCCCTCCAGCTCATGTGGTTCTTCCCTGTGTCCTGTCGTCTAGGTCCCCGCGGCCCAACTGGCCCGTCCTTCCTTGCTTGGGTGTGCGCTCCACAGGTGACCCAAGTGGGGGGGCAAAGTCCGGGGGGGCGGGCACACGCCCCACCTGTTCTCTCAGGGGCCTCACACCCTTTTCAAGTGCCTCGTGGTCTTCTGGGGCCTCCTCCGGTCTCCTGGGGTGGGGGGGATGGTGGATCAAGGGGGCCCAACCTTCCAATCCAAATAAGGAGGTGGGGACGTTGTGGCTCGCTCTGTGGGACCTGGGGGGGGGCACCTCCGGGCAGGCACACGCCCCACCAACTGCTGGCGGGGGCCTCTCACCCTGGTCACCCCCACTTCGGGCCTTGTTGTCTCTGGGGGGGGGCCCTGGTCCACAGACCCCGCCTTTGGTCTTCTTGCTTTTGGGGTTCCGCCCCGCTCGGGGCGCTCACCTGTGGGGGGGCCAGTCCCCGGCCCACCGGGGCTCCCCTTGCTCTGCTGTGCTTTGCTGGTCTCCGGCGCTGGTAACCCCCGAGGGGGGGGAGCTTCCCCACTCCTTTCTTTCACTCCCGGAGGGGGGAGGGCTCCGAGTCCCCGGGGGCACCGCTCCAGGCCCCCGGGTGCCGCCTCCTCCGCTGACCTGGTCTGCGCTGTCGTCCCGGGGGGGGGCCGCCCCGCTCCTTCTCTTCACTTTCGGCGGGGGGGGGGATGCCGACTCCCAGGAGCGCTGCTCCGATCCCCCTGATGCCGCCTCCTCGCCACGCGGGCCGCGCGGGCCGCCCCGGCGCTCTTCGCTCTGGACTGGGCCGCGGGGGGAGGGGCAGAGAGGGACGCCCCACCGCCACGTCCCCGAAGTCCCGAAGTCCCGGGGGCTCGGACCTCAGCCGGAGCGTTCTCCGCACCCTGGGGGGGGGTGGTGCTGATGGGGGGAGCGAAGGTCCGTCGGGCTGGGGTGCCGTGTGCGCCCGGGGTGAGACCGCCTCGCTCGCGGTCCCGAGGCCGCTCCTTTCCTGCTGCGTCTCCCGCTCCGGCGCCACGGGCTTCCTGCTCCGGCTCCCCGGGGAGCTCGCGCTCCGTTCTTTCTCTCGTTGGGGGGCGGGGGGCGCCGAGTCGGTCACCCCAGTTGTGCTCGGGGGGGGTATCGGGGGGGGCTCAATCCCGTGGGATACCCGGGCCTCGGCGGGAGCTATGCACTCAGGCAGCCATTGCCTGTGCGCCCCCTGGTGGCCTCTTTCAGTGAATTTCATTGGTTTTTATTAGTGCAACTTAACCATAACGTCCCCTTAACAAAGTTTTTTCATTGAATATATATATATATATTACATGGCCACGGTAGTGGCCATGTAGTTATAGTTAAGTTGCTGTTTCAATAGGAAGAGCACTTTTTGGGCGGCTTATAACTTCGCACCCCCTGGACGAATCCTCACCAAACTTTGCAAAAAAAAGTATATGGCCCACTCTGAATATTTTTGCAAAGTTTGGTGAGGATTCGTCCAGGGGGGGAAAAGTTATAGGGGGGGTCCCAAAACTTTTTTTTTTCCCATAGACTGAATGGGAAAAAACTTTGCGCACGGCTACAGCCCGAACCGCTGGACGGATTTACACCAAATTCGTGGCAGGAGCGACGGCCTGGTCCCGAAAGCGTGCTTTTGCAAATTTGGTGTAAATCCGTCCAGTAGTTTTTTAAAAAATGACCAAAATGTAAGGCAAAAAAATTAGTGATATCTGTGTTCGCTTCGCGGACGGACTTCCCTGTTCGCTCCGCGGACAGCACCCCGTTTGGCCCATGGCCTTGCGTCATGTCCGCGACAAGCAACGTGTTCGCTGATTGGATGGCGAGGGGTGAGAGCGCGTCAGATTTTCTGTGGCGCCCGCCATCTTGTATTCGCCGTCGACCGCGTACAGCGCGGTGAAACGTGGATAAAAAATTGTATTTAGTGCCGTGTGTTGGTGTGTAAGAGTGTTTGGGGAGGGTGGGGGAGTATGAGATAGGTTCAATGTTTTGTTTTTTTATGGGCTAGACGTGTTTGTTGCGTTCGATTTGTCTGCGGAGAACACGGCTGTTCTGACATTTTGTAAATAAACTAAATGATGGGGTGTTTAGAGGACGGAGTATGTGTAATTTTTGTTCGCAAGGAAGGTAAAAATGAGCTATGAACACTCGCGGTGTACTTAATTGTTCGTAAATACACAAACTGGGGGTGTCCTCAGGACGCTGTCTGTATTGTAATCTGTCTAGTTGAATGTGTTCTAAGATCACTTGCGGTGTCCCGAAATGGTTGCAATTACACAAAATGGGGGTGTTCTGAGAACGTTGTTTGTATTGTTCGTTGTCAGGGTGAAAGTGTTTTAAGACCACTCCTTTTGTCCGCTAATAGTACAATTTCCTATGGGCGTCAACCGACTTTTTGTCCACTAAAGAAACAATAAATCCGGCTGGTGTGCGCTGACATTATGTGATAATCCTATGACTGGCGCTATTGACCTGGCTGACTTGCTTTTGCGACACTAAATTATATCTCCCGCCCCTAAGCCTGATATTATCAAAGCATTCATATTCCCCGCCTCTCTCCGTGACGTTACAGGGTGCGTCATCAAACGCGCCCATTTCTCTGCAGTCCTAAGTGACTTTACACAGAACATGGAAGACAACACATATTATGTCACAACACAGCGCGCCACAATTCGGAATATGAAACAGTGATTTAAAAGCAAACAGCAAGATTGTAAATTTTGTAAAGTACATTTATTTGACATCAAATGTTTAGAGAATATTCAGCAATATGCATTTGTCTTTGTTGTCTATCCGCAAAAGTTCATGTTGAGGCACGCGATGTTCCTTTGTGGTACAGAGGGTGTTAGATCAGCTTACAACTCAGTGCGCCACAATTCGGAATATGAAACTGTGGTTTAAAAGTAAACAGCAGGATTGTACATTTGGTAAAGTACATTTATTTCACATTAAATGTTTAGTGAATATTCAGCGATTTGCTATTGTCTCTGCTGTCGATCAGCAAAAGTTTATTTGGAGCCACGCGTTGTGCCTTTGCGGTAGATAGGCTGTTGGTTTATGATAAAAGCAGTAAATGGTCGCTCTGATAATCGGAAGGTTGCTCCAACAACGAGCCATTAGACCACCGTATTGGTTGGTATGTTGTTTGTAGCCGCTAGTAATGCGTAAGGGCATATTGGTCCTTGGCGATTGTTCCATAAAATGGTGAGGGTCATGAAGTTGCATATTTGGACCTGCACCTGGCAGTTGAAGACCCCATCCGCTAGAGTCTGTAAATCGTGACATAGGCAAAATGGGGCCACATACCTGTTTTAAAAAACATAAATTAGTCTCACCAGCCGATCTTCATTAAAAATCATCATTTTATTTATTAGGGCATGAAACTATTTGCTATCGAAGATAGTGCAACGGAGTATGTTAATAATAAAATAATAATATTTTCCCATTCATATAGCGCTAAGAACCGTGAGGTATCTAAGCGGTGCTTATTATTAACCACGGTGTGTGGTGCTCATTTATCGACCACGGAAGGATGAAAGGCTGAGTTTGGCCTTGCCGGGATTCGAACTTGCGTTAGCAAGCTGTGCACGGATGTCAAAGCGAGGGTTGTACTCGCTGTGCCACTTGACATGGTACAGTGAAGTAGCACAGCGAGTAGAGGGCTTGACCGCCTATAGACCGGTTAAATTATTTCTATTAACCCACCCTGTGTCGTCCGCCTTTTTCAGAGCCCTCTAAACGACAGGGGATCAATTTGGCGGTGATAGTGCGCGGAGGAAAACATTATGCCACTTTCAACGAACAAGTTCAACTTGAGCGGTCTTTAATGCTACGCTATTGTAATTATATTTGGTATAAAATAATCTAAAGGGTTACTTACAGTACAATTGCAATTTCCATTGTCCATGAGTGGTGCAGTCCCAAAATACGACTCCGCATGTGCGAACGATCTTTCACATAGTGATATGATATATAAAAGTGGTTTCGTTTCAGAAATTTCATCTTTATCTTCTCTTACGTTTTAGCAACACTCCTTCAAGAGAAGTCTTTCATCACAATCTCTGTCTGTCAAGGTCAAAACACAATACAACCTTATAGTCTGCTTTGTGAGCCTCTCCGGGGCCCGAGAAAAAAATGGAAGCAGCTGACCTTCACTGTGAACGAGCATAAATTCTTACTTTGCAACATTCTGTGTAAAGCCATCTGTAGAAGTTGGTTTTTGCAGGCCATGTTTGTATATTGTTTGCGTGATATTAAAAAAAGTTTGTTTAAGGGACGTTATGGTTCTAACTACAGCCGAAAGACCCCTGAAAATCGCAAGATATGG
The DNA here is from genome assembly GCF_040938575.1 of Ambystoma mexicanum. NCBI lineage: Eukaryota > Metazoa > Chordata > Amphibia > Caudata > Ambystomatidae > Ambystoma > Ambystoma mexicanum. The sequence goes on along the minus strand of NC_090930.1, from coordinate 92,199,509 downwards.
TAAGCTATGAAAAATAACTTGCGCCACCACCGTGCACTGCAAAGACTAACACCCAGGACATCAAAGATGACATCGCAAATGTCATTGATGAAATCACTGATGACATCACATGTGTATGTACTTTTCATGGAATTTGTGTACTAGGGATTTTTATTATAATGTTGCGAAAAAAGTGTCAAGTATATTGCAATAAATATACCGTTATTAGTGCTTTGAACGATGCATTGATATAAATAGCATTGTATTATGGGATTCTATCTAGTATACTGAGCTACTAATGGAAAAACATAGCATTGTGTGCAGAGTACAAGATGAAAGTATAATATTTGTAATGTTAATATGTTGAATAATGAAATGATAATTGTCTTGAAATGTTCGAAAATTCACAAAATGGGGGTGTTCTGAGGACGTTATTCGTATTGTGTGATTGCTTAGCTGTATGCAATGAGGGAATGGCACAGAGAGTAAAGTAGATGCCGTCCGCGGACACTGCAGCTGTTCGTGGACAGGGCGTGCTACATCTGGGTTTTTCCAGGAAATCCAACATGGAAAGAAGACTGTACGGATCAGCCAATCAGATGTCGAGGTTGTGGATTTGTGTTGAAAGAGACTGTGTGTAGTGAAGATGGCAGAAGTGGAGAAAGTCAGGGTGTTGGTGTTCGGAGATATGTTTGTGCATGGTTTACAGCAGTACGCTGAATGCAGGCATGTTGCAAAGAACTTTGATGTGAAAGGAGTGGAGGTGGTGTGGAGCACTGTGCCTGATTGCAATGTACAGGGAATTGTACAAGTTTGTGAGGATATGGCCACGATGAACAGTCCGCATGTGGTAGTTTTGCACTATGGTGCTTTCCATTTGGGCACCGTCAGTGCCCCTACTTTGCTGGCTGATTTGGAACGCTTCGTTCAAGCCGTAATGAAGATCCTTCCAAATGTGAAAGTATTTTTTCTGGATTACTACCTAGGGCAATATGGGACAATAGTTCAGTTTTTTGTCCTCAGCAAAACATTGCTAGGTGTGTCATCAACCGAGATATGTGTGCCTTCATGCTTAGAGCTGGTATGTTCTTCTGTAACAATGAGAATATTGATGCCAGTAATGCTGTTAATTTTAAAGAAGATGGCATTTCTTTATCTTTTACGGGAAATGCCTTTCTATTTTAGAATGTAAGGGTTGCTTTGGAGAAGGTTATGTGAAGATTTTAGGAGTAAAGTAAGAAAATAAAACAAGAAAAAAAATAAAAAATAACAGGTGTCTGTCAAGCATCTGTAAAAAAAAAAAAAACGTCTCTTTTCAGAGCCAACTTCAAAGGGGAAATGGGGCACACTATTTAAATTTACATTCACCACGCTCAGATTTTCGATATGTCCGCGGACATGGCGCTAGTCCGCGGACATGAAAATCACTACGAGGGAGTTAGTATGTTCTATGTTACATGTATATGAAGTCAGGGATATTATGGTTAAGTTGTGCTACTAAAAACCTATGAAATTCATTGAAAAACCTTGTTAAAGGGACGTTATGGTTAAGTTGCGCTACTAAAAACCTATGAAATTCAGTGAAAAAACTTTGTTAAAGGGATGTTATGGTTCAAAGTAAAACCGAAAAACCCCTGAAATTCGACAGTTATGGTAACATAAGCAACCATAACTCGCGCCACCGTGCACTGCTAACACTAACACCCAGGACATCAAAGATGACATCACAAATGTCATTGATGACATCACTGATGACATCACATGGCTGGCTCTCCCTTTTTATCCTTTACTGACATATCAAAGCCACATAGTTTTCTTCAGTAACAGTCAGGAAGTAAACATTGAAAAAGTACTATATTTGTAGACTTAGGGTCAAGTCACATCATATGAAACATATACATAGCGGAAGACACAGGCTTGAAAGAGAGCAATTCTTTCTGTGCATGAAGATAATCATTAGGGTTATCCGCACTTTCTCATAGTTTTATTTTTATTACTCTACCTTCCCTGTATATGCTCATATTTGTATACATTATACTCACTCTCCTTTCCTTTGGGTGCAGTCACATCATGTGATACACATACATATGGTAAGTAGCAGCTTTGAAACAGAGCAATAGTTTCTCTGCATAAAGACAATCAGTTAGGTTATGAACTCTTTCTGCTACTATTTCTGCTTTTTTGTTTACTTCACTGTCCCTGTATATACTCATATTTGTATGTGTTGTTGTCTCTTTGTGCTTTGTCTGTAATAATTATGTATTAAGTGGGTTTTATTATCTACTTATTACATGTTTCACAGTACGCAAAACTCTAATAAGAAAGCAGTTATCATTTCAGTATTCAACATGGCAAGATTATGAATATGGCACCTTCATCATGTATGCTGCACACACTGCCTATGTTTCTGCATGAGTAGCTTAGTATACTGGATAGAACTTCATAATAGAATGCTATTTATATCAATGCATTGCTTAATGCACTAATTAGCTCATGATATTTATCGCAATGATCCTTGACAGTTTTTGGTCAACATTATAAGAATCCCTCCTACAGAGTTTTCATGAAAAGTAAATGCACATGTGATGTCATCAGTGATGTCATCAATGACATTTGTGATGTCATCTTTGATGTCCTGGGTGTTAGTGTTAGCAGTGCACGGTGGCGCGAGTTATGGTTGCTTATGTTACCATAACTGCCGAATATCAGGGGTTTTTCGGTTTTACTTTGAACCATAGCGTCCCTTTAACAACGTTTTTTCACTGAATTTCATAGGTTTTTAGTAGCGCAACTTAACCATAACGTCCCTTTAACAAAGTTTTTTTTTACTGAATATATATATATATATTACATGGCCACAGTAGTGGCCATGTAGTTATGGTTAAGTTGGTGTTTCCATAGGAAGAGCACTTTTTGGGCGGCTTATAACTTCGCTCTCCCTGGACGAATCCTCACCAATCTTTGCGTCCAGGGGGGGGCAAAGTTATAGGGGGGGTCCCAAAACTTTTTTTTTCCCATAGACATAATGAGAAAAAACTTTGCTCACGCCTACAGCCCAAACCGCTGGACGGATTTACACCAAATTTGCGGTAGGAGCGGCGGCTTGGTCCTGAAAGCGTGCTTTGCTTTATTTGGTGTAAATCCGTCCAGTAGTTTTTTTTAAAAATGACAAAAATGTAAGTGAACAAAATTAGTGATATCTGCGTTCGCTTCGCGGACACACTTCCCTGTTCGCTCCGCGGACAGGACGGTGATTGGGCAAGCAGCTTGAGTGATGTCCGCGGACATCTGACGTGCTCTGTCATTGTATGCGGCGAAAGCGTGCAGTGCGTCTGGCTTCAGAGATGCCCGCCATCTTTGTTCCTCGCCGCCTGCACAGTAAGTCTTGTGTCTGTCTCCTGTTCCTCCCACCCCCGCTCATGCCCCGTGTGTCCTTCTTGTCCCCCCCACCCCCACTCATGCTCCGTGTCTCCCCTGTTCCTCCAGCCCTCCGCTCACGCCATCGGCACACGGTGGCCAGCGGAGGGCCGAGGAGCAGGATCTTCCGCCTGCACACGAATGCTGTGTGTCTCTCTACCTCCCACCCACCCCCCGCTCATGCCCCGTGTCTTTCCCCCCACCCCCTGCTCATGCCCTGTGTCTCTCCCCTGTTCCCTCCCACCCCCGCTCATGCCCCGTGTGTCTCTCTCCCTCCCCCCACCCCCCGCTCATGCCCCGTGTGTCTCTCTCCCCTTCCCCCCACCCCCCGCTCATGCCCTGTGTGTCTCTCTCCCTCCCCCCAACCCCGCTCATGCCCCGTGTGTCTCTCTCCCTCCCCCCCGCCCCCGCTCATGCCCCGTGTGTCTTTCGCCCTCCCCCACCCCCGCTCATGCCCCGTGTGTCTCTCTCCCTCCCCCCAACCCCCGCTCATGCCCCATGTGTCTATCCCTCCCCACACCCCCCGCTCATGCCCCGTGTGTTTCTCTCCCGCCCCCACCCCCCGCTCATGCCCCATGTGTCTCTCTCCCTCCCCCCACCCCCCGTTCATGCCCCGTGTGTCTCTCTCCCCTTCCCCCAGATCCGCTCATGCCCCGTGTGTCTCTCTCCCCCCCATCCCCGCTCATGCCCTGTGTGTCTCTCCCCCTCCCGCCCACCCCCCGCTCATGCCCCGTGTTTCTCTCTCCCCTTCCCCCCACCCCCTGCTCATGCCCCGTGTGGCTCTCGAACCTCCCCCACAGCCCCGCTCATGCCCCGTGTGTCTCTCCCACTCCTGCCCACCCCTTGCTCATGCCCCATGTGTCTCTCCCCCTCCCGCCCACCCACCGGTCATGCACCGTGTGTCTCTCGACCTCCCCCCACCACCGCTCATGCCCTGTGTGTCTCTCTCCCTCCCCCCACCCCCACTCATGCCCCATGTGTCTCTCTCTGTCCCGCCCACCCCCCGCTCATGCCCCATGTGTCTCTCTCCCTCCCCCCACCCCCGCTCATGCCCCATGTGTCTCTCTCCCTCCCGTCCACCCCCCGCTCATGCCCCATGTGTCTCTCTCCCTCCCCCCACCCCCGCTCATGCCCCGTGTGTCTCTCTCCCTCCCCTCCACCCCCGCTCATGCCCCGTGTCTCTCTCCCCTTTCCCCCACCCCCCGCTCATGCCTCGTGTGTCTCCCTCCCTCCCACCCCCGCTCAAGCCCCGTGTGTCTCTCCCCCTCCCGCCCACCCCCGCTCTTGCCCCGTGTGTCTTTCCCCCTCCCACCCCCGCTTATGCCTGTGTGTCTCTCCACCCCCCGCTCATGCCCCATGTGTCTCTCCCCTTGCCCCCCACCCCTCTCATGCACCGTGTGTCTCTCTCCCTCCTCCCCACCCCCGCTCATGCCCCGTGTCTCTCCCCTTCCCCCTAGCCCCCGCTCATGCCCCGTGTGTCTCTCTCCCTCTCGCCCACCCCCCGCTCATGCCCCATGTGTCTCTCTCCCTCCCGCCCACCCCCCGCTCATGCCCCGTGTGTCTCTCTCCCTCCAGCCCACCCCCCGCTCATGCCCCATGTGTCTCTCTCCCTCCCACCCACCCCCCGCTCATGCCCTGTGTGTCTCTCTCCCTCCCGCCCTCCCCCCGTTCATGCCCCGTGTGTCTCTCTCCCTCCCGCCCACCCCCCGCTCATGCCCCGTGTCTGTCTCCTGTTCCCCCCACCCACTCATATCCTGTGTCTCTCTCTTGTTGCCCCCCACCCCCCGCTCATGCCCCGTGTCTGTCTCCTGTTCCACCCACACCCCGCTCATGCCCCGTGTCTGTCTCCTGTTGCCAACCACCCCCCCGCTCATGCCCCGTGTCTGTTCTCCCCACCCGCCGCTCATGCCCCGTGTCTGTTGTTCCCCCCACCCCCGCTCATGCCCCGTGTCTGTCTCCTGTTCCTCCCACCCCTCGCTCATGCCCCATGTCTGTCTCCTGTTCCCCCCACCCACACATGCCCCGTGTCTGTCTCCTGTTCCCCCCACCCTCTCATATCCCGTGTCTCTCTCTTGTTGCCGCCCACCCCCCCGCTCATGCCCCGTGTCTGTCTCCTGTTCCTCCCACACCCCGCTCATGCCCCGTGTCTGTCTCCTGTTGCCCCCCACCCCCCTGCTCATGCCCTGTGTCTGTTCGCCCCACCCGCCGCTCATGCCCCAGGTCTGTTGTTCCCCCCACCCTCGCTCATGCCCCGTGTCTGTCTCCTGTTCCCCCCACCCCTCGCTCATGCCCCATGTCTGTCTCCTGTTCCCCCCACGCCCCACTCGTGCCCCGTGTCTCTCCTGTTGCCCCCCACCCCCCGCTCATGCCCGTGTCTGTCTCCTGTTGCCCCCACCCCCCGCTCATGCCCCGTGTCTGTCTCCTGTTCTCCCCACCCCCCACTCATGCTCCGTGTCTGTCTCCTGTTCCCCCCACCCCCCGCTCATGCCCCGTGTCTGTCTCCTGTTCTCCCCACCCCCGGCTCATGCTCCGTGTCTGTCTCCTGTTGCCCCCCACCCCTCGCTCATGCCCTGTGTCTGTCTCCTGTTGCCCCCCGCTCATGCCCCGTGTCTGTCTCCTGTTGCCCCCCACCCCCCGCTCATGCCCCGTGTCTGTCTCCTGTTGCCCCCCACCCCCCGCTCATGCCCCGTGTCTGTCTCTGTTGTTCCCCCCACATCCCCGCTCATGCCCCGTGTCTGTCTCCTGTTCCCCCCACCCCCCGCTCATGCCCCGTGTCTCTCTCCTGTTGCCCCCCAACCCCCGCTCATGCCCCGTGTCTGTCTCCTGTTCCCCCCACCGGCTCATGCCCCGTGTCTCTCTCCTGTTGCCCCCACCCGCTCATATCCCGTGTCTCTCTCTTGTTGCCCCCCACCCCCCGCTCATGCCCCGTGTCTGTCTCCTGTTACTCCCACACCCTGCTCATGCCCCGTGTCTGTCTCCTGTTGCCCCCCACCCCCCGCTCATCCCCGTGTCTGTTCTCCCCACCCGCCGCTCATGCCCCGTGTCTGTTGTTCCCCCCACCCCCGCTCATGCCCCGTGTCTGTCTCCTGTTCCTCCCACCCCTTGCTCATGCCCCATGTCTGTCTCCTGTTCCCCCCACCCCCCACTCATGCCCCGTGTCTCTCCTGTTGCCCCCCACCCCCCGCTCATGCCCCGTGTCTGTCTCCTGTTGCCCCCCACCCCCCGATCATGCCCCGTGCCTGTCTCCTGTTCTCCCCACCCCCCGCTCATGCCCTGTGTCTTTGTCCTGTTCACCCCACCCTCCCGCCCATGCCCCGTGTCTATCTCTTGTTGCCCCCCACCCCCCGCTTATGCCCCGTGTCTGTCTCCTGTTCCCCCCACCCGCACATGCCCTGTGTCTGTCTCCTGTTCCCCCCACCCGCTCATATCCCGTGTCTGTCTCCTGTTGCCCCCCACCCCCCCGCTCATGCCCCGTGTCTGTCTCCTGTTCCTCCCACACCCCGCTCATGCCCCGTGTCTGTCTCCTGTTGCCCCCCACCCCCCCGCTCATGCCCCGTGTCTGTTCTCCCCACCCGCCGCTCATGCCCCGTGTCTGTTGTTCCCCCCACCCCCGCTCATGCCCCGTGTCTGTCTCCTGTTCCCCCCACCCCTCGCTCATGCCCCGTGTCTGTCTCCTGTTGCCCCCCACCCCCCGCTCATGCCCCGTGTCTGTCTCCTGTTGCCCCCCACCCCCCGCTCATGCCCCATGTCTGTCTCCTGTTCTCCCCTCCCCCGCTCATGCTCCGTGTCTGTCTCCTGTTCCCCCCACCCTCTGCTCATGCCCCGTGTCTGTCTCCTGTTGCCCCCCACCCCCCGCTCATGCCCTGTGTCTGTCTCCTGTTGCCCCCCGCTCATGCCCCGTGTCTGTCTCCTGTTGCCCCCCACCCTCTGCTCATGCCCCGTGTCTGTCTCCTGTTGCCCCCCACCCCCCGCTCATGCCCCGTGTCTGTCTCTGTTGTTCCCCCCACACCCCCGCTCATGCCCCGTGTCTGTCTCCTGTTCCCCGAACCCCCCGCTCATGCCCCGTGTCTCTCTCCTGTTGCCCCCCACCCCCCGCTCATGCCCCGTGTCTGTCTCCTGTTCCCCCACCAGCTCATGCCACGTGTCTCTCTCCTGTTGCCTCCCACGCCCCGCTCATGCCCCGTGTCTGTCTCCTGTACCCCCTCCCCCCCCGCTCATGCCCCGTGACTCTCTCCTGTTGCCCCGCAGCCCCTGCTCATGCCCCGTGTATGTGTCCTGTACCCTCCCAGCCCCGCTCATGCCCCGTGTCTCTCTCCTGTTGAACCCCACCCCCCCGCTCATGCCCCGTGTCTGTCTTCTGTTCCCCCCACCCCCCGCTCATGCCCCGTGTCTGTCTCCTGTTGTCCCCACCCCCTGCTCATGCCCCGTGTCTGTCTCCTGTTCCCCCCACCCCCCGCTCATGCCCCGTGTCTGTCTCTGTTGTTCCCCCCACACCCCCGCTCATGCCCCGTGTCTGTCTCCTGTTCCCCCCACCCCCCGCTCATGCCCCGTGTCTCTCTCCTGTTGCCCCCCCGCTCATGCCCTGTGTCTGTCTCCTGTTCCCCCACCCGCTCATGCCACGTGTCTCTCTCCTGTTGCCTCCCACGCCCCGCTCATGCCCCGTGTCTGTCTCTGTTGTTCCCCCCACACCCCCGCTCATGCCCCGTGTCTGTCTCCTGTTGCCCCCCACCCCCCGCTCATGCCCCGTGTCTGTCTCTGTTGTTCCCCCCACACCCCCGCTCATGCCCCGTGTCTGTCTCCTGTTCCCCCCACCCCCCGCTCATGCCCCGTGTCTCTCTCCTGTTGCCCCCCCGCTCATGCCCTGTGTCTGTCTCCTGTTCCCCCACCCGCTCATGCCACGTGTCTCTCTCCTGTTGCCTCCCACGCCCCGCTCATGCCCCGTGTCTGTCTCCTGTACCCCCTCCCCCCCCCGCTCATGCCCCGTGACTCTCTCCTGTTGCCCCGCAGCCCCTGCTCATGCCCCGTGTATGTGTCCTGTACCCTCCCAGCCCCGCTCATGCCCCGTGTCTCTCTCCTGTTGAACCCCACCCCCCCGCTCATGCCCCGTGTCTGTCTTCTGTTCCCCCCACCCCCCGCTCATGCCCCGTGTCTGTCTCCTGTTGTCCCCACCCCCTGCTCATGCCCCGTGTCTGTCTCCTGTTGTCCCCACCCATGCCCCATGTCTGTCTCCTGTACCCCCCCACTCCGCGCTCATGCCCCGTGTCTCTCTCCTGTTGCCCCCCACCCCCCCGCTCATGCCCCGTGTCTGTCTCCTGTTGCCCCCCACCCCCATGCTCATGCCCCGTGTCTGTCTCCTGTTCTCCCCACCCCCGCTCATGCCCCGTTTCTGTCTCCTGTTCCCCCCATCCCCCGCTCAGGCCCTGTGTCTGTCTCCTGTTCTCCCCACCCTCCGCTCATGCCCTGTGTCTCTCACCTGTTGGCCCCACCCCCCGCTCATACCCCGTGTCTCTCTCGTGTTCCCCCCACCCCCCGCTCATGCCCCGTGTTTCCCTCGTGTTACCCCCCAACCACCCGCTCATATGCCCCGTGTCTTCCTCGTGTTCCCCCCACCCCCCGATCATGCCCCTTGTCTCTCTCCTTTCCCCCCACCCCCGCTCATGTCCCGTGTGCGCCCTGTACCTCCCCGCTCATGCCCCGTGTCTCCCTCGTGTTCCTCTCCACCCGCTGCTCAAGCCCCGTGTCTCTCTCGTGTTTCCCCACCACCGCTCATGCCCCGTGTTTCCTTCCTTTTCCCCCCACCCCCTGCTCATGCCCCATTTGTACCCTGTTCCCTCTCACCCCCCACTCATGCCCATGTGTCTCCCCTGTTCCCCCCCACCCCCCGCTCATGCCCTGTTGTGTTCTTTATATACCCCGCCTTCGCTTTCCATGGTGGCCATCTTGGTAAAAGATTTCCTTCCTACACCGGGACGCCGCAGGCATCCCGGTGTAGGAAGAAAAATCTTTTTGTTTTTTTTACCACCCGGCGTTCCCACTTTGAGGACATAAGATGTTAGTGGTCTTCATCTATTGAAAAGGATGTTATGGGGACCTTGCACTAATAAAAACCTTTCAAATTTAGTAAAAAAAAAAATGTTACAGGGACGTTATGGTTAAGTTGCACTAATAAAAACCTATGAAATTCAATGAAAAAACTTTGTTAAAGGGACGTTATGGTTAAGTTGCCATCTTTGATTTCCTGGGTGTTAGTCTTAGCAGTGCACGGTGGTGGCGCGAGTTATGGTTGCTTAGCTTACCATAACTGGCGGATTTCAAGGGTTTTTCGGTTTTACTTGGAACCATAACGTCCCTTTGACAAAGTTTTTTCACTGAATTTCATAGGTTTTTAGTAGCGTAACTTAACCATAACGTCCCTTTAACAAAGTTTTTTCACTGAATATATATATATATATATGATGCCCTGTTGTGTTCTCTTTATACACCCCGCCTTCCCCCACCTATATATATATATAGGGGGTTTTCGGGTTTAATTTGAAGCATAAAGGGGAGGTGGAAAGTATTTTTGTAGTGAAGTGTACAGGTTTTTGTTAGGGCAACTTAACCATAACGTCCCGTCAACAAAGTTTTTTTTGTGTGAATTGTACGGGTTTTTAGTAGTACAATTTACGTATAAGGTGTACCTAAGAAAAAAATGTTGTACTGCATGGCACAGATTTTTTAGTAGTGCAACATAACCAAAAGGTTCCTTTAAACAATATATAGCTTCCGAAAAAATGCTACATGAAATTATACTGTCATACAGCACTGTGACAATTCCCAGAATCAGTACACATTTACATGAACGAAGTATGCCTGTTGGGCAATGTGGAAATAGATTTTATATTCATGTAGGAATGTCCACCTTCAACATTTGCCTTAAACAATGCCAACACGTACTGGTATGCAGCGACTGCAAATGCACTACACATTATATATTGGTAGGGAAAGTTGTACTTATCTGAAAAAGACATCAGCTAAATGCAGCTTTGCTCCCTACGAAACAGCAGCAGTGGTGTAATGCAAAAGCATAAGAAACTGTGTTGCTATCTTGCACATAACAGATGGAAAAAATGTGTTGCCACACATACAGTCACTCATATTACCGTTTGATGCCTTTTTGCTCAATGCCGGTCGCATATTACCTAATTGCCTGCCGTGGCAAAAAAATAAAGCCACCCGTAAACACAGTTAATAATGGGTTAACAACGACCTTTCACAGTATAATTGAAAAAAAAAATGTGTATACACTCCACGCACTCCTTATTTCTCTGTAAAGTACATAGGTGCAATAATCTTTGCCAGCAATAGTCTAAATTATGAATGCAGTAACGTGTGCTACTAAAAAGGACGTGTACTTGTTGTAATCCGAGGCAACTTTGTCAGCAAGGATCAAAAAAAGAAAATCCTCTTTCAAGATGGCCGCCATAGAAAGGGAAGGCGGTTATTGCATACATAGCCCCTCTTCCCTTTCCATTGTAGGTTGCAAAAAGCACAAGGACGTGGTGTGACGCAGAACCTGTAAATAAACATTCAGCAACGTACAAGCTAATAAATTACATTTGCAAATAAAGCAGAGGAATGGTAAAGAACACGTGACCATTTTACAGGTTACAAACTAGATTTATTTAATAACAAACTTGCAGAGACCATTCGAATATTCGCATTATCAATGCAATGATTACAATGCTGGTTAGGGAGGCATTGCAAATGTTAAAGATAAGGAGGCCATTTTTTTGCGTAAAGAAACATTTTGGGGTTGTCGTTGAAGCAGTTGCTTTGTTTCCACAGTTATTTCCCAAAAGTCGTCATGATGTTGAGCCTACAGTACCATAAATGATGTCACGTTGCTCCGAATAACGAGTTCAGCGAACGGACAAAGCGGGCTTACAGTGTCATTCCACATTATTGTTATGGACAGGCAGCCGCTCACCAGCAGTTGTATTTGCCGTCCGAAGAAGCCCTCAATCGGGATTTGAAAACCATGGCACCCACAGTACTGCAAAATATACCTAGTTGGGAAAAGTTACAAAAAATAAGTGTCAGTAACCAACCTGTACCAATTTTTTTTTAAAGATCAAATAGAAAATGTGCAAAGTGGTACACAAAAATACGTGCTCAAAGTTGACATTTTAGTAATATGTTACTAATGTCCAAATGTACCTATAGGTGGAGGTTAGAAACGGCGAGATTTTGCATGTGCCATAAGAAAAAACAAAATGGCCAGTACACAGAAAGACGATCATTTAGGTATGAAACAAAAAAGAGTGGACAGATAAAAAAATATTACGTCTCGTCATTTCAAAGAAGACCAAAAAAACTTGCCAAGTTATACACAAAGCTATGTGGACAAAGTAAGCGTTTCAAATTAGAAATATAAATAGTAAAAAAGGTTGAGTACAGTCATACCCTGCAAATGAGCAACGAGTGCACTCTGCAATATTACAGGAAAATTGTACAAGGGCAGAAAAATAATATGTTAATTATATTAGCACAATTAGATGGGCAGTTTTGTAAAAATAAAGCACGGATTGCTGTACAGTGGGCCAAAGTAAACTTACAAAATATATACAGCCTCCATTCTTTTTCGGCAAATTAGTCATAAATGTGTTTGCAGCGAGAATTTTCCTTGACTGATATGCATGTCACTTACACATTTTTTAAAAAATAACCTTATCAATTGCATTTTTTTCTCTTGGGCTTTCTCTCGGATGCGCGGGTGTACTGAGCGGTCAACCAAAAAAGCAACTCGTTTGGCCTTCACTCAGAAGGCAAATACATTCTTGCTTTGAAGCAACATAATGAAATCTAATTATCCAAACCTGTACTCCCATACAGCTTCAGAAGTGCTGTTTCAAGCAAACAGTGCAGATAATGGCCTTAGTTCTCAAAACTGTAGAGGCCAATCTGAGGGAAATATTAGTGCAAAACACATTTTAATCCACACGCTGTAATTGGTCGTGGTGCAGTGAGCACAGACTTCCATTTAAACGTGTCATTTTGCAGACAAGAAAACTGCACTTTTTCACTTTGTGCTTCCACAGCTCATTGGGCCCCTCAAAGGTCACCTTGTGAAATACTATTACTTGAGTGTGAGAAGTCTAATGCTCTCTTGTGCTCTTTTGTTTTCGAGCTGTTTCTGGTGATATCCGCGCACACAAAAACATTAGTAGAAGAGAGGGGGGCCACCAAACAAAGCTACCTTACTGCACGCTATTTTGCAAACAATCTGGGAAACAGCCACATGGTCGTGAGCACAACCTTTTCCCCCGTTCAGTGTAAGGGGTAAAAAGACGTTTTGAGAACCCCTCACCCTTATAACTTTCGCCCCCCTGCACCAAACATGACCAAACTTTCCAACCAAAGTCAGAGTGGGCGATATATATTTTTTTTTCCAAAGTTTGGCGACGATTAGTCCAAGGGCAGGACATTTATAAGGCAGCCAAAAACAGTTCTTTCTATGGAAACAGCCACTCCATCAAAGCAACACAGTCACTAACGTCCCTCTCGAATGTGCTGCAGTGGGTGCTGGCAGGACCTAGAGGTTAAGATATATGTCCACGTATTTTTGAATGTATAAGTGTACAATGGCTTATACCTCCACCGCTAACAAGGTCGTTACTGGGTGCATGGGCTTCGGCCATGCAGCCAAGTCTGTACACCCTCCCCAGAACCATCTGACATGCTAAACTATAGGACAAGTGTATGCACTGCAGTAATATGAAGTGGTGTTTCTGGGCAGGGCATAGGGTTTTACGAGTATGATGTATGGGCTACGTGCGGCAGCCATGGAAGCAAAACTCTACATCCTGCCCACAATCAACTCAGTGATGTACAGTAGTATGGGTGTATTGATAGGTGTGCTATGCTTCACTTATTCTGGCCAGACACTGCACTCCTATCTGTTTGTAAATAGATATTATTGCAATGTGTTGATGTGCACTGGCTTATAACTCTAGTGTTTATAACTTTCTTGTTGGGTGCATGCCAACACTGTACACTCTCCCCTCAACCATGTAAGCGATACTACATGTGTAGCCATGGTCATGACATGCAGCGGTGGTTGTGGGCATGGCCTACAGTCTTGGAAGTATGGCCTTCGGCCTACGGCATGTCACAACCATGGTGGCGTACTAAGGAATAACACACCCATAGGAAAATGTAATGTAATCAGGAAATACACTCAAAAGTAATGGTCACTAACGCCACGTATGTTCTCCGAACATTTTCAAGGTGCCTGTACACAGCACAGACTCAAATAGTAACCTTATTAGATCCTTCATTTTCTGCACGTACAAACATCCTGAAGAAGGCGCCAATGCAGGTTATCTAGGCCCTGCCCACAACCACTGCAGCATGTCACGACCATGGTGGTGTACTAAGAAATAACACACCCATAGGAAAATATAATGTAATAGGGAAATACACTCAAACTTAATGGTCAGTAAAGCCACGCGTGTCCTGCAAACAATTTCAAGGTGCCTGTACACAGCACAGACTCAAATAGTAGCCTTATTAAATCCCTCATTTTCTCCACGTACAAACATCCTGAAGAAGGCACCAATGCAGAATATATAATACACAATTGCTGGCCAAACACGTACAGTATTTCATCCGTCTCTTACTCTGGGATCCTCCCCACGCACTGTAGGAGAGCAAAACAGTTTCAAAAACAGCATTTTGCCTCTGGTAAGTAGCGCACTGTCTTCGGATCCAAGATGTCGGGCACATCCACACATTCTGACGTACATCACGGCTCGCTGTAGCCAACCAGCGCAGACGTCATGTGTCCGTGGTGATGACGTCACCCCCCCTGGCTAATCGGTATCATGTCCGTGGAGCGAACAGGAAAATGTGACCATGGAGCGGACATTGATATCAGTAATTCATTCAGACATATTTTTTGCTCATTTTAAAGGAAAGTACTAGACGTATTGTCACCAAATTTACTAAAGCACGCTTTCGGGTCCAAGCCCCTGCCCCTGGTACAAATTTGGTGCAAATCCGTCCAGTGGTTTCACCTGTAGCCATGCGCAAAGTTTTCCCCCCATTCAGTCTATGGGAAAAAAGATGTTTTGGGACCCCCCCTTATAACTCTGCCCCCTCTGGCCCAAACATCTCCAAACTTCAGAGTCACCCATATACTTTTTTGGCAAAGTTTGGTGAGGAATCGTCCAGAGGGAGCGGAGTTATAAGCCACCCAAAAAGTCCTCTTCCTATGGAAACAGCAACTTAACCATAACTACATGGCCACTACCGTGGCCGTGTAATATATTACATGGCCACAGTAGTTATGGTTAAGTTGCTAATCCAATAGGAAGATCACTATTTGGCGGTTTATAACTTCGCTCTCCCTGGACGAATCCTCATCAAACTTTGCAAAAAAAGTATATGGCTCGCTCTGAATTTCTTTACAAAGTTTGCTGAGGTTTGGTCTAGGGGGGGCAAAGTTATAGAGGGGGTCCCAAAATTTCTATTTTCCCCATAGACTGAATGGGGAAAAAACTTTGCTCACACCTACAGCCCAAACCACTGAACGGATTTTCATCAAATTTGCGCCAGGAGCAGCAGCTTGGTCCAGAAAGCGTGCTTCTGTAAATTTGGTGAGAATCTGTCCAGTAGTTTTTTAAACAATGACCAAAAAGTAGGTCACAAAAAATTAGTGATATCTATGTCGGGTCCGTGGATACACTTCCTTGTTCGCTCTGTGGACAGTGTCCTGATTGGCTAATAGGCTTGCGTCATGTCCGCAGACATGCAACATGTTCGCTGATTGGATGGTGAGGAACGTGAAGTGCATCAGATTTTTGGAAACGCCCGCCATCTTGGATTCGCCGACAGCGGCCGATGTCTGTGGACACCTCGGTAAAAACATATGAAAAAACACAGCATTCCACTTGTCAAACTTATCAAATAATCTCTGGGGAGCTGAGGGGTGATGAGGATGGGATGCGATATGGCTGCAAGAAGCAAAAAAAACTGGTGTTTTTTGGCGCAAACAAGTTCATGAACACCTTAGCATTACAGGGTTGGTGAAATGCAGTTCTTGGATGGCTTATAACTTTGGAGCCACTTAATGGAACTGCGTGAAATTTTGCATGTATATTCCTTGGCTGATTCTGGTGGGATTCTGTCATGAGGGGGTGGAATTAGAGGGGAGGTCCCAAAAAAATGTAAAGGCTTATAAATCAGCTGCCATTTGATGAATCCTCACTTAATTTAGGAAACTGATAATACATTCAGATATGAATGTTTTTCCGAGGTTTGGTATGATTTTATGAAGAGGGGGCAAAATTAGAGGGGGGTCCAAAAATAATGTAAAGGCTTATAAATGAGGTGCCATTTGACGAATCTACACTTCATTTGGCAAACTGATAATAGATCAACATATACATGTTTTTGCGAAGTTTGGTGGGATTCTGTCTAGAAGGAGCAAAATTAGAGTGGGGGTCCCAAAATATTGTAAAACTTATAAATGTGGTGCCATTTGACAAATCTACACAATGGTTTGCAAAAATATTATAGATCTAGATTTAGATGTTTTCGTAAAGTCTGAATGGATTTTTTCAAGTGGGGGCTAGGTTATATGACGATTGTATGTGCATACAGTTGACACTTTGAAAAAATAAAACATGGGTGGATTTCCAGCAAACTTGCGTTAGGAGCATTGGAAAGGACCAACAAGCATGGTTTTGCAAATGTACCAGTGTTTTATTATTTGACAAGTGTCATAATGTAGCCACAAAAAATAGCGGTATACCTTTAGTGACTGAGGGGTAGTCTGTGGCCATGGGCAGTGGCCAGCTTGTCCGGGTCATGGAATAAGGTCATGATCCAGACAATCTGGCTACTGGCCATGACCACAAGGGACAAAACATAGGGTTAAAGTGGCCATGACCACCTCGGACTGGCTTTGTTTTAAAGTTATTCAAAATTAGGATAGATTTAAAAGGGAAGAAAAATGTGCTTATGGTAATATCGTCATAGGGTTCTCTTTTTGCCTTCTGCAGGCTGCTATGGAAAGCAAAGAGGGGCCCTGTATGGAACCCTCACCTTCCCTTTCCAGGGTGGCCATCCTGGAAAAGGATTTTCCTTCCCACACTGTGGCGTCCCGGTGTTGGAAGAAAAATCCTATTTTTTAGCACCCGTGTTCCCGCTTTGGGAACCTAGTCCGCTGATGGCCTTCATCCCCCATTTCAAGGGCTGGAATGGGGGATAATGGTCCAGAGACCTCGTTATCCACCCTCGCTTCACTTGGGCGGATAACTTGGGCTGCTGGGCCGGTATCCGGATGAACGCCACAATATTCCCATTAGCATAACACAAAATGCAAATGGAAATGTTGGAAAATCTTATTTAGTCTATGGGCCTCATTACGACCCAGGCGGACTTCGCGGTGCTAAATGCACCGCGAAGCATGGCGGAAAGCCGCCGATAGCGCCATGGGGGTTGGCGGATTTACCGCCCCATTCCGACCTCGGCGGAGCGGTAAATCCCCAATCCCCATTCTGCCCTTCCCCATTCCCATTTTCGCCCCATAGGGTATAATGGGAGTGGGGAAGGAGTTAATTACGCCACCGTAAAATACGGTGGCGTAATTAACAACGAGGTCCCGTAGCGCCATGGTTTTCTCCGGCTGGTAAAACCAGGCGGAGAAAACCTCCATGGCGCTACGGGAACTCGTAGTATGGCGGAGAGGTACGCCATGCACTACGCTGGCGTAATACCCTCTCCGCCAGGGTCCTAATGAGGCCCTATGTACTTTACTGAGAAATATAAAGTAGATGGAGTCTATACATTTATTTTTTTTAGTTCTATTTTTTTAACTGTGAAGGTGGTTCCTAAAGGAATATGTCGTTTGTGGTTTTTGGATGAATTTCTTTTGGGCAGGAAGGCTGAGAACAAACGGTGGGGAGGAAAATGAGGGAAGAGCAACCAAACACTAATACGGAGGGGTAGGTGAACAAGGGAAAATGTTGCGTGTGTGTTATTTCTAAGTTAGGGGGCACTGTTTCTCATGCTCCTTGATTACAGCAGTGGTAGTGGCTCTTGGGGAGGAGGGATGGCAGTAGCTGATGCCATTTTAAGATAAATAGCAGTTTTGCTAAAAGTATGTACTGTGTACTAGATTGTTAATAGATAATGAGTAGGAATAGGTGTTGGAGCTGTGCAAGGGAAATTTTGAAGTTGGAAGTTCCTAGATCAGTAGAAAATGCAGTTCCAAACTGTCCGCCAAGCAGAGATCTTATCGTGAAGTGTGGACAAGTTCTCAGACCCGTTATCATGCTGCGTGCCAGCGTATGGTCATGTGGCACTGTCCGGAAGGTCCGCTATGAAGTCAGATGTTCGTAGACGTCTACGGATGCAAAACTAGTTGAAATAGTTGCAAGAAGTTTATAGAAGTGTTAAAAATTATTCCAGATGGTGGGAAATAGCAGAGTTTTAAGGTGAAACTTTGGAAATTGGACACGATATTAGTAAGTTGTAGGAAAATAGCATGCACTGGTAAAAACCTATGAAATTCAATGGAAAAACTTTGTTAAAGGGACGTTATAGTTAAGTTGCACTAATAAAAACCTATGAAATTCAATGAAAAAACTTTGTTAAAGGGACATTATGGTTAAGTTGCACTAATAAAAAACTTTGAAATTAACTGAAAAAACTTTGTTAAAGGGACGTTATGGTTAAGTTGGACTAATAAAAACCTATGAAATTCAAAGAAAAAACGTTGTTAAATGGACGTTATGGTTCCAAGTAAAACTGAAAAACCCCTGAAATTCGCCAGTTATGGTAAGCTAAGCAGCCATAATTCGAGCCACCACCGTGCACTGCTAAGACTAACACCCAGGACATCAAAGATGACATCATAAATATCAGGGACTCGATCTCAAGTAGATCCCCTTGGATGGCTCCGGTTTTGGCCAGCTGATCAGCTAGGTCATTTCCAGTTTTGTCTGGTCCCTCTACTTTAGAATGAACCTTGATCTTTTTCCAGTAGATGGTCATCCCATTCGAGGTGACCAGATCATCAATATTCTGTATTAGTTTTCCATGTTTTAGTGGTGTGTTGTTAGCACATAGCATGCCTCTGGTTTTCCAATTAACCAGGTGCTCCACAAACCTGTTCCGGACATAATCTGAGTCAGTGATTATGACCGGTTCATGGAGTTGGTGTTGGACAGCAGTGAGGATGGCTTGATGCACAGCCATCAACTCTGTCACTTCACTACTACGGGGACCGATTTTGTACCCAGTGGAGGGTTCTGGGGCATCATTCACCCAGGCATTCCCCACACAGGCCACAAGTTCCTTTTTCCTGTTGTTTTCAACATGGTAGGAGCACCCATCCACATAGACAGTGGGCATTCCCTCACACTCGTCTT
Organism: Ambystoma mexicanum; assembly: GCF_040938575.1. Taxonomy (NCBI): domain Eukaryota; kingdom Metazoa; phylum Chordata; class Amphibia; order Caudata; family Ambystomatidae; genus Ambystoma; species Ambystoma mexicanum. The sequence goes on along the minus strand of NC_090930.1, from coordinate 92,180,694 downwards.
CTTCATAGACTTTGTGTAGGGAATTGAGGTACGTCTCCATGTTGTCCTTGATTTTAAGACTTTCGTACTCGAGACAGTTTTCTCTGGCACAATTATGCAAGTCAGCCAGGCCCTGCGTGAGGGGACTCTTCTTGTTTTGGTTATATCTGACCTCCAAAGGAAAGCCTTGCATTGACTGAATCCAGGAAGTAATTCGAGAATTACTCACATTTCTGGCCTGGATTCTGTCACTTTGAAGATATTGCAGAGGCTGGTGTGGAGTCTCCACTATGATGTGTTCCCCCTGGATGAACGGGTGGTAATTCAATGCCCACACCATTGCCAGGAGTGCCTTCTCACGATCATTTAATTTTTCCTCCATAGAGGATAAAGTCTTACTCACATAGGAGATTACTTTATTGACCTTGTCATGTTTTTGGTATAATACTGCAGTCAAGCATGCATTTGAGAACCTTGTCTCCAAGAACAACTCCTTGTTTTTGAAAGGGTAAACTAAGCAAGGTACTTGTGAGAGGCTTCTTTTGAGTTGTCTTACTGCCTCAGCTTGTTCTGCAATTCACTCCCACTTGACACCCCCCCTTCAACAGATGGATCAGGGGTCTCATGATCTGTGCGTAATCCTCAATGAACTTGCTACTGTAATTAGTCAGTCCAAGGAGGCTCTTAGCTCCCGCAGAGTTGTGGGGTATTTTAGCTTCAGGAGTGCTTCTACTTTCTTTTCCTGGGGACAGAGACCCTCAAGAGTTATCTGATGTCCCAATAAATTGACACGGGTCCTGCACCATTGTGCCTTTTGGAAAAATAGTTTTGCTCCGGCAGCCCTCAACTGTGTCAGAACATAAAGGATCTCCGCTATGTGTTCCTCCACAGTTTAGCTTGTGATTAGAACATCATCTACATAGGCTAGGTTACCCCTTTAACCCAAGTCGGGCATTGCCTTATGCAAGAAGATATTAAATTCCTTGCCAGAGTTGATGACTCCAAAGGGAGTCTGGGTCCAAGTGTACTGCTGCCCCCCCGGAGAAAAGGCCAGCTTGTATTGGTCCTCCCTACTGACAGGTACGGTCCAGTACCCATTGATCAGGTCAACAGCAGTGGATATGGGCCAGCCCTTGGTCAATGTAGGGAAGAGGCCATCGGGAAGTGTTGACCTGTTTAATTAGCTCCCTTAGGTCAGCACAAGGTCTCCACTGGCCGTTTGGTTTAAAAATCCCCAGCACCGGATTATTGAACGTGCTGTGGACTGGACGAATTATCCCACGGGACTCAAGGTTTTTAATGATTTCTGTGAGGGACTCCATGGCTGCGATAAGCAAGTAGTATTGCTTCACAAACACTGGAGTCATGCCAGGTCCTGTGGGAATTGGTGTTGTATGCATTTTGGTGCAACCACAATCATATGAGTCCACCGCAAAGAGATCCTGAAAATCTAAGAAAACTTGTTTCAATTTTTGCTTTTGCTCCAGAGTCTCACAGGCATCGGCTAGGTTGACTCTCTTTTCAACCATCTGCCTGAAGCCCGGAAAGACTTCTGGTTTGGCTATCTCAGTGGCCTCGTCCAGCTGGGTGGAGAAGTCCCTGGTTAAAGTACTGACTTGGACTGATGGCTTCAGGTGGGGAAGGCAGTCCTGGTGAACTTTAAAGATCACCTCATCCCTCCTGAAGTCATAGGTCACCTCTTCCTTACCATAAGGGCAGGAAGAGTACACCAGGAAATTTTGCCCATGCTGGGTTAAGATCCTGTCTGGTGTTGTGTCATTGTCGCTATCACTGCCAACACAGTCATTGGGGATTGGTCCTATCAGTTCATTACCTAAATCTATGGAAACATGTCGGTCATCAACCGCCATTCCAATAATGGTGCCTGAGCCCAGAGTGATACTCCTAAGGTCGCTGTTATCCACCACTATTGGAATGGTGTCATGTTCTGTATTGACTAGTGGTGTTGGGTTTAACCCCAACCCTTGCTGTTGGAAATGGGCATTAAGTTGAACATATGTGTCAAGATTTTGCAGTTTCTGTCCTCTTTTAATGTTTACTTCAAGTGGGAATTGTTGGGTCCGTTCTGGGATGGTGACTTCCTCTCCAATCTGAACTTCAACTGCAATGCTTTCTCTTGATCATCAAAGTCCATAGGATTACCCACTAATCGGGACCAGGCTTTGAAATTTATTAGGTCCAAACAAATGGCAAAGCGAGTGAGAATGTCACTGCCTAACTAAAATGTGGCAGGGACATCTCGCATAACCCAACAATTATGGACTATGCTCTTGTTGCCCATGGAAAGAGATGTTTGGAATTGGTTGTTTCCAGGTCCATTTCCCATTTGTCTATCAATTTAAATGTGGGAATGGCTGGATCTTTTGTAAGTTTTTTGAACATGGCTTCACTGATTAATCTCTTACCGTTGTTCACGCACACTCGGGCGAGAACAGAGCCCTTCCCCTCATTTAACTGAATAGAGATGAACAACTGATTTCCAATCTTCTGAATGTCAGCCAAGCTTTGAGCTAGTTTTTCATCATTTTGGACTATAGAAGTGGGATTTTCTTATTGTGAATTGGAATAGAATTTCAGAGTATTTCCTTCCAGTGTGTAATGCCACTTGAGTGTGGAAGGAAGGTTGATTGTCAGAAATAGAGAGGACTTCCCATCACCAGTTTGTTGTCCTACCACAATTACTGTCACGTCAGTGATTTTGTTGTTTTAAAAATTGATTTCAATGTGATCCTGTTTTTGTTCAACCATGTGGCATATGCCATTTAAACTAACATGGTTGACGCTATGTTTTAATTTTGTTGGTTGGTTAGTCTCGGTCCAGAGGACCTTGTTTACACAATCTATGATGGGAGATAATCAACGCAGGATGTCATTCCCTAGTAAACATGGTGTGCCCTCTGGAGTCACAACTATGACCAGGTGTTGCACTTTGTGTCGCCCAATTTTAATTTCTAAATCCGCAGTCCCCTCAACAGGAATTTAATTCCCATCGAAGTTCTGAAGTTGTCCAGGAAGAGGGGTGAGAGGGATCTGGAATCTCTCGCCCCTTCCTGAATTCAGATGATCAAAGGCCCTCTTTGACAGAAGGGTGGCTTGGGATCCAGTGTCCACCAGTGCCACAAATGTACATTGCCCCTGTATTTGGACCGGGGTATACAATCTTTCCTTCTTCTCCTCAAGGGCGAAAAGATAATGTGCATTTTGGGCCCATTGGTGTGTTAACTTCTTTACTCTTGATTCTGACAGAGGAGAGGAGTAGTTTGGACAGGATTAGGTGTGGGAGCTTGAGAATCTGTAAGAAAACGGAGATAGTTGGATAGTGGGGAAGTTTTGGGCTCCCCTGGTTCTGATTCTCGGCTAACCCCTCCTCCCCCCTTATGGAGGCAGACACCAGAATTGGTTTCGGCAAGGTGATTTTCTGGATTGTCATTTTGGGGTTCAATGATGGGCGGTTTTAACTCAGTACCCACATCTACCCAATGTTGATTAGGATGTCTCACAACCAATGGAAGACTCTAACCTCCTGCACAAAATGGGTCTTTTTAGGCCCTTTATGTCTCCTACCCACCCTCTGTTCCTTAGGTTGCAGACATTCAGGGCAGGAGATTTTGGTTCCCGTTCCTGGGTTTCCAGGGGCTTTTCACAAGTGGGGAAGGAAGCTTCCTCTAAGGCTTTACACCCCTCTTCCCCCGTGTCTCCTCCTTTGGAACTCGTGGATTGTCGGGGTTCTCTCCCTGTCATTGCTCTGGAGTACCAGACCCTTGATTTGTGGAATTTTGAGCCGGCATGCTCATCGGTGGGTTCCGCTGAGCCCTCAGCATGTGACCCAGAACCTCTGACAAGTTCTGGACCTGGCGCTCCAGTTGGGACACCCACTCTGGCTAGCACGTGGGTCTCTGGTACATCCTAGGTGGATCACTGGAAGGGTAAATGTCACTTCTCCCATAATACCCTTGGTTGGGAGAGTTCTGGTAACCCTCCACCCTTGGACTCCCCTCTCCCGGATTGGGCTGGCTGGGCTCAGGAAAGTGGGAAAAGAAAGGAGGGTTGTTTTGGGGGTTGAAGTTTGGTGGGTACCGCGGAAAGAAACTCAACCCGCATTTGGAGGATTACTGCCCTACTGTGGAAAGTGAGGAGGGAAGTTCCCTGGGTTGGTAGCTACCTGGTTGGACCCCCCCCCCTTGGGCTGGGACAGCCCACACATAGCCCAGGACGGGTTTGTTGCCCTTGTAACAGGGGCTAATATAATCAGGGGAGTTAGGTGTCCCATGGTTGGTGTTACCTTCCTGACTACCTGTTTTGGATTGGCCCAAGGGCCTTCTGGTTCTTTGGTTAGAAGGATTTTGAACAGGAATATTTTGAGGCTCCCCATCTCCAGATCTAACATGGGGGAAACCTTCACCTCTGCCACCTTAGCAGCAACAGGGGTGTTGGTTGGTTTAGGTTTTTATTTGTATATTTATTCTCTACCGGTTTGTGCACTTCATAATTATGAGTCGCCTGTTCAATGACCCAGTCTAGTGATCTCTTCTCATGAAAGTCCCTCACCAGCTGGGTCATGATGTATTTAGGGATTGCATGGAAGAAGGCATTAATGAACTCTCTACTGTCTGTGCGCCCTCTCTCCTGGTGGTCTGCACAAAGGCACATTTTAATTCTTGCACAAATTCTTGTGGAGCCCCCACACTGCAGATTGTAGTCCGCCTTGCGGGCCTCTTGGGGGTTCCTATGTACGGAAAAATGTTTTAAGATGACCGCCCTGTTGGTGGACCATCTTGAGTGATTTTGGTCCTCCAGCCCCGCAAAGAAGCTGGAGTATTCAGGGGAAAATGTCCACTTGACATATCGGATACAATTCTAGCTATCTTTCAGGCGGAAAGTATCCATCATTTGCTCGTATAACTCAAAGTGCTCCCAGACTGAATACTTTTTTTTCTCATTTTTGAGATAGGGAGTTATGACGCTCCTAATGGCCTTGATCTGTTTCAGGGGATAATTTAGTAGAGCCATCTTAATTTTGTTGGCCTTTTTAGTTTTAGTCACCCGTGTCCACTCATCCTCTGACTCAGAGACACTACTACAGGAGGTGGCTATCCGATCCTCTAGGCTCTCCCTGATTCTGCGAGCTTGAGAATGGATTGCAGAATGTGGGGGCCTAGTTTCTTGATGCCTGTTGTGCTCAGAAGAGTCTTCTGACTCTCCCTGGCTCCCAGGAATGGCTGAGTACCCCCCCACTGCCCTAGCTGGGAAGAGGTTCCCCCCCAAATTTGACAGACTGATCCTTTGGTAGGTGGTATTTTTGGGGATCCAGTTCCCTGATTCTCCCCTCACTGGAGTCTTCCTGATCAGAGAGGCTAGCCCTAACATTTGGGAATCTGTACAGAGACACCCATTCATCCATTTCTGGGAGGCGCTGATCTGTCAGTCCCATGTTGCCAATTCTATTGAAGTCTACATCCCCATGGCCCTGGGTTCATATGAGCCAGTGGACATGAAGGCGGCAGAGTACGTTGGACCTGATCATTAGAGTCCCTAATTGCAGGGGTCCTGATGTTATGCTCAGGGGTTTCTCTGTCCCTTCCTACATTTTCTCTTTCAGCCCCTATTCTCTGGTGACATGCCAAAATCTGACTCTTTTGCTCCTCTATTAAGGCTTACTGTTCTCAATGATTTGCTCTTCCATGGATATCTGTTTGTGGAGCCTGTCATTCTTTTCACAGAGAGCCTCAGTGTCTCTCTGTGCTTCCTGCCTGGATTGGAAATACTGGGCCAATTTTTGCTGCAGGCAACTCACCTCCTCAGTTTTCTCATTATTGGTCTAAGTGTTCTTTTCCAGAGCATCCTCCACCCGCCTGGTGTGCTCTAGTAGCTGCTCATATTCGGTTTTAACTTCACTAAGCTCCTGGAGGGCCAGCTTCCTTTCCTCTAACTTATTTTTTAATTGGCTGACTTCCTGGCCTAAGGCGTCCATCTCGTGACTTAGAGTGCCCCTGTATTCTGCCAGGTCGTCTCTCTGTTTTTTAAATGCACTAGATTTCTGGTGCTCCTCATCAAATTCCTCTTAGGAGTGGATGCCTGTAATAATTAATGTATTATTTCCTCTTTCAAGGATTCTAGGCTGTTTTGTAAGGTGACTATCTGTTCTGCACAGACTCTATTATAATGCAATTGATGTTCCAGTTTCTGCTTACTTTGTTGTAAAGAGTCAACCCTTTCCTGACACTCATCTTGCAGTGTCTGTAATTTGGTATCTTGCTCTGCCTTCTCTTGCTGTAAGAGATCCAGATCTTCTTTTAATTTGGTCATATACTACATAGCCTCTGTTTCTGATTCTTGGCTCTTCTGTAGCCTTTGCCCTGCAGAGTCCAGCTCAGTTTGGATTTTCTGCAGTGTTTCCCCTTGCTTCTTTGCCAGCACAATGTTTCCGCATGCTTTTCCTGTATTACCCCTTTGTGGAGGTACATGTAGGCCGCTATTTTGGAAATTTTACACTGCTCCTCTTTTATTTTTGGGGCCATGGACAGTTTGCTAAGCGCTTGGTGTAATGGGCCCTTGTCCTGCCATTTATCTAGGTCTTTGGCAGTGACCTGTTTTTTGATTTCTTGTATCCATACCTGTTCATTCTGTTCGAGCCATTCATCCGAGACAAACAGTTTGTGCAGGATGTGTTCCATAGCAATATTAATCTCTACTGGGTTCGCCATTTTTGAAATATCAATTTCCTTATGGCTTATTTCAGGGTTGATTTACAAACAGGCCCAATTTTTGGAGTATTTATTTTGAGAGGTGCTTGTGCAGTGTAGCACAGTTCACCAACCTAGCAAAGTGTCTGTACCATGCAGGCTAGTATGCTGTGTTAGACTGTCACGGTGGTACCTCAAATTCAGAATCAAGGCACAAGCCCCCAAGCCGTTAAGGATTTCAATCAGGCACACACCCAGGTCTCGCCTAGCATGTAGTGCTCAATGAAATTCTTATTTTATTTGTGTCTATAAGTTCAATATTCTGAATGATACACCACTCATATCACACCCTTCTCAAAATACCCCCGAGGTCACACTGGATCAGGAATCAGGCTAGTTTGTAAAGGTAAAGATTTATTTATTTATTTCAATATTCAAATCACAGATAAATTCACTATGCATTGAAAGGCTATGCACTTTGGCTGCAATTTGAGCATCCATACGGTACGGGATAATGCAATGTTAAACACTGTGATATTGAAATGCACGGAGCCATTACAACATTGGGTACCTTAACAATATAAAGCGCTAGCCTCGTAAGGGTCACTGTTGATGCACTTTACAAATAATAGTAGCATTCAAGAATCAACAGTACTACCTTTCTCACACTAAAAGATGGCCACCATGCTTTTTTTACAGAAGGTGTGGGTCAACTAAGGCAGCCTTTTTTCCATTGTGGCTAAAACACTCACCAGCTGCTCTCTCGCGCTCTGCCCCTATGTTTAAAAACTCACTGGTTTTTGGGGGCTCGTAGTTGTGAACAAGTGGCGAGTTTTGCCATGAAATGCGTTTACGTACCAAATGCGCACCTTTACTGCATCATGGGAGTTCCATATTATGATGGCTTGTAAATTATGTTTGCGGAGTTGTAAGGCTTAAATAGAGAAAACATTTTCTACAAACAAATATTTTTGGGATCCAGAAGTTTTCTTTATCTAACGGCTGTGGAGAGTGGAGAGTGCCACTCACCTTGCCTGATGTGAATCAGTGCCACAAAGATATGCGTTGTTTGCAGTTCGCATACCATGGCGTCCTGCATCTGTTGGTCTGTGTTTTGTTGCATTTTTTTGTACCACATGTTTGTGTGTACAAGTATATTTTTTCTTGTTGAACATTAAAGGTATCCGTATTATACACACAGCATGCTTCTTTTTGTTTACATCCAGAATTTTTGGAGTTGTGCAACCCATACCTGGCTTGCGGGAGTGCGGTTCATCTTTCCTCCTCTTTGTTCAATATATATATATATATATATATTCAGTGAAAAAACTTTGTTAAAGGGACGTTATGGTTAAGTTGCGCTACTAAAAACTTATGAAATTCAGTGAAAAAAACTTTGTGATGTCATCAATGACATTTGTGATGTCATCTTTGATGTCCTGGGTGTTAGTGTTAGCAGTGCACGGTGGCGTGAGTTATGGTTGCTTATCTTACCATAACTGCCGAATTTCAGGGGTTTTACTTTGAACCATAACGTCCCTTTAACAAAGTTTTTTTCACTGAATTTCATAAGTTTTTAGTAGCGCAACTTAACCATAACGTCCCGTTAACAAAGTTTTTTCAGTGAATTTCATAGATTTTTAGTAGCACAACTTCACCATAACATCCCTTTAACAACGTTTTTTCACTGAATTTCATAGGCTTTTGGTAGCGCAACTTAACCATAACGTCCCTTTAACAAAGTTTTTTCACTGAATTTCATGGGTTTTTAGTAGCACAACTTAACCATAATATCCCTGACTTCATATGCATGTAACATAGAACATACTGAACCCCCACGTAGTGATTTTGATGTCCGCGGACTACCGCCATGTGCGCGGACATATCTAGAATCTAAGCGTGGTGAATGTAAATTTAAATAGTTTGCCCCATTTCCCCTTTGAAGTTGGTGCTGAAAAGAGCCGTTTTTTTTTTTTTTTACAGATGCTTGACAGACACCTGTTATTTTGTATTTTTTTCTTGTTTTTTTTTCTTACTTTACTCCTAAAATCTTGACATAACCTTCTCCAAAGCAACCCTTACATTCCAAAATAGAAAGGCATTTCCCGTAAAAGATAAAGAGATGCCATCTTCTTTAAAATTAACAGTATTACTGGCATCAATATTCTCATTATTACAGAAGAACATACCAGCTCTAAGCATGAAGGCACACATGCCTCGGTTGATGACACACCTAGCAATGTTTTGCTGAGGACAAAAAACAGAACTATTGTCCCATATTGCCCTAGGTAGTAATCCAGAAAAAATTACTTTCGCATTTGGAAGGATCTTCATTACGGCTTGAACCAAGCGTTCCAAATCAGCCAACAAAGTAGGGGCACTGACGTTGCCCAAATGGAAAGCACCATAGTGCAAAACTACCACATGCGGACTGTTCATCGTGGCCATATCCTCACAAACTTTTACAATTCCCTGTACATTACAATCAGGCACAGTGCTCCACACCACCTCCACTCCTTTCACATCAAAGTTCTTTTCAACATGCCTGCATCGAGCGTACTGTTGTAAACCATGCACAAACATATCTCCAAGCACCAACTCCCTCACTTTCTCTACTTCTGCCATCTTCACCACACACAGTCTCTTTCAACACAAATCCACAACCTCGACATCTGATTGGCTAATCCGTACAGTCTTCTTTCCATGTTGGATTTGCTGGAAAACCCCGGATGTAGCACGCCCTGTCCACGGATAGACGCGGTATCCGCGGACCGCGTAACTCTTCGACACCCCTTCTACCATTTTCACTTTACTCTCTGTGCCATTCCCTCACTGCATACAGCTAAGCAGTCACACAATACGAAGAACGTCCTCAGAACACCCCCATTTTTTTTATTTTCGAACATTTCAGGACAATTATCATTTCATTATTCAACATATTAACATTACAAATATTATACTTTCATCTTGTACGCTGCACACAATGCTATGTTTCTCCATTAGTAGCTCAGTGTACTAGATAGAACCCCATAATACAATGCTATTTATATCAATGCATCGTTCAAAGCACTAATTACGGTATGATATTTATTGCAATGATCCTTGACACTTTTTTCGCAACATTATAATAAAAATCCCTAGTACACAAATTTCATGACAAGGAAATGCACATGTGATGTCATCAGTGATGTCATCAATGACATTTGCGATGTCATCTTTGATGTACTGGGTGTTAGTCTTAGCAGTGCACGGTGGTGGCGCGAGTTATGGTTGCTTAGCTTACCATAACTGGCGAAATACAGGGGTTTTTCGGCTTTACTTGGAACCATAACGTCCCTTAAACAAACTTTTTTTATTAGCACGCAAACAATATACAAAGATGTAGTGTAAACAGCAAATTCTCACAGATGGCTTTACACAGAATGTTGCAAAGTAAGCATTTATGCTCGTTCACAGTGAAGGTCAGCTGCTTCCATTTTTTTCTCGCGGCCCGGAGTGGTCCACGACTCCCACTATAAGGTTCTATTTTTTTTTACCTTGACAGACAGAGATTGTGCTGAAAGACTTCTTTTGAAGAAGTGTAGCACAAACGTAAGACACGATAAAGATGAAATTTCTGAAACAAAACCACTTTTGTATATTATATCACTTTGAGAAAGATCGTTGGCACACGCGGAGTCGTATTTTGGGACTGCACTACACTTGGACAATAGAAAATGCATTATAATGTAAGTAACCCTTTAGATTATTTTATACCGGAATATAATAACAATAGCGTGGCATTAAAGCCCGGTCAAGTTGTACTTGTTCGTTCAATGCGACATATTGTTTTCTACCGCGCTTTTTCACCGCCGAATTGATCCCCTGTAGTTTAAAGGGTGCTGAAAAAGGCAGACAAAACAGGGTGGGTTAATAGAAATAATTTAACCGGTCTGTAGCCGGTCAAGCGCTCTACTCTCTGTGCCACTTCGCTGTAGCTTGTCAAGTAGCACAGCGAGTAGAGCGCTCGCTTTGACATCCGTGCACAGCTTGCTTACGCAGGTGCGAATCCCAGCACGGCCAAACTCAGCCTTTCATCATTCCGTGGTCGATAAATGAGCACCACACACCGTGGGTAATAATAAGCAGCGCTGAGATACCTGATGGTTCTTAGCGCTACATAAATGCGAAAATATTATTATTTTATTATTAACATACTCCGTTGCACTATCTTCGATAGCAAATAGTTTCACGCCCTAATAAATAAAATGAATATTTTTAATAAAGATCGGCTGGTGAGACTAATTTATGTTTTTTAAAACCGGTACGTTGCCCCATTTTGCCAATGTCACGATTTTCAGACTCCAGCGGATGGATTGTTCAACTGCCAGGTGCAGCTCCATGTAAGCAACTTCATGACCCTCACCATTTTATGGGACAATCGCCAAGGACCAATATGCCCTTACGCAGTACTAGCGGCTAGAAGCAACATACCAACCATTATGGTGGTCTAATGCCTCGTTGTTGGACCAACCTTCCGATTATCAGTGCAACCATTTACTGCTTTTATCATAAACCAACAGCCTATCTACCGCAAAGGAACAGCGCGTGGCTCAAAATAAACTTTTGCTGATCGACAGCAGAGACAATTGCAACTCGCTGAATATTCACTAAACATTTCATGTGAAATAAATGTACTTTACCAAATGTACAATCCTGCTGTTTACTTTTAAACCACAGTTTCATATTCCGAATTGTGGCGCACTGTGTTCTAAGCTGATCTAACACCCTCTGTACCGCAAAGGAACATCGCGTGGCTCAACATGAACTTTTGCAGATCGACAACAAAGACAAATGCAAATCGCTGAATATTCTCTAAACATTTGATGTCAAATAAATGTACTTTACAAAATTCACAATCTTGCTGTTTGCTTTTAAATCACAGTTTCATATTCCGAATTGTGGCGTGCTGTGTTGTGACATAATGTGTGTTGTCTTCCGGGTTCTGTGTAAAGTCGCGTAGGACTGGAGACGACTGGGCGCATTTGATGACGCACCCTGTAACGTCACAGAGAGAGGTGGGGAATATGAATGCTTTCATAATGTCAGGCTTAGGGGCGGGAGATATGATTTAGTGTCGCAAAAGCAAGTCAGCCAGGTCAATAGCGCCAGCCATAGGATTATCACATAATGTTGGCGCACACCAGCCTGATTTATCGTTTCTTTAGTGGACAAAAAGTCGGGTGAGGCCCATAGGAAAATGTACTATCAGCGGACAAAAGGAGGGTTCGTAGAACACTTTCAACTTGACAACGAACAATACAAACAACGTTCTCAGAACACCCCCATTTTGTGTAATTGCAACCATTTCGGGACACCGCGAGTGTTCCTAGAACACATTCAACTTGACAGATTACAATACGGACAGCTCCCTCAGGACACCCCGAGTTTGTGTATTTACGATCATTTAAATACACTGCAAGTGTTTTTAGCTCAATTTTACCTTCCTTGCGAACAAAAATGACACATACTCCGTCCTCTGAACACCCCACCATTTCGTTTATTTACAAAATGTCAGAACAGCTGTGTTCTCCGCGGACAAATCGAACACAACAAAAGCGTATAGCACATAAAAAAACAATCTCATACTCCACACCCTCCCCAAACATTCTTACACACCAACACACTCCACTAAATACAATTTTTAATCCAAGTTTCACTGCGCTGTCCGCGGTCCACGGCGAATACAAGATGGCGGGGGCCACAGAAAATCTGACGCGCTCCACTCCCCACGCCGTCCAATCAGCGAACACGTTGCATGTCCGCGGACATGACGCAAGCCCATGGTAAATCGGGGTGCTGTCCGCGGAGCGAACAGGGAAGTCTGTCCGCGAAGCGAACACAGATATCACACATTTGTTTGCCTTACATTTTGGTCATTTTTAAAAAAAACTACTAGACGGATTTACACCAAATTTTGCTTTCGGGACCAAGCCGCCGCTCCTGCCACAAATTTGGTGTAAATCCATCCAGCGGTTCGGGCTGTAGCCGTGCGCAAAGATTTTCCCCATTATGTCTATAGGAAAAAACAAAAGTTTTGGGACCCCCCCTATAACTTTGCCCCCCCTAGACCAAACCTCTCCAAACTTTGCATATATATACATATATATTCATAAATGTCATCTTTCATTCGCCGTCGACCGAGGACAGCGCGGTGAAACTTGGATTAAAAATTGTATTTAGTGGAGTGTGTTGGTGTGTAAGAATGTTTGGGGAGGGTGGGGGAGTATGAGATAGGTTCAATGTTTTTTTTTTATGTGCTATACGCTTTTGTTGTGTTCAATTTGTCCACGGAGAACACGGCTGTTCTGACATTTTGTAAATAAACTAAATGGTGGGGTGTTCAGAGGACGGAGTATGTGTCCTTTTTGTTCGCAAGGAAGGTAAAATTGAGCTAAAAACTCTCGCGGTGTATTTAAATGTTTGTAAATACACAAACTGGGGGTGTCCTGAGGACGCTGTCCGCATTGTAATCTGTCAAGTTGAATGTGTTCTAAGAACACTCGCGGTGCCCCGAAATGGTTGCAATTACACAAAATGGGGGTGTTCTGGGAACGTTGTTTGTATTGTTCGTTGTCAGATTGAAACTGTTCTACGACCCTCCTTTTGTCCGCTGATAGTACAATTTCCTATGGGCCTCACCCGACTTTTTGTCCACTAAAGAAACGATAAATCAGGCTGGTGTGCGCCGACATTTTGTGATAATCCTATGACTGGCGCTATTGACCTGGCTGACTTGCTTTTGCAACACTAAATCATATCTCCCGCCCCTAACTCTGACATTATGAAAGCATTCATATTCCCTGCCTCTCTCCGTGACGTTACAGGGTGCATCATCAAACGCGCCCATTCGTCTCCAGTTCTACGCGACTTTACACAGAACCCGGAAGACAACACACATTATGTCACAACACAGCGCGCCTCAATTCGGAATATGAAACTGTGATTTAAAAGCAAACAGCAAGATTGTAAATTTTGTAAAGTACATTTATTTAACATCAAATGTTTAGAGAATATTCAGTGATTTGCATTTGTCTTTGTTGTCGATTCGCAAAAGTTCTTGTTGAGCCATGCGATGTTCCTTTGCCGTACAGAGGTTGCTAGATCAGCTTAGAACACAGTGCGCCACAATTCGGAATATGAAACTGTGGTTTAAAAGTAAACAGCAGGATTGTACATTTGGTAAAGTACATTTATTTCACATGAAATGTTTAGTCAATATTCAGCGATTTGCAATTGTCTCTGCTGTCGATCAGCAAAAGTTTATTTTGAGCCACGCGCTGTTCCTTTGCGGTAGATAGGCTGTTGGTTTATGATAAAAGCAGTAAATGGTCGCACTGATAATCGGAAGGTTGCTCCAACAACGAGGCATTAGACCACCATAATGGTTGGTATGTTGCTTCTAGCCGCTAGTACTGCGTAAGGGCATATTGGTCCTTGGCGATTGTCCCATAAAATGGTGAGGGTCATAAAGTTGCTTACATGGAGCTGCACCTCGCAGTTGAAAAATCCATCCGCTGGAGTCTGAAAATCGTGACAATGGCAAAATTGGGCAACATACCTGTTTTAAAAAACATAAATTAGTCTCACCAGCCGATCTTTATTAAAAATATTCATTTTATTTATTAGGGCGTGAAACTATTTGCTAGCGAAGATAGTGCAACGGAGTATGTTAATAATAAAATAATAATATTTTCGCATTTACATAGCGCTAAGAACCATCAGGTATCTCAGCGCTGCTTATTATTACCCACGGTGTGTGGTGCTCATTTATCGACCACGGAAAGATGATAGGCTGAGTTTGGCCGTGCCGGGATTTGAACCTGCGTTAGCAAGCTGTGCATGGATGTCAAAGCAAGCACTCTACTCGCTGTGCCACTTTACCGGCTACAGTGAAGTGGCATAGCGAGTAGAGCGCTTGACCGGATACAGACCGGTTAAATTATTTCTATTAACCCACCCTGTGTCGTCTGCTTTTTTCAGAAGCCCTCTAAATGACAGGGGATCAATTCGGCGGTGATAGTGCGCGGTAGAAAACAATATGTCACATTGAACGAACAAGTACCACTTGACCGGGCTTTAATGCCACGCTATTGTTATTATATTCTGGTATAAAATAATCTAAAGGGTTACTTACATTATAATTGCATTTTCCATTGTCCAAGTGTAGTGCAGTCCCAAAATACGACTCCGCGTGTGCCAACGATCTTTCTCAAAGTGATATAATATACAAAAGTGGTTTTGTTTCAGAAATTTCATCTTTATCGTGTCTTACGTTTTGCTACACTTCTTCAAAAGTAGTCTTTCAGCACAATTTCTGTCTGTCAAGTTAAAACAAAAATAAAACCTTATAGTGGGAGTCGTGGGCCTCTCCGGGCCGTGAGAAAAAAATGGAAGCAGCTGACCTTCACTGTGAACGAGCATAAACGCTTACTTTGCAACATTCTGTGTAAAGCCATCTGTGAGAACTTGCTGTTTACACTACATCTTTGTATATTGTTTGCGTGCTAATAAAAAAAGTTTGTTTAAGGGACGTTATGGTTCCAAGTAAAGCCGAAAAACCTCTGAAATTCGCCAGTTATGGTAAGCAAAGCAGCCATAACTCGCGCCACCACCGTGCAGTGCTAAGACTAACACCCAGGACATCAAAGATGACATCGCAAATGTCATTGATGACATCACTGATGACATCACATGTGCATTTACTTTTCATGAAATTTGTGTACTAGGGATTTTTATTATAATGTTGCGAAAAAAGTGTCAAGGATCATTGCAATAAAAATCATACCGTAATTAGTGCTTTGAACGATGCATTGATATAAATAGCATTGTATTATGGGGTTCTGTCTAGTATACTGAGCTACTAATGGAGAAACATAGCATTGTGTGCAGCGTACAAGATGAAAGTATAATATTTGTAATGTTAATATGTTGAATAATGAAATGATAATTGTCCTGAAATGTTCAAAAATAAACAAAAATGGGGGTGTTCTGAGGACGTTCTTCGTATTGCGTGACTGCTTAGCTGTATGCAATGAGGGAATGGCACAGAGAGTAAAGTGGAAATGGTAGAAGGGGTGTCGAAGAGTTACGCGGTCCGCGGACACCGCGGCTGTCCGTGGACAGGGCCTGCTACATCCGGGGTTTTCCAGCAAATCCAACATGGAAAGAAGACTGTACGGATTAGCCAATCAGATGTCGAGGTTGTGGATTTGTCTTGAAAGAGACTTTGTGTGGTGAAGATGGCAGAAGTAGAGAAAGTCAGGGTGTTGGTGCTTGAAGATATGTTTGTGCATTGTTTACAACAGTACGCTCGATGCAGGCATGTTGAAAAGAACTTTGATGTGAAAGGAGTGGAGGTGGTGTAGAGCACTGTGCCTGATTGCAATGTACAGATAATTGAACAAGTATGTGAGGATATGGCCATGATGAACAGTCCGCATGTGGTAGTTTTGCACTATGGTGCTTTCCATTTGGGCAACGTCAGTGCCCCTACTTTGTTGGCTAATTTGGAATGCTTGGTTCAAGCCGTAATGAAGATCCTTCCAAATGCGAAAGTAATTTTTTCTGGATTACTACCTAGGGCAATATGGGACAATAGTTCAGTTGTTTGTCCTCAGCAAAACATTGCTAGGTGTGTCATCAACCGAGGCATGTGTGCCTTCATGCTTAAAGCTGGTATGTTCTTCTGTAATAATGAGAATATTGATGCCAGTAATACTGTTAATTTTAAAGAAGATGGCATCTCTTTATCTTTTACGGGAAATGCCTTTCTATTTTGGAATGTAAGGGTTGCTTTGGAGAAGGTTATGTGAAGATGTTAGGAGTAAAGTAAGAAAAAAAAACAAGAAAAAAATACAAAATAACAGGTGTCTGTCAAGCATCTGTAAAAAAACCCCCAAAAAACGGCTCTTTTCAGAGCCAACTTCAAAGGGGAAATGGGGCACACTATTTAAATTTACATTCACCACGCTCAGATTCTCGATATGTCCGCGGACATGGCGGTAGTCCGCGGACATCAAAATCACTACATCGGGGTTCAGTATGTTCTATGTTACATGTATATGAAGTCAGGGATATTATTGTTAAGTTGTGCTACTAAAAACCTATGAAATTCAGTGAAAAAACTTTGTTAAAGGGACGTTATGGTTAAGTTGTACTACGAAAAACCTATGAAATTCAGTGAAAAAACTTTGTTAAAGGGACGTTATGGTTAAGTTGCGCTACTAAAAACCCATGAAATTCAGTGAAAAAACTTTGTTAAAGGGACATTATGGTTAAGTTGCGCTACTAAAAATTTATGAAATTCTGTGAAAAAAACTTTATTAAAGGGACGTTATGGTTCAAAGTAAAACCGAAAAACCTCTGAAATTCGGCAGTTATGGTAAGATAAGCAACCATAACTCGCGCCACCGTGCACTGCTAACACTAACACCCAGGACATCAAAGATGACATCGCAAATGTCATTGATGACAACACAGGAAAAAGACAGTTTGGTTTGTGAACAGAGAGCGTTTAGGTTAATAGTTCCCCCTGCAAAATATTGACGTTATCAAGGAGCAATCCTACACAGATGTCAGTAATCAGCAGGTACTGAGGAATGAAAAACAATGTAGCTAAGGATCTTAGGTATCATTGAACTTTTGTTTCTATCTTTAAAATTGAAGAAGTTATAGAGGCATTTTTGAAGAACAGGTGCGAAAAAGACAACAGAAAGTCGGTTTTAAAAATGACAGATTGGTTTATTACACTCTATTAATGACTATGAAAAAGAGGATGCCACCCGGGAATCTTTCACAGTTACGTGGCCAGCGTAACCCTTCACGTGGTGGATACTCGATTCCTTTCTGGGATTTACCTTAGTTACTCAAAATCACTAATGACTTATGGTTTTGTAAAATAAATGAGAAAAATCAGCGCAAGAATGGTTTTGACAATACAAGGGTTCTGAAGTTAAAGATGGGATTGGTTGAGATGTGAATAAGACAATGCAGATATTCTATGTGTCATTGTTCTTCCTATTGATACTTACAGTCCCTTGTGATTAAAATTGGACCGTCAAGGTTCTGGTCATGGGATCAGGTCAGGCCTACCGGCAGGAGGGCTCTTCGGGTGGGATTGAATCAGCAGGTGGTTCTGGTCAATGTTGGACTGCACCTCAGACTGGATTTGGATGGGCCCTTCTGGTCACTGGACACGGTAGATAGCAGGATGTGAGTTTCAGCAGGCAAGCCTTTGTTGTAGCAAGCCAAACTGGATCAGTATTAAATCACTTCAAGTTTGGGATGTTTTAAATTGGGGCTAGCTAGAAAGAGTTGAGCAATGCTAAAGTCTGGATTCTGCAAAGAAATCTGGATCTTCAAACAAGTCTGGAGTCAGCTACAAGATTATGAGTTCTGAAACAAGGTGCTGAGTGGAAATCTGGATGTGTTCTGGAAGCAGTGTGTTCAATGTGTTGTGAAGTTCCTATATTTATACTATCAAATGACATCACCAAGTTGATGGTGTGGGCAGAAGTTAAAAACACACCCCCACGGCTGTGAGTGGCCACAGGCCCTTGCCTTGTTTTGGTTGGCAGTCAGAACAGAGCATTCATCTTCATTATGGAATTTAGGAACTCCCACATTGATTGTGACCAAAACTTAACTTTTGCCCAAATGTGCGCTTCTAAAATGATATACTCTAATAAAATCAGACACATACATTTCATATTTGCTGGGCTATATTCACCTTCAACCATCATCTCTGTGAGAGCTGTCTTTCACATTCTATGGAATTTTATCACTTTTAATCATAACAGTTTGGATCAATAATTTGTAATTTGATACATCTCTGGGCGCGTATCAGTAGGTCATGTACATACAATCTTAGGCTTGCAACATTAATAGTTCTGCTACCATGAGGGTTTTTTCTTAACTTTGGGTTCTTAAGTGGTACAGGTTTCATCAATGTCTTCAAAGCAAAATCCTGAAATTAGATTAACATCTACCAATGTTCAGGTTTATCCTTCTTTAGATTGCACAGATAAAGAGTTTAAAACTTAACCACAAATACTGATTTAAACACCAAAAAGTTCAGAGTTTTTTTCTCCTTTCAAGAAACAACAGCTTTCAGATCCCTTTGATCAGGGTGGGGTGTAGAGGGAAGTGTCCTGTCCCACCCCAGCAGAGCCTGTCCTTTGTTCTTGGCTCAGCCACAAGACAAATGTCTAATGAAGTCTCATTGTGCTCCTTGTTGTCAATATGCAGGAACCATTAAACAGCCATTAACCTTCCTGTAGCAAGGGGTTGTCAAACTGAAGTGTCAAACCTTCCCATACTGGACACTGTCCAATCAGAATTAAGCAGTTACTTAACTCCAATAATGGGTTGCTTTTAAAATTCACAATAAAGTATTTTCTTTAACACATATGAAAATAAGCATGGTTTATAAGGGATTTGGACATTAAAAATAATTAACTCCTTCACAAACATGCTTTAAATAGGCAAATATTGCAATTTTTTCAGGAAAAAGAAACACTTTAAACTGGGTTTAACAGCTAATTTTCTTATGCAGCTGTCAGTCAGTGAGGCCTGGATTCCTCTGACTGCCTGGAGAATCTATGATTTCAGCACACTTTTCCTTTCAATAATTCACTGGGAACATGACTGAATTGAATGCCAAAACAGTACTTTGAAGGTTGCCATTGATTAGGAAGCTGTATTTAAGGAAATTTTCGGATTTTAGCCCACTTCTGTGGCCTTGATTCATGTGACAGGTAACAACACTCACTGGCATTCTCCTGCAGGGAGTTCTTGTTTTGACACCAACTTTGCCTGTGTGTGGCAAGGTGGTGCAGCCTTCTTGTGATTTATGAACTATGCACAGTTTTGCAGATTTGGTGCACACAGGGGTTAGTGCATCCATTTTTGGCAATTTTCTTTCCCCATTGGCAAAGGGGTGTAATAGGGTGCATTGGCATGGGTTGAAATATCCCACAGACCACACCAATAGGTATACCACCTGGGACTTGCAGGGCATTGATACATAGGTGGAGGATCCTTGCAAGTGAGGGGTTTGTACAAGTCCATCTTAGATGGGGCAAACAATACAAATATGTCCACCCCAGGAGAAGTGGCTGTTCACATATGTGATTGAAAATCTTTAAAAAAATAACCATACCCCCTTCATGGGCTTATGGACACCAGGGCTAAGGTAAAAGAGGTGGTGAGGTTCAGCTGAGACTGACATCCTGTAGTGGATCCAAGGATGGTGCACTCTGTCCAAAAAGGGTCAAAGCCTGGTCTTCATTAGCTATGGCCAATTGTGATACAGATGCGTGCAGAAGGCCCTCAATGGTGACGAGGTCATGATGATGGTTGTCACCAATGGCCACAGAGTCATTATGCCTGCGCACTCATGACGCACCCAACTGCAGGGTGAGAGATTGCCTCAAGGTGTCCATCTCCTGTTGTGGATTTCCCTTATAGCCAACATCTCATCATGCACAGACTTCCTCAAGGTCTCAGTGTTATGATTGTCAGATGTTCTAGATGCCAACATCTCCAGTTGCTGGCTTTTATTATGGGCAACTGCGTCTCTATGCAAGGATTCCAGCAAAGACGCCATATCTGCCTGCTGACTTTTGATGTGGGCTTGCGAGTTTACACAGTGCGAGAGTCTTGAGGACTCCTTCTCTGCATGCAGTGTCTCCTTTAAGATGTCCATCAACTGCTGCTGATGGTTCCTTAGTGGCCAAATACTCTGAATACTGTCAGCTATTGCAGATATGTTTTTATCAGTCAGGCAATGGAGGTCCCTGACCAAAACCTGCAAGTCCTCACCACTTCGGGTGAATGCTCACATGGTCTGCTGCTGGCACTCAGACTGTCCGGCGGGCACACATCCACCACGTGTGCAGGCCCTACCAAGGCAGGGTGCTAGAATCCAGGGATGTCACAGTGGTTCCCCCCTTCATTGACTGCTGGTCTGCAACCCTTCTTTGGACACCAACCCCCTCTCCTGATCCCATCATGGATGAAGGCAATCTTGCAGCCATACCAACCGTTGATGTAGCTCCTCCCACTGCCCTGACCAGGCTCTCTGAGTTCTTATCCTCTGAGTCAGCTGCCTCATCTGTACTACCCTTTGGGGAACCCTCCAGGTACCTCAGCCAGTCCTTCTCATTTTATTTGACATCTTCATATGAAGAGTCTAAAAGGTCTGCAGTCCTACTGATGATTGCCTGCAACTGAAGGGGATTCTCACCAGGCAGAACACCCAAGTGTGCACTGGTGGTCAGTTGTGCACTCTCCTCCTCCTCCTCCTGATCTACTGCATGATCCCTGGAACAAAGACAGACAAGAACATTCAGAAGTATGAGTACCTGGCAGAAAATGCATATGTGAATTACAATGCATAAAGACACAAAATGGCCAGCTACACATACATCGCACATTGCAACTGAGCACACTGTGACCTGTGAGGCATAGGTGAATATCATTCGATGACCTGTGCAATCATGTCAAGACATATTATGCTATGTGACACAGGACAGTGTGTACAATCAGGAGAAAACACATACACACAGACATGCGTGAGAATCTGGATAGAGGTCTGTGCTTCATTTGTGAGCCCGTACTCCACTCCAACCTTTTCTTTTTGCAACATGTGGAAGTCTGAACTGTACATCTGCTGAGCTAAAATTCACACACGCATATGTGTTGCCATGATTTCCCTAACCCCATTGCCACATTGCCCTCAGCCAGATACGTCGTTAGTCACAATCACATTCATCTCAACCATATGTGATTAGAGTGCAATGTGGAATTTACCAGTGAACGCTTGCATGACCTCTGCTCCATTGACACTCCAAATGTGGAATGCACTACACTGAATCATCTGTTGACCATCAACACCTACTCCTGTCTGGAAGATATACCCATGCGTCTTTGCACCGACATTGTAACTCATCCATGTATACCTACAGCCTGGGTAAAGGGAATGGATGACTGTGACATCATCCACACCTTGCTGTTATTCCCTTTGAGTCATGATTTACATTCACAATGCACTATCCCTATGTATGACAGTGTAAATGTGTCCAATGAGATATGTCTTGCAAACTATTGTCACAGATAGGTGCATTGGCAAAGCATGAAATCCTGTATACAATGATGTGTACTGTGAGATCAACGTGAACAACACACAGACACCATGCAACGACCTCACTGAATACAGATCATGTGATGGAAGTGTACATGGTAGCATTTCTGCAGTGCCCATAGATCGCTGAGGCGGACTCCAGCCAACTCTACCACAACATTTGAGAGCATAGCATGCAAAAATTAAAGCACATATGAAATGGACACATGCAACTCACAAGAGGTGGCTGCATAGGTCTCCACGTCTACCATGTCAACAACCTGCTCACTGCTAATCAGACCACTTGCGACCTCTGCAAATGGAGTCTGCTCCCCCACCTGTGGCAAACCTCCTCCAGTGTCCTCGGAAGAGGCCAAGTTCCCACTGAGCTTCGCCTTGGTCTGTCGCAAGAGATCCCTCAGCCTCTTGTGGACATTTGCAGCAGTACACCTCTCCATGTTACAGGCATTGATGAGGGATGTGACCTCCTGCCACATTATCATCCGCTGTGCCGAAGTAAGGGTAGCACCAGCCCAAGGGTACTGCTCAACATAGTGCTCCTCCACACAATGTGTGAGGATTTGCAGATCCTCATCTGTTAAGCGCTTCTTTCTCTGTGTCCCTTCTGCTTCAGCTGTGCCTCGTCAGGGGGTAGTGCCTCTTCCTGCTCTGCAGGCTAGCCCATCTTGGCCCTAGTGGAACTTGGTGGTGCAGAGACACCTGTGGGCTCACAGTCTCCTGTCCTCATACTCGTTCACATCCTCGTCCTCATCCCTTCCCTCTTTGTGGAGCCTTCCCACTCATGGTGCAGTAAATAGCAATGCCGCCCCCAAAATATTAGGCTATGTGATACACTATGTAGTTAGTGGTCTTGCAGAGCTCTGCGAAGTTCGCTGTCAATTATTTTTTTTTAAAGGATACAAGATACCCAATGTAGGCTTGCGTGCACACCCAACAAAGAAAATATGATGAGCGATTCCCAACGTAGGCTGCACACACCCCCAACAAACAAAGTAGGATATGTGATATCCAATGTAGGCTTACATGCACCCCCAACAAAAACAAAGGATACTTGATTACAAATGTAGGCTGTGCGCAACTCCAACAAATAAAATAGGATGCACGATACCCAAAGTATGCTTGCGCAACACCTTAAAACAAATTGTGCATGTAGTAATCCTCTGTCTCTGAACCTTCTCATGCACAGCAGAAAATATGCGTCACACTGCTTAAATGCCCCTCTCACTGTGTTGGGGAATGAAGGTGTGCTGTGTGGAGTGCATAACATTTAAATGGCATGCTAGTGCCCCTTACACTAATCTTCATGCTGCAGCCTCCCATGAGTATATGAGCCATACCATTTCCTCCTGTCTGGTCCAATTTTCGGCCTCCTCATTCCGTGTATTGCTTCCAAACCTCACCATCGGCTGTTGGGTACTGTGTGAGTGCCTGCTGACCAACAGCACTGTCTTGGAGTGCCTGCTGTTCTACCATTGCCTGTTATCCTGTGGCCCACCTGTGAGGCGTTGTGACCACCTCATCTGCCATCTTGGTACTCCCAACTCTCTGTTAGATCACCACAGCACCACAGCACATCATCAGGGCCAAGCTCAACCACACCTGTCTCAAGGGGTGCAATTTCTGCTCCATTGTACTCTCCATCAACTGGCACCCCCAATGTGAGGTAGAGCAATGCCAACTTTACCCTCACCGAAGTTGGCAACCTGGCAGATACAGTCCTCATGAACTCTGATGCCCTTTTAAACCCACAGCCGCTGCATCGGAAGGCTGGACCTAGGAGGATCTGGGAAATCATCTAGGCTGCCTTCAACGTGGAGGGGGTGGCAGTTCATACCATGGAACATGTAAAGAAGTGCTGGGACAACCTCAATCACTGGTGCCAGGAGATGTCGAACGAGGCCCAAGAGGCAGGTGCCACCATGTATGTGCACAGTGTGGGCCACCATCGGATAACATCTGGCTCCTGGAGAGGTTTGATTCAGCACTCCATGCCCAGATTCTTTACTGGCAGGAACTGATCCAAGCTGATGGTCAGTACACACGGGGTGCACTGTTCTACAGGGTTTTTGTGTATTCGGCATAGGTATGTATGATGGCAGGTAATCCCTTCTGTACACAGCATGTGTGTTGCACTAATCTTCACTGGCATGCAACCTCATGCTGATGCAGGGTGTATGTGATGGCAGACATCTGTGAAGTGGACAAGCGTAGGTATGTGCGTGCCAGTCCTTGTTGATTAAGTAAACGTGCTCATGCAACATGAGTTGATGGAAGCAAGTACTCAGACAGGTACAGATGCCAGATTGAAGTGTTGGGGGTGTGTGAGGGACATACATGCACAACACCTCTATGGTTTGCTCATTTGCAAACACAGATTACATCATCCACAATCACCCGTTGAGACTGACAAATGTCTATGAATTACTGTTAATGAAATGAAATGTTGGTGCATTTAACTCTCAGGGATGGCTGTCACATCTGTCAGCCTACTGCATGAGGGGCCAGACATGATCTGTCATCAGGGCATTGGTTGAGGCTGAGAGTGACAGAATTGCAGCTTGTACCTCAGCAATGGGTGCCTTTATGCATTGCATGCTTTCAGGTCAAACTGTCTCGGGTGCATGTTTCTACATGTTATTGGATGTACAAGTGCCTAAGCAGGTCTTGTGATTGTTCTCCACCCACTTGCGTGGTTGTGCTGTGCGGTAATATCATTATGACTGGTTCAAGGGATCCTGCATGGAACAGAGTAGCCTGAAGCTGTGGTGAGTACCCTGGACCAGCTATACTCCCATGCATTTCGCAGTCACCCACCCTACCAAGGGATCCACTGCCCACCACCCTATCCCTGAGTTCCGCCTCCCAGGGCATCTCTGCATGGGTGTCAGTGTCAGGAGACCAGGGGCAGAGGCTGCCTGTACCCAATGCGATGCTGTGAACTGCCAGTTGTCCAGTCTCCATGCCCAGCCATCTAATAGTTGACCTTAGGATTGTTTGGAAGCTCCAGATGGCTGGCCAGCTCTGGAAGTTTGGGTGGGCTCCATCTGGATTGTAATCCTGTTATTTCTATGGGGGGCATGACGCTTTTGGCCAGAACTTCTTCCTTGTCACCCAGGGTACACAGATTACAAGTAAGCATAGTTGCCTTCCTCTGAATTACTGTTGGCAGGGTGTAAGGGTCCTGTCTGCAGTCCAGTTGGTTCTCACTGCCACACCCAGGCTCTGCACATTCCCAAGGTGGCCGATAGCTGTGCCCCATGCAATGTGCCAGCAGAGTTGTGCCTCCTGTAGATGCTCTGAGTGGCCAAGTTCATCTGCGGCTTAGCAGGGTTCCTGGCTGACGAATGAACCACAGATGACTTGCACCTCAATGGCAGGGCAGCCTGTTCTTCTGGCTCCCTGCAATCCACTGAATCTTTTGGCACACGTGGCCCATCTAGGGTTGGACTGTTTGGCTGACTTTGGCCATATTGACATGCAATGACCAAAGCATGCCCCCTCAGGGAGTGCCCCCTTACATGGGTGCCTTTCCCTTCCAAGCAGTGCAAAGGCAGAACAGCCCAGCAGTTCCCCAACAGTCAGATCAGAGTGGAATGGGGGTTGACTGGCTATAGGCCCAAGTGAACCATGCCCTCACCCATCTCCACTGAGCACATTTTCCACTCGCATTCCAGGATGACCACCGTTCCACGGGATGCCTCCTCACCCTTCACCACACTGGTGATGGAGGTTTGTGCAGCAGGTGCCCCCTTCTCACTCAAGTTGTGTTTGGACCAGGCCTTTCCTGCTCTTCTCTCCTTTTGGCAGAGCAGGCTGGGCATGCACCACGGCTGGATGAGGCATCCCCCCACCACGGGCAGTGCTGACTCTGGACGTAAGCCAGGCCTTTCCTGTGGATTGCACCAACTCATTCCCCTCCCTGGGTTCAGGGCAAGCGTTCTGCCTCAGTCGATACCTAGCAGTAGACTTAGTACTGGTGTTAGCTAGGAGAATCTAACTGTTTAATTTCAGTAAAGCTTTGCAAAGGCCGATCACAGATGTTGACGCAATTTGATTTCTGGCCAGTGCGCTGCATATCAAAGTGTAGTATTTCAATGAAGCATGGGAATACAGCAGGAGTAACATCTAATTAGTGATGCATGTGAATGGATGAACGAGATTCCCACTGTCCCTACAAAGTATCTAGCATAACCATGGCCAAGGGTACAGGCTTTGCAGAATCAGCAGGGCAAGGACACCCTGTTGAGCTTAACTCTAGTCTGCCACTTTGAAGAGACATGGGAGCTATAGGATGAGTGCAAGGATGTCAGTCCGCCTTTGAAAAAGCACTACTCATATTGCGTGAGGGGAGAGGGGAGCCCAGTGGAACTCTCTCTTCTGGCTGCAGGTCCCTGGCATCTGACGAGCGTGACCAGCTCTGGGAACCATGGCAGGTGAGGAGTTTGACTGTTGTGTTATATCTCTCAAATGAAAACACTGTTGTCCTAAGGCGAGCTCAGGGTTGATAGGTACCTCTGGATGAGTAGAAGGGCAAAAGCTTGTTTGATCTCGATTTTCTGTATGAATACAGACTGTTCAAGCAGGGCACCATGATCTGTCTGACTGCTTGGGTTTCAAGCAGGAGGTGTCTGAAAAGTTACCACAGGGATAGCTAGTTGTGGCGGCCAAGAGTTCATAATGATGTTGGTTTTTGATCTTTCAATGTAAGCTCTTCCTATCATTGTGAAGCAGAATTCACCAAGCGTTGGATTGTTCACCCATTAATAGAGAACATAAGCTGGGTTTAGGCTGTTGTGAGACAGTTAAATTACACCCTACTGATGATGTGTTGTTGCAGTGGTTATCCTTCTCAGTATGAGAGGAACCACAGGTACAGACTATGGTGTATGTGCTTGGCTGAGGAGACGATGGGGTGATGCAACCATCTGTGGGATTGTGACTGAACACCTCTAATCCAGAATCCCCAAAAACCATAATGATACCACAGCGCTGTGGAGTCTCAGTTGACCTAGGATAGCCTGCCTCTGGGCCGGTGCATAGAGCCGCTCGCCACGGGACACAAGTGTGGACAGAAGGTGGCCAACACTCTTGCACCATAGTGCACCGCTTGTTTATGTGGAAAGCAGTGCTAATTCATTTGTAGATTACCTGATTCTGGGTCTGTTTTTTGCAAGTAGCAGATCAGATAGTTCATTGCAATCTATTGAAAGTTATCCTCTGGGCCAAGTTTTTGTCAAAATCACTGCTGAAAGGTTCTCCATCCTTCCTGCTGCACCGCTGGGCACAAGGGAATCTACTCCCACCCACCCTGGGAACACCCATGTGAGTGTGGCTCAGCGGGGAGCACTCTTCACCTGTTACAGTCAGCCCAGCAGACCAGATTGCCTTGGACCAGACAGCATAGGCAGAGTAGTTCGCCCCAGCCCATTGGAGACAGGGGAGAGAGGCTGGGCCTTGGTTCACAGATGGCAACCTAAGGCCCGGCCCCAGGGTGCACAGATTGCAGCTTAAACACCAGCCTCAGGGCTCAGAGGTGGCAGCTTAAGCACCATACACTGGGTGCTGAGGTGGCAGCTTAAGCGCTGGTCCCTGGAAAGTGGCCTTAAGGTGCAACCTCATGTCACCCAGCCAAATGGCCAGAGTCGCGGCTGGCCCAGCTGTCTCCTACATTTGTCTGCAGCCAGGATCCATGTGCACCCACATCATGGCGGTGGCTTAGTATTCGATGGCAAGCGTCTCCTTTTGGGACAAATGTGTGGCACAGGAGTGGGATGGGCTCCTCTGTGCTGAAACCAGGTGGGGCAAAACAGGCTTGACCACAGATTGATAGGTCATGCAACCCCATCAGCTGAAGGCCCAGGCATGACACTGGGTTTGGTAGGAGTCCCAGGGAAGAGCTACTGGGGCCCCACAAGGCGGTCTGGGTTCTCATGCCTTGCAGGAGGGTAAAACTCTAAGATGCCCAAGGAATAACCCCGGATCTGTGGGTTGCTGCCGTCTAGGCCATTGCTGTCATGTTTCGCTGTCCCATGCGTGACTCCTCATGGCAATCCTGTTTGTATCCTTTCCCATGCTGCATGTATATGCAAGCGGACAAGGTGAAATGCGGTCCATGCAATGGTGGTACTGAGACATGTGCCAAGTTTCATGGCCCTGCCTGCAGGTTATGCTTGGGCCACTTTGTCATTGGTGTTGTGATGTGTAACAATTTCTTGCAGTGTGTTTGTGGCCACTCGTCAATGTGCTGGGTTGACATGTGTGTGGCTCGTGAATGTGACTCATCTTTGTCCATACACTGTGTGACAGTATTCATGCTGATTGTATGGGCATGTGTGTGGCACTTACTTGTTGACTTCTGCTGAATTCACGGTGCTGTTGATGTTGTGTATGTCACACATGCATTTTCACTGTTGACTGACGTCTATGTTATTTTACCCCTTTTCCACAGTTGCAGAAGTTGGTGAAGAGGACAGAGGCAGTGCTGTGGAGTGGAGAAGCAGAGACAGGGCCTCCAGACCCAGACGCGGATCCCAGCTACACACAATTGACACTTCCTCTTCTGAGTGTGATGTGGATGAGGGAGCACC
The DNA here is from genome assembly GCF_040938575.1 of Ambystoma mexicanum. Taxonomy (NCBI): domain Eukaryota; kingdom Metazoa; phylum Chordata; class Amphibia; order Caudata; family Ambystomatidae; genus Ambystoma; species Ambystoma mexicanum. The sequence continues at coordinate 92,152,240 of NC_090930.1, read as the reverse complement.
AGCACCATCAACAGAGCAGTGGTGGCATAGGGTGCTGCAACACAGGGGCCAACAAGGACAGAGTCATCACTGGAGGCATTCGGGCTGATGGACGTGGAGGAGGAAGCCATTTCAGCCCAGCTCACAGAGTCAGGTGGGGGCATTGAGGAGGATGTGCAGTCCACCATGGAGGGGTCGACACAACCTCCTGTCCCTGGACCATCTGCTGAAGCAGTGACCACCTTACTGGTTTATAGCATTGTGGTTGTTGATGTTGGATGTGGCCTCACTGTGGTTGAGTGGGCTACACTCATCACTTGTGAACTCAATGGTAGATTGCCTTTTCCCTACCAAGGTGCATCCATCCACCTGCACACATCTGCAATCACCCACTACCTTCAACTCTGCCATTGGAATGTAGCTGAGTCCCATGATTGATTATTCAGTCTAGCTGGACATATTATCGGTCTCCCAAGCACAAGCATGTTCTACTTAAGTCACTAGCAGGGAATTTGCTACTCCTACCTACCTACCTTTGTGCAAGCTTAAATGCACACACACATTCTCAGTAACTAAGACCAATCTATGATTCGTCTGACTTTGGTTCTCCAAGGCCATTCACCCACAAAGCTTTACTATGTCACATGTGCATGGCGTGGTTAATGTATATCTGGTGCCACAGTAGGGTGTCCTGTTGATGTGCAGCTGCATGTGGTCCACCACAGAGTCATGAAAGAAGCTGCAGTCCTGGATTCAACTGCACTGCTCTCGGTTGTTCTTGTTGGAGGAGGATATGTGACAAGAGTACTTCATGTTGAGGCAGGCCGGAGGAGTTGAGGTAGGTTGTTGCTCCACATTCGAGTGATAGGGGAGCAGACTAGCTGGTGCTGCCTAGGGCTGGGGGCAGAGTTCATTGGTTGTGGTGGGAGGTGGCAGAACTTGAGGGGGCCACCTGGGGTTGGGGAGGAGGTCAGTGGGGGTAGTGGGAGGAAGGAAGAATAGCAGGGACTGCCTGGTGTTGTGGCGGAGGTCAGTGGAGGTAGTGGGAGGAGGGAGGATTAGCAGGGGTCTTGAGAGGGCTGCCTGGAGTCTGGCAGTGGTCAGTGTGGTAGTGGGAGGAGGGAAAACTAGCAATTGCTGCCTCGGGTTGGGGGCAGAGGTCAGTGGGGGTAGTGGGAAGAGGGCAGAATTGCAGGGGCTGCCTGGGATTGGGGATGGAGGTTAGCGGGGGTTGTGGGCGGTGGCAGGACTTGAGGGGGCTGTATGGGGTTCGGACATGGGTAGGTGGGGGTAGTGGGAGGAGCGTGTATTAGCAGGGGGCTTGAGGGTGTTGCCTGGCGTCCAGGCAGAGGTCAGTGGAGATTGTGGGGGTTTCAAATTAGCAGAGCTGCCTAAGGTTGGGGCAGAGGTCAGTAGGGGTGGTGGGAGGAGGGAGGGCTAGCAGGGGGCTTGATGGGGCTGGCTGGGTCACAGCAGAGGTCAGTGGGGATTGTGGGGGGGAAGATTAGCAGGGCTGCCTAGGGTTGGGGCAGTGTAACGCTCACCTGGTATCCACGGGGACGTCACTCAGCCTGTTCTGACCTCTTACGAGCTCGAACCCTTCCCTGGAGTCTACTCGACTGGAGACTGGGCCTGAAACACAGGATTGGTAGAGTTTAACTCCCTATTGTCTCTGTGTGCTTGAACCCCTTCTTCCCCGGGGTCCAACCCTTCCCTTTGATCCACAGCTCACCTTGTTTTCTTGGAAAGTGTGCTCTCTGTCCTGCTTTCAGCGCAGGGGCGCGTTGATTGACGCGGGCTCGTTGCTGCTTAGTTACTTCACTGGCAAGAGTCCGACAGGTAAGTATAATGAGTCTTTTGAACAGTTCTCTCACTTCGTTCCTTTCCTTCCTTAGATGATGGCCTGCGTCCGGGGGTGGCGACGTGCTGCTGAGATGAGTAGCACTGAAGTTGAGTGAGAGCGCAATGCGCGATGCGACCCTTTCGTATTTGTATTGGACTGAGTTCTTTTTCTGTGTCTTTTAAGTGCTACAATGTTTTCAGCTTGGATGCCGGTTATGAAGAAGAAATGCGGTGAGTAAGCGCGGTATGAGGCGCCTCTAGATGTTTCCACGCTAACCTGGAGTGTCTTTTACCTCTTGCAGATGGATGAGAAGTTCCTGAGACAGAGTTCCCCCAGAGCGGCTGGGATTCAGGTAAGCGTTTGAAGCTCGTACAGTCTTTAAAAATAAGCAAAGATTTGCTGAATGCTTAATAATTACTTTTTTATGTTCTTTTCCCTTTTCCTTTGGAAACGGTGTGCCGGGATGGGAATGACACCGCCGAAGATGCCCTCAGAACAGAAGAAGCGATGAATGAAGGGCAGAAGCGCCGCTAGGTAAGGCTGTTCCTAACGGTGTTCTTGTTCTTGCAGGAGCTGAGCGCAGAAGAAAGATGCAGGCCTACTGGAGACCGATCCGAACACGGTGAGTGTCACGCTGCAGGTGCAGAAAACACAATGCATGTTTCTCAGCCTGGAAGTGGCTTAAATAGTCTTTGGGTATCCCTGGTGTCTCTGGGCTGAACTACACCCAAAAGACTAGACTGCACATGCAGTTCTGGGAACCAAAATATGTGGGGGCATCCATCTTGTCCCTATCAATGCAGTACAAGTCCAATCCCCAATGTTATCCTATGGGAGTGAGTGAGTCAGTTGCCAGAAGCGCCAAGTCTGACTCCAAGTGGGTCTTCGGAGGGATTGAGAGGCCCTTGAGGGCCATGTAGGTGATCGTGGCCTGGCTCCGACATCTTGGAGGGCTGGGGACATGAGGGGCAGGAATCATGACAGGCAGAGGTCAGTGGGGGTGGTGGGAGAAGGGAGGGCTAGCAGGGGGCTTGATGGGGCTGGCTGGGTCAGAGCAGAGGTTAGTGGGGATTGTGGGGGGTAGATTAGCAGGGCTGCCTAGGGTTGGGGGTAGAGGTCAGTGGGGGTAGTTATAGAAGGACAGACTAGCAGGGGATTCCTCAGGTTTGGGGCAGTGGTCACTGGGGGTGGTTGAGGGAGGTGGCAGGACTTGAGTGGGCTGTCTGGGGTCATACAGAGGTCAATGGGGTGGGTGTGAGGTGGAAAGACTTTAGGGGGCTGCTTGGGGTTGGGGAGGAGGTCAGTGGAGGCAGTGGGATGAGGGCAGACCAGCAGGGGCTGCCTGGGGTTGGGTGCAGAGGTCAGTGGAGGTGGTGGGAGGAGTGTCAACTTGAGGATGCAGCTTTTGTGTAAGGGGTGAATGCATAGTTATGCAGTTTGAGGTTGCTGCTTAGAGTTATGGGGAGCGGACATACAGTTTCTACCGGGCTCTGCTTTCAGTTAGGGGGAATGTGCCGCAGTTTAGCCAGGGGTTGCTACTTTAAGATGTGGGGGTTGGGCCACAGTTTTGTTCAGGTGCTGCTTAGATTTAGGGGGGAGGATGCACAGTTTCTTTGGGCTACTACTTGGGATGACATAGAGTTTCTCCAGGAAGCTGCTTTCAGTTAGTGGGTATAGATAGCAGTTTTTTTTTTTATTCGTTCATTTCCTTCAATACTTTTTGACATTTTCCTTCAACAAATGTTCTTTTATAGCGCTTGTTTTTGCTTGTGGGGGGCGGGAGGGGGTTGTTGTAGGTGTTCCAGGCGCAACTCGTTATTCTTTGTGCTGCAGGTTACTTTGCACTTTACAATCTATGAATCAGCGAACAGCGCTAAACTTTTCGTATGCCCAATGATCTTTCTTGTGCAAAGGTGTTAGCGCAGAATTAGCGCTTTTTCTATAAACCAGCCCCTGTGAGTTTAAGTGTGTGGGGGCAATTTCAGGTGGTGGGAAGTCATGTAATCGTTCAGTATTGCTCTTTCGGGCTGGGGTAGGTGTGTAGATACAGCTGGGTGTGTAACTGATCAAAGGTAGGGCGCCCCCTAGAGTTGAAAATTAGTTCCGGGAATCATAGGAGACGAACAACGAAACACCTCTGTTGGCATTTGACTTTCAAGGATTTCATCAAAAAGAGGCTGTCCGCAGAAATTCACATTTACATTACATTACATTGCCTCACACCTGTATGCACAAGTAAACCTCCGATTCTGCATTTTCTTCCCCCGCGGGAATTTCCATTGAATTCAAAACTGGATTAAATGTACTTGAATCGAGATACTAATCTTCTGAGTTGCATCATTCATGCAAAGGAGCAAATGCATATTTCCTCTGCAACCTCTGCTGCCTGGCATCACGCAAGCCTTGACGCACCTACCGTACGCGTGCGGCGGGATAGCTCAGGGGCAACGTGCTCGCCTTGGAAGCAAGACGACAGGGAGCAACACAGGTTCGATCCCTGCGTCTGCGCTTAGAAACCTCTGGGTATTAAGTGTGTTATAAATAACCTATCATATCATCATGAACGGGTCATTGTGGAACGTGATAGTGCAGACATTTGAGGCTTGCGGGCTATTAAGTGGGGAAGGATGGGGTGTTGTGACAACCTTAGTCAGTCCGTTCCTATATCCATTTTTCATAGCAATAATACTGAAGAGGGTGGTGAGAGAGGGTCAGATAAATTGATCAACTGCACGAGCTATGCTATGACAACGAATCACGGCTGTTAAATGAACCGAAAGAGGAAAAGATGCCCAATTATTTCATTGTCATTGATATTCAAAAGCTCAGTGAGATGGCGGCGGCGACATCAAGCGGAGTTTCTTTTGTTCCGGCCATTAAATGGAAGATCACGATGAAAAGGAAACATGCTTTTCTATTCCTCATACATTTTCATTTGCATCGTTTTGTCTTTGTGTTTTTGAGCGGGGGAAGCTCTTACTATGGAGCCGCGCCTAATGATAAGGCAGTCTGTGACATCATAGCCAGTCATGCCATGGTAGGCGTTCTGCAGTGAGGCTGGGTATTGAGGGGAAGCATGCATTTAGTTTAGGAAACATGTACAGCGCCTCCATGCTGCTGGGGTGTCCTACTCAATACAATCTGTGGTGCTATTGGTGAAATCATCATTTATTGTGTTGCTGATGCCATCTGTTAGGTGCGTGTCTGGCATGGGAGATAAGGCTACCTAGGTATCCTAATTTTCCCATTCGTAGGGTTTTAAAGTTTACATTGTATCCTTAAAGTCGCATCAAATGCATGTTTCATATCTTTTTTCTTTTGTTGTAGCTTTACATACATTTATAGCAGAGACTGTTCGGGGAATCAACAACCTTACTTTAATCTTAACTAGTACCTTGAGTGAAATGTATGCGCGTTTTAGTGATATGCTTTCATCAGACCTAGGACATTTCTTTGCGTGAGGCCCACAGAGGGCATATAGAGCATACAATGGGCACCGCCCGGTATGTTGTGTGCATTTGGCATAGCCATCAGCCACTCCGTATCTGAGACTTGTACCGGATATGGGGCATATGGGGCGTGGCCTGTTGCCACATATTTGCATATGTGGCACACCATTTTGTGATGGTTTGCCACAAAGGTCTTCCTAAATACCTTCCTTCTCAAGCCATTCACTCTGCTGCCTCCAACTCTCTGGGGGTCCGATGCTTCTCCAGGCAGAAATTGGGGGGCAGATATGATATGATATGATAGGTTATTTATAACACGCTTAATACCCAGAGGTTTCTAAGCGCGGACCCGGGGATCAAACCTGTGTTGCTCCATGTCGCCTGCTTCCAAGGCGAGCACCTTGCCGCTGAGCTATCCTCCCGAGATCACTTTCCTCTGCCGGTGCCTCCCTCTGGAACAGCCTCCCTGCCCATCTCAAACTTGAGCTGGACCACCTGAAGTACCGAAAGCAGCTCAAGGCTTTCCTTTTCTCCTTTGCTTTCTCTCTCTCCCTACCCTGCTGACCGCCCTCCCTATCTGTCGCTGCAATGTCTGGTTACTTGGATACCCTCAGAGTCTCACTGGGAATGAGGCTCCTCTATGACCAGTCTGCCCCGCACTGCCTCTGGGCCTGTCACGCATTTGCGGCTGTAACTGTAACCTCTACAGTCCCCGGGCTCCTTGAACTTTCCCTGATCTGCGATGCCCTGGCTGCACTTACTCGGAGCATTGTTGCCTTGATTGCACTTCCACCTTCCCTATCCCTTGCACTTCTCCCTTCCCCTGCTCCCTGTGCTACCACGCTTGCATGATCTGAAAGACACAAGGCCTAGTCAGAGCATTTGTCTTGTCTTCCCTCCGTTACCCTCCCTTGTCTTGTCACGCATTAAAACACATGTGAACAGGCACGTTATTAATGACATATATCATGCCATACCATGTTTTGATGTACTTTATCTGCTGCACATAGCTCACAGCCTTTGTTCATGCATTAGGTGTACTTTATACAGGGAGTGAGACACACAGGGCATGGCCTATAGAGTACAATGGGCCATGTTCTGTATGTTTCATGCTGGTGTCATGGACATTTTCCACCCTGTGTTTAAGCCACATACAGGGGTAGCGTTCACACTGGGCATGGCCTACTGCCACATATGGGAGAATGGGGCATGCAAAACAGTGAAACACTCCATCTAGAATACATATGTCACAGCCTTTATGTGTGCCTCGTCTGCTATATACAGGGAGATGAGGCACACAGGCTACGTTCTGCCTCAATGCCTCTATCTGGATTCAACAGGTGGGCACCTCTCGAACTGACCTCCAAGAAACACAACACAAGGAAACAGGCTACCCCACACTTACACACACAGGTTGATGGACTAAAGCTATTGAATTATAGAAGGATGTCAGTCATCAGTACACATTCTCAGAGAGGTATACATGAACAATTTAATATACTGTATTCCAAAGTGAAAAAAATCCACACAAAGTTACACAGCAATATACATTGTACAACAGTTTACATATACATCTAAAAACATATAACCCTTGGTGACAAAATAACCACAATTAGCAGTTTATCTGCAATGTGTTATCTGAAAAGAGTCTGTCAGGCTTCTTGTTATATCCAATCAAATAGTCCCGTTGTATATATTTCCAAAATATTTGTCCTCTCAAATCTGTAATTCGGTAGGATCTGACTATATATAACAAGCAGTCAATGCAATCAAAATGGGGTGGGACTGGCAATCGATCATGGACAGCATCTGCCCATAGGTCAACACAATGGGCCTCATTACGAGCATGGCGGTAGCTGTGCCTGTATGGCAGACACGGCTACCGCCATGCTCGCTACCGGCATCACCTCGAGATTACGAGATGAATGGGCCGGTAATTGCCCATTTGCTGGTGGCAGTATTGCCGTCTCACGGGAGCCCCATTCTGCCTAAAAGGGCAGAATGGGGTGGGGAGCATGGATGCGCTGGCACTGTTGATAACGGTGCCGGCGCAATTACGAGTTATGCTTGCGGGTGCTGCACAGCCCACCACGTAAGCCCTGGCATGCTGTCAGGAACCCGCGAGCAGAACTCGTAATGTGGTGGGACGGTATGAACAGTGCTGGTTCCTTACTGGCACCGTTCATACCGTCACCGCCAGGGTTGTAATGAGGCCCAATGTGTTTCTGGCCTCTTAGGTAGACTGCTCCTAACATCATCGTCCACGTTTACTCATCGTGGATGTTTTTCATTTTGGAATACAGTATATTAAATTGTTAATTTATACTTCTCTTACTGTGCATACTGATGATGGACATCCTTCAGTAATTCCATAGCTTTAGTCCATCAACCTGTGTTTGCAAGGGTGGGGTAGCCTGTTTCCTTGTGTTGTTCTTCTTAGACAGTCCCTTACCCCCTTTGAAACAGGCCCCTCGAGATCGAAAATGTGGGTAGTATCCAGAGTATACTGCACCTCTCAGACAGAGACATGAGTTACTCAGTGCACAGCATGTGGCAATGCACTGCATACGGTGTGTTACAGAATATGATGAATGCAGGGAATTGAGGCATAGCCTTGTCTGTCTACGCCTTCCTCTGTACTCACAACATACAGGGAGTTGAAACACATAGGACATGTTTTATGGTAGCAAATTCTGAGTTTGACTACATCCCATCTATTGGTAGGTTTTGCCATCAGCATGTAGTGATTTCATAGACTGTTTTTTTTTTGAAAAGTCTATAGTTTGATCAACTCAGTTTGGTGAAGTCACCCCAATACACACGGGTAGGGTAGTAGAGAGGTAAGGTGGGGAGCTTGGAGGAGGTGTGGGATACAGTGGGAGCATGGGAGTGCCTTCACAATAAACACAATAATCAATTCACATGTTGCAAATAGGTTGATCACAGTTCATTGGCATATGGTAAGAAGGCCTGGTACACAGTGTGGGTACTTAACATACAAAGGCAAAGGTTCTACATTGTAACATAGACTCATTTGTCAACAGACAAGTTGGTTGAATACATTTGATTAACCTATTCTCAACATGTTCTGTTTATATGGGGGTCCCCTTTTTCTCCTCTACCTATAACAATGTGTACCAGGCCTTCCTATCACATGCCAGGGCTCTCTACGTCCCATGTCATTTCATAGACTTTTGTAAATCGCAAGGCTTTGCCAATTAAGGCATCATGGCACTGGGAAGAAACTGTTCAAGATAGCAGCTGATAAAGGAGAGAGCGAACTAGAAAAGAACAGTTTTAAGATGTTGACCGAAAGTGAGGTGGTTTCCCTTTGCACGTAGGGAGCATGTAGGTTTATTCCAGAAAACTGCTGCCGCCACTGAGAAGGCTCTTCTCCCCGCCTATGAGCATTTGGACCTATGCTCTTGAATCAAAAGGCCATGTTCCGATCTCAGAGCACGCAAAGGCATACAGGGCAGGGATTTCTCTTAGAGGTACTCTGCACCAGTGCCATAAAAGGTCCAGTGGACATTACAGAGTGCCTTGAACTCAATCCGACATGCAACAGGCGCCCAGTGAAGGGAGCAGAGGAATGGTGAAATGGAAGTGTGCAGTGGAGTATTAGTGGCAGTTCTAGCCGTAGAGTTCTGTAGAACCTTCTAGATGATTTAACAGAAACACAAGGTTGGGCTAAGAAGAGGGAAGTGCAGTAATCCATAACACCCAGGATGGAAGAGGCCACCACTGGAGCGCACAGATGAACAAGTAGAAATAGCAGAACTTTACGGAGGATTTTCAGTTTGAAATACCTGCTTTGTTAGACCATGCTGACCTGGGCTTCTGACGAAGCTGAGATTTTGAAGCCCAGGACTTAACCACAGCCACTGGGATAGGAAGAGTCTTGAGAAAAGTTGGCTAAAAGGATGGTGTCCAAAAAGAGGTGGCAGAGGAAGAACCAACCACCAGACCTCTGTTTTGACCGCAATCAGCCAATTTTGATTAATACAGTTACCCACGGATTCCAGGCAGCAGATGAGATGAGCAGCTAAATCAGCTGCTTCCAGGTCGAGTCACACAATGATTTGAGTATCATCGGTGTATGGATAACAATGGAACCCGTGGGATTGGATAACTGGGCCAGAGTCTGAATGTAGACATTGGACAGAGTAGGAGATAGAGCAGAACCCGTGGGAACACACCAAAAGCTAAGAACAGGATCAGACTAAAAAGGGTAGATAGAAAGTGGCTGGGAGCGACTAGATGGAAAAGATCCAAACCAAGAAAGGACCGAGCCGGAAAAAAACAGTGTTGGACGGTCGAGAGAGCAAGATGGAGTGGTCAATGGTGTCAAAGGCAGCCGACAAATCTAACAGGACCAGCAGCCGACAGATCTAACAGGATCAGTGTGCACACTCCCCCTTGGTCTGAAAGCCGTACAAGGTCATCAACAATATGCTTTTTCGATATGTGCCAGGCACCCTGTGTTCCCATCATGCACCCAGGCACAACCATAGATGCTCAGCGGATATTATAACCTGCCCACTACGTACATGGTTGTATGTTGTTACATAGGGCCTCATTACACGGAATGCGGTAAGGGTTTACCGGTACCGGTAAGGGCACCGGTACCGGTAAACCCTTACCGCCTTACTTCGAGGTCCCTTTGCGGGACCCGACCTCAACGGCTGGTTTTACCAGCCATTAAGGAACGGGCCCGCAAAGGGACCTTGGTGCTAATTACGCTACTGCAATTTGCGGTACCGTAATTAGCTCCTTCCCCATTCCCGTTGAGCCCTATGGGGGCAAAAATGGGAATGGGAAAGTGCCTTGGTGAATGGGGAATTACCGCCCCCGCTCACCTTGGAGTAGGGCGGTAATTCTGCCATCCACCAAGGCGTACACGGTAAAATACCGGCAGCAACCATGGCGCTAATAGCGCCATTGTTACCACATTTTTGCAAGCCTACAATTCGATTGACTACATTTGATCGAACTATGTGCAGTGCGACCTTTTTCTTATCCATATGTGCATGTGTTTACATAATTCGTCAGACATTTCCATTACCTACCAGTTATTCTTTTTCAGTCATATATAATGTACTAGCAGCATCTTGCAGGGGTTGATACGAAATGCTCAAAAACTCACACTTTTTGAAAGATATTGACTGAAATATGCTAATTACCCAATTTGCCAAGTATACCTATCATATGCCCAGGTGTTGTAGTACCAGCACAAATTATTATTATTATTATTTATTAATGTGATACAGTTTTAAACAAATGTAAAAAACTTTACACATAAATTAACATCAAATATCTAAAATGCAAAAGTACAATACAATATGATTCCAAATCTTAGTAAAATCCTTGATACAATTTCTAGATAGTTAATTTATATATGGATTCGGATCAAGATCTAAAAGAGATGAAAAAAACATCCTATTCTGATTCATAATTAAGATAAAATATTTCATACTTGCACAGCAAAAATGTCAATTACTTATCGGGAAGAGACCCCCTTGAGTTTAATTTCATGAGAGCAACTGCCACTCGCCAAACCTGAAAAAGTGCTAGATGCAATTTAGGGTTATATGTGTTAACACACTGCTTCCAAAAATCTGCCTGGCCCATATAGTCTGTATTATGGACAAATTCGCCCAGATACTTGATGTACTCTGTTCTCATCCTGCCGCAGCTCGTCAACACGTGTTGAGCCGTCTCAGGTTCAGTAGGGAGATCACAAATCCTGCAATATCTTTCTGCTCGGCTTAGCCCCAGTGCAGGGCCCTGGGTAGATAGAATCGGTAAGTGATTGAGGCGCAGTAATAGAATAAACCGCCTCAGGTGTTCTGATGGGCACTGATTTAGATAGAGTTGCGCCTTTCCATAGGTATATAGCATAAATAGAATAAAGCTATAGCTTTTCAAACTATTAATATGTTTAAAATTGTTCTGCCAATCCCACAGGTTGAGGCGATTGTGCATGCTGGTAATCAGGACTTCATTTTCCCGGCCCCATTCAGGTGACCAGCTGATTTCTTCAGTCAAGGACCGAATCTGATTTTCAAATTTAGCCTGTCTACCAGCCGCACAATCTTCCCTGATCGTCAGTAATAGATTGTTTGTTGGTTTATTATTGAGTTTAATATGGAATTCCATCCTCTTTCTTAATACCATGGCTCTAAGGGAGAAAATTCCTAGCTCAAGTCTAATAATTTCCATGGGAATACACTGTGGAAGGCCGAGGATTTTCCTCCAGAACTTACCCTCTATCAGTTGTAACCATCCTAAGTTCATATTTATCAGTGGGTCTAAACCATACGTCACCATAGGAGCCAGACATTGAATATATAACTGACGTGCTGCCCAAATTGAGAATCCACACTGTTCTCGTGTGAATTTATAGACTAAAGCTGTGAGTTGAGCAGCTTTTGTTTCGCGCTCCTGGATGCAAGTGAAATAGTTTCCTTTGTTATCGAATTCTACCCCAAAATATCTATACATGTACGTATATTCAATTTCGATCGATCCCATCATCATTCTTGGTCTAGCCACTCTACCTACAGAGTATAACAACAACTTGGTCTTACTATTGTTAATAACTAGTTCATTGCTTTCTGCATAACGCCATAGCTGTTTGGCTGATCTCACGATTCCACTAAAAGTGTGATCCATGATCACCAAAGCTAGAAGTGGGCAGTGGTAGGAACCTATCTTAGGGGGACAATTATTAATCCCTAGGAGACATTTGGGTATATCTGAAATAAACAAGTTATACAATGTTGGAGCGGTAACACATCCTTGCTTTACTCCTCGCCTCTGAGGGATGGGTTTGGTCACCGAACCCAAATTGTCCAACCTAACTTGAACAGTATTATTTGAATGTAATAGCTCCAAATAATACAATAGAGGTTTAGGGCAGCCTAGATTCCTCAATTTGTTCAATAGAAGGGAGCGATTGACCGAGTCAAAAGCCGCCTTAAAATCTATATGTAGTGCATATAGAGGGGGATTTGAACGAGATAGAGCCTTGTTTCTCAGAGTATTCATAATAAATATATTGTTGGAAGTAGAATAGCCTGCTCTAAAACCACTTTGGAATTGATCTAAGATCCCAGCTTTCTCTACCCATATTAGCAGTTCTTTCAAAATAAGTGCTGCAAACAGTTTTCCAGAGCAGTCCAGCATAGATAAGAGCCGGTAGTTCATAGGATCGGACCTGCTACCTTTCTTAAAGACAGGTATGATGATGGCTGCCTGCCAAGATGTCGGTATACTACCTTTGTGTAATATCTTATCAAACAATATTTTCAAGAGGTTTGCCCAAAAGAGGGGGTTACTCCTCAGCACCATATTAGAGAGGCCATTTGGCACTGGGGCTCGTGAGGTGTTTAAAGCCTTAATTCTTATCTGTAGGTACTCCACAGAAACAGAGAATGGGGGAATAGGGGGTTTGCTAGCCTTGGGAGTATAAGTCCCAGGGCTGCTCCCCATATTTCTCGTTTCCAAGAAGGAGATCAATTTATCACCTCCTATAGGATTAATCATACTGGGTAGAGATTTCCCCTTCGCCTTCCCCAATATGGACCAAATTTTGCGAGTGTTCTTACCACATAATGTTCTGACTGTATGTTGCCACCTTTCTATCTTCCTTGTGTTTTTGTGTATTTTTAACCATATTTGGTAAGTGGTCTTCAGCTTTCTTATTTTGAGAGCAATCACCTTCTTGGGATCAGGGCCATTTCTTATATACCTCATTTCTCCTCTAAGCTTGCGTTTCCTATCTCTGATCGCACGGTCAAATTTTAATTCGTTTGAGGCCTTGCCCACCATCAGGCCCATTTTACGAGAACCGTGTAGCACAGAGAAATTACTTATCCAATTTTCTATTTGTTCCAGTGACTTTTGCATAAACATATTTAATTGTTCAATACCCCACTCTTCGGACGCCCTTGTGGCCATTAGAATATTAATCGTTGACCAGGAAATGCGATTTAGGGAATGATTAATTACGAGATCTCCCAAATTTACCAATGTAGCATCCGGGTGGCTGAGTCCCAGTGATAATATCAGCGGGTCATGATCACTCAATTTGTATTCGCTCACCTTCATATCTTTAACAATTAATGCAATCTCTACACTAGTATAGATATAGTCTAAGGTGCTCGCACTGCTCCCATTCTTCCATGTAAATTTACCAGGGCTATCGTTTCTAGTACGACCATTAATTATTTCAAGGTCCCAGCATTCAAAGAAGCCCCTCCAGCACATCCCCTCTATATCCGTAAAAGCCTGAATCCATATACTGTTGCTTGTTAGAAGCTGATTATTACTTGTACCACCACCACTGTTGATTCTACAATTTAAGTCCCCGGCCAAAATAACAAAATCTCTACCGTTGGTTACATTCCAATCACTTAAGAGATTGTGCAGGGTATCTTGTATACTTTCTCTATGCTTTGCGCCCGGGGGGTTATATATATTTATTATCAATATTTCTTCCCATCTTGCTTTAATCCTGAGGGTCAGAGCAGCAGCACACAGATAGTCACTATCCACCGGGATCATTCTACTTTTCAACTTATTGGATATCCCTATCGCTAGACCCCCGTATGTTCGTCCACGTATGCCTTTGTTCGCAAGGGTTTGATAAATAGTGTACCCATCCATGGCTGTCTGCTGTAGCAGCCAAGTTTCTTGTAATAGAAAGATGGGATATTTACTTATCATTGATAGAGAGCCCTTGTTGGTAAGAAAATGCTGATGACCATGTGTATTCCAGCTTAGCAGGGTTTGATCTCATGATTGTTGTAGAACTAGGGGCAGCGAATCGGCCAGCCATTTCAGTGTATTTTGGATGTCTGCCATCTGTACATTCTTTCCCGTTTTTTGGGTGGGTATACCACTCTTATTTGGGGCTGCCGTTGGCTCAGCACTTGGGAGTAAAGGATCTTCCTTCTCTTTACAAGCATCTACTTCCACCCCCACCTGTGATAAACATTGTTTATGAGATCGGATCAATTGAGCAGATGCCAAGACACAACAATGGAGGGCTGTCACATTGGGATTGCATACAGTAAGTGGTTCTACAAAAGAGAAGTCCTCCGAGCGGATTACCCGCAATTGTGGGATCAAATGCAGTTTATTCAAAACCTCTGTTCTTGTCAACCACTTGTCCCTCTTCTTTTGATTTAAGTTTTTGATAATGCATATTTTACTTGTATTAGGAATATCGATTTATGTTGTTTCCAGTGGATTAGGAGGTCCCTTGTTGTCCACTTTATGCTGTTCATCTTGGTGCGAGCATATAGTGTCCACTTCAACTGAGCTAGTAGAGAGGTCAGAGTTGGGGTCCTCTATAATCGTGCTGGTGATTTCCTGTGATATATCCGGGATGATCCAACTTGTTAGGGTCCCCATCCCTTTCTAAGCATTTTTCTTGGTTTTTCGCTTCTTGTGTTTAGATTTTTTTGCACGTGTTGCTGGGGCGTTAGTGGCAGGTAAAGGGGAGGCTATTTCAGCCACCAAATTTTTTGAGGCTAGGCGTCTTTGTTGACGTTGCTGTTTTTTTGTCAGAGGTATTTCCAAGGCTTTCTCTATAGATTTATCTAAATTGTCGGGTATCATCTGTGAATCCTGTCCCTCATCTCCATTAGGGGGATGCTGGTTGGATAGAACTTGCCCCATGGAAATGAGAGGATTGGGTAGCCCCAGCTGTATTATCGAGTTTGCGTGGATCCTCCCGCATAGCTTTAGCAGTATTTTCATAGCAAATTGAAGAGAAGCCACTGAGGCTTGCAGATCTATGATGGCTAGGTTGTTAAAGACTTCAGAGTTTCCACTGTCTCCTTTGTCCATACGTTCCGGATCTTCAGAGCTTATATAGAGATTTGGGGAAGTTGATAGCCGTTCCTCTGACAAAACCACTGAGGAGATAGAGGAGGGGCGCCTGGGGAACGAGCCCGATAAATTTGATGTTGAATTACCTGGTTGTCTTGGGCTAATAAGTCCCCCAGACTTTTGCTGCCCCCCCTGAGCTGCGTTTAGAACCTGTGCCTCAATCACAAGTGGACAATCGTTGGATACTGTGGGGGGATTGTTTAATGGGGCCATTGATTTTTGAATTGATAAGCATAGATCTAAGAGGGAGTTGTTATCAATGTCATTAAAGTTAGTATTATCCAAAGAAATACTGTTGTTATGTTGGAATGGCGGTTGAAAATTACTGGCTTCCGTTCCTGGTTTATCCCCAGCGATGGTTGCCTTGGTGTGGATTTTCCCGAACATAGCTGGAATAGTCCCTTTAATCGATCTACCCTCCGCCTCTGTAGGATTAATATTCTTATTAGCTTTCTGCAATAGAAGGTCCCTAGGCCCTTCTTGGCCTTTACGCAGGTTGTATCGAGTTTTGTTCTGCCTGGTTTTGGCCATGGATTTTGAGGGATTTTAATTACCCTTCTCCTAAAAAGAGGTAGTAGTGGGAAATAGGTACAGTCGTGTAAATACTGTCTCGCTTCGGTTGTATCAGGTTCCACAATATGTAAAAGCTAGAGTACACTGAGACACTGTGTTTATAAGTTTATGATATGAATGGCTCACCTCCGCAAGTTCCAAGTTGAAAGTAGCGCCACAGCACCAAACAGCCACAAAACAGTCAGCGCCCTTCACCCCTGTCGGGCTTAACGCCGCAAGGGTGGTAGCCTGAGTCTTTTGGCTGCTCCCGAAGTCACGTGATAGATCACGTGTCGTGCGTGGCTCCGCCTCCTCCAGGAAGCGTGTGGCACGGCTGACGGCGGCAAGAGTCGAGGAGCGACTCGCAGTGCCGGTCAGTGAACAGAGCTCCAATTAGGAAGTTCCAAGGTCTCCAGGTAGAGGCGCGATTCACGGAGCGGGAGGCAGCCTGAGTCTTTTGGCTGCTCCCGAAGTCACGTGATAGATCACGTGTCGTGCGTGGCTCTGCCTCCTCCAGGAAGCGTGTGGCACGGCTGACGGCGGCAAGAGTCGAGGAGCGACTCGCAGTGCCGGTCAGTGAACAGAGCTCCAATTAGGCAAGTTCCAAGGTCTCCAGGTAGAGGCGCGATTCACGGAGCGGGAGGCAGCCTGAGTCTTTTGGCTGCTCCCGAAGTCACGTGATAGATCACGTGTCGTGCGTGGCTCCGCCTCCTCCAGGAAGCGTGTGGCACGGCTGACGGCGGCAAGAGTTGAGGAGCGACTCGCAGTGCCGGTCAGTGAACAGAGCTCCAATTAGGCAAGTTCCAAGGTCTCCAGGTAGAGGCGCGATTCACGGAGCGGGAGGCAGCCTGAGTCTTTTGGCTGCTCCCGAAGTCACGTGATAGATCACGTGTCGTGCGTGGCTCCGCCTCCTCCAGGAAGCATGTGGAACGGCTGATGGCGGCAAGAGTCGAGGAGCGACTCGCAGTGCCGGTCAGTGAACAGAGCTCCAATTAGGCAAGTTCCAAGGTCTCCAGGTAGAGGCGCGATTCACGGAGCGGGAGGCAGCCTGAGTCTTTTGGCTGCACCCGAAGTCACGTGATAGATCACGTGTCGTGCGTGGCTCCGCCTCCTCCAGGAAGCGTGTGGCACGGCTGACGGCGGCAAGAGTCGAGGAGCGACTCGCAGTGCCGGTCAGTGAACAGAGCTCCAATTAGGCAAGTTCCAAGGTCTCCAGGTAGAGACGCGATTCACGGAGCGGGAGGCAGCCTAAGTCTTTTGGCTGCTCCCGAAGTCACGTGATAGATCATGTGTCGTGCGTGGCTCCGCCTCCTCCAGGAAGCGTGTGGCACGGCTGACGGGCGGCAAGAGTCAAGGAGCGACTCGCAGTGCCGGTCAGTGAACAGAGCTCCAATTAGGCAAGTTCCAAGGTCCCCAGGTAGAGGCGCGATTCACGGAGCGGGAGGCAGCCTGAGTCTTTTGGCTGCTCCCGAAGTCACGTGATAGATCACGTGTCGTGCGTGGCTCCGCCTCCTCCAGGAAGCGTGTGGCACGGCTGACGGCGGCAAGAGTCGAGGAGCGACTCGCAGTGCCGGTCAGTGAACAGAGCTCCAATTAGGCAAGTTCCAAGGTCTCCAGGTAGAGGCGCGATTCACGGAGCGGGAGGCAGCCTAAGTCTTTTGGCTGCTCCCGAAGTCACGTGATAGATCACGTGTCGTGCGTGGCTCCGCCTCCTCCAGGAAGCGTGTGGCACGGCTGACGGCGGCAAGAGTTGAGGAGCGACTCGCAGTGCCGGTCAGTGAACAAAGCTCCAATTAGGCAAGTTCCAAGGTCTCTAGGTAGAGGCGCGATTCACGGAGCGGGAGGCAGCCTGAGTCTTTTGGCTGCTCCCGAAGTCACGTGATAGATCACGTGTCGTGCGTGGCTCCGCCTCCTCCAGGAAGCGTGTGGCACGGCTGACGGCGGCAAGAGTCGAGGAGCGACTCGCAGTGCCGGTCAGTGAACAGAGCTCCAATTAGGCAAGTTCCAAGGTCCCCAGGTAGAGGCGCGATTCACGGAGCGGGAGGCAGCCTGAGTCTTTTGGCTGCTCCCGAAGTCACGTGATAGATCATGTGTCGTGCGTGGCTCCGCCTCCTCCAGGAAGCGTGTGGCACGGCTGACGGGCGGCAAGAGTCGAGGAGCAACTTGCAGTGCCGGTCAGTGAACAGAGCTCCAATTAGGCAAGTTCCAAGGTCCCCAGGTAGAGGCGCGATTCACGGAGCGGGAGGCAGCCTGAGTCTTTTGGCTGCTCCCGAAGTCACGTGATAGATCACTTGTCGTGCGTGGCTCCGCCTCCTCCGGGAAGCGTGTGGCACGGCTGACGGCGGCAAGAGTCGAGGAGCGACTCGCAGTGCCGGTCAGTGAACAGAGCTCCAATTAGGCAAGTTCCAAGGTCTCCAGGTAGAGGCGCGATTCACGGAGCGGGAGGCAGCCTGAGTCTTTTGGCTGCACCCGAAGTCACGTGATAGATCACGTGTCGTGCGTGGCTCCGCCTCCTCCAGGAAGCGTGTGGCACGGCTGACGGCGGCAAGAGTTGAGGAGCGACTCGCAGTGCCGGTCAGTGAACAGAGCTCCAATTAGGCAAGTTCCAAGGTCTCCAGGTAGAGGCGCGATTCACGGAGCGGGAGGCAGCCTGAGTCTTTTGGCTGCTCCCGAAGTCACGTGATAGATCACGTGTCGTGCGTGGCTCCGCCGCCTCCAGGAAGCGTGTGGCACGGCTGACGGCGGCAAGAGTCGAGGAGCGACTCCCAGTGCCGGTCAGTGAACAGAGCTCCAATTAGGCAAGTTCCAAGGTCCCCAGGTAGAGGAGCGATTCACGGAGCGGGAGGCAGCCTGAGTCTTTTGGCTGCTCCCGAAGTCACGTGATAGATCATGTGTCGTGCGTGGCTCTGCCTCCTCCAGGAAGCGTGTGGCACGGCTGACGGGCGGCAAGAGTCGAGGAGCAACTTGCAGTGC
This sequence comes from Ambystoma mexicanum, assembly GCF_040938575.1. Lineage (NCBI taxonomy): Eukaryota > Metazoa > Chordata > Amphibia > Caudata > Ambystomatidae > Ambystoma > Ambystoma mexicanum. The sequence continues at coordinate 92,133,544 of NC_090930.1, read as the reverse complement.
CGGTCAGTGAACAGAGCTCCAATTAGGCAAGTTCCAAGGTCCCCAGGTAGAGGCGCGATTCACGGAGCGGGAGGCAGCCTGAGTCTTTTGGCTGCTCCCGAAGTCACGTGATAGATCACTTGTCGTGCGTGGCTCCGCCTCCTCCGGGAAGCGTGTGGCACGGCTGACGGCGGCAAGAGTCGAGGAGCGACTCGCAGTGACGGTCAGTGATCAGAGCTCCAATTAGGCAAGTTCCAAGGTCTCCAGGTAGAGGCGCGATTCACGGAGCGGGAGGCAGCCTGAGTCTTTTGGCTGCACCCGAAGTCACGTGATAGATCACGTGTCGTGCGTGGCTCCGCCTCCTCCAGGAAGCGTGTGGCACGGCGGACGGCGGCAAGAGTCGAGGAGCGACTCGCAGTGCCGGTCAGTGAACAGAGCTCCAATTAGGCAAGTTCCAAGGTCTCCAGGTAGAGACGCGATTCACGGAGCGGGAGGCAGCCTAAGTCTTTTGGCTGCTCCCGAAGTCACGTGATAGATCATGTGTCGTGCGTGGCTCCGCCTCCTCCAGGAAGCGTGTGGCACGGCTGACGGGCGGTGAGAGTCGAGGAGCGACTCGCAGTGCCGGTCAGTGAACAGAGCTCCAATTAGGCAAGTTCCAAGGTCCCCAGGTAGAGGCGCGATTCACGGAGCGGGAGGCAGCCTGAGTCTTTTGGCTGCTCCCGAAGTCACGTGATAGATCACGTGTCGTGCGTGGCTCCGCCTCCTCCAGGAAGCGTGTGGCACGGCTGACGGCGGCAAGAGTCGAGGAGCGACTCGCAGTGCCGGTCAGTGAACAGAGCTCCAATTAGGCAAGTTCCAAGGTCTCCAGGTAGAGGCGCGATTCACGGAGCGGGAGGCAGCCTGAGTCTTTTGGCTGCTCCCGAAGTCACGTGATAGATCACGTGTCGTGCGTGGCTCCGCCTCCTCCAGGAAGCGTGTGGCACGGCTGACGGCGGCAAGAGTCGAGAAGCGACTCGCAGTGCCGGTCAGTGAACAGAGCTCCAATTAGGCAAGTTCCAAGGTCTCCAGGTAGAGGCGCGATTCCATTATTCCAAATTATGAGGATACCTGGTAGCACTAATGCTTTTTGGAGGCGGGTTTATATTCTGGCTCCTACAGACCATCTTGTGGTCCATTGATTACACCCCTTACTTTCCATTTGACCCCGACCCCTATTTTGGAGGACACGTTGTTGTGTGAGATCCTGTCCCCTTCCATTGGAGTGAGCAGGTGCTAGTTGTGGGTCCTTGATAAAATACTGTGCTTGTCAGCTGCATATCAGGAAGCCCCCCCACCCCCCTGGGCCTTTTACTGCTGTCACTTAGAATTCGCATCAGAGGAATTCATTAACATACTTAGCATAATTGCAAGCTTGCTCCTTTGTTCGGCTTGGAGGCATAGCACAAGGCTTTCAGCCCCGCCACAGAAATCACTGCTCCGCCTGCTTCCGGATTGGAGCCCTGCTTTGGCCTAACCATATGGAATCACCTGGCACATATACAATGCCTGGGACATCAGATGGTAGCTCCATGTATGTAGATAGATGCAGGCGTGAGGCGCCCTCTCTACAGAAGGGGGACGGGTCCTTTATGTAGGCGCACCTGTACGATCGAATTTTATTTTTGTGAAAACAAGTATTTTGGTGCACTGGCTTTTCAGGGAAAGGGGTTGTGAAGAGAAATGTCCTTGTTTATAGCACTTAATATAGGATATCAGAGTAGGTGCCCTGAAATGTGTCATGTGTTGCAAATGATATGCAGAGAAATTCATGTGTATCAAAACGTGCACAAGACTAGCAGGGAAGGGTGACCAGATTTTCAAAATAAAAAATCAAAAAACGAGAGAGCCACAAACATGAAGTTAGCACTAAACTCTACCGATGCACCGCACCCCCGCCACAACCCATATCCTCGCCCCCCCCAATGATCACACAGTAAATAATACGTTCCATTTCCAGTACTGCTTTTATATATATATATATATATATATATATATATATGGATTTGAAAATACTTGTATGCATGTGAAAAACAAAGGAGCCTTTGCTTGCATACATATCTATCACCCAGTTTGTCTTATGCTGCAATCAGTTAGTTCATCTGCCTGTTACGTCAAAGGTTGAGAGTTTGAGTCCATCCTTGGATAAATTGTAACATTTCTAACATGTTTATTTACTTTATACATAGTATTTTAAATTGTTGATGCTCACCCTCCCTGTCCCCAAAATCGGAACAGGGTTTTTAATTTCGAAATCCTCTCTGGACAGGCAGACAGGGGGGCCAATCCGGGACAGTCCTGTCAAAATCTGGACGTCTGGTCACCCTATAGCGGGGATAGAAGCAGACTGTTTGATTGACAAAGATGTTAATGAGAGTAACTTTGACTAACTCCTGACTTATTCTTTCCTGCTCTTTCTTTTCCTGGAGTAAGTCAGAAGTAAGTCAGATAGCCTTTCTCGAGGATTAGCTCAGGATCAAGTGAAAGTCACTAGTGCATATGCTTCATGAAAGAGTGTGTCTCGAGGTAGCTTTCGGTTCCTCTGGCCCGTGCAAGAGTGCACACCTGGGAGGTTTACCTTTGGCGGTCGATGATCATGGCGCACGGAGGATCTGCAGCATTGTTAAAGTGGTCATTTTGCCTGCCTTATGCAGATGTCAAAATGGTCACGAACTAAAGGGTACAACATTCCTCTACATTTCTGTAGATTTGGCAATAGTTCCCTTACTCCTTTTTATCTTGATTACCGTTCCTGTACATAAATGTTCATTCTTTTGAAGACCCCCACCACATATGGTTTCAAACCCATATCTTGGAGGTGAAATACTGGTGTCATAGCACCCTGAGCTATCTTGCAGGTACAGGAAATCTTCCATGTAGTTCACTTTCCTGATTGGCGCATGCTTCAACTCCAGTGGTGAATGGTCACTATCAGCACCTGATTGTCAGGCAGCCCATTCCTCCTGTGTGCTTTTAGTTATATGGGGGACTGTGCTGCATGCCTCTGAGCATGGTCACATCCCCCGGAATGCATTTCTTTCTTTGTGTAAGGAGCTCCTCATCAAATTTAGAAAATAGCAATGAAGGAAACTTGGGTGGTGGAAGTCAGGCCTGCCACCTCTCAATGTTGTACTAGCAGCGCAGACATACCGACTGACAGAAGAGTAGTCCTCTCCTGTCAGTACGGTCCTCCGTGCAAGAGTTTTTTTTAATGATCTCTGATTGTTCAGCTGAATGTTTTGCATCTGAGTGTATGTGTGTGTATGGGGATCGGGCAGCTAAACCTATGGGTGGCAGGGGCATGCCACCAGCAGCCTCCACTCAGGGGGGTTTGCTGGGGGCATGACATTATTGTTTCCTATCCATGATGCATAGTACAGATATCCTACTAGACATCAAGGGTAAAGTGTACAAGATAAGTGTTATTACAGCGGTAGACTGGCCTATATGTAATATAGGCGACTGGCCTATATGTAATATAGGCCAGTCTATCCACATAATTACACTTATCATGATTGATTTTCCCTTGAAACAGAGTGCCTTAAAAAGCACCATTTTTTTAAGACATCATTTTAACATTGTACTCAGGTGGGGAACCCATTCCGAACACCCTTTCTTTGGTCTGGGCTTCCTTGGGATGCTCACTCACTCCTGCATATTCGACAGAAATATTTACACATTTCCAGTTCAATAATTCACCAGTCGCCACTGTGTCACTCCCATCCGTAAACCATCACACATTGCACTCAAAGTGACCACATCTTCCCAGGTTGTAAGACGAATTTACAGCACAGAAGAGCTCTGGTCCACTTTGACTATTGCTGAAAGATGTATGACTAATGGAGTGCAGGGGTTATTTTTCATGTCTCTTAAGAGGTAATAAATGAGGTTGGGTGAGATGAAAGGGGAGATCAAACACTATTTTGTGGGGCAAAATGACTCAAAGTAACGGTGTTCTCAAGGTGAATTTTCGTTCAATTGTGATTAAAAAGTTATTAAAAGGTGTTAGGGATGAAGTCAATGAGAGGCAGGTAGGAGAGAGTGTGTATTGTGGAAGGGGCTGTGTGCTGTGTGCGGAGGGATAGAGTGCAGCAAGGGCATAGTTCCAATACTTTGTTTGTACACTTCAACCACTGGTAATTCCCTGTTTCCTGGAAGCACAAGACTGTTAACTATTGGGCGCTTGATTAAAAGTGCAGGAAATGATCCTGGAAAGCTGGTCGTTAGGCAGAATGTGTGTTGCCCACCTCAACACAGGAGACGAGTGGAGATTTGCTGTTTCTCGCGGGGTTTCATGAATAAGGTGTGAATACATTTTTAAAGTACCATGAAAACCAAAGGCAGTTTGTCCTCTTTGCTGTTCGGAGCATCCCCCCAACATCACACCTTGTAAAATATTTGAGCTCAACTTTGATTTGAAAAATTGTATTTTAAGCAGCTAAGAATATCTGCCAAGAATGAATCCATGGTCTAATTTTCTTAAATTCTGGGTAAAATATCCTAGTATTAATAACACTAAAAATCAAGAGGTAAGAAGGAAGGCTTAAAATGTACTGCACATTCGGCTAGTGAGAAAAAATCGAGGCCCATGATGCCGAACATGGCAAGCGGGGGTTGCAGGGTGTGCCCCGCTCCCCTAGTTCGGCATTAAGGGCTTCAGGGGTAGCAGAGATGTCCCCTGCTTCCATGCCATTGGAACCGGGGGACAAAAAAAAAAAGAAAGAAAGAAAAAGGGACCCTGCAGCGTCTGCTCCGACTCACGTTAGTGGAAGGGAACTGATTCCGCAGGGGTACAGGTGTGTCTGCGGCATACTTCTGTGTGTGCTCTCGAAAAAGGTTGGTGCGGGAGTGGTAGGGGGATGCAGGATGGCGGAAAGTGATCTACGTGATCACTGCGCCCCGGGATGTTGGATTCGACTTTGCAATTTCCTGATGCGCAGTGATCACGTAGATCCAATAAACAATACGATAAAATATATTTTACATGAAGAAAGCAAACATAGAAATATTTTTTTTTTCTGATAACAATAAAACTTCAATCAAATATAGACATTTTTATATTAAAATGTATATTTAGTTTCTGGTTGATCCAGTTGTAAAGGGCAATAAGCTCAACTCAGCATCTTTCATTTTTGCATTTTATTCATTTAGGTTTATCAATAAAATACCATTAACCCATAAAATAAAACACATCACATCATTTTCTCAAAATAAAATACAGAACAATTGTTAAGTCACAAGTAGCACCAGGAAAAAGTCACTTACATATCTTGTTTTGGTTAAAACAATTCAATAAATGTTTCGTGTGTACGTTTGACCTATTTCAGTTGGAGACAGTATTGAATGGCGGTAGCCCCGGTGTGAATTGAATATAGCACACACATCTATACAGACCGGGCATTAATGAAACAAACATATCATCACAGTATTAGGAACATTACATACATAATGTTGCTTTCGTCAATAGGAAACAGAATCATGCAAGACTGGAATGGGGAGGCATGCGGATTCAATGTATTGTTTTGATAGACTTTGTTGTGAACCCAATGCAATTTATGAGGCACCGACTCTTGGGGACAAAGTAACAGGCTGTCAAGGGAAATGTGAGTGGAGAAAGAAAGGGAACATACAGAAGGCGTATTGACCTAGTGTAGAGGGCGGGGATGGGGTTGGGGGGGGGGTTACAATGCCTGTCCTCAAAACCCCTAATCACACCAGGTTCATAGGATAGCCCACTTAATATGCAATTAGCTCTCATTTAGAGTCGCTGCATTCCAATGCATTTTGTATGGATGGCCAGAATATTTGTGCTTGCCCTGTGGTAGGCGCACATCTTATCAATAACCTTGTAAGGTCTCACAGCCAGTAACAAAGTGGGAAGTAGACATTATCTGGCAGGGTAAGCTCATGTCCCTGTGTTCCACAGTCGCAGGCGGTCAGCCATTATTGTCCATGTCGTCTTTCGCCACTTTTGCCGGTGAAGGTCACTCTGCCCACTCGCTCCTCACCTTGCAGACCTTCTACATGCTTTTTCCTCGATCCTGCACCCCCTTTCCCTCTCCAGGCCTTACACCTTATCCTCGCCGCCTCATATGTCCATCTACCTCCTCTGTGACTGACAGGCCGCTGAGGCTGTCGCCACACACACTGCCGTGTGCAAACACTTTGCATTAGTGTGCCTTTCTTTTATTGTTGACACCAAATCTATTATTTCACAAGCCTAGTGACAATATTGATCTTGAGAGAGGGCTGTCATGAGTGGCATCAGCTGACCACCCAATTGCAATGCCCTTGATTTGCGTGGTCCGTTACTTTGGAACAGTGCATGATACCATTGTGGCATAATTATAGTATTTGTCAGGTTGGCTGATCAATTTCAGACAATGCAGTGGCAGCAATCAATAATGCCTCGTAAATGACTTGTAAACGTGAACGTTTTCTGCCCCAAAATTCCAATGTATCCCCTTTATTTGGCCCTCTTTCAAACGGAACATTCTACCCTCATTGGCTGGAATGTTCTAACAGCAACAATATCCAATGCCAATCAAATTGGACCATGAACCATTGCTACCTGGCAGTGGCCCATGGGAAGCAGCATTATTATAGCAATAATACCTCATTCCATGGACTTCACAGGCTGGTAACATCCTAGGATCCACATTATTATAGACCTGAGCAAAATGAGGGCCTTAACACAGCGACACAGCATCATTACCGGTCAGTAAACCCCATGAAACCAGTATTTACTGTGCTTGCCACCCCCCTGTAAACCTGCAAGTTCTAAGAACAATGCATTTCGGGCAATGCTGAAGTTCCTCACAAAGCGAGGCAGGGTAACTGCTGTTACCATCAGCAGGCCTGGAGAGGGGCAGCACAACCTCTCCCCCTCCTCTGCTCCTCCTCCCCCCCTGCCTCCCTCCCCCTAGTCGAAGAGACACGCAGTCTGTCCAGCACAATGCTGAGGAAGGGTGAGGTGTGAGCAATCACTTCCCCCTTCCTTCATGCATCTAGGTGCTAAGCACCTAAGGAAACCAACAGGCAGGCAGGGATCAGGTTCAAAGACCTGCCCCCCCCTGGGGGCCAGACAGTCGGCTATCCGGCCAGGGGCTGACACGTAACAGCCCCCACTACTATACATATCAAAGACCCAGGGCTCCCCTGGGTCTTATAAATACAGAGTGACTGCTCTGAGAAAACACAATTAGTTTGTGGACCCTGAACGGGGAGCCAAACACACAGGAGGTGCACTGTTGACTCAGTGCCTTCCAAACCTTTGCTTCTTAAGCCTTTCTGAAAGTTTGTTGCATTCGCTGCGTCTTTTTCCCTCTTGAACATTGACCTGTTCAACCGAAGAAAGCGTGCAACGTTTATTTGACTAAGAAAACAGTCTCCCGCGAGGAATCGTGGAAAGCAGCAAAAACAATTACCTGAACAGAGCAGAAGAATTCCAGCAGCGCGGCTCAGCGAGGCGGCGGAGTTTCCATCATACGTTTCCATTACAGGGTAAGCGACTACGCCTGAGCCCGCCGGAACATTAGATACTTTGGGCCTCATTACACGGAAGGCGGTAATGGTTAACGGCCACTGTTAATGGTAACGGTGACCGTTAACCATTACCGCCTTACTACGAGGTCCCTTAGCGGGTTGGTGCTTTAACGCCTGCTTTTTGCAGGCGTTAAAAACCAACCCGCTAAGGGACCTCGGAGCTAATTACGGCACCGCAAAATTGCGGTGCCGTAATTAGCGCCTTCCCCATTCCCATAGAGCCCTATGGGGCAGAAATGGGAATGGGGAAGGGCAATGGCGGAAGGGGGATTTACCGCCCCACCAACCTTGGAATGGGGCGGTAAATCCCCTTTCCGCCAAGGCGGTGCCGGTATTTTACCGGCATGAGCCATGGCGCTAATAGCGCCATGGCTCACCGTCTTCCGTGTAATGAGGCCCTTTGTTTTCCTACACGAGTAGGTCAAAACAAACATCCGCGTCAGCCGTTCCCCCGGCAAGTCGCGGAACACGCGCTGCCCGGCTATTCTTACACGAACAAAGCACAGGAGCATAAGAGGGAGAGCCCGGGCAGGTAAATCAACATTCCCAGTATAGATAGCCTTTCGCAGTGACACAGTTAAGTAAGTGTCAGGATTTCATAAGTGAAAGGGGGGGCATTTTTTCGCCCAACCTCCAGCCCCAGTATTTCTGAAGGGGTGGTTACAAATTGTTTGTTTTAGACATCACCAGACACTTTCCCAGCACGGGAGACAGCAAATTGGGGCACTGCAACAGAAAGAGGGCGGCAAGTTGCACAGCAAGAGCGCGCTTTTTCTTTGACATTTACAAAATCTGCTAACGCAGTTTCGAAATCTCGGCAGATCAATAAAATAAACACCAACACCGTATGGCTTTATTAATAAACAGCGCTTAGATAGCTGAAAGTTCCTAGCGCTATATAAAGGCCAAATTAGTTTAAAGACAGTTATCAGACAGCCAAGAACAGGAAACTCAATATTTTGCCAACGGTGCAGAGTTTGCAGTCACAGCAAAAATCATTCTTTTTATCTTTCCAACCTAAGCAGGTAAAAGGAAGACATGGGTCCCAAAAGAAAAAAACGGGATGCCAACACACCAGCACAAAAACCCAAATCCCCACACCTGCTGGCAGCCATAGAAGCAGCAGAACATTACGGTTGGCCTTGGGTGAGGGAGAATATTTACGGCCTGCCAAGGGATGGGATAACCATGCCACTCAACCAAGATGACGCCACTACACCGTCAAAAAGACAGAAAGTGATGGATGGCCAAAAGAAAGGTAACAAAAAACTGGCAAAATTGTGTGAGAACGTGTCTGAAATGCAGCAGTTATTACGGGAAATGAGGGAGAAACAATTAGCCCAAACAGGGGAGCAAGGGGCAGCAAACACCAACATAACTTTAGAACCTAACATAGTGGTGACCCCCCCTCGCAACAACAACAAGCCAAGCTATCTCAACATCAGCCTCAGCACAGCCACAAGTGCCAGCAGCACCAACAACTGCCCCTACAGTTGCACCAACAGCAATCACGGCAGACCTAACAGGGGCTCTGAAGGCATGGTCAACTCCCAATACAGTGGCAGTAGGCCAAACGGGAGAGAGCAACAACAATCCAACAGACATAGCAACGCTATGCAATGCCCAATTAGATTTAAAAATAAAATCTTTTCAGAATGAAATACTGAACAGATATAAAGGATGCCTTGCATGGAATATTGATGCCACAATTAAAGAAGCCATATGGGCCAAAGAATTCATAGAAATCTTTTCATTAATAGAAGTCCAACGCAAAGGACAAGTTGCTTTTAGAGACACTAAAAAGATAGAAGAGAAAGCCATAGCCAGAAACGCACAGGTAGAACAGAATTGGGACAATAGGATACAAGCATTCGCCATTTTGGCAACAATCTATGAAGAGAAATGTCCCCATGATGGGAGAAAAATATGGGCCTACATGGATAAAATAAGAGAGGTGAAAGACACACAGAAAGGGAAGACCTGGCTAGCATACAACATCAGATTTAGGAGAAGCATGACAGAGAGGTCAGCCATAGAATGGGACGAGGTCCAAAACGATTTGTACATGTTAAATGCTGAACCCCCAGCGGAGGATGAGGCCTCCCCGAACCCCTCCAAAAATACCAAAAACACAGGTCCCAGAAATAGCAATAATGAAAAGCACATAAAGGGAGAACAGCCTTTTCGTAAAAACCAGCCGTGGGCGTCTAAGTCCAATACCCAAAGGCAAAACAAAAACCATAGTTCAAAAGCCAACACTCCATGCAGGAACTTTGGGAAAAACCAATGCTCTTGGGGCAAGGACTGCTGGTACAAACACACCTGCATCAACTGCAACGGTGACCACGCAGCTAGCAACTGCACCAGACTGCCACCCAAAATCCCAAAAGACTGGTGCCAACCACTTTGGGTCGACCACCTTCTTGACCCCAGGTAATACACCAATCAACCCAAACAATTTTAGAGATGCACTATTGAAATACCCAGACAGGGAAACCAGCAAAAACATTTAGCAGGGTTTATCAGAAGGTTTTTTCATACCTTTTCATGGCACAGGGTCGCAGAACATCCCACTGAACCTAAAATCAGCCAGGGACAACCCCCAACTAGTGGAAAGCAAAATCAAGAAAGAGCTGCTTTTGGGCAGGATCGCTGGACCCTGGGACCACATGCCCCTCAAAGAGTACATAATATCACCGCTAGGACTGGTCCCCAAAAAAGAGCCAAGGAAAATGAGACTAATCCATCACCTATCTTATCCCAAAGGCCTATCCCTAAACGACGGCATTCCACACACGGAGTCCGCAGTATCCTACACACATTTCCAAGAGGCAGTAAGACTCATACAGGAATGTGGCTGGAGCACCCTGATGGCCAAAGTAGACATTGAATCCGCTTTCAGATTTTTGCCTGTCCACCCAGACTCCCAGCAATGGTTAGGTTTCACTTTTAACAACAAATTCTATGTAGACAGATGCCTGCCGATGGGGTGCGCAGTATCCTGCACCCTATTTGAGCAGTTCAGATCCTTTTTTCAATGGGCTTTTCAAAAACAGAGACCAGGGACCAATAGTTCACTATTTGGATGATTTTTTGGTTATGGGCCCAGCGAACTCAGCAAACTCAGTAGAATACAACAGGGCCCTGGCAAAACTAGAAGAAATGGCCGCTCACTGGGGCATACCCCTAGCAAAAGAAAAAACGACCAAACCAGCCACCAACATCATTTTTCTGGGCATTGAAATTGACTCTGCACAAGGGCTATGCAGGATCCCCAAAACAAAAATCGCAAAACTCTTAGAGAAGACACAAGCCCTGATAACTAAAGACAAGGGAACAGTCAAAGAAATTCAATCTTTAGCAGGCAGCCTCAATTTTGCTGCCAGAATCATCCCTCAAGGGAGGATATTTTCCAGAAGCCTGGAACCGAAAATCAAATCATTTACCAAACCCCACCTACACATCTGACTAGGCACAGAGGTAAAACAAGACCTTGAAATTTGGAGGAATTTCTTTAAAAATTTCAACGGGACCTCGCTTTGGTGCACACCTTTGAACACATGGACAAAAAGAGTCCTTTTTACTGATGCAGCCGGGAGCAAGGGGTTTGGAGCCATACTAGACACAGAGTGGGTGGCAGGACACTGGCCCGACTCATGGCAACAAGCAGGGTGGACAAAAAACATCACACTCCTAGAAATATTTCCCATTTGGCTAACATTACACATTTGGGGCAGGCAGCTCGCTAACACAGAACTCTTGGTCTGGTGCGACAACATGGCAGTCGTTGGCTCCATAAACAGAAGGTCTACCAAATGCCTTTTAGTACTAAAAGTCCTACGAGCCATCACAGCAGTCACATTACAAGAAAACATTGTGATCAAAGCTAAGCACATTGCTGGCGCAGATAATAACATTGCAGATGCCTTATCTCGCTTTCAGTGGCCAAGATTCCAGGAGCTAGTGCCTCACGTCCAGGAACAAATGAAGCCAATACAGAATGCTGGGAAATAATGGGAAATCAAAAATAACAGCATCAACGCGAGCGCCAGAGAGCTCAGGCCGGGATGCACAACGTGAATCAGGCACCTCAAATACAGGCGTCAATAATATGACAGCATCAACGCCAGTGCCAGAGAGCCAAGGCCGGGATGTCCAACAAGAACCAGGCACCTCAAATATGGGTGCCAATAATATAACGGCATCCAACGCCAGTGCCAGGGAGCCTAGGCCGGGATGTCCAACAAGAACCAGGCACCTCAAAGTCGGGTGCCAACACCTCCCTAGGTTTCCTCACGGAAATGGCAGGGAAAGCACTGGCAAGCACCACCGCAGCACAGTACAGTAAGTGCTTACAAACAGTTTTTAAAGCCACAGGCATAAAACACGTAGAGATAATAACCATGAAAGACATAGAAACATTTTTTTAAATGGGCACATGAACAAAGCTTCAAGAGGTACTGGGCTAAAAGACATTAAGTCGCAGTGTCATATTTTTCTAAAATTCGGGGTGATTCAGACCCCACCCAAAGCCCCCTCATTACTTATGCATTAAAAGTTTGGGGTAGATTAGAGGGCCCACAGGTAGATACCCGCCACCCGCTTGATTTCTGCAAATTGGTACAAATTACAAAACAGCTGTAAGCCATATGTTGGCATCATTATGAGATCTCACTGTTCAGAACACCCTTTTTCCTGGCATACTTCGGGGCTTTCCGTGTGAGTGAACTCATTGCTTCCAGCACCAAGGCCAGCAACGGGGTGGGCATCATGGAAGTCAGGGTCAGACAGGAGAGCATCAGCATAGAAATACAGCAATCAAAAACTGGGGCAAAAAGAACCATCAACATTTGTTGTATCGAAGAGGCAGTAAACTGCCCGGTATGTATCACCAACCTTTACAATGCGCAAAGACCCAAGGTTGGGAGGAGGTACTTGATCCATAAGGATGCCTCGGCACTAAGCCGGTACCAATTTAAAGGGGTGCTGATGAAAGCAATCAACAATGCTGGGTGGGACCCCAGGGGTTGCGGCACCCATTGCTTCAGAATTGGTGCCGCCACCTCAGCATGGCAGGGAGGGCTAGCCCCACAATAACTGAAAAGCATAGGGGGCTGGAAATCAGATTGTTACAAAAGATACATCAGACTGCAATTAATCTAGCCTGCCACCCTCACCCTCCTTTCTTCCCCCCCATACAGAGCCACCAGGCGAAGGGAGAACCACACTCCAGTCAGCCTGGATAGTCGGCCACTCTTTCATCTTCAGGACGGGGCGATGGGCAGAGGAGAGCAAAGAAAGGCCACCGTTCACGAACACATTTCATCATGGTCGGGCTACAGAGGCCTGCGGTGGGCAGAAATCCATAAAACATTAGCAGAGCTGGTCGCATACAGGGACCCGCCAGAATTTATGATCATACACTTAGGTGGCAATGACCTAGTATCAGTGGGGAGGAGGCAGTTACTCGAGGACATGTGTGCCTCCCTTGCAGGCATCGCACACAATTGGAGAGGAACGGAAATATACTTTTCAGCCATCCTACCGAGGAAGAAATGGCAGGGGGCCAACTGTTATAAATCTATAGACATTTCCAGATGAAAAATCAACAGGGGGCTAGAGAAATTCTGCACAACAAGAGGACTGGGCTTCATAAAGCACCCAGCCATTACACTGGGTGATCCGGACCTTTTTCACAAAGACGGCAACCACCTATCAACCAAGGGCATGGAACATTTCTTTCGATAAATTACAGCAACTCTAGCCACCAGGGGTTGTAAATAGGAGCTACTCTTGGGGGAACGCGGTCAGCCGGCAACCTGCCCACGTGTGGCGGGACGGGGAAGAGGGGGTATCACCAAGACCCGGTGCCCAAAAGTATTGTGTATTATCTTATGATATGTGATTATTGTTATTGGCATAACCATATCTGTACAATAAAAACCTATGGCTTTTTATTGCCAACACTTGACAAACAATGTGTGAGACAAATTATTCTGGGCAAGGGTATGGTTTCGGCAAAGTACAATAATGCATGCATATGGGTTCAGCATTTATGGGCAATGCTGAAGTGCCTCACAAAGCGAGGCAGGGTAACTGCTGTTACCATCAGCAGGCCTGGAGAGGGGCAGCACAACCTCTCCCCCTCCTCTGCATCCGCTCTCCCACCCCCAGTCAAAGAGACACGCAGTCTGTCCAGCACAATGCTGAGGAAGGGTGAGGTGTGAGCAATCACCTCACCCTTCCTTCATGCATCTATGTGCTAAGCACCTAAGGAAACCAAAAGGCAGGCAGGGATCAGGTTCAAAGACCTGCCCCCCCGGGGGGCCAGATAGTCGGCTATCCGGCCGGGGGCTGACACATAACAGCCCCCACTACTATACATATCAAAGACCCAGGGCTCCCCTGGGTCTTATAAATACAGAGCGGCTGCTCTGAGAAAACACAATTAGTTTGTGGACCCTGAACAGGGACCAAAACACACAGGAGGTGCACTGGTGACTCAGTGCCTTCCAAACCTTTGCTTCTTTACCACAAAACCCTCCCACCCTACAAAAACGGGAGAAGAACAAAGGAAAAGAAGTACAGCACGCTGTACGGTGTCCACAACAAGTCTTGGGACATAAGAAGGCGGCCACGGGACACAGGGGCTAACCCAAAGACCCGGTGCCCAAAAGTATTGTGTATTATCTTATGATATGTGATTATTGTTATTGGCATAACCATATCTATACAATAAAAAACCTACAGCCTTTTATTGCCAACACTTGACAAACAATGTGTGAGACAAATTATTCTGGGCAAGTATGGTTTCGGCAAAGTACAATGATGCATGCATAAGGGTTCAGCAGTTACATAGAAATATCAGGCTGCAGTGCTCTTCATCTAATACGGCCAACGTGGAAATGGACGGCCTGTCTCCAAGCGGAGCACCTCCCACATTTTCATGGCCGCTAGAGAAGGAGGAAAGGGGCAGCACGGCGCAGTGATACTGCAACAGCAAGAGGTAAATGTGCGTTGGCTAGAGTGAGGGTGAATGGATGGACCAGTTTTGGGAAGCAGTTTGGAGAGGAGGAGCAGACGGCTGGAATATACGTGTCGTTTGATGGCTTGCTTCTTCAGGGTGGCTAGGGCCCCAGTTCTTTTGGCTTTAGCCCTGGATAGAAGCTCAGGGGCTACAACCAAAAGGCCAGGTAGCCCCGAATTCTGAAACCCGACATTAGCATAGCCCCTGAATTTTTCCAAACCTAGCAACACGCCTGATCGTGAGACTCATCCGGGGTTTGGACCAAGCTGATCGGTTGATGCACCCGCTGAGGGTGCTGTTACTTAAGAGTTACCTGATGCATAGTAAAATATTATTATGAAAACCACAAACAGACATGTTTGACAACTCACAGGAAACGGTTGTGCCTGCATATCTGTTAAAATACTAGATGAAATTGTGATAGGAATTTGGAAGCACCTGGGAAGAGAGGTAACCTGTTAACTAAAAGCCATAATGGGTTTGTGAATATATCCTGTCCATCGAATCAGAGAGAGAAAGACTCCTTTGAAAATATTTCAGGTATGTTTGCCCAAGGGAATGCAAATGATGTGGGCTGCCTGGAAGGGGAAAACTGAAAATATGGATACTGTTTGATGGGTCTCAGTTGCTTAAGCACCCATGGGAGTTCCACATCTAGTGCCTTTGGGATCAATGACACATTCTTTTTACATGGCACATGCCCCCACTTGCTTTGCCGTTCCTTAGTGCTGTAAATGGCAGGTTTAACTACTGCTCATTTTAAAGCTAGACTGCCTGCGGAGGATATCCAACCTGGGAACTGCGGTCCTAATGCAGAGCTCAGGAGCAAGCGCAGGTCTCACCGGGTCCGCCATGTTGTCGTCAGCACAGCGGTCGAACCCGTATCGTGCAGCATATTCGGTGGCAAAGAAAAACCGAAACCACTACGGAAGGCGGGAAAACTAAGGCAATGTTCGAACGACTGGAAACATGGACTGGTGTCTGTTAGAAATTATTTCCTCTTGTAGCTTTCCCTCCACTGACGTAATTTGAACCCCCTAACGTTTTGCTTTTGACTCCGGATTGTATTTTGAAGGATAATTAAACTTTCTATTTTCTAACATTGTTTAGCTCATCTGTTTTGGGGGTACTCGTTAGTCGTTAAGGCTACCAGTGCGGGAGGTGGGGGGGGGGGTCCTCCTTATTTTAAAACTGCACACATCACCTTACAGTGACATGTGACAAGAGTACTTCATATTACTTTATCTTTTGGTGACATTCCTGTTACTTGCCTGATGTGCGCAAGACTGGCTGGCGGAAGCAGACATTTTCCTGCCTTCTTTTTCGCTTTCCGCATGTACACTTTTGCATTTTACAGCACATACTACTCAAAATGCACACGCCGCACATTTTTCACCTCTCCTTTTCCCATCCAGTCCTTCAGCCTTCTTCCTGGCTTCTCAGGTCAGGAAATAAAATATAAGGAGATCCCTTTTCTGGGCAAAGCCTCTGCTTTCCCAGATAAAGCAGCATTCTGCACGCGTGGCCGGATGTGGGGGCTGGGACATGTCCAAATCCACACTCTAGTCAGAGGTATGGCTGGTGCCAGGCAGAAGAGCGCAAGAGGTGTACAGTACTGGACAGTTCTTTTCAGTTTCAATTGGGAAGATCCTTCTAATTGGTGAGCTAGGGGGTGACCCTTGATCCATTCTAAGTTAAAAGGAGGACTCCTGCAGCTTCCAGTCATCGTTGGAATGAGCAGCAGCCTGACAGTGACCCCAGGTCAATGGCTGAAGACATCCATCATTTTCCCCTGCCTTGTCCCAGTGAATCCTGACCTCTTTGAACGAATTTCCTGAAGAACAGGTGCTTAGGACCTTTGACTAGTGGGTCCAACCAGTGTCGGCCCCTGCTCATCGATCATCACTCTGGAACCTTTGGAAGTGTTCTGAGGCCCCCTTTCATCTCTATAGCTCGTCCAAGGGCCTCTGGTGTGAGCCAGTCACAATTTTGAGGTCTTCAGCTTCAGGCCTCCTCCTGGTGCTCTCCACCCTCATGAGGGCCTTTCCTGGAGGATTTCTTGTGTGTCCCCCATGTGAGGGTCCTGATGCTGCTTCACTTCTATGATGCTCCCTGCTGCTGCCGGCTTTCATCATGTCCTGGGGATCTCCTTTCATTCTTGGATTGCAAATGGTCTGCATCTCATGATGGTTGTCCAGCTTCCAAGTCACGGGAACCGTTTCATGGTAGATCAGAACCTCTGTCTAGCTAGTCCCAAGCCGATCTGAAAACCGACCTTAACTCCCAAGGCCTCTGGGCTCAGTGCAACTGGAACAATGATTGAAGCAAGGGGCCCAGCAGATCTCAGAATCCTTGGGATGGTTTACAGTGTAATCAGGGTGAGCTTGCATACTTTTTCTATCACCAACCACCTTAGGGTTCTATGGTTGCCTCTCTCTTGACTGGTCTTCTTGTGATTGGTGGAGGTCTCACCTAAGATTCCCCCTGTGGCTTCCCCTAGTGGAATGGAATTGGGAGTGGATCCCTAATATCTGGAATATACATTTGTTTCATGTATCTGGAACAGTTATATGCCAGTAAAATAGCTCAGCCTGTTGCGTGCTCGCAGTTTTGATCTGAGTGCGATCTGCAGGTCACAGTGTGAATCCTGGTAAGGTCAACTCAGCCTTTCATCCACCTTAAGTAAAGAGGCCTTTTTTAAGGCAATGTATAACTGTTTTCCATTGTTTTACAGTGGACCACATTCTTCTGAAACTGACTTGCAATAACTGTGCTGTTTCTTCTATAATTACTGACTTGTTGTATCATCATTTGCTTTACTGCATACAGTGTGTACTTGTGTTTTTAACTAAGTGTCAAATAAATAGCCGTTTTAAAAGTGAAATGTGTGTGACCACCAGAAGTTCACCCCCTGGTTGATGTATATATGTTTGTAGGTTTCGATTGTTCAGTACTTGACTGGTGTTTTTATTTCAAATGGTGTGTTAAAGTTTGTTATGTTATCCTTCTTTTCTAACTTCATTTCTTTGAGTTATATGCGTGTGTCTCATTAAACCACTATATCACCCCAATCTCCTAAAGTCTAAGCATTACTACTCGGTTACTCTCCCTTGATTTAGTGTGGCCAGACTTAAGGGTATGTTTCCTGCTCACTATGATAGGGTGGCCTTATAACCCTCACCCAGGGATGGTTCTGTAAACCAATCTTAATAATGTGTGCATAAAAGTGAGATAAGGTGTTTTGGTCGCTGAAGTGATCAAATAGTTTTGGTTGCACAGAACGCCAGACTCTCCTCTCAGTGGTCACCACTGATTCAGATGCCTATTGTGACTTTCAAAAGGAGAAGACGAATGCGGCTTGTGTACCTGATGTGAGTGACTCCCTTAAAACTAGATTGGATGGGCAGAATGCTATGAAGGGCGTGAACTTGAACATATTTTTACATCTTGTCCTTGTAAGCTCAAACACCATCTATCTGATTTCAAAAAGTCTTGGGAGGATAGCTCAGGGGCAACGTGCTGACTTTGGAAGCAAGATGACACGGAGCACACAGGTTCGATCCCCAGGTCTGTGCTTAGAACCCCCTGGGTATTAAGTGCATTATAATTAACCAATCATATCATATCAACAGCCTAACCGGTGGGTGCCCTACAGAGTGTCGCACAAGGACAAGGGTGCTACTCACAAACCTGTAGAGGCTAAGAAGCAAAAAGAGGGAGGATTCACTTATAAAAGTGGATCCCATCAGTCTCCCATAAAGAAAATGGGGGGGGGGGATTCACATTGGGATCTTGGGAAGGGTAGCAGTATTTACCATTCTAAACAAAAGTCAATCCACAGTAAACCTCCCTACTTTCAAGTCTCTCAGGGTCATGTTTTACCTGTGGAGCAAGTGACCATGTGAAGCAGGACCAAGTTGTAAGGGTTAGACCTTTTCTTCCCACTCCTTCCTTATGATGTGGGGAGTATATTCACAGGGGTGTCCTTCTCTTCTACCTCTTTGCCCAGAGGCCTAGGAACAGAGGTTGTTATTGTCCCTTGTGACTTGAGAGCAACACATAGCTGAGGAATATGCCACCATTTCTGCTAATACTAAGTGCTAGATCAAGGTTAGTGTACTGTCAGATGCCAATGAGTCCACTGCTAACAGAGGCGCTTGGGCCAGCCGTACTATGGTGCATTCCACACGGGTAAACCCAGTGGAGTTTGCCAGGGATCCCCTGAGGCCAACCAGATTGGCCGATAGTCTCCCTCAAATGTTCCCAACCATGCATCTCAAGCTAGCAGTACATGGAGGAGTGGTTAGGATTGCTGTGATTATTCAGAGGCAAGTTCCAGGTATGGTTCCAAAGGGGAATGACCTCAAGGAGATAAGTCTTGTGGGAGACACAAAAGGAAGGCCAGTCATTAGGTCTCAAATAAATAAGGATGCCTCAGCCAAGCATGAGGCAAAGTCTACACCACAGGGGAAAATCCAAGGCAAACGTTTAAAACAACTGTACACCCCCTTAAGTACTTGCAACCTCTCTACTGTAGAGGTGCCTGGCCCAGCACCTCAACCTGGCAAGGAATAGGTGTTGCTTGAATCTCTGAACCCTCATGAGCTTTGAATTGCACAGTTTACCTGGTGAAGGAGGAACCTCAAGAGAATCATTGTATTTATTGTGACAATGGGCTCCTCTATAATGAACCCATAGAGCTCACAGTCGGACACTATAGGAGGTTGGGTGTCGCCCAATCTACGAGAGCCTTCCCCCTGCAGCTTGCACATGTAGCATCCTGAGAAAAAAGAGAACCAGGGAGAGGTTAAACATGCATTTCTACTGCCCTAAGATGAGGGTTCAAGTAGAATACTACTACTACAGGAATTGCCCCACCTGTCCATTTTCTGGCAAAGATAGAGCAGCAATCCAGGTTCTATTGTTACCACTATCTGTGGTGGGTGTGCCATTTAGAGGGGAGGGATTGACATCGCTGGTCCATCCACAGCCAGCAGGTAGGTTTATTCTAGTGGTAGTTGTTTATGCTACTCAATAGCCCACAGTCATCCTTCAAAGGATGGTGACTGTCAAGTCAGTTGCTGAGGCCCTGCTTGCCATCTACACCAAAGTTGGTTTTCCAAAATGTGTTGTAACAGACAGAGGCTGAAACCGTATGCCCAACTACAGGCAGGCAATTGGGAAGTAATGGTGGGATTCCAGTGGGTCTTTCTCAGCATACCATCCACATTCCAATGGACATGTTCAGACATTCAACAGGACTTTGAAGAGCATGATGGGAGATCTTGAAGATCTTATTTGTCTATATATTGATATCATAAGCAAGACCTGGTTTCAGCCCCTTTGAGCTTGTATTTGGTCACCAAGTCAGAAGCCCAGTCCAAAGGTGAAATAAAGGTGGAGAACCAATAAACTATTAATTATGGTGGAGAATGTGTTGGTTCTAAGTAAAATTATGTATCTACTAATGGCATAGGCCAGTGACAAGTTGAAGTCTAGTCAAGCTTTAGTGAAACGCTGGTATGACAAGTAACACTCTCTTGTTCACTTTTCCCCTCGTTAGGAAGTGATGATTATGGACCCTTCGAGTCCTAGAGACTTGCAGCATAAATGGTCCGGGCCTTGCAGAGTTCTTTGAAGAGGGACCTGGGCAAAGCATCTTTTCTGGATGCATGGCTAGGTCTAAAAGTGGATCCTGGTGACTGCAGTCTGCACTCCTTGTACCTCGGCAGTGAGAGTTTTGGAAGACCCGGGTATCGTGTGTTCACATAGTCGAGTGTCAACGTGACCAATACAAAAACACTTGATATACATCGTGCCGGTCCAGGTACTTCAATATGCTTCTCAGCATGCAAAAATAAAGTCAAAAGGTTGTGTCCATTTGGGTGGTTTGGGCTTTAAATAAATAAAGGGTGTCAACAGTGACACTGAAAATGCAGGCTGCAGTATATTGTTTGAGGGTATCAAGTCAAGAACATTTGGCCAATAGTTAGAGGTCCCGTTCGTGGGGGAGTTGTCAAATAAGATGACCCTGTTCTTACGGGAGTTTAATGTAAGTAGGCTGGGGGTCATCTGTTGAAGATAGTGGTATAAGCACTTTTCAGGACTTCTGCTGATATTCTATGGAGTACATGGAGTCTCAAGAATAGCTAAGTGATGTTGGCATTGTTATAAAATTGTAGGCCATATGACTGAATGCTATGAAATAGCAGAAGAATAGAGATATTGAAGAAACAGAGAGACAGCTCAGTGCCCTGGTGAACTCTGCTCGTTAGTAGCAGTGAAGCAGAACTAAGCACTGCAAGACAGTGCGATGTCTCCAGTGGCTGTGCACGGAAGTGCAGTGGACGACACAATATGACTACAGTCACAAGACCTATTCGAAATGTCACTCGGAGCAGAGGCATTGCTAGGGGGTGGCACTGAGGGGGCTGTAGCCCTGGGTCTTTTGTTAACAGCCCCGGATAGAATCTCAGGGGCTACAACCAAAAGGCTTACTAGCCCCGAGTCTCAACAGTCCCGACATGAGCATAGCCCCGGATCTTTTCAAGACCTAGCAACACCACTGACTCAGAGTTTTTCTCCAGATAATTACTCTTGGTGCAATTAACACATGTTTTCAGAAATGAAAACCCCACACCTCTTTCTACGCTCCACAAAGTCACGTGCTCTTGTTGCTGCATGTTCCTTTGGCATATCTGTTTCTGGCAATTTGACTTAAAGGGGCCATCACAATAACAGACGAGCCAGTGCATTAGGCAATATGGACTTTACGAAAAGCTGAAGACCAAACATAATAACTACTGGAAGCAATGTGTCTTCATATTCTTCCTATGCATCCACTTTGGCAATATCTGAATATCTTGCCGTGCTCGCATACACCTAACATGATATTGGGCCTCATTCCGAGATTGGAGGTAGCCACGGCGCTAATAGCTCCATGGCTGCCTCCAATAATGGTACCGAGTCCGCCCTCATTCAATGGGGACTTACCGCTCTAGTCGGACCTTTGCGGGACCAGACCCCATTGAAAATACCATTCCCCATTCCCATGTGAGCCCCCAAAGGGCTCAATGGGAACGGGGAAGGTGCAAATAACGGTACCGCAATTTGCGGTACTGTTATTTGCTCCCTGGACCCTTTGCGGCTCCCACTAAGGCGGCCTGCTAAAATCAAGCTGCCTTAGCTTGACCCGCAAAGGGATCTTGTAGTAGGGTGCAAAGGGATTACCGGCACCGATGTCCTTAACGGTGCCCGATATCCCTTTGCTCCCTACTCGGAATGAGGCCCATTGTGTTGTATCTGCAGACATCATAACAGTGTGGGGAATGGACCTATGTGGCCTTGGAAGATAGCAAAGATTGTGGCAGTGAGCCTAATAAAAGTGCCATCAATAAACAAACACTTGGGTTTTATTTGAATTTAGAAAATACATGTTTGACCTGATATTACTTACATACCATTTACTAAGGGCACTTTGGGGTTCAGTGCAACCATTGTCTTTCCATATTTGGGACCTGATGGTCTATGGACTGCAGGTACTAGGCATGTGCTGTTAGAATGAAGAAACACACCATAGCAGTGCTTACTGTAAGCACATGCTTTGCTGCTCTCCATAGCACCAAGGGTTTACTGGTAAAGTCTGGAGAGAGGAGCAAGCAACAGTGAGAGGCATGGGAGTGTGTAGGGGGATAGGTGAGAGGCTCTAGCTTCCCAGTAGCCACCCCTACACTTTGGAACTCGCTACCTGCAGATATTAGAAACGAGCAATCACACTAGCGATTCATTGCGACCCTGGCGGATGGACCATGGTGCTAATAGCACCATGGTCCATGCCGGTAACTCTCCGACTCCGCCATGGCGGAATGGGGAATTACCACCCCATTCCGAGGTTGGCGGAGTGGTAATTCCCCCTTCCGCCATGGCCCTTCCCCATTCCCATTTTTGCCCCATAGGGCATGATGGGAATGGGGAAGGCGCTAAGTACGGTGCCGCAAATTGCGGCACCGTACTTAGCAACAAGGTCCCTTTGCGGCACGGTTTTTAACGCCTGCAAAAAGCAGGCGTTAAAATCACCATCCCGCAAAGGCACCTTGTAATCAGGCGTTAAGGGTCGGCGCCATAAAACCCTTAACGCCTGACTCGTAATGAGGCCCAATGATCAAAACCTGGCTCTTTGACAAATTCGACAAGGCCTTAACCAACTCAGTCAATGTTCTTAACATGTCTGTAACTGAACGTATACATGTAACCAGAATTCTAAGTTGTAACAAGTAATGTTTTTAAGTTACCAAAGCTGTGATACCCCTGGGGGTGGGCGTGTAACAAACGCAATAAATAAAACATAAAAAAAATAACGGTGGGTGGTTGCTCTGAAAATCAGTTGTGTGATTTTAGACAATACATTTTTTTTAAATCATGAAATGGTTTAAAACAAAACGTACGCAAATGACTACAAAACAATTCATATGCCCGTCTAAAATTATGAATATCACACATTGAACAGAATATCAGCGTCCATAGAATGCACATAGCAGTCATAGCAAATTTCATGACTTTCGTAAAACAACATGATTGGTCATTTGATCGATCTTTAAATAATTCCATTTACAAGTATACATATTTGCTAACAAATGATAAATAAGTTAATTGTTGGGGACATTTGTTCTCCATATAGTAACCGGCCCAAAAATGGCTTTCATGCAAATCACCTTGCGGTTTTATACATAACGCGAAAGTGTGTCAGTCCACTTCTGGTATGGTCCTGTCCTGGATAGTATATTATTAGGTGTTTTAAGGTTCCTACATCCTACATTCGGACCCTGGAGGTAGGGGGTTAACGGCACTGGTAAGAATGCCGGTGCCGTTAACCCCCTACCGCCCTATTACGAGGTCCCTTAGCGGGTCCCGCTATGTGCGCCTGGTTTTACCAGGCGGCCTTAGCGGGACCCGTTAAGGGACCATGGAGCTAATAACGGACCCGCAATTTGCGGGCCCGTTATTAGCTCCTTCCCCATTCCCATTGAGCCCTATGGGGACTGTCGCCTGCTCCAAAGGCAATACCGGCTCTCCGTTCTCACCAAGAAGAGAGCCCTTATCCAAGCCCGCATCTCTGCGGCATCTAACAATTCGGCCAAACTCTTTAAAATCTGCAAGGAGCTGGCCAACCCTGCTGCAGTCTCTACCTCTCCTGTCCCCTCCCAGGCCCTCTGCACGGCACTGGCCTCTCACTTCATTTCAAAAACTCAGAACATCCTGTCCTCACTCTCCTCCTATAACCTCCCCCCCTCTATTCCCTGCCCTTCCTCTGGCTCTTCTGCAGCCACCCCTCCTCTCTCCTTCTCTTCCTTTCCCCTTTTTTCTGCTGACGAGGTTTCAAGACAAGTCCGATCTATGAAAGTCTCATCAAAACAGGTCCACCCCTGTTCCTCCAAAACTATCAAGGACCACATTGACTCCTTGGCTCCTGCCCTTGCTGACTTCTGCAATCACTCCTTCGCCTCTGGAGTCTTCCCATCCCCTCTCAAGCACTCCCTTGTGCACCCCATTCTTAAGAAACCCTCTTCCGACCCTTCCTGCCCAGCTAACTATCGCCCAATCTCTATCACTCCCTTCCTGGGCAAGCTCCTGGAGAAACTGGCCATCTCCCAGCTTAATCTCCATGCTGAATGTGTTGGTAGTCTTCATGACCATCAGTCTGGCTTCAGAGCTGCCAGAAGCACGGAAACTGCTCTCCTGAACATCCGTGAGGACCTGCTCTCGAACCTTGACTCTAACATTCCATGTGTTCTCATTTTGCTTGATCTCTCTTCTGCCTTTGATACTGTCAACCACACCATCCTGCTCAACCGTCTCCGTGATAACCTCGGTATCACTGGTCAGGCTCTGGCGTGGCTGACCTCTTTCCTCTCAAATCGACCCTCCCAGGTCCAACTGGGGTCTTTCCTCTCTGACATCTTCTTCTCTACCTGTGGTGTCCCCCAGGGATCTAACCTCTCTCCCTGGCTGTTCAACCAGTATCTGGCACTTCTCGCCCACCACATCGCCGCTCTCTGCCCCTACTTTCAGTGCTATGCGGATGATACCCAACTCATTTTCAGGCTACCCTCGGCCTCCTCTTCTCCTTCCCTCATCTCTGACTGTCTTTCTGCTATCCAGGAATGGTGTGCCGCCAACGACCTCTGCCTTAATGCCAGTAAGACTGAGATTCTACTCATCAGCACCCCCACTCCCTCCTTCCCTGCTGCTCTCTGGCCAGCCTCTCTGGGCCCTCTTCCTACTCCTACATGCAAGGCAAAAAACCTTGGGGTCATCTTCGACTCCACACTCTCCTTCTCTCCTCACATATCCGACGTATCTAAGAAGTCACACTACCAGCTACACCTCCTCAGAGGTATCCTTCCTTTCCTCTCCTTCCCCCAGAAGCTCACTGTCTCTAGAGCCCTGGTTCTCTCTAAGCTGGACTACTGTAACAGCCTCTATCTTAATCTGCCCGCCTCTACTCTCCGCCCTTTGCAACTCATCCTGAACAGGACTGCAAGAGTTGTCCTTGGCCTCAAGCCCAGGGACCGTATCTCTCCAGGACTGAAATCACTACACTGGCTCCCAGTGACTGTGAGGATCAAGTTCAAAACCCTCTGCATTGTCCACAAGGCCGTCTGGGGCCTTGGGCCAAAATACCTTCAACTCTCTCTTCCTAAATATCTTCCTTCTCGAGCTCTTCGCTCATCCGCCTCCAACTCCCTCAGGGTCAGCCGCTTCTCCAAACAACGAGTTGGGGGCAGATCTCTTTCCACTGCAGGGGCCTCCCTCTGGAACAGCCTTCCTACCTCCCTGAAACTTGAGGAGAACCACCTCCGGTTCCGGAAGCACCTCAAAACCTTCCTCTTTGCCTCCGCTTTCTCTCCCCCTCTCCTCTGCTAATACTACTGAAACTGCACTGAATCTGCAACTGGGCCATTCACCGTTCTCGCCCAGCCACTCTCCCCTGCACTGCCTCCACGGAAACCCCTGCACTACGGGACTGTGTCTGTATCCATACAGCCCCCCTTCCCAGCACTTGTCTGCACTTACCTCGCACTTGCCACCAGCTGGCCCTTGTTATTTATCCTGTATGCTGTATGCTTATAACCCTGTACTGCACTTTCCCCTCTCCCTTTCCCCCATGCACTTTTCCCTTCCCCTCTACCCTTGCACTTGCGCGATCTGAATGACACCTGGTCTAGTAAGATCGTTGTCTGTCTCCCCTTGTTCCCCCCCCCTGCCTCGTCGCGCCTTGAAACACTTGTGTATAGGCGCGTTACAAATGCCTTATCATATCATATCATATCATCATAAATGGGAAATGGTTTTCAAAATGGGGACTTACCGGGTCCGCATAGGTCGGAATGTCCCGGTAAGTCCCCATTCCGACACCACTGACCCGGACCCGAGTTTGGAGGCAGCCATGGTGCTAGTAGCACCATGGCTGCCTCCAAACTCGGAATGACCCCCTTAGTCTGAAGCTGAAAAATAAACTCCTGTAATTGGGGCAGAGAACCTGAGTAAGATATTAAGCTAAGAATCCCAAACTTCTTTTTATGCAGGGATATTGTTTTTCTGATGCATATTTATTTATCCTCCGTTAATTTTCAATCCACAGATATTCAAACAATTTCTCCTTCAGAATTTGAGGAATACCTTTATCTGCCCTGGGGTCACTATTAAGATTTCTAATGATTGACTGTGAAGAGTTCATGAAGGAGGCAACTCTGCCTTACTCATAAACCCTCACTTAATCTTACATCATGGAATCGTGTACCCCAATACAAGCTTGACATAAAGTTGTAATTTTGTCCAAAGGATAACAGCTTCACAAGATAGAAGCCCCAGCTTGTGACAACTTTGGCTTTCTCCCCCGTTGTGGGGGGGGGGCGTACATGGCTGATAATGGCTGACCAGCCCAAGCCTAGGTAGGCCTGAGTGAACTAATGGCCTCTGTGAGGGCTTTTTCCGGCCATGTCCACCCCCACAATGGAAGCAACACCAACCTCAGAGCAAAAAAGCTAAAAGCAAAACAAGATGGCAGCCATAAGGAAAAGGGACTAAGCCCTATTTCTATTTTTATGGTGGCTGATTGGAGTGAGAGGTGCTCCAGACCGGAGTACAAATTCTGATCTAGCAGGTAAGTGGGGGGGGTGGTAGAGGCTTCCTGGTGCCACCCCACATCCAAAAACAACCAACAAATTCTGCCACCCGGGGAAGGGCCTTGGGTGGCTGGTAAAAAGCCTTCCCGGGTGCGAATGACTGATATTGGCAATGTCTTGGGGACACTTAACACTTGTTTTCAAAGTGTTCCCTCTATCCTACCTAGTCATTTAGATCATCAGGGCCATCTTAAGCACTTTTGGAGCCCTGGGCACGGACATCTTTGGGGCCCCCTCCACCAAACCAAAGGAATTATGGATCAAAAATACTGGTCGCTCCCCCACCCGTCGCGCTCACAACCTATAAATTGATATGCTGTCTTGCAGCATAATAAGCACTTTTACTCCCTTTAAGTCCCCTTACCCTCTTCATTCTTGCTCTAATCAGAATGATAAACAAGTATCATTTGAAGACCAACATTAGCAGTCTACAAAGGGGTTACTGTTCTAGTACATACAGGATACTTTTTATCAATAACATCCAGAAAGGTAGATGTGGTATTTATGCAGGACCGTATGTGAAAGGTACATGTTACCCATATTAGACAGAGAACTCACATTAGCTGCCTCACAGAATGCAAAATTGCTCATGCATGGACAGAGACCACCAATTGAAAGGGAGGAGAACGCTACATATACCGTAGCATGGATAGTGGAGGCAGATTGGAAACTACCAGGAAGTTGTTTTTATCCAGACAGACTGAGATTAGAAGTGGGATATGGTTTTCAAATAGTGTTGTCATTAGATATCAAAGGAACAGCGTTCCCTTTTTGAATTCTGAACTTCCGCCGGCAGGCGGACACGCCGGCTGTAACAAAGGCCCTGTTTGCCCCTGTTCGCCGATGGTCGGCGCATGGCGATCACTGCCGATCATTACATGCCCATGTAGAAGCCCCCTAACGCTGTCCCGCTGTGATCCAGCCACCCGAGTGCTGAATGCGAACGCATATGCATCCGCTTGTCCACTGTCTGGAAATGGAAGCAGACCGAAGGTGAAGGGCCGTGGAAAGGCCTGCCCACGTCGGGCCGCAGTGAACTGCACCCTTCGTAAGTACCTTGTGACTCCCTAATTCGAAAAGCACGCTGTCTTCCATGACTACCTGTAATATACCAATCTAGGTCGTCAGAGAACACTGTGACACTGTGTTGTGCCCTAAGGTCGCTTACAGACCATATCAATTGTGTTGTGCCTTATGGTCGCCTACAGACCACTGTGTTATGCCTTATGGTCGCCCAACGACCACTGTGACACTGTGTTGTGCCCTAAGGTCGCTTACAGACCATATCAATTGTGTTGTGCCTTATGGTCGCCTACAGACCACTGTGTTATGCCTTATGGTCGCCCAACGACCACTGTGACACTGTGTTGTGCCCTAAGGTCGCTTACAGACCATATCAATTGTGTTGTGCCGTAAAGTTGAAACTAGCTGTGCCTTGATTCGCATTCCGCATCTCCCTATCTTCAGCTTAACTGCTAATGCCAACTCTAACTGTGCTGCTATCTGCGCACTAGATTTAGTCAGCTAGCATGTACTCTACAAAATCATACAAACTAAGCATCATTGCACTAGATAGGACAACTAATCTACCTCTCTATGCCGCCTCACTCATCACATTAGTGGTATTATCACTCTCCTACCGTACCATGCCTACTTCTACACAAACCATGGGACTTACAGCAAACCAGTATCAAGATGATACTACCAAATATAGGCCCTGTAGTACCTCAGACAGAAACCTCAAACTTCGTGCTCGCCTACCAAAACTGTACGAACTACCAGCAAAGCAAATTGAACAAATGAACTTCCTAAAAAAGAACATACAGCCGAAAACCACTGCTGAACTCACTAGGAAAGTTCATACCCCTAAAAGACCCACACAAAAATGCTCCAAACCTACCATTATAGCAAGCACCATGCTCACTAAACATCACCTTAAAGGTTTTCTCATAAATGCTAGGTCCCTAGTCGCCCATGCTACAGAAATCTCAGATATTATTCTCGGACACCACCTAGACTTCCTAGCCATATCAGAATCATGGCTTCACGATGCAGCGGGTCCCGCCCTCTCTTTAGCAGTTCCCAACAATTATACTATCATACGAGCTGACAGACATACCTCCCGAGGCGGGGGTCTAGCCATTATAGCCAAGATCAGTCTCGACATAAGAGTCTCCACATCCCCCATCACGAAATCTTGTGAATGCCTCTCGGTCAAAATAGCCACCGCCAACTCCCAAACATTAAACATTGCCCTGCTCTACAGACCTCCTGGTCCTATTGGAACCTTTGTCGAGAACCTCTCCACCACCCTGTCCAACAATTTGAAAAACACCTCCCAAACTATAGTGCTAGGTGACTTCAACCTAGGATACAATGATATTAAAGACACCCAGTCTACAGCTACTCTTCAGATCCTAAAAGAGCTGGGCTTTGCCCAAATAGTCACCGGTCCCACTCACAATAAAGGTTGCATCCTTGACTGGATAGCTGAACACAACTGTGGAGTAACCATTACAGACACTGTTCCCCAGATCTGGACGGACCACTTTCTACTACTATTTACAGTAGGTACCAACTTAGCCACAGCTAAGTCTACACTTGCCCCTCCTATACCCACGAGGAACAAAAAACTAATAACCACGGAAAAACTGTTGCCAGTCATATTACCCCAACTAAACTCGCTCCCAGCCAACACGGAGCCTGAAATGCTAGTTGATCAATTCAATGAAACGATGAATTTAGCCCTTGATCACATAGCACCGCTCAAATTACGGACTAGCAAACCGAAAAAAACATCTCAACTCATGGTTCACTCCCCATCTAAAAAATCTCAGGTTAACTAAAAGAAAATTAGAATCCAAATGGAGACTGACTCCTTCAGTAGAAAACAAACTAAACCTTGCAAAGATATCAGCCCAATACAAAAAAGATATCCTACTAGCCAAACAGGATACATACAATACCAGAATATCCCAATCTAAATCAAGTGTCAGAGAACTGTTCAGCATCTTGAAAGAGCTGGAAACACCCATCATTCCCCAAGAAAACTGCACCAAGGACAAAAAATGGTGCTCAGATATTCAGTTTGCCCTCACTAATAAAGTAGCCAACCTACAAACAAAAATCGCCCTCAAAAAAGCATCTCTCACACCTCGGGACGCTCCAACCCCAGCACCTATACTTAAATCTAAACAAACAACACGCTTCTGCTTCTCCAAGGTATCTACCATTGAAGTCGAAAAAGTGATCCTGGGACTTAAACCGTCCAACTGTAAAGGCGACCAATGCCCTGCCCAATTAATTAAGGATGCTGCGAGAGAACTATCGCCATTCATAACAAAACTCATTAACTCATCCTTCACCACCGGCATTGTACCAAAAAATATTAAAGAGTCGTGGGTCCTGCCACTCCTAAAGAAGCAAACCCTCGACCCCGCCATTCCCACCAATGTTAGGCCTATCACGACCGTGCCCTTTCTTCTAAAAATCTTAAACAAAGTGGCATACATGCAAATACAAAACTTCCTTGAATCTAACCACCTGCTCGGAACCCGCCAATCTGGATTCCGGCCCCAGCATGGAACAGAGACTGCCCTTATCTATCTAAAGGCCCAAATAGATCAATGTAGGGACAATGGCCAAGCAGCCTTACTCCTTTTGCTAGACCTCTCAGCAGCGTTCGATTTAGTCGACCATACAGTCTTATGCAGCCACCTAGACTCCGCTGCTCACTTCTCAAAAGAGGCCATACTATGGACCAAATCCTTCTTGAATAACCGCACTATGAGAGTCTTCTCTCCAGCAGCCTCAGCTGACCCGATCCCTATAACGTGCGGTGTACCCCAGGGATCTTGTGTATCACCAACCCTCTATAACATATTCACAAAGCCGCTCTTTGACAAAATGGATCATCTGGGTATCGCCTACACCAACTATGCAGATGATACCCAGATCCTCCTTCCGCTTTCAGGAGATTACGTCAGGGACCTAGCTTTAGTGAATAAAATCTACAGCATCGTTCAGGCATGGATGGCCTCACATGGTTTATGCCTGAACGACGACAAAACTGAGCTCATATTCCTAGTCTCTCCAACATACATAACTAAACTTAACCCCGACTATGCCAGCTTCATTATTGATGGGAACAATATCAAAGTAGCAAAGGAAGTCAAGACCCTAGGCTTTTACCTTGACGCCACCTTAAACTTTGGCAAACAGGTCAACTCCCTAGCCTCTTCCACAGCATATACTTGCAAACTCATTAGAGCCAGCAAGCAATTCCTCTCTACAGACAGCTGCATCACGCTTGCCAGAGCCCTTATACTGTCCAAACTGGACTACTGTAATGGTCGCTACATTGGTGCTAACAAACAGACTATCCAAAAAATGCAAGTCCTACAGAATAATGCACTGAGAGACGCGCTCAAGATCAATAGGAAAGAGCATATCTCCTCTATTAGAAGAGAACACAAATGGCTATCTACTCAGGACAAAATCCATCTCAAAATTGCCTCCCTTACTCACAAGTGCCTTAACAACATGGCACCATCCTACCTCATGGACAGGCTACACTTAAGAACCGCACCTAGACCAACAAGAACGGTCAATGCGCATTGCCTCTATGTCCCTCGCTTTAAACACGCCACTATTGGAGGACACAGCTTCGAAGTCAAAGCAGCACAGCTTTGGAATTCCCTACCACATGACATAAGAGAACCCCAGCCTTTTGTGAAATTCAGGCAGAACTTGACCAATTGGCTGAGAGCCAATGACATCTAACTAATCTGACCTGCCTGACCTGACTGTCCCGACCGGCGATCCACTTGCATGCCTAGCCCTGTTACCTCGGTCTCCATTTACACCATTGTATATTACCGCACCTATTCCACTATATTTTATTCCCACATTGTTAATTATTCCTACACCTTTTCACCTTCTGTTGGGACCTAGCTCCCTTACCCCTGTTCATTCTTGATTATTGTATACTGTATTTGACCATGCACATATACCTGTTCATATTTTATTTATTGTATAATGTACTATGATTATGTAAATGTACCTGTAACGAAGTTGAGCATATTCTTGTCTTGTGCGCCCAATCTCCAGGGCATGGCGCGCCTTATAAATAATAAACTAAACTAAACTATGTGGTGTGTGATATGAATATGCTCACTATTAAACCATGAATAAGGTTTTTATGAAGATCATACAATGAGAAGGAAATCACTCAGAAGGGCTGACAATTTTGGAAGGTTTAGGGACTGGCAATATTGAGAGGTTCGGCAATACAAGATTAAATGAGATGCCCAGAATCACACATTGGTTAAGGGGTGAAGGGGTAAAGCAGGGATTTGTGCCAACTCTTAAATTTCTGCATTTGAACACTTTCTTTTCTAGTTCTTACCGTGAACTAAAACAATCTAATTATATATTTATTTTAAACAGACTTGGAAAGTACACAAATCACATTAATAAACATGACCATTTTTAAAAAGATATTATAGAAGGGTGTTATGCAAAAAGAGAATGATTCTAGCTTCATTCTCTCCATCATCAAGGGAACTAAGAACCAGCATACCAATTGATGTGATTTAACAGATTTAATCTGGGTTTGTCATTTGTATTTATTTTAAAGCTTTAAATACTTGCAAAACAATGGCTTGTGACATTTTCATTTATAAACGTGCATACAAACCTTTGACTTTTACCAAAAAGCAAACCATTTTTTGTGTCAAACAAGCAGACCTTAAAACATGCTTGCCTGAAGCCTGCAACATATGGTCCGCTCTCTTCTGTCTACCAACCCATCCACCCAAATGGCCTATATTTGAAGAAAGATCACGTAATGGGCTAAACGATACCAGCAGCAGGCAATAAGGAAAACCTCACAGAAGACAGCACAGTAATGTAAAATATATTACATGATTTCACCAGGATCACTGTATCATCTGCTGGCAAATCCAGGATACAAACATGAATGCGGTCATTCCATAGTCTTGAATTTGGAAACGTATTCACCTCTTGGACTAACTGTTTATGCCATCGTTGGAGGCGATTGTCTAGGTTTTACAACACCTCATCTGAAGAAACCCATTTCTAGACCTTCCTCATGTGGATGATATGTTAGTTTTTATCGCACCCCCCCTATCTGGTGCAGGTACAGTGCTGATAATAGCAGATGTTGTTCTGCAAAACCAAGTACATATGCAGGCGGGTTTATACACTTCAGACATAGTAAAGGCTCAGCCAGCCTTGCTGGAATGTGATATTCTAATGTTGCATAGGAACACATATCCCTGCAATGGGTGCTTCACACACTGAGCTAACTTCTGAACCATTCTGCCACTCAATTTAGCAATATGCATTTCACCATTGCCTATTGCACATGATCAACTTAATTCCCACAGGAAGGAAATAATGCTACAGAGTTGTGCCATAAGGAACACACAAACTATGTATGCCACAGTGAACACAGAAAGCAATACATGATGAATTGATCAAGGCAGAATGCACTTGCCAAAACAGAATTGCAATGGGTTTAGAGCCTCAGCAGCACCCCATAAAATATCCTGACGTGTGCTATTTAATATTGGTGAACAATGTAATCTTACTTCTTCAGATCACCTGGCCATGTCGGGCCCCCTCCAACGTTGAGGCCCTGGGCAAGAGCCCTTTTTGCCCTCCAATAAAAACGTCTCTGATTTAGATGTGCCGCCATTTTCGGCAAAACTCCCTATGTTGTGGTCGTTCATTCGATGGGACTGATTGCTTCCATATTAAACTTATTATCAATTAGGATTCGGTATTGCAGCTAATTTCAGGGTTCTTTAGTTTTCATGAAATACGTTCCATTGTTTTTTGTTTTCCTTACCCCTGCCTGACTTTGTTGCCTATGTTCCATAGTGTACCGTTTGTACTCAGCCCCAGCCACAACCCCGCGGTCTTCACTCTCATGATCCCTACACCACTTTTACAAGTGTGCTATAAAGCCACGTTCATTTCCTTAAAACGTTTATAAAATGGCAGAATCGAGAACGCATCTTTCACAAAGAATTGTGTTTTGAATAGAAAACGCTTGCATCCTTGATGACTGCACACACGTTCTTCCTTGTGTTACAAAAACTGCATTGCAGACCAAGAGCAGCACTACCTCTCTGTGCCTATAGATGGCAAGCGCGAGCCGTGTTAATGGCTTCCATGAGCATTGGTCTGCTTGGGACCTTCTTGTCTGCATTTCAATGACGTGAGACTGAAAGTATTCAGCAGTTTACCTCCACCCCTCCTCCCGCTCAATGCTGAATGGCACTCTCTCGTGCGGCGCTGCTCGCCCATTCGTTCTCACTCTCTCCACATAACATGTCGCGTCTCGTTCTTCCCGCTTCTCCTTCCCTCTTGTCTTGAAATTTTTTGCACACCTTTTATTGCCACTTCTACTTTCAACGCCGCCCCCTTATGTCATTGTACACTGTAATCCCATTAACGTTCTTCACTTTTCGGTATGTTTTCAACATCCAGCCCTCGTTCTTAAAACCCTTACTACCTCCGTCCTTCTTCAAAGACCCCTTCCTTCCTTCCTTCCTTCCTTCCTTCCTTCCTTCCTTCCTTCCTTCCTTCCTTCCTTCCTTCCTTCCTTCCTTCCTTCCTTCCTTCCTTCCTTCCTTCCTTCCTTCCTTCCTTCCTTCCTTCCTTCCTTCCTTCCTTCCTCCCTCCCTCCCTCCCTCCCTTCCTTCCTTCCTTCCTTCCTTCTTCTTCCTTCCTTCCTTCCTTCCTTCCTTCCTTCCTTCCTTCCTTCCTTCCTTCCTTCCTTCCTTCCTTCCTTCCTTCCTCCCTACCTCCTTCCCTCCCTTACTCCCTCCCTTACTCCCTCCCCTCCCTCCCTTCCCCCCTCCCTTCCTCCCTTCCTTCCTTCCTTCCTCCCTCCCTCCCTCCCTCCCTCCCTCCCTCCCTTCCTTCCTTCCTTCCTTCCTTCCTTCCTTCCTTCCTTCCTTCCTTCCTTCTTCCTTCCTTCCTTCCTTCCTTCCTTCCTTCCTCCCTCCCTCCCTCCCTCCCTCCCTTCCTCCCCTCCTCCCTTCCTTCCTTCCTTCCTTCCTTCCTTCCTTCCTTCCTTCCTTCCTTCCTTCCTTCCTTCCTTCCTTCCTTCCTTCCTTCCTTCCTTCCTTCCTTCCTTCCTTCCTTCCTTCCTTCCTTCCTTCCTTCCTTCCTTTCTCGCTCCCCTCCTACTATCTACTTCCACCATTGTTTCACCCACTCTCATGTGACAATCTCACTTCTTCTTCCCTTCTCTCACTTAACCTGCAGTCCTCTACAGTGACTTCACATGTGGATGGTGATATGTCTATAGTATTATTGTATTACATTATTGTTTACAGCGTGCAACTTGCTGAGGGTACCTGCCATATTTGTGCTGAGTAGCGCTCTACTCTTGGTGGAGGGAGAGAGCGATTTGCATTCATCTGGTGGTTATCGTTGGAAGAACCACATGTAGAGTGTTTTGCAGAACTGGAGGTTTGTGGGCTTCTGGGATAAAGTTCCAGGTAGTCCGAGCATGGTACGATGGGTTTAACTTACCCTGCAACCTTTGATAGTTGTGCTATGTGAGGTGTGAGAGGCTGCAGAGGAGTAGATTCTAGCTGCCAAGTATATGGGTGTTCCATTCGATGCTGCTTTGTTGGTGATACGGGCTGTGTCTAATATAATCCTTATGGGCAGGAGGGCGTCATTGAAGGAAGTAATGGAAATATGTGGTTGAATTTGCAGACACCTGTAAGGAGGCGGCTGCAGCGTGGCGAGCTGCTGTGAGGTGGGACAGTTGTGTGGCTAGAAGCCCAGTAAGGAGGGTGTTTTTGTAAGGAAAGGCTATCGTTGACAATGAAGCAGAGGAATTTGGCAGAGTTTGACAAAGGACGTCTAAATCCTTCCCGTTACATGGCGCACAGCAATTGTTACATGGGTGGTTGTTTGTATGTGCACCGATTAGGACAAATTAGGTTTTGGCGGGTTCACTTTGAGGTATGAATTTGAAATCCATGTTGGGTCATAGGCAGGCATTCACAGAGGCAAGAGATGTCCTGCGGTCCACTGACCTTAAGGAACAGCTGAGGGTCATCACTGTCCTGATGGGCGGCCATGTCAGGGCCATTTAGGAGAGTTCCTGAGGTTACTTCTATGTGTAGATGGGAGATGCTGGGGAGAGGATGGATCCCTGTGGGACCCCCGCGTGAACGGGGGTCAGTTCAATCTGAATAAGCCCACCTGTATGGCCTGGTGCCTGCTAGACAGATATGATGCAAACTGTTTAGGAATTTTCAGAGCAGCCGATCCTGTCAGCGATGAGGAAGAGGAGACTTAGGTGATCAACTGTGTCAAAAGAATTTAAGAACACTAGGAGAAGCCAGTCCCTTGTGTTATTGAGTTGCAGTGCATCAATCACCACTTGGATGGTTTGCACTAACACTGCTGCATTTGCGGATGAAGCTGGTTCTGGTAATCATGGAGAGAACAAGCTGCTCTTATTTTGGTAAGAGGTTGGGTTGCAACTGCTTTCTCGACAAGCGTCCTGATGTGCGGGTGGGGCATGACGAGTCTGTAGTTGGCGGGTTCATCTAGGTCGAGCGGGGGCTTATTGCTAAGGGTTCATGTGAGACCGTTCTTCAACATGTTTTGGAATGTACCTACCCTGAGGGAGTCTTCATCATACTGCATGTTGAGAGAGTACGTTTTTCGATGATGGTGATAGGGAGGGCGTGGTCCATGTAAGAGGTAGGTTTGAGGAAAGCAAGTAGGTTTGAGAGATCCTCAGGAGAATGGAAGGTGAAGTCGGTCGAGCAGGGCAGTGCCCGGTGGGGGATGGGTAGCAGGGCTCTGTCTAGTTTTGAGCCTTAGATAAAGGGCCTCATTACACGGTAGGCGGTAAGGGTTTAACAGTACCGGTAAGGGCACCGGTACTGGTAAACCCTCACCGCCTTACTACGAGGTCCCTTTGCGGGACCCGACCTTAACGGCTGGTGTAGACCAGCTGTTAAAGTTGGGACCCGCAAAGGGACCTTGGTGCTAATTACGGTACCGCAATTTGCAGTACCGTAATTAGCTCCTTCACCATTCCCATTGAGCCCTATGGGGCAAAAATGGGAATGGGGAAGGGCCATGGAGAAAGGGGGAATTACCGCCCCGCCAACCTTGGAATGGGGTGGTAATTCCCCTTTCCTCCATGGTTGTACCGGTATGGTACCGGCAGCAACCATGGTGCTAATAGCACCATGGTTTACCGCATTACTTGTAATGAGGCCCAAAATCTCTAATCTTATCAAGTTTGTAAATGAAGATATCCATTGCATTTCTCTTGTGAAGCTGCAAACTCAGGGATAGGTGTGGGTTTGGCAAAGGGCTTGTCCACTACAAACAAGGTGTTGCTCCAGTTTGAGTCTGACTCAATGGTGGCAGTTAAATAAGATTCCTTAGCCTTGGAGATTATTTGTCTGCATTAGGGGTGCAGGGATTTGAGGGTTGTGAGATACTCTGTGCTGCAGTGCTTGTGCATCACTTTTCAAGGGATCTAATGGAGCTTCTGAAAGCAAAGTCAGGTGTGTACTAGGGTGCAGGAGTTTTACTTTGGGGCAACTAGACTTTAGAGGTTCCTGTGCATCCACTAATTCTTTGGAAAACTGGTTAAATAAATGTATCTATTAGACCTGAGGCATTCCATGTGGTTAGGTATGTGGTGAAGATTGCCTCTAATGTCTAGGGGGAAATTCTTGAAGGAACAGTGCTCAATCACAGGTCATCTAGCCCCGCCTTTTTGGAGAAGTTGTGTGTGTAATATGAGATGGGTGATGGCACTGTGTTCAGTCCAGTGAGTATGAGAGGAGTAAGGTGGAGGAGAAGATGAGGTTGAGCATGTGTCCTTTGACATGCATGAGTAGAGTATGATGTGTTTAAAATTGACAGAGTCGACCAGAGAGAACAGGGAGTCACATAGGTGTTTCGCTGGTTGGGACCCGGGATGTTGACATCTCTGAGGTGGATGTTATTAGAGTAAGAGAATGTTGCAGGGGAGATGATGTTTGAAGATTATTGATTAAGCTACCACTACCTTGGGGTGACCTGGAAATAAGGGGGGACCTCACTAAATCATTGCTTATGATGTGGAGCCAGCACAAAAGGGATTTGAAGTAGGTGTGTGCCCGGACCGGGATTAGCCTGAAGACCAAATGATCTTATGAATTGCTGTTATCCCACCTTCAGGTTTTAACAAGCAATCAGCATGTTAGATATTGTATTGTAGCCATGGGGTGTGAGGGCATTGAAGATATAGATGGAGTAGGGTGCAAATCATTTTTCACTAATGTGGCGTTCATCCCCCCGTTCCAGGGGCTGCAACGGGGTATAACAGCCCGGCAGCTTAAGTTATCAGCCAGAGCACTGTGAAGGCAGATAACGAGGGCTTTGTGGCCATACTCCCCCATTCCAGCACATGCAACTGGGGATGAAGGCCATTCGCACCCCGGTTTGCCAAAGATGTAACCCGGTAAGCGCGGCGTCCCACCATAGGAAGGAAAATTCTTTTCCAAGATGGCCACCAAGGAAAGTGATGGCAGGGCTCCATATGGAACCCCTCTTCCCTTTCCATGGCAGCCTGCGGGAGGTGAGGAAAAGGAGAAGATGCGGCGGCGGCATCTGCTGCCGCTGAAATGAGGTAAGCAGGGAGCCTGGGGGGTGAAAAAAAAAAAGAAAATGGGACGGAGGGTGAGTGACAGGGATGGGGGCAAATGGCAGCATGGAGAGCTGATCATCAGCTGGTCTGGAATGTGGGCTTGTACCAGCGGTTAAAATTCCGAATTCCTAGCCATCTGATGGTTGGCTCCCTCATCCAGGAGGCTAATAAAAAGGTCATCACGATTGTTGTTTCTTATGAGGCCACTGAGGTTTGTTGCCTCCCTACGCAGGTGACAAAGAGTGGCAAAAAAAGGAAGCACCTAAAGATCAGAAGTGATTTACACGTAGGTGGGGCTTTGATTTTGTAACCTAGTCCCACTTACAACTGCTCAACAACTGCCAAAAAAGAGGACTTAAGAATGCTTAAGTAGGGAAAAAAGACTGTCAGAACAACAAGACACCAACATGTTTGCATTAATTGACAGGGCTTAGGTAATGTGAGCTAGATCCACTAGCATCAGCACACCCACTGCAAAAGAAAAGTGTTGGTAAATCTGCTTGAGTAGAGAAAAAAGGCAGGCAAAACAAGAAGCCACCCAAAGATTAGCAGTGACTGACACATGTGTGGAAGCCTAGGTCATGTGACCTAGATCCACTTATACCAGCTCCCTAATGTCTTTCAGGTGGAACATAGAAACCAGCCATGTCACACATTTGTCGCTGTTCTGCAACTAAATTTCCATGAGATCTGATAACTAATAAATGTCCACACAGCATTCAAGTGGACTGTCCTTACTGAATTGGCAACATGTCTTAAGCAGGCACATATTAATACAATGCGCAATACAAGTGTTTACAAAACAATATTTTTCAATACAATTTAGGCTTGTCTTGATGAATCCTTGGGATGAAGACATGACACTCACTCACTGGACACATGGTACTGAGTGTCCCAAGATGTCCTCAAGATTGTTCTCCATGTGATATCTCTCCCTTTCCAAGAGAGTGCTTAAAGTCCTGGCCAATTTACTCATGCTTTTGAATTCAGCCTTCTTGTGATGTGCTGTCTTTCTGGGAACATTTTTTAACTGTAAACTGGATCTCATTTAGCTTCTTCCTCCACACCTAATGTGCCAGTCTGTTCATTTTATTTATTTTTTTAGGTATTTTTGTAATTCAGTTATTTATTTATATACAGGTAGGAACAATGTCTTTTTGACCACAAAAGAGTGTACAATAGATCAGGCATCAGATTTGACGGGAAGCAGTGAGCGTCTTACAATCGGGTGAGTTTGAATAAAATTATGACCAGGTAGTGGAGTAAATTGAACAGTCACCAGGAACAAAACATGGGTGGACTTACATGGTGAGATACAGAACAGTTATACAGTTCAACAGCCTCTGACCATTCCTTAGAAATCATGGAACATACCCTGTACTACAGATAACTTAATTTCAAAATGTGGTTCACCCACTGTGACTAAAGACAAATAACAAGCCTTGGCAATGTCAATAGTTTTGGTGTTTACTTATGTTATATGCATTTTGCATTTATAGGCACCAGGGTGCAAGGAGGAGGGTGCACAGTCCTATAAGGGCCATTTCATTTATTAATACATTATCGTTAGTTGAGTACCATTAATTTTGTCAATAATAACACTTATTGTTAGAGTGCTTGGTAGCGGGATGAATCAGGTATAAACCACCATGCAATACAACATGGAAGCATGAAAAGCACTGTTCAATGCAATTTAACAAAACGGTGCATTAAACAAGGGTAAATGGCAAATAATCATAAGTCGATGCTTGAAAAGTGTCAACTGCTAGAAAGAGCACAAAGGAGATGGCATTTTATATGAGAAAGAAAGATGTGCAGAGAAGTTGAAGATCAAATAGAGAAGGAAAGGGAATTCCAGTAAATAGGTGCTAGAAGAGAAAAGCAAGAAATGATATGATATGACATTTATAAGATGAGACATAAGGAGGTTTAGGAGTGGAAAGAACATGTAGCAACTGAGAAAAAAGTGACCGTGATAGGGAATATAGAGTGATCCAAGAGGAACCACAGACTAGCGAGACATGAAAGGGGGAGAGGAAGGAGGAATGAAACAGGTCACACAGAAGCACAATAAAGACATAATGCATACAAAGGAACCTGAGAGAGAAAAGTGTGTGTCCCCCTAAAACCCTCCCTTCTATAAAAGTTCAACTAGCACACAATCTTACTTACCAAATCTAAAACATAGAACAATGCACAAGCTTCAATGGTCATCTGTTGCGAAAATTAAACCAAGTTCACGAGCGCATCACTTACCATCACTGCTCCATCTGGAAGTCAAGGTTGGTGCCCCCCAGAAGGGTCCCAGCTGCAAAGTACTTGAGAACCTCCTCCTCATTCATCTGTAGGACATTGGGTGCTCTGGACATTGTGAATTCCCTTTTGCAACAACGAAAGGGAATTTATGTGAGTTAGAAAGGTTACATGTGAGAAAATGCATCAACTACATATATCAGAATTAGAGCGAACATTCTGCCGAACAGAGAAGTTACATGGAGCTCAAACATGGGAAATTATACGAAGTTCAAAAACCTAGATAGTGACTCACGACAGAGAAATGAGGCTAGAAAGACCGCAGGAGGCTGCTAAAAATGAACTGAACACTCCAATATGGCTCACCCCAATGAAAAGGGAAACAATGGGCCTCATTACGAGTTTGGAGGTAGCCATGCCGTTTTTAGTGGCATGGCTACCCCCAAACCGAGTACCGGGTCCTGCAAAAGGGGACTTACCAGGCCATTACGACCCCCGAGGGCCCGATAATTCCCTTTCGCGGGACCTGGACCCAGTACATCCCCATTTCCATTTGAGCCCCCATAGGGGGGGAATGGGGAAGATGCTAACAACGGGCCCGTTAATGACGTGCCCATTGTTAGCATCCTGGTCTGGTAGCGGGTCCCGCTCTGCACGTCTGGTCTGGCCAGGCATCCAGAGCGGGACCCGCTGCAGACCTCGTAATGAGGCAGCCCGGAATGAATGGTGCTGGTCCCTTACCGGCACCGTTCATTCCGCGGCCACACTTGTTGTAATGAGGCCCAATATGCCAAGTAATAAGTTCTTGCCTAAAATAACTAAGGACAGGCAAACACTATTAGTGGGTACTGACAGGTCTCAGTGAGGATAAACCAAACAAGCCGTTGTCTCCAAGTGGTTGACGAGTGGGGTGCCCAATCTGAAGGTGTCCGTTTCTATCACTAAAGATGCCTCTCTTAAATTGAGAGTGGGCTTGACTCACCTTTTTAAGTAACTCTTGGGACAAAATAAATCCACCTAATTGCAAACAACTGAAAAGCACAGGCAAGTAAAAATTGTGAAAGCATGGAGGTAGAGTGGCAGAGAGACAGCACAATGTCATTTTATTTGCATGCATGATGCAGTGCTAAACTAAAAATAGTCTAGCAATGCCACATTCTGATTGTAGAATAACACTGTGGACATTAACCACGTGACCCAGAAAACCTCCATTCAGTAAAGTTATTGGGGTGCTACGAAAGATGAAAGTGTATTGGCTCCATTGTCGAAAATGTTAGCCCTCTGGGTTCCAGCAAAGTGGTACATAATTAATGTATGATTGCAAACACACACTAATTTCTAGTCAAAGTCGTGTGAAACCTCCAACAGCCAAATATGAAAGGCACTAGGTCATGCTGCCAATTGCTTATATAAAGCTTGTTGCAGCCAATGGCGACACGTGTTGTGGTCTCTTAAGAAGTCATGCTTCCAACATCAGCACAGACCATTTGGAGAAGGGAAGTTTTAGTTTTAATTGAATAAAAAGTGAGAATCCCATAAAACAATGGCAGCTCTGAAACTGCTGCAAAGCAATCCTCTAGCTTGACTTTATTTGCCAGTGCAACGGAATACTTTCATTTATTTACACTGACTGAACACCAGCGACTCTCCCGCAGCAGTGCTTTATTGGGATAAGTAATCTTGGTGGTGTGGGTAAAAGTGGGTAACGTGCAGAGTTCTAGTAGTAGAACTTTTGTAACGTGTCACAG
Source organism: Ambystoma mexicanum (assembly GCF_040938575.1). Classification (NCBI taxonomy): domain Eukaryota; kingdom Metazoa; phylum Chordata; class Amphibia; order Caudata; family Ambystomatidae; genus Ambystoma; species Ambystoma mexicanum. The sequence goes on along the minus strand of NC_090930.1, from coordinate 92,091,058 downwards.
TGCTGCAGGTCAACAAACAGCACTCACTAGGACACTAGGGGCTGGGCAGGGAGTCCACAGGACATTAGATGCAGCCTTCTGTGTAATCAGACACTAGACCGAGAGAGTTTCTCCCAGCAAGGCTCTGATGAAGCTTCCAGGCTGCTTCAATGCATACTCTCCTGCTGACCAGGGACTTGTTACCATCAGCTGAGACCCTGCTCGGCTGTATGATTTGGTGAAAGAAAATGGCTGCCTTTGGCACAAAAAGCATATACTGTACACCCAATAACATCCTAGTGACATCACAAAACTCCATATCCAATCAGGTACTGCTTACAACACAACAGACTAGAACAACACCCACAAATATGTACATAGACATTTTCAGAGAAATGTTTCAACAAAACATAGCTATAGAGTAGCTTGTTTATTTTGAAAACAAAATACTTTACAATATGAAACTTAACTTAAATGCTGTAGTCACTATTTTTTCATCAATCAAGTCAAATAACATTTTTACAAACATTAACATATGTCAGCGGCCATTTTGGAAGTAAATATGTCTGCCGAATTCAGCACACAATACAAATGCAGCTAAAGAGTGCAAAAAGGGGTGTCATTCTGCCACACTCTTGCATGATATTAGACATAATAACATCGCTAGTTTGCCCGATAACTATCTCAGTGACAGATACCTATCCGTTGGCCAACACTCCAATAAGCGCAGATCTACTGCCATATCCTTTACTGTTTTAGACTTGGGATCTGGGGGAACTTTATACCTAGCTCGTCTGATGATCGACACTACTGCTGGATGCTCCCCTGCTGGGACTCCTTCAATTGTAGATGCCCAGCAGAAATAGTTGATCTGTATACCCCTATGGTACGAAACCTTCTCCCGTCCTGCAACAACTGTGCTAAGAAATTCAGAATCGCCACTACAGGTGCTGAATTGGGATGAAGATTTCTCCCTTTACAACAGTATGTCCATTTGGTCCAAGCCGTGTCGTAGCTCCTCCTAGTGGATGGAACCCAGGACTCTGCAATAAGCTCTGCAGCCTGCTTCGAAATGCCTGGCAGCACCCAGCGTCTCCTGATATTCTGCACGCAATGAGCGGGAAAGTCCTTCTCACTCTCAGTGGATGACACAACCCAACTGGGTCCGTGAGCAGTCGGTCTCCTTCCGGAAGAGCCAACAGAAAATCTGCTGCTAGCTCCATTTGCATCGGGAATCACACTTGAGATTTCCAAGGTGGTGCTACTAAAATTAACTCTGCTCTCTCCCTCCGACACTTCGCTAGAATTCTGCTCAGCATCACAAAGGTGTGAAATGCATAATGCAGACCTTCTGTCCATTTCTGTAGAAACGCATCTGTGGATTTTGCTTCCGTATCTAACCTCCAGCTGAAGTAGCTGTCGGTCTGGGCATTGAGACAGGATGCAAAGAGGTCTATGTGTACTGGACCCCATCTCCCATTCAGGATCTGAAATACTGCTGGATGAAGTCTCCAATCTCTGGAGTCCATCAGGTATCATGAGTTCCAGTCGGCCACCACATTCAGTGCTCCGAGCAGATATTCTGCTGTCACCGAAGTTCCCGACTGGAGGCAGAAGTGCCACAAATCTTTTGCTAGCTCCGCCAGCAACTTGGACTTCGTTCCTCCTAGGTGATTTATGTAGCGTACTGCTGAGATATTGTACATTTTCAGCAGACTGCACAAACTCACTTTCCCGCTCGTGAATGCCTTGATCGCAAAAGATCCTGCTAGCAGTTCCAGGCAATGTATATGCAGCAAAGCTCCTCTTCGCTCCATTTTCCTCCTGTCTCTAGGTTTCCGCATCTCGCTCCCTATTTGGCTTGTGTCCGACTCTATTACTAGATCTGTTCAGTTTCTGAAGATGGCACACCCATTCCAGGCATCCATATTCTTCAACCAACATTCTAGTTCTGTGATGGACTCCTGATCTAAAGGCACTAGCTGATGATACTTTAAACCTTGCTGCAACTGCTTTATCTTTAGCCTTTGTAGTGCTCGATAATGCAAAGGGCCTGGGAAAATGGGCTGAATAGAAGCTGCTAATAGCCCCACTATCCTCGCAAGAACTCTGAGAGAAATCAGCTGCTTGCTCAGGCAGGCTCTGATCTCCCTTTTGATATCTCTTATCTTCCATGCCAGTAGCTGTAGCGTTGCTGTCCCGGTGTCTAGGACGAATACCAGGAAATCTAGTCTCTGTGCTGGCATGGTGTCTGATTTCTCCACATTCACCAGAAACCCCAACGATAATAGTAGTTCCTGCACCCATGCTGTCTGGTAAATTAGTGTGTCCCAGTCCTCCACTAGGAGTAGCAGGTCATCAAGATATATAATCATCCTGATACCCTTCTCTCAAATCCTTGCTGCTACTGGCTTCATCAGCTTTTGTAAAAGCCCAGGCAGCTGCCACAAGCCCGAAGGGCATCGTCTTGAATTTCCAGAGCTTTTTAATCAAGCAAAAAGCTAGGAAAGTCCTGTTATCCTCTTGCACCGGTACCGTTAGGTAGGAGTCTTTCAAGTCTAGCCTCATCTGCCAGTCTCCTTCCTTCAACGAGTCCTTGAGCTGATGGATACCCTCCATCTTGAAATGGTGGTGTACGATCCAGCTGTTTAGTTCTTTTCAATTCATAACAGGCCAAACTTTCTCCTTCCTGTGAACTAGAAACATTGCTCACAAACCTGGGGGGTGTTGTGCAATTCTCAATGGCGCCTTTCTGCACTAATTGGTTTAGCTTGCAATCTAAGCATTGTTGCTCTGCTAGTGCTAGTCGCTGCTGGTGGGGCCTCACTAACTGTACAGGCGGTTGGATGAACTCCAGCTGCAGAATTCTGATGGTTCACAATATCCAAGCATCGCTGGAAAGCGCACTCCAATTTCCCCTGAATATTCTCATTCTCCCCGCTACTGGAGGATACTCTGTTTCTCTCACCTGGTGTAAAGCCTTGTCCATGACCAGTTCCTCTTCCTCTGCATCCTGTAGGGAAACGTCACCTGGCTGGGAAGAAGGTGTCCTGCTGTTTATTTTCCCAGTATTGGGCTCTGGTATTAGGGGGCCTTCTTCTTCCTTGAGAGCGACCGGCGGCATGACCCCTGAAGCGGCCGTTCCAGCAAAAACTCGGTTTGAGCAGTAGGCTTCTTGTTCTCTCTGAATAAATGGCGCAGTTTGCATTGCCTTGAACGCAGACCACTCTTTGAGCCCAGCTCACAAGAACATGGGGGGTCTACTTCTTCTCCTGTATCCCTCACTCTTTCTGCCAGGTCCATTATTTTCGCAAGAGGTCCTATTAAATCTGGCACCTTCTCTTGCCAGCTTCTCGACGATCTGTCAATACCTTTATGTGGATCTTTACTTGTCTTAGACACGGAGATCAAAATCTTAGGATCTAGCTCAGGGGTCTCCACCACCTTCCCTAGGAGTTCTGGCCGTGGGAACTCCACACGCAGGCGTTACGTCACCTCTTTGTCGAGAGCCTTTCATAATCTTATTGTTATATATTGATCGACTCTGGGAGGGCTGCCAATCTGAGGACCTCGGTTTCCGGATACTGTCTGGGTCCAATGTGTCCTCTTGCTCCTCCTCTAGATGTTTCTCTTTGCCAGTTCTCTTCCCCCGCTGGGTTTCTCCCATTCCTTCTCTGCTACTTCCTCTCCTTTCTGAGAGGACAAGTCTCCTTCTATCGGCTCCTCTTCCGAGCCTGGGTCATCTTCTCCTCTATTATCTTCTCCAGGAGCGGGGGTTGTGAGGCTTGCACTGGATGACGTTGCAGGAAAGGTTCTTTAAGCTTACCAAATGCGTCGGTAGCCTCAGGGGTCTTCTGTTTCACCCTGTACTTTGGTCATAAGAGGGTTTCCTCTTTTGGGTCTGGATACTCCCCTTGACCCTGTCTTCAAGGGTCCTGCGGGCCTGCTTTCAGTCTCAGGACTGATTGAACATTGTTTCTAGGGTACCCAGCCTCTTCTGCAGGGGTCTCACCCCCTGCACCACTGCATCCATCAGCGAGCTTCACAGCACTTCCTTGAAGCTGCCAGCGAGGTCCAGAGGCTGTTGCTCCTCGCTCCACTCAAATTATTTACGTGTGCTGTGTGCCTGGTACCTGCAACATGTGTCTTTGCATGCCCACATCGCTTGATCTGATGATGCCTCTGTAACTGTATATTATGTAAATATATATATATATATATATATATATATATATATATATATATATATATATATATATATATATTTATTTTTTTTATAAAGGGCTTGCACCAGACTGTCTCAAATCGTGATTGCCCCTATGATAGGCTGTTTGTGTTTAATCTGCCACTCTCTGGTAACTATGTGTCTCTAAACAGGTCAAATGTGCCTGTTTCCATGCGAATGTAATTCTCTTCCCTTCGTTGGATATCGTCCCACTTTCCAGCTTGATCACAGCTTATCTGTAACGCCGTTGTTGCGGTTTCTATTTTCAGTATAATTATTCTGATTTGCGGACCCTTTATGACTTGCTATATTCACCACCGGTCCCGGCTACCGTTTTCTACGTTGTCATTTCTTTACTGCGATGGTGGATCAGCGTTCCGGCTCCGCCTCCCAGGAGGTGTGGGTAGGAGCAGTCTGAAAGCCTTCTGCTCCACCCCCGCAAAGGTGGGGGGAAAGAGCGAGGCTGGCTGTTCGGCTCCGCAAGGCCGAGCTAAACCCCTGTCATGCTGGTAATACGGCATGGGCCGCTCGCCTTGCGGCTACGCTGCCATTCTATTTACCTTTAGACATTGCGGTTGCACTAACTGCCGCGGCCGTGCAATGCCTGCTTATCCTGAGATGATTCTATATTCCAGACATGCACGCGTGTAACATTCCTTCCCAATATTATCCTGTGAATACTCTCACATTCATACAGTTATTCTCTATATAACGATTTCTACTGGTATCTCCCCTCCTAACTATACATACTTAGTTAAACACATGTATTACACAGATAGGTAATAAAGTAGTACTTATCTGCTGAAGAGCAGTAAAAGAAAATGAGGAGCCCACGGACAGGATGTGTGTCATAACTGGGCTGTGCTAGATTGGATTACAGAGACTTTGGGATGTGTAGTTTCAGAAGGAAAAGTTAGTTATGGACACTTTTCAGAGTTTTCTTGTGTTTTGTTGAAACTGCTGAGGAGTAATAAATTGAGGTTGAAGGTTAAAGTTTGCCTCCTATCTTGTCATAGAATGTGTTTATGGGTAGGAAGCTGCACCTGGAAACCTAGTTGCTCAGTCTGAGTGTGCCACAATTTAGCCATGAATTGAGGTTCTCAGTCCAAGGCACCTCTGTCACACAACCCATGAAAATGGATAATGTTTTGCATGATCCCACATGACGAACCTTCTGCGGAGAGTAGCATTGTTAGTGGAATTAAATGAGCAACCTAAAATAAGTGTCGACTTCTGCCCAGAAGGCAGAATTCTTACGTGATGAAGGGAACTCAGTGGCAAAGTCCATTCTTACAAACCTAAGGCTCTGTCAGCAACTTCTAAAGTCTGGAAGAGACAGGAAGGTAATTGTCGAGTTTTGTAACAAAGACTTCCTTAGGCTTGCCGGTAAGGTCCAGTAGCTTTATTACATATGCTTAAGTTACATTAAGTCAGCTAAGCAGGACAGTTACTAGGAACAGACACAGGCACCCATCACCCAGGCAGGGCGCACTCCAACTGCCTGAGCTTGGAACCCTCACCATAAGCATTCCCTCACTCACGCCACAACATTCCGCTTTACATCACATGCTTCTACAATCACTTTCAAGCACTTCACAGCACATCTCCCTTTCTTCCAGAAACACCACATACACACACACAGAGCACATCACAACATGTTTGCTTTTGCTTTGTACAAATGGTCAATTCCTGTACCTAGTTTTGACTATCATTTTCCATGTGGGCCACCAATGCCAATGCTGAACCACCACATTTTGGTCTTGTTGTTTTCAGGGAATCACACACAGATTTGAATCATAGCACCACAGAAGATGTCCACAATGTATTTCTGGCATGTGAAGGTACAGTTGCTCTTGCGGGTATAGCATGGCCTCTGGATTGGTTGTAGCTGCTGGTGTTACTTTACATGTTTGATTGCCTTCTGAGTTTGCAGTGATACTCTGGGTTCCTTCTCTAGCCCTGAATACTCTGGGTTCCTTCTCTAGCCCTGAATACCCTGGGTTCCTTCTCTAGCCCTGAATACTCTGGGTTCCCTCTCTAGCCCTGACAGAGCTTATATGGTGGTTTGTTGCACAGGAAGCAGAATGGGTCGAGGCTTCACCAGTTTCATGTAGCTGGAACCCATACGGGCAATGCATCTGTTTTCATGTGTATTGGAACAGGGCAATACAAACATCCACTTAACAGTGCTTACGATTTTTCTTATAAATAAACAAATGCACAATAAAGTTAAAATAAAGAACATCTGTATTTGGTTTAAACAAAGCAAGCATTGGCAATGACAATTGTTTTGGCGTGTACTGCTGTTGTTTGCATTTTGCATTTAGAGGCACCAGGGTACAAGGAGGTGAGTGCAACGTTTCCAAGGAGGATGTGGTAAGGAGTGCACATGTGAACTAGAATGACAAGGGGAATAGAGCATGGGGGAAGCCATTGATAGAGGGTGCCATTGATTATGAGTAAGAGGAAATATGTTCGAGAAAGGGCGAGAGTGAGAAGGTAACAAATAAAGTGAGTGTGAGAGGAAGGATGAGAGGGGATTGTGAGAGAGGGTAAGGTGGGTGGTACCATTAATGGTGTATGTAGCATGGGTGTGGCTGGAGGAAGGGGGTAGCGTGCATGGAGGGGGTACAGAGAAAGGAGTTGATTTGAGTAGAGAAAGAGGGGGTAGCATGGCTGGGGGTAGAGAGTGAATGTAATCACTTATGAAGACTCGTGTGTAGTTAAGTCAGAGTGAGATTGAATATTTTGCCGTTTATGATACATGTTGGTTAAATAGTGAAGCAAGCATTTTAACGTACTCTGCAATTTCAGAGCTTGATCACACATTTTATGCTTTGTCAGGGACAACATGGTCTACTCGAGATCTACGCACATCTTGCCCGTTTACCATAGGAATCATCTGTACGTGGGCAGTGATCTGTTTAAAGATAGCCTGTCCTCCCACATTTCTGCCATAGCTGTCAACCAGCCCCCCACTCCTCTGGGAAAAGCCTTGTGCACTAAATTTCCAGATTCTTTCCATGAAACTTCCCTACAATTTGACTACTTGCACCTCTCGGGAAATTCAAAAGTTGTCTCCCCTGATTCTGTACTTCTCCGGGAGAAAGATATTAATTACAGTGTTCCTTTAAAAGGTGGTTTTTGGAGATGGTCAACCATCTTGGGGTAAATTTGAATTGTCTGACCTCAGCAGCCCTCTCCCAATCTGTCTAATAATCAGGTAATGAGAAGTGTCTGTATGATTCAGAGTCAAGCAGACCTTTCAGATATTCTCCAATGTTGAGTCTTATAGGATTCAATTAATGGGTTTGAGCAGAGGATATTTCGGGTGGAATTTCAGTTTCACTCACAGATTTTAAATTTGGTGGTGTAATAAGTGTCCGTATTACCAGAACTGTAACTTTTTTACCGCTCTACCAAACTGAATGAGGCCCCTGGTGTTGCATTGCTGACTACATTCGTCCCTCCTAAAAAGGTCACTGCGCGGCATGTGAAATCTCTCGGTCTGCTGTCTTGCTTTACGTGCTGTTGAACATTATGTGCCTGCTCCGGAATGTTAAGAAGCAGATTTACCGTCCCAGGCGCATGTGCATACATATTCTGAGGAAGCCACCACCTGGTAGATATTAGGATATATGTGCTGATATGGTTGTCAATATGGCCACAGGTGAAATGGACACATGTGTGTACGTTTTATTGTAAAGACAACATAAGTAGCAAGATAAGTAGCATTTGTATAATGGAGCTAGTTGATTTGTAGCGATATGTATTGCAGGCACCACGGTAGCGGCCCTGTAGTTATGGTTAATTAGCTCTACCCATAGGAAGAGCACTTTTAGAGCAGCTTATAGCTTTGCCCCTCCTGGACGAATCCTTACAAAACTTTGCAAAAAATGTATATGGCCCCGTGAGATTGATTCTGCGAAGGCTAGTGAGGTTTAGGGGGGCCCCGAAAATTAAATTTCCATTTATCCCATAAACGCAAAGGAAAGAAAATGTGCTCACGTCTGCAGCCCAAACCGCCGCATGGATTTTCACTACATTTATGGCAGGAGCGGCGGTTTGGTCCCGAAAATGTGCTTTCATACATTTGGTGTAAATCCGTTCAGTATTTTTTTTTTAAACATCACAAAAGTAGGTTAAAAAATGTGTGATATCTGTGTTCAGTCCGCAGACTCACTTCCCTTTTCGGTCCGCGGACGGGCCTCCAATTGGCCTACATGGCGACGTGATGTCCATGGACGCGCCCACTGATTGGATGGTGAAAAGTGTACAGTGCATCATATTTTTGGAAATGCCCACCATGTTGGATTCGCAGACAGCGGCCGTTGTCCGCGAACATCAGGGTAAAAACATATTAAAAAACACAACATTGCACTTGTCAAACTTATCAAAGAATCTCTGGAGAGGTAATGAGTGATGAGGATGGGATGGGATATGGCTATAAGAAGCCAAAAAATTGGTGTTTTTCATCCCGGAAGTCCGAAAACAGTCCAGAAGTTTGTATGCAGTCCTGTAGTGTTCGCTAACACTTCAGATGTTCGGAGACATCTATGTCTATTTCTGCATTTCAGGGTTGGTGAAAAGCAATTTTTGGATGTCTTATAACTTGGATGATACTCAATTAAACTGCATGACATTGTGGAATGTTATTCTACAACTGATTCTGAATGGTTTTGGAAAGTGTTGAGCTGTTTTATCAAGAGGGAACAAAATTGGAGGAAGGTCCCAAAATATTGTAAAGGCCTATAAATGTGGTGCCATTTGACTAATTTGCACAGAAATTTGCAAAACGATTTGAAATCTAGATATATATATATGTGTTTTCAATGATGGGTCGGATTCTGTCAAGTGGAGGCTAAATTAGAGGGGGGTCTCAACAGTTTTAGATGGCATATAACTTTGTTGCCCTTTGATGAATGTGGACAAAAGTTTTCAGAAAGATTACAGACCCAGCCTTGAATGTTTGTGTAAAGTCAGAATGGATTTTGTCAAGTGGGGGCTAGGTTATATGACTATTGTATGTACATACATTTTGACACTTTTGAAAAAGTAAAACATGGGCGGATTTCCAGCAAACTCGTGTATGGAGCATTGGCAAGGAATTAAAGCATGTTTTTGCAAATGTTTTTTGACAAGTGCCACAATCTAGGTATAAAGATAGTGATATACCTTTGGTGACTGAGGTAGAGTGTGTGGCCAGGGGCAGTGGTCAGATTGTTCCAGGTCATGGCATAAGGTCATGACCCAGACAATCTGGCTACTGGCCATGACCACGAGGGACGACAAATGGGGTTAATTTGGCCATGTCCGACTGGGACCGGATAAATGGTAAAGTTATTCAAAAGTGGAATAGGTTCGAAAGTGAAAAAATATGTGCTCATGGTAATATGTTCATAGGGTTCTCTCTTCGCCTTCTGCAGGCTGCCATGAAAAGGGAAGAGGGACTTTGTATGGAGCCCTGCCTTCCCTTTCCATGGTGGCCATCTTGGAATAAGATTTTCCTTAGCGGGATGCTGCAGGTGTCCCAGTGTAGGAAGAATAATCCTTTTTTTTTTTAGTCCCCGGGTTACTGCTTTGGGAACCCAGGGTGCTATTGGCCTTCATCCCCCAATTCAGGGGATGGAAGGGGGTATAACAGTCCGGAGCCCTTGTTACCCTCCCTCGTTTTGCTTGGGCCGATAACTTGGGCTGCTGGGCCATTATCGCCTGTTCCAGTACCTGGAATGGGGGATGAACGCCACATTATTCTGTCACGGTTTTATAACATTACACACACCAGCCAGGGACTTCTTCCCCTGACAATGAATGCGGCGCACAATAAATACGCTTTTTATCTCTAATAAACCACAGATTCATTTTTAGTAGGCTTCCAAACCGTCTCGCACCCACCTTCACCAAAACCCTGTGTCACAATGGACTAGGAATCAGGCCGGTGTGTATCAATAAGAGGCGTAGTAATTTATTATTTAATGGAAAGGGAAAAGTATTCAAAATGCAATTTTAACGCAGCAACCAATGTTGTGGCAACACAAATACAATGCTTCCTACAGAATAATGGGTTCAAAATCCTAACACAGTTCACATGGATCTTTAATGACAAAACATGAAAAACAGCTTTAAAGCAATTGATAACACTAAGGTTAAGCACTCCCCATGCAACACTCACCCCCACACATCAGCTAACTTAATTCCATTTAATGGAAGGCAGTGGCAAGGAGTAAGGATAGAAAGAGAAAATCGGTCTTGGAATACAGTACACCACCCCAAGATGGGAAGTCAGAAAAGAAAATGAAAATCTGATTTTAGAGCAAAACGGCAGATTCGGATTTGGATGATTACTCGCACAGAAACTCGCAACTGCGGTGGGATAGCTAGAAAGGAAATTCATGTTGCTACACTTGAGGAGATAAGGAAGTTTAAAGACTGCTAATCAGCACACCAGAACAATGTGAAAATGAGGTAGGAAAATCGATTTTGGGGAAGAAAGCAAATGCAAAAGGAAAAAATAAATGGAAAATGGAAATTCGTTTTACATTGGATTTGCAATGACAGGTAGCTGGTTAATCGTTTTTAATGACAGGGACAGAAGCACATAACAGGTATGATTCTATTAAAAGGGATTGTTCTCAATGGGACTATGTTTTTATTTTTAATGGAACAGATGCAATTTAGGAGTTTGTGGGGTTATGCACACAAACACAATGGCAAATTTGGTTTTCAGTAGACAGAGACCAATTCTTTTAAGGCTGTACTCTAATGACTATAGTTATTGAAGAAAGACACTAGGCAGAAGGTGGTTAAGTTTGAATGCTAACCAACCTACACCGTGAATTTCCTTATGGGGGAATTAATTGATTAACTTCAAAATAATGCTAAGTATTTGTACAGACAATTGAGAGATTTATCAAAGGAATACGCTAACATACACAGACTAATACAGTTTCTAGTATGGAAAAGTGAATGACTTATGTTGGCAATTTGGGAATTTCAATGGGATTTTCAATGGGGTAATTTTGCAAAAAGGAAAAGCTTATGCAATTTAGGGCTGGGGTTATTTTCTACTTAAAATATAAGCCTTGTTTTGGGATTCTAGCATGTCAGCTGGATCACAGGCCCTCTGGACAGCTAGGCAAGGGGTGTGTTCTCTGCACTCTCCTGGATGGGAACAGCTAGGCAAGGGTCTGGTCTCTGCACTCTCCCGGATGGGTTCAGCTGGACAGCTGGGCAAGGGGTCAGGTCTCTGCACTCCTGGATGGTAAGGTTCAGCTTTCCCTCCGTCCTCTTTCTCCTTTCACCCTGGATTGTTGTGTGTGTGTCTTTCTGTCTAGTACAGTCCCCAGGGGAGTATGTAATAATTAATCTAACCCTGGGATAGGACAGCCTACCATTCCTCCCTCCACCCCCTGGTGTCATTGGTTCAAGGGGAGGGAGCATCATCTGTCTGTTTGTCTTTTGTTATGGTTCTTTGTTCTCCGGTCAACTTTTGAGCAAAACCAAGTTATGTATCATAACTTCCATTTTATACTAGACACCGCCATATTGAAATAGATAGGTGGTTTCAGGGGTTCATGGGGAATCAGGCAAGCCAATCGCCGACTCTGTGTGAGGTAGCATGGCCCTTTGGCCCATTTTCATCCTTTTCATGAAATGCATAATAGTTCACACTCTGCAAATGATCAAGCATATTCAAGATGTACATCTCCATCTTTCCACCAACTGTCATATTTGTCCTATTATGAAATTAGCCAGAAACAAGTCTTGACTGGCAATTTCAGTTCACAAAGTCCTAGAAACATGCACTTAGCCTCTAATGGTCCACCTGGAAATCACATGGAAAAATATCATAAAATGAAAATATTTCTTATTCTGAGTGCTGGGAAAAATGCATAAATCCTTTAATGTCAATTTGGAGGATCTGTCACATGTGGGAGGGCGGTGTTCCAGCCCCCACACCCAAATGTCTACCCCTGGCTCAGCTTCCAACAAAAGACTTTTATTATACCATTTGTAGTTTTTCAGTTTGTCCTTGACAGTGGGTGCACAAAGGAACTTGCACTTCTTGGTCAAGCACTGGCCACACTTGTTTTCGTTGTCTTTCCTGCCGGTAATACCTTCTAGTCTGGCAGAGCAGAGGATCAACACGCTCTCTGCTACATCACATGTCATTGCGGAATGGTTCACTTATTGATGTGACTTCCGTGGGAGGCTAGGCTTTCAATTGAGTTTCATGCCTGAGCGCAAAAACAGTTTTTTTTCTTGTATTCTGGGCCTCTAATAAAAACAAATGCACTAATCAAAACTTATGAAATTCAATGAAAAAACTTTGTTAAAGGGAAATGATGCTTACAAGGAAAACTTATAAACCTCAGAAATGTGAGAGTTATGGTATGCAAAGCAACCATAACTCACGCTACCACCGTGCACTGCTAAGACTAAAACCCAGTAGATCAAACATGACATCACAAATGTCATTTATGACATCACTGATGACATCACATGTGAAACTAATTTTGATGAAAAGTCCCTACAAGGGGTTGTGTTTATAATGTTGGTAACAAGATATCAGGGGTGATCGGGAGACCTATCATGAGATACTTATTCTATTAAAGAATGTATTCATCTAAACAACATTGTGTTGGAGTGTTGTTGTTAATACAGGAACCTAATCATACATACACCTAGGCAATGGCTGCAGCATGCACCATAGAAGTACAATATTTATAGTGTTTTAATTTTGGATATTAAAATAATGAGTGTTAACTTATCTGAGTTTTGAGTAATGTTAAACATGTAATAACTACCTAACAATTCAAGACTTACTAGACACTTGTGCTAGTACAAACAATGCATATGAAGACCCACAATGCATACAAATCAGAAGCACATATCGGGAAACTAAAGTAAGGAAGAAAAAAACAGCATCATCAGAAAATGTTAATAACATTAAATTTTATGTTCATGTATACAAATGAATTGTGTGTTTGAGGCCTGCTTATTGCCCCATGTATATGCACCATAAGCTGAGACCAAACCCTAAGGAAAGTACTTTAAGAACATATGATAAGGTTAACCTCTAGATATATAGAACCCTTTGAATTTTAATATTCTGACTGTCAGTAAACAAAACCACCTGGCCTAGCTATTTCAGTGAACAAAAACAAGTGGCCCAGATTTGTGATGTCATCTTTGATGTCCTGGGTGTTAGTCTTATCAGTGCACGTTGGTGGTGCGAGTTATGGTTGCTTAGCTTACCATAACTGGTAAATTTCTGAGGTTTTTCGGTTTTACTTGTAACTATAACGTCTCATTATGAACGTTTTTTCAATGAATTACATAGATTTTTATTAGTGCAGATCAACCATAACGTCCCTTTTACAATGTGTTTTCATTGAATATACGCATATACACATGCAAAATAAAGTAATGAAATACATAATTGCCATTATTCTCACACTCCTCCCTAAACCCAAAAAACCCTTGCTAATAAGATATTATTTTGCAGTGGGCACAAGTAGCTCAAGGCCAGTTTGTTTCGGAATATAGGGCAAAAGTTTCTTAGTTGTGCAAAGAAATCCTCTCATATCGTTTTGAAACTCAATTCCGGACATGCAGGTGTTTTCAGGGGTGAAAGTGCATGCATACACAAAGGGTAAAAGGACACAATTTAATATTGGTGCCAGTTTGGAGGATTTACAGTGCAAGCACAGCAACCCCATTGACGCAAAATGTCCTGTTTGTCTCTTGGTAATTCTAATAAACTAGCTAAAATTCATCCTGAGCACTGGTGCCTTCATTTTGCTGTTCATCAGGAAAATAGCTCCAAGGTCAGAATTTGCTGGTTCACACTTCATTTTCATATGGGAATGGTGTGACTTACAGGTGTGGGGTACAAATAACAGAAGGGCTAAATTGGAATCGTTTGGGCTTCTGCAACATATCTGCACTTCCTATTATTTCTCACATTCTGATTGGTCAGAGCTCAGTGAGACACAAAGGTTCAAAGCTATCTAAAAGATTAATGATCCAATTAATATAGAAAGTCTTTATCAGCAATGTCTCATCTGGGCCGACCAATGAGAATATGGTCAGAACATAAATGAGGTGATGATTTGTGGGTGGGCATGTCTAGGGGGTTGAAGGTGGATCCTCCAATGAGCAGGTAGGATGTATAGAGTTCTATAGCGATTGATAGGATATGACTAAATGGGTTGTTTGATTTTGAGTTATTGTAATATTAGTTAAATTATGCAAAGTGATGATTTTCAGCCTTAAATCTGTAGCCCCGAAAGGGCATGTTGCAATGGTGTTCAGTTTTATTTCTGTTGGCTGTTTCCTAGCTGTCATGGGAATAAAGTTGTTTTATTTTTGTAGTTGGAGTGCTCTATCTTTGAGCTATTTTTCTCTTTTAAATGTTGGGTTATTCGGAGACAGCTCCACCTTTACATTTGGAGTCCACAGCGAGATCCTCCAGCTATTTCAAGTGGCTGGGTCACCCTTTGCCGCTCACCTGATGGAGGTGGGTTTGACCTGCAGAGACCAGTTTTCCATGAGCACATCCTAATGAAGAGTAGAGGCACCTGGTTATCGAAAACCTGACTGATCCCTTTTGGGTGAGCAGCTAACGCAGTTGGTGCAGGCAATCTAAAAGAGGTCTCAGCTTTGAGAGTGCTTGGAGGATCCTTGACAACGTGAGCATTCTTCTGCATGAAGACACAGCATTGTAATTCCGGAGCCGACATTCTGTTACTCCCCATTCCCATGGATTCCCATTGGACTCCATGGGAATGAGGGCTGTGGAAACACTGGCAACATGCTGTAATGGTTCTGGTGTTTCCACGTCCGTCTGCAGATGGTGGTGTTACACTCGCCATGCCAGATCTGGCGGATGTTACACCACGAGCTGCAGAACTCATAGTTAGCCGGTCAGGAAACATTGCCAGTATGGTTTTACCGGCACCGTTAAATCCAGACCGGCTAACTTGTAATGAGGCCCAATGTTGTTTAGTTTTGCGTGTGAAAAAAGAGATTGCAGTGACCCTCCCTTGTTGTGGGAGATGAAAACGACATAGTAGACTAGCACTTTGTTTTAATATGGGATATCTACTCTTATTAGGAGGAATGACAGCTATGTGTAGAGGTAGATAAAGTATTATTTTTGCTCTCATGGCGGAAAGGGGGTCGTGGCTTGATTTTGGTTATATTTGTGTGTATTGAAGATAATGTTTGGTGTGTCCCGGTGGAAGGGGATGTGAAGGAGTGATTAGTTTGTTTGTATATTTATGATATCATATGATAGTTTATTTAAAATAGCACCTATACACAATGTGTTTCAAAGCGCTTCAAGGCAAGGGAGGAAACAAGGGAAAATACAATGACAATCATACAGGTCATAACAGTAAGGATGTGAAATTTACTATCATACTCGGCCTGATGACATTTCAGATACTGCAAGAGCTAAGACATAGATACGGAAGAGAGGGGGAGAGTGGAAAGGAAATGTAAACAGACAGGTGACTACCATACTAGGCATGACAACATTTCTGGTAGAGCCAGAGAAAACAAAAGGTGAGGAAGAGGGGTGCGAAAGGGAGGGGAGGAACAAAGCAAAACAATATTTGACTCCGAACGGGGTCTATAGACAAACATGATAACACTGATCCTGTTAGTGGCTGTTCTGATTTGCTTATTGCTTGATGGGCTTTGCACTCTGAAGTAAACTGCACTGAGCATGGGTGTATGTGGCTGGCTGACATAACCCAGAGCAGGCATTGGGGGGAGGCAAGAGTTGGTGTGCTGTGCATATTGGGACCTTCAGTGCTCTCTTCCCACCTGAAGACTCACTCTGTTGTGGTGCAGTTAGTTGCAGTGCATTGCTGTGCAAATGTATTGAAAACTGCGCATCCTAGGGCCTGGACCTCGAGTTGTGTTCCTCGTGTCGGGACCGGTCCTTCTATGACCACATTGATAATTTGCAGATTTTAGGCAACTGTCTCGTGTGAAGGTGCTGATATCACTGGAAAAGGGTAGTGTGTCCAAATGTCATGTAGCCTGTCCAGAGGGTCCTAACAATCAACTATTCAAAATGCGCAAGTGTTGACTTTTTTATTGGGATGGTATTTTAATTTGTGCTTAATTTTCTGGAGAGGGGGTAGCATGTTTAATATAAGTATATAGCTGGAACAGTATTGACATATGTTTAAGGCACCACAGGGACGCTGCTGGATATTATAATATCATGCTGAATGGTCCCAAAAGACCACAGGAAATGTGTTAACACCCTGCTCAAGAGAAGGTACGCATGACTGGGTCACTGTTTAGAATGTGCATGCCCATTAACGGGCAAAACACAGGGGAAAGAAATTGTAGAAAAGGCAGAGTTTATTAGAGTTGTGGAAGGTATTCAATGATGAGTTAGATGACCCAGATGAAAAGTAAAGAAAAACTAAATAGAAGGCTAACAAAATAAATGAGACAATAGCACAGGTGCAGCCTTCAGCACTGCAGGAATCTGTTCCTCCACCCCTGAGTGTAGAGAGGGCACTGCCAACAGCCCTGCACCCTTACGGGGCATATCAAGTGCAGCCCGCATTGGGCTGTATTAATACCCAACATGTATCTACATCGGATGACAAGAGAGGACTGACAAAGAAACATGAAATACTGTCCAATTGGCAACAGGTAAAACAGTGCTTTCAGAAACAGGAATGAATGCACAGAGGAAAATAAAGCATGTCATGAGGGAGGCTTAGGTGGAGCTCATGGGCACAGGCACAGTGGTATGGGAAGAGGAACAGCAGTATGCATAGTTACAAACTGATAAGTGGATAGGAGGACAGATATTGTTTAATATTGATAGCAAACCAATTCAGGATCCAGAACTACTACCCTTAGAGACGCTGGAGAGGGAAGAACAGGTAGCAGATGAGGATCCCACATTTTGTGAGGACAGGGCGTATGATGAAGGAGATTGTGAGGGGTTTCTTAATTATGCAGAGATGGCCTCAGGTGTGTCACCATATAGACAGTGGCTTATGAAATTACTCAGCAGGTTAGCATTGTCAACAAGCAAGTAGGGTAAACTGGGACCAACACAGAAGCAAGGGGTACCATTCCAGCTTTTATAAAAGGGCCAAGGGGAACAGAGGATTTCCTCAGGCCAAATTTGGCAAAAATAATTTAACAAATAACTTGCCATCGTTCACTGCAAGGGCAGCCAAGTGGATTTATGCATTGAAAAAAGGACTGCAGGAACGACTTTAGCTGTAGGAGATATGAAGAGCTGATGTGCTCCTACCTAGGGTATCAGAAGGATGATATTTGGCAAAAGGCAGGTTACATACAGGTAATGCTGAACAGAGATGAACATGATGGAGCACTATTCAATAGATGTAGAGCACACATGCAGAAGGCATTGCAATACTTATACCCAGACACATCTGACATGCAAGACATTGTACCTCAATCAATGGGGCCAGATGAGGACCCTGTACACTATGTTGAACAAATACAGGAGATGTGCTGCTTAGAAATGCGACAATGCTGGAATGTGAATGTCCCGGTTTTCTGTCCCACTTTCACTAGAGGTCTTCCAGCGGATGTACAGGTTGAGCTTGGAATGGAGGTGGGGATAGAAGGTCTCCCCTTCCTTCCCACTTCTCTCTGGCTGCCCTCCATAGGCCCCCACCCCTCACCCTCTTTTGAGGCAAAAGATCCGGGTATTATCTTCGACTCCACTCTCTCCCTTTCACCTCATATTGCTGACCTTGTCAAGATGGCTCACTTTATATTAATCTCCTCAGAGGCATTCTCCTTTTCCTCACATTTCCCAAGAAACTCAATGTCTCTATAACTCTGGTTATCTCCAGGCTGGACTACTGCAACAGACTCACTTAATCTCCCTGTCTCCTCCCTTTGCCCTCATCATCTAATCCAGAATGGGACTGCAAGTCTTTTCTATGGCCCCAAATCCAGGGAACACATCTCTGAAGCTCTAAGAGCTCTGCACTTGCTCCTGGTGAATGCAAAGATCAAATTTAAGACCCTCTGTGTCATCTATATGGCTTTCTCGGGCCTGGGACAGTGCTACATCCAACTATCTCTTTCTAAATACCTCCCTGCTAGAGTCATTTGGTCCTCTAGCTCTAACTCTCTGTGGGTCAGATGTTTCTCCTGCAGAGAGTGGGGGGGGTAGATATCTATCTCCGGCAGGAGCCTGTATCTCAAATGGCCTCCCTGCCCCCTCATACTTGAGACAGATCTCCTTAAGTTCTGGAACTTGCTCAAGACCTTCCTTTATCCTCCTCCTTCCCCTGCCACCTTCCCTGTTAATGACCAGTCTCTCTCAGCACCCTCCCTACAAGCACATGCCTTCAGGAACCCTTCCCTGATCACACTACTAATTCTGGTTCCCCCCTGCCCTGCCCCATTTGACCCTTACTCCATACCCATTGCACTTGCCGTCCAGGTCCCACCAGGCACTTCACCTCCAGGACGCCCCTAGCACTCATCCCAGCCCCTGTACCCTCCCTTCCCCCTGATCTGCCCCTTCCTTGCAACACATGCACGATCCAAATGTCACAACGCCTAGTACAGCTGTTTTATTGTTGTTTATCTTCCTCTTTTCCCCTTCCACCTTAGCCTTGTGGCACCTTGAAACACTTTCTGCTGTATAGGCGCTAAACACATGTAAAATAAATAAAAATCAAATAAACAAAGGCATGGGCAGAGATTCAGCCAATAATAGTACACCATTGCTGACTAAAGCAGGATAAGGAAAAGAAGAAAGTGATTGATGCACAGAAGGCAGAGGCTAAATTAATACAGAAGTAGCTAGCTAAATATAGCATGGAGGGTGCAATTATAACAAGCATACCTGATGGACAACACGCTAACAATATCTCACAAGTGGGCACAGTTCCACAACTATAACAGACAGCCCCTTACCCCAACCCCCTACTGCAGACAACATTTCTTACGCAAGTATTGAAGAATGGGTCTAATACACAGATATGTCAAGGAAGATTGTCCCCACAGTTACTACAAGGGGAGTTTGCACCACAGGTCAAACTGGAAGGCTATTTATAGCCAGGACAATATTTTCAGCAAGGGGGGAGGTGTGCTTCCAAGCAGGCAGGGGGCTCAGATTTGGATATGGGGAATGAGACCAAGTTTCGGGGGACAGTGTTGGATTTGTGGAAGGATAGGACACTTGGCAAAACAATGTAGAATTGTAAACTAGGCTGTTAACAACACTGCATGCATTACCATGTATCAGACCTTGCCCCAACAGATGTTTTACCCCACACAGCCACAGATACCATGACAAGTACATCCACAGTCACAGGCCAAGCAGCCAATGGTATTCCACAGCCCCAGGCAAAGACCTAACAAGTACAAACTATATATTACCCGGACACACAAGATGTACAGCAGCAGCAAACAGAACCCCAGCAACCTCAATGTGTTCAATTGACATAAAGCACCACAAAGCAATTGTTGCAGTAAAATCCTTTTCTAACACCGGCAGATGCACCCACCCCAGAAACTGCTCTGCAGTGGAGTGACACTTATTACCGCAGGACACAATACCACATTATACAGAGTTTACGTTACTGGTGGGTAGCGCCTTTTGATTTCCACGCACTGATACTCATCCATAATAGGACAGCACACTGTAGTGCTACTAAATGCTCAATCCTTTCAGAGGAACCACAGGTGGCAGTACACATAGGCAAATTGTATATTTTCATTTTTGGTCAACTGAGGAGCTACCGATTCTTGTATTAGGGAAGGAAAATGTCCTATCTTGAACAAAGTGATGGACATACTGGGTTTTTCTGGGCTGTTTTGACGGTTCCTTTCACATAAGACTTACCTCTTGTTATAGGTCAAAACAGAATTGTAGAGCCTTTATTATTTTCCAGAGATACTCCAATTAACATATTGGGCAGAGTATAATGAACACATTGAACATGTCCATATCATTTGCTAACAAGGGCCCAGGCTATCTCTGGCATGTACACCACACAAATGTGTGCACAAATATACACATTTGTGCTCATAGCATTTTGCAGGGGCACCCCTTCATTCCGAGCTATTCCTCTATGGGGTATTCGGACAAGCAGTATACAGGGAGACCATATGATGCCACCATTACCAATAATTTAGAAGCAGCAATTTCTCAAAAGGATAACGTTATTTTACATGGTTTAAATGAGGACAGAATTGAGTGACACACTATTTTGTGTACTGACCCGACACAGCAATTGACAGATCTGACCGAAGAACAGCTGTTTGCATACAATGACAATGCTGGAAAACTTCTGCTTCAAATAAGTATTCATTGTAAGGTGACCATTGAACATAGGTAGGTTCCTCAGAAGGTGCTCCTTTTAAAGACAACACCAGAATATTTACAAAAAGAATTGGATAAGGTGCCAAAGAGTTATGGACCAATGGCACACATGATGTGGGTCTTCTGAAGGGAATAGGAGCAGAGCACATCCAAATGAAGCCTGGTGCCATATTGCCCCGGATAAAGCAATATCCTATGTCAAGGGAAGCAGACCTGGGAATATACAACACCATGTTGGTATTATGGCAAAAAGGTGTCAAACAGAGATCAGAATCACCACGCAAAACAGCTGTGGACTCTGTGAAAAAGTAAAAAAAGGGGGGTATTGTAGGATGATTCAGGATCTCTGCCCCTTGTATATCATCATGGAGTCAGTGTTTCTGTTAGTACCAAATCCATCAACAAGTCTGTCTAACATGCCCACAGGAGCAGTGTATTTCACAGTAGTGGACGTTAAAAATGTACTTGTCTCAATACCTTTTCACACAGACTTCCACTGTGTTTAATTATTGCAGGGCAAGGTTTCAACACACTTGTTTAGCACAAGGTTATTGTGAATTCCCAAGTGTTTTAACATAATATTGCAATATTCCGTTAAAAACACTTTGGAATTCACATCTGCAATTGTTTTAGGAAATGTGCAGACATCAAATACAATGATAAAGTACGTTGATGACCTTTGGTGTGCAGTATCACTGAAGTGCAGTGTATGGAGGATTCAATTACACTTCTGGCACTTCTGGCACAGAAAGGGTACAAGTTTGACAAGGAAACATTACAGTACAGGAAATGGTGTACATAGGACAGATAATATCAGCAGAAGGAAGAAACTTAACACAAGTAAGGGCAGTAGCAGTGCAGAGAACAACACAGCCAGAGCCAATAGAATAGATGCAGCAGTTCCTAGGATTGTGTAATTATTTTTGGCATTGTATCTTTGATTCTTCCAGTTACAACAAGCCACTCCTACAATGGCTCAAGGAAGCACAGAAGTTGAGAGGTCCTATAAAAGGGACAGATGAAATGTGCACTTCATGTTGGGAATTAAAAGCAGCACTGTTAGCAAGCCCAGAGTATACCAAATCATTTTGTCTATTTTCTCATTGCAATGACCTGGTAATGACAGCAATCCTGACACAAAAGTCATTGCAAAGGCACAGGCCTTTGGCTTACTATAGTGGCCTTTTGGACCCCGTAATGCAGAGACAGTTTCCCTGTGAAGAGGCACTTGCTGCAGCAACATTTGCCATTCAGAAATCCTCGATAATAAAGATGTGCTGTGCAATAATTCTTGATGTGGAGCACATGTTGTTCGTCATATTGGAGAAATCTAATTCTACACTGACCACTCAACATACATCAGTGTATGAGTTCATACTGTTGATCTCTTCACTTTCCATAGTATGGTGTCACACTGTCAATCGAACAGTATTTATTGCAGAACCAGTGCAGGAAAGTGATTATGTGCACAATTGTTCTACATACCAGGTTGTGCTGGGGTACCTCGTTCATGTTAAAGAAGATCCCTTGCAAGAAGCAGAGTTTTTTTTGTTGATGGGTAAATTGCGTAGAACTCTGGATGTAGGAATATGGGGGCAGCAGTGGTATGATATGACGATGGTGACTTTGAGGTACTTTCAAACATTAGACTGGCAACCCATTGTTCTGCACAGGATGCCAAATTGGTAGAATTAATAACAGCAATAGATATGGGATGTTGTGCCAGTGTCTACTGATTCAGCATTTGTCACATCAACAGTATATTTGGGATTGGCAAGATGGAAAAGGAGAGGTTTCAGGAGGAGTGAGGGCACATCTGTCCAACATTGCCCCTCCATCCATCATTGGCAGTGTTTAGGTGCACATTCCCTACTAATGGTGCAGACTTATTTCCTGGGGCAATGACATGGCAGAGACCATAGCCAAAGAAGCAGCATAATTACCACATATCACAGAACATATCTCCACACTTATGTAAATACAACAGCAACATGGATAACTATATGACACATATACTGATTTATCAGTGCCTTAAAATAATAGAATTGCAAGGCTGTGCCCCAGAAGATGATAAGAATTTATGGACCCAAAAGGGAGTGTTCATAGTCCCATACTGATTTAATTTGGAGAGAATATATTTTTTTTTTTTTTTAGGAAATCCCTGTTATGCCAATATAATTATGAACCTTGCACTTGAGCAATTGCATATCCCCATGCAAGCAAACAAGAACCATTTTCGTGCTGTGCACAAGCCTACTGGAAGACTCTTTCATTTGCAACATGGACAGCCCCAACGGTTTTACCTTTCATGGAGGACCACAAGACTCTTATCTTGAGGGAGTACCTAGGGAACAACTCATACCCTCAACACCCTCTCCCAGGAAAAAACCACCTTTGTGGGTCAGTAACTCCAAAACCCACAGCTGGATCTTGTCCTCTCTGTGGCAGGATTACTTTGTTGCTGTAATCCTCAACAAAACACTGTACAGTGGTCTGTTGCACCCTATCTAGTAACCAGCAACATAATCCAAAATACAAATACACATATGCTAACTTACCTTTAACAACTAGTTTATAAGGATTTGTTATGAGCGAGGCCTTTTTTATCCATTTAACACATGACAAGTCTACAACATTTGCAAAAAAAGCCTCAACATCATTTTCCTAATAAAAGTCTAGTTGTGACCTCTTTACTTCTCATTAAAAAAAGGAGTTTCCATCAACAACTATCATGATTCATAGGCAATGCAGTGGCGGGGGCCATAATGGCAGGTGCAAGACTTCTCTCTCAACATTCCAAACATTCTCCTTTCTCTTCCCCTGTTTTAAGAAATACGTTACTGACTAAGTTTGCAAACATGCTGCAATACCCAGACCATTAACAAGTGGTCGGGGCTGTTACCAACTGATAATAGTCCTCTAAATGTGTTTAATGTAGGCTCAGGGGGATGTACAGGGCTGGTAACAGCCCGCCATCCCAAGCCTCAATAGGCCCAAGCAAAGCAAGGGTTTGATGTGGGCCCAGGGCCTTTTCTGCCCCTATATGCCCCCAGTGGGGGTGATTTCTAATCACATCCCCGGGTTCATCCCGGGGTATAGTTTATTTTTCGGGGAATAGTTTATTTTATTTACACAAGATGGGCTCCACGCATACTAATCTCCCATAAAAAATGTTTTTTAAAAGATGGACGCCGCCAAATGAAAAGGGCCTTAGTCCCCTGTTGATTTCCATGGCGGACATGGTTGAGAGGAGCTCCGATAGTGGAGCACAAAGATCCAGTCCAGCAGTTAAGTGGGGAGGGAGGTAGGGGGTGGGCAAAGTGTGCAGTATAGCTTTTTGGGGTTGGGGTGGATGTTGACATGGGGAGGCAACAGGTTGAGGCTCCCTGTTGCCTCCTCACAATCAAGATGGCACCACCTGGGTAAATGCATCAGGTGGCTGGAAAATGCAGTCATTGCACAGTGTATTGTCGCCCCTTTTTCAAGCCACCTGATTGGCTGAGCACCATTCCCTGGGTGCAAATTACAGTTGAGCTGTGTTGTCACAATGCCTGCAACCAAACCTACATTCCGCATAAATCGAGCTACCACTGAAGCGCTTAAATAAAGGTCTGGTATGCTTTTCTGATCCTTGTTTCTGAGCTACAGTACATGTCATTGACAATGTACAGTCATAAATTCATGAGAAGGCATGTATGGTAATATGTTTATTTATTGCACTGCTGGAGTTTATTACAGGAGGGCAGGGACCCATAAGCATGTTACCACTTATGCAGAATCATAAAACTGCCTTTCTGTGCATTGCATTAAACTGCTTAAAATATCTGTTACAGATACGTACTAGTGTGTGTTTTGCAACCAAACAGATTCTTCATAGAAGGGGCTCATTGCACCCCATATTTACAACATAGAAATACACAATACAAGTAGAAACATCTCTATGCGCTTTTCTTAGCACAGTCTAGTTCCGTGATAATCAGACTTTTCACGCGGAGCCCCTCTTGAGTACATGTTGTTGCCAAGCTCCCTCACCCCCGAGTAAACATATTTTTGCTGCTTCCACCAGATGCCATATAAGCGTATAACCTCTATTAAAAGCAGCCGCCGTACTCCCTTTTGGAAAAAGACATGCGTCCCCCGGGACATCCTTTAGGCCCCACAGTTTGAGGACCACAAGTCTAGTTTAACTTCACTTTTCAGCTGTAATATTTTCAGGTGTTCCCCACTGCAAGTGACCAAGGAGTTCCATTATCAAATAGTCGGATATGGTGGAGGGTTGAGATGAATTCAGGGATTTACAATATTATGTAAGTGTAATTGAGGGTATTGTATGCCTTATAATAAATAGTCCTACCCTCATTCTTCTTTAATACCTCATCTCCTCCTCACTCTGATGCCCATGGGTTTCCATTTGTTGACATACAGAATAAATGTTAATTTGCTAAATGTACAGTTTGTAATGTGTTGCAAAAACATGTGAAACATCTTACTAAACCTGCTTTATAAAAACAGCCTTTTCATTCGGTATACATTGGAAAATACAGATAGATCATTGCTCCAATGCACTACATTGAAACAGTGTCACCTTATTTATCAGCTAACGACTGTGAATTGACAATAAAAATTAGCTCAGAGGAAATAAAGTCGGTAGCCTTGCTTTCATCTTGTCAGTACGAGCTGCCATTTGGTAAATGTCGGTATGGTCGGATTCAGGTTTCGTCTTTGAGGAAAGGTCTTTGATTTGACCCCACCTGTTCCACTTTGGTGAGAGGGGTCTATCTGTCAAGGCTTCCTATTTGTGAATCTCGTTTCATTGCAATACACCTCGTATTTCATGGTTACATGGGTTGTCATTTACCACAGATTGGCTCCAACAGAAAATAATGCCAAGAGAAAGCCCACATCCACCAGCATGGATGCCATTCCAAGAGTGCCCCTGTTGCTCCACCCATTGGCATGTGTCCCCCTTATTTCTTTTTCAGGTGTTGCCCCCATTTCTGTTTTTCTTACTAGATGTGACTGGCTTTTACTAGAAGAAGACATCAGTCAGTTGACTGCTAAGCTACCCGTGCATGTTCACTCAGCTGGCTGTGCTGGGGGTATGACATGACAGCATCTATAGCGCCCACACCATGCTATTCTTCCCCTTTCAAGGACATATAAGGAAACCTCATGTGTTGGTATGTGTAGGAGACCTACCACCACTATGGCACCCCAGTAGAGCTTAACCAGTTCCTGAATATAAAAGTAGCATCGTCTGGAAAGGGACGCCAGAGATTGCTCCCAATTTGAGCTAGGTCCGTAACTCTCTGATATTTTGCTAACAGTCAAGTGGGTGAGGGCTTCCCTGAGGAGATCGCTCTGAACAAATTCTTCCTACATCACTAAGCACTTTGACTCGTATCACTCTCAACTTTTACTTCTTGCTATCACATATATCTTCCTTCAATGACTATGCTACACCAGCAGCTCTCCACACTACCTCTGCTACAGTAGCAACTTTCCACACTGCCTGCTGCAATAACAGCTCTCCACACTACCTCTGCTACGCTAGCAGCTCTCCACACTACCTCTGCTACAGTAGCAACTTTCCACACTGCCTGCTGCAATAAAAGCTCTCCACACTACCTCTGCTACGCTAGCAGCTCTCCACACTGACTGCTACATTAGCAGCTCTCCACACTGACTCAGCTACACCAGCAGCTCTCCACACTACCTCTGCTACACTAGCAGTTCCCCACACTGACTCTGCTACACAAGCAGCTCTCCACACTGATGTCTACACTAGCAGCTCACCACACTGACTCTGCTACACTAACAGCTTTCCACACTGACTCTGCTACACTAGCACCTCTCCACACTGACTCAGCTTCACTAGAAGCTCTCCACACTACCTCAGCTACAGTAGCAACTTTCCACACTGCCAGCTGCAATAACAGCTCTCCACACTACCTCTGCTACACTAGCAGCTCTCCACACTGACTGCTACACTAGCAGCTGTCCACGCTGACTCTGCTGCACTAG
The DNA here is from genome assembly GCF_040938575.1 of Ambystoma mexicanum. NCBI lineage: Eukaryota > Metazoa > Chordata > Amphibia > Caudata > Ambystomatidae > Ambystoma > Ambystoma mexicanum. The sequence goes on along the minus strand of NC_090930.1, from coordinate 92,064,470 downwards.
CATCTCTCCACACTGACTCTGCTACACTTGCAGCTCTCCACATTGAATCTGCTTCACTAGCAAGACTCCAAACTGACTCTGCTACACTTGCAGCTCTCCACACTGACTCTGCCACACTAGCAGCTCCCCACACCGACTGCTACACTAGCAGCTCTCCACACTGACTGCTACACTAGCAGCTCTCCACACTGACTCTGCTACACTAGCAGCAATCCACGCTGACTCTGCTACACTTGCAGCTTTCCACAATGAATCTGCTTCACTAGCAAGACTCCACACTGACTCTGCTACACTTGCAGCTCTCCACACTGACCCTGCCAGACTAGCAGCTCCCCACACCGACTGCTCCACTAGCAGCTCACCACACTGACTCTGCTACACTGGCAGCTCTCCACGCTGACTCTGCTACACTTGCAGCTCTCCACATTGAATCTGCCACACTAGCAAGACTCCACACTGACTCTGCTACACTTGCAGCTCTCCACACTGACTCTGCCACACTAGCAGCTCCCCACACCGACTGCTCCACTAGCAGCTCTCCACACTGACTCTGCTGCACTAGCAGCTCTCCACAACGACTGCTACACTAGCAGCTCTTCACATGGACACTGCTACACTAGCAGCTTTCCACACTGACTCTGCTACACCAGCAGCTCTCCACACTACCTCTGCTACAGTAGCAACTTTCCACTCTGCCTGCTGCAATAACAGCTCTCCACACTACCTCTGCTACACTAGCAGCTCTCCACATTGACTCTGCTACACTAGCAGCTCTCCACACTGACTCTGCTACTTTAGCAGCTCTCCACACTGATTGCTACACCAGCAGCTCACCACACTGACTCTGCTACACTAGCAGCTCTCCACACTGACTCTGCTACACTAGCAGCTCTCCACACTGACTCTGCTTCAATAGAAGCTCTCCACACTGACTCAGCTACACTAACAGCTCTTCACACTGACATTTACATTAGCAGCTCACTACACTGACTCTGCTGCACTAGCAGCTCCCCGCACTGACTCTGCTACACTAGCAGCCCTCCACACTGACTCTGCTGCACTAGCACCTCTCCACACTGACTCTTCTTCACTAGAAGCTCTCCACACTGACTCTGCTACACTAGCAGCTCTCCACACTGACTGCCACACTAGCATCTCTCCACACAGACTGCTACACTAGCAGCTCTCCACATTGGCTGCTACACTATCAGCTGTCCACACTGACTCTGCTACACTAGCAGCTCTCCACACGGACTCTGCCACACTGGCAGCTCTCTACACTGACTGCTACACTAGCAGCTCTCCACACTGACTCTCCTACACCAGCAGCTCTCCATGCTGACTCTGCTACACTAGCAGCTCCCCACAATGACTATGCCACACTAGAAGCTCTCCACACTGACTGCTACACTAGCAGCTCTCCACAAGGACACTGCTACACTAGCAGATTTCCACACTGACTCTGCTACACCAGCAGCTCTCCACACTACCTCTGCTACACTAGCAACTTTCCACACTGACTGCTACAATAGCAGCTCTCCATACTGACTCTGCTACACTAGCAGCTCTCCACACTGACTCAGCTACACTAACAGCTCTTCACACTGACATTTACATTAGCAGCTCACTACACTGACTCTGCTGCACTAGCAGCTCCCCACACTGACTCTGCTACACTAGCAGCCCTCCACACTGACTCTGCTGCACTAGCACCTCTCCACACTGACTCTTCTTCACTAGAAGCTCTCCACACTGACTCTGCTACACTAGCAGCTCTCCACACTGACTGCCACACTAGCATCTCTCCACACAGACTGCTACACTAGCAGCTCTCCACATTGGCTGCTACACTATCAGCTGTCCACACTGACTCTGCTACACTAGCAGCTCTCCACACGGACTCTGCCACACTGGCAGCTCTCTACACTGACTGCTACACTAGCAGCTCTCCACACTGACTCTCCTACACCAGCAGCTCTCCATGCTGACTCTGCTACACTAGCAGCTCCCCACAATGACTATGCCACACTAGAAGCTCTCCACACTGACTGCTACACTAGCAGCTCTCCACAAGGACACTGCTACACTAGCAGATTTCCACACTGACTCTGCTACACCAGCAGCTCTCCACACTACCTCTGCTACACTAGCAACTTTCCACACTGACTGCTACAATAGCAGCTCTCCATACTGACTCTGATACACTAGCAGCTCTCCACACTGACTCTGCTACTCTAGCAACTCTCCACACTGACTTCTACATGAGCATCTCACCACACTGACTCTGCTACACTAGCAGCTCTCCACACTGACTCTGCTACACTAGCAGCTCTCCAAACTGACTCTGCTACACCAGCAGCTCTTCACACTACCTCTGCTACACTAGCAGCTCTCCACACTGACACAGCTAAATCAGCAGCTCACCACACTGACATCTACACTAGCAGCTCACCACACGGACTCTGCTGCACTAGCAGCTCTCCGCACTGACTCTGCTACACTAGCAGCCCTCCACACTGACTCTGATGCACTAGCACCTCTCCACACTGACTCTTCTTCACTAGAAGCTCTCCACACTGACTCTGCTATACTAGCAGCTCTCCACACTGACTGCCACACTAGCATCTCTCCACACTGACTGCTACACTAGCAGCTCTCCACATTGGCTGCTACACTATCAGCTCTCCACACGGACTCTGCCACACTAACAGCTCTCCACACTGATTCTGCCACACTAGCAGCTCTCCACAGACTCTGCTGCACTAGCATCTCTCCACACTGACTCTGCTACACTAGCAGCTCTCCACACTGAACTTTACCGGCTTCTCAAACTCTCCCAGATCTGTTGGAAATAGTAGTGGCAAGGGGTTCCTTATCAAGAAGGTCACCAACACTGCCCCTCTATCCACTTCTGACATCAAATATTCCTCTTTTTAATATGCCTCTATTCAACTCCTCCCTTCTACTTTGCACTCAGTTCCCAGCTCTCTTTCGACTCCATAGTCCTTTCCACTCCTTCCCTGATCTGACCCCTCTCGCGTCACTTCCTACTATCATTCTAATTGTCATGCTGGGGACCTTTTCCTTCCCAAGCCCACTGCAGCCATCTGTTTGAGCTTACATCCCTTGTATCTGACCAGTCACTGTACTCACTCCATGGCCAGAATACCCACTACGGTGAAACTCACACGACCTGGTCTGTCTCTCTTATTCACTCTCCACCTCTGACCACTCCATTGACCCCTCTACCTCTGATCACTCCGTTGTTCGCTTAAACATTGCCACCCCTCCAGCTCCTACTGCTCATCTCCCCTCTTCAATGACTAAGAGGAAATTCAGAACTCTCTCTTTGTCCCTTGCCTTGATGGTGTGTGTAACTCTCTCCAGCTTTGCTCCTCTATTCATGCCTTTTTTAATTGTCAGTGCGTTCTCTAACTTTCATTATGAACACATGCTTCCACTTGAGCAAGACTATCCTGCTCACACTTTCACACCTTCCGACCCATCCTCAGCCTTGGATCACTTCTGAAATTCAGACCCTCAAAACAAAAATGCGCAGTGACCTACGATTCTGGTGAAAATTACAAACACCTTTCCTACTCTCAACCAACACAAATTCCCTTGCTGCCCCACCCGATGAACTGGACTCTGCCAAATGCCCCAATCTTCACAAACATAATTCTCATAACTTTGTAATCAACCCCATAGACTTTCATCTACACTCCAATCCTTGCTCACACCTCTTAATCCAATATCCATGACCTCATCCCTTTATGCAATGACTTACGTCGTTACTTTCCCTCTAAACTATTTAGAGGGTAATTCATAGAATTTCGCAGAAAAGTGTCGCAAGCGGCTGGCGCAGAGTGTCCGCGTGCGATTGACTGCGCCAGGCACGTGCGCTAAAACCGATTTCCGCGCACAGCGTATTCATGGATTTTAGGCTCCCAAACCAGCCGTGGCGCAGAGAATCACAGCGACCCTGCAGCAGCGCCAGTAACGCCCCCAAGAACGCCCTCGCGCAAGGAAAAGCCATCAAAATCGCTAAATCATCGCAAAGGGCTGCGCTAACCCTGGACCAGTTCACCGGGCTGGCAAACAGCAAAGCGGGGAACGTGTATTTCAGGGGTGCGCGGGAAGTTCCACACGCGATTGGCCCCGTGCAAGCAGGGTACGTGTATTTCAGGGGTGCGCGGGAAGTTCCACACACGATTTCAGCAGGGTATGTGTATTTCAGAGGTGCGCGGGAAGTTCCACACGCGAATGGGCCAGTGCGAGCAGGGTACGTGTATTCCATGCGTGCGCGGGAAGTTCCACACGCAATTTCATCAGGGTACGTGTATTTCAGGGGTGCGCGGGAAGTTCCACACGCGAATGGGCCAGTGCGAGCAGGGTACGTGTATTCCATGGGTGCGCGGGAAGTCCACACGCGATTTCATCAGGGTACGTGTATTTCAGGGGTGCGCGGGAAGTTCCACACGCGATTGTCCCATTGCGAGCAGGGTACGTGTATTTCAGGGGTGCGCGGGAAGTTCCACACGCGATTGGCCCCGTGCAAGCAGGGTACGTGTATTTCAGGGGTTCGCGGGAAGTTCCACACGCGAATTCAGCAGGGTACGTGTATTCCAGGGGTGCGCGGGAAGTTCCACACGCAAATTCAGCAGGGTACGTGTATTTCAGGGGTGCGCGGGAAGTTCCACACGCAAATTCAGCAGGGTACGTGTATTTCAGGGGTGCGTGGGAAGTTGCACACGCGATTTCAGCAGGGTATGTGTATTTCAGGGGTTCTGGGAGTACTACATGTGAATTGGCCGTGTGGGCCCTCCCAGGTGTACGCTCCACAACCTCCACGGCCCCTGCAGGCAGCCCACACCACGGGGGACTACCCTGCACCCCTGCTCATGTCCCGCAGGCAGCCCATCCACCATGGGCATGCCCCCCAGCCAACCCACATGTCACCTTGCACTACTGATCAACTATGCATGTCTCCCACCACCCCCACCCCCCAGCCACCATGGCCAGCCTCCACCAGGCCCCCACTCATGTCTCCCACCACCCCCACCCCCCAGCAGTGCAGGGGCAGCCACCACCAGGCCCCCACTCATGTCTCCCACCACCCCCACCCCCCAGCCACCAGGGGCAGCCTCTACCAGGCCCCCACTCATGTCCCCTATCACCACCTCCCCCCAGCAGTGCAGGGGCACCCTCCACCAGGCCCCCACTCATGTCTCCCACCACCCCCACCCCCCAGCCACCATGGCCAGCCTCCACCAGGCCCCCACTCATGTCTCCCACCACCCCCACCCCCCAGCCACCATGGCCAGCCTCCACCAGGCCCCCACTCTTGTCTCCCACCACCCCCACCCCCCAGCAGTGCAGGGGCACCCTCCACCAGGCCCCCACCCATGTCTCCCACCACCCCCACCCCCCAAACACCAGGGACACCCTCCACCAGGCCCCCACTCATGTCTCCCACCCACCCCCACCCCCCAGCCACCATGGGCACCCTCCACCAGGCCCCCACTCATGTCTCCCACCACCCCCACCCCCCAGCAGTGCAGGAGCAGCCTCCACCAGGCCCCCACTCATGTCTCCCACCACCCCCACCCCCCAGCAGTGCAGGGGCACCCTCCACCAGGCCCCCACTCATGTCTCCCACCACCCCACCCCCCAGCAGTGCAGGGGCACCCTCCACCAGGCCCCCACTCATGTCTCCCACCACCCCCACCCCTCAGCCACCAGGGGCAGCCTCCACCAGGCCCCCACTCATGTCTCCCACCCACCCCACCCCCAACACTGTGGGGCACCTGCCAGCAGGCCCCCACTCATGTCCAACTCATGTACCCCTGCACCCCCACCCCCCAGCACTCTGGGACACCTGCCAGCAGGCACCCACCCATGTCCAACTCATGTTCCCCACCACCCCCACCCCCCTGCACTGTGGGGCACCTGCCAGCAGGCCCCCACCCATGTCCAACTCATGTACCCCTGCACCCCCACCCCCCAGCATTGTGGGGCACCCTCCACCAGGCCCATACTCATGTCCCCCACCACCCCCACCCCCCAGCAGTGCAGGGGCACCCTCCACCAGGCCCCCACTCATGTCTACCACCACCCCCACCCCCCAGCAGTGCAGGGGCACCCTCCACCAGGCCCCTACTCATGTCTCCCACCACCCCCACCCCCCAGCAGTGCAGGGGCACCCTCCACCAGGCCCCCACTCATGTCTCCCACCACCCCCACCACCCAGCCACCAGGGGCAGCCTCCACCAGGCCCCCACTCATGTCTCCCACCCACCCCCACCCCCAGCACTGTGGGGCACCTGCCAGCAGGCCCCCACTCATGTCCAACTCATGTACCCCTGCACCCCCACCCCCCAGCACTGTGGGGCACCTGCCAGCAGGCACCCACCCATGTCCAACTCATGTTCCCCACCACCCCCACCCCCCTGCACTGTGGGGCACCTGCCAGCAGGCCCCCACCCATGTCAAACTCATGTACCCCTGCACCCCCACCCCCCAGCACTGTGGGACACCTGCCAGCAGGCCCCCACCCATGTCCAACTCATGTACCCCTGCACCCCCAGCCCCCAGCATTGTGGGGCACCCTCCACCAGGCCCATACTCATGTCCCCCACCACCCCCACCCCCCAGCAGTGCAGGGGCACCCTCCACCAGGCCCCCACTCATGTCTACCACCACCCCCACCCCCCAGCAGTGCAGGGGCACCCTCCACCAGGCCCCTACTCATGTCTCCCACCACCCCCACCCCCAGCAGTGCAGGGGCACCCTCCACCAGGCCCCCACTCATGTCTCCCACCACCCCCACCACCCAGCCACCAGGGGCAGCCTCCACCAGGCCCCCACTCATGTCTCCCACCCACCCCCACCCCCAGCACTGTGGGGCACCTGCCAGCAGGCCCCCACTCATGTCCAACTCATGTACCCCTGCACCCCCACCCCCCAGCACTGTGGGGCACCTGCCAGCAGGCACCCACCCATGTCCAACTCATGTTCCCCACCACCCCCACCCCCCTGCACTGTGGGGCACCTGCCAGCAGGCCCCCACCCATGTCCAACTCATGTACCCCTGCACCCCCACCCCCCAGCACTGTGGGGCACCCTCCACCAGGCCCCCACTCATGTCTCCCACCACCCCCACACCGCAGCAGTGCAGGGGCACCCTCCACCAGGCCCCCACTCATGTCTACCACCACCCCCACCCCCCAGCAGTGCAGGGGCACCCTCCACCAGGCCCCCACTCATGTCTCCCACCACCCGCACCCCCCAGCCACCAGGGGCACCCTCCACCAGGCCCCCACTCATGTCTCCCACCACCCCCACCCCCCAGCAGTGCAGGGGCAGCCTCCACCAGGCCCCCACTCATGTCTCCCACCACCCCCACCCCCCAGCCACCATGGCCAGCCTCCACCAGGCCCCCACTCATGTCTCCCACCACCCCCACCCCCCAGCAGTGCAGGGGCATCCTCCACCAGGCCCCCACTCATGTCTCCCTCCACCCCCACCCCCCAGCAGTGCAGGGGCACCCTCCACCAGGCCCCCACCCATGTCTCCCACCACCCCCACCCCCCAGCCACCAGGGGCACCCTCCACCAGGCCCCCACTCATGTCCCCCTGCACCCCCACCCCCCAGCATCCAGGGGCACCCTCCACCAGGCCCCCACTCATGTCTCCCACCACCCCCACCCCCCAGCAGTGCAGGGGCACCCTCCACCAGGCAACCACTCATGTCTCCCACCACCCCCACCCCCCAGCCACCAGGGGCAGCCTCCACCAGGCCCCCACTCATGTCTCCCACCCACCCCCACCCCCCAGCAGTGCAGGGGCACCCTCCACCAGGCCGCCACTCATGTCCCCTATCACCACCACCCCCCAGCACTGTGGGGCACCTGCCAGCAGGCACCCACCCATGTCCAACTCATGTACCCCTGCACCCCCACCCCCCAGCACTGTGGGGCACCTGCCAGCAGGCCCCCACCCATGTCCAACTCATGTACCCCTGCACCCCCACCCCCCAGCATTGTGGGGCACCCTCCACCAGGCCCCCACTCATGTCTCCCACCACCCCCACCCCCCAGCAGTGCAGGGGCACCCTCCACCAGGCCCCCACTCATGTCTCCCACCACCCCCACCCCCCAGCAGTGCAGGGGCACCCTCCACCAGGCCCCCACTCATGTCTCCCACCACCCCCATGCCCCAGCAGTGCAGGGGCACCCTCCACCAGGCCCCCACTCAGGTCTCCCACCACCCCCACCCCCAGCCACCAGGGGCAGCCTCCGCCAGGCCCCCACTCATGTCTCCCACCCACCCATGTCCAACTCATGTACCCCTGCACCCCCACCCCCCAGCACTGTGGGGCACCGGCCAGCAGGCCCCCACCCATGTCCAACTCATGTACCCCTGCACCCCCACCCCCCAGCATTGTGGGGCACCCTCCACCAGGCCCCCTCTCATGTCTCCCACCACCCCCACCCCCCAGCAGTGCAGGGGCACCCTCCACCAGGCCCCCACTCATGTCTACCACCACCCCCACCCCCCAGCAGTGCAGGGGCACCCTCCACCAGGCCCCCACTCATGTCTCCCACAAACCCCACCCCCCAGCAGTGCAGGGGCACCTTCCACCAGGCCCCCACTCATGTCTCCCACCACCCCCACGCCCCAGCCACCAGGGGCACCCTCCACCAGGCCCCCACTCATGTCTCCCACCACCCCCACCCCCCAGCAGTGCAGGGGCACCCTCCACCAGGCCCCCACTCATGTCTCCCACCACCCCCACCCCCAGCCACCAGGGGCAGCCTCCACCAGGCCCCCACTCATGTCTCCCACCCACCCCCACCCCCCAGCACTGTGGGGCACCTGCCAGCAGGCCCCCACTCATGTCCAACTCATGTACCCCTGCACCCCCACCCCCCAGCACTGTGGGGCACCTACCAGCAGGCACCCACCCATGTCCAACTCATGTTCCCCACCACCCCCACCCCCCTGAACTGTGGGGCACCTGCCAGCAGGCCCCCACCCATGTCCAACTCATGTACCCCTGCACCCCCACCCCCCAGCACTGTGGGGCACCTGCCAGCAGGCCCCCACCCATGTCCAACTCATGTACCCCTGCACCCCCACCCCCCAGCACTGTGGGGCACCTGCCAGCAGACCCCCACCCATGTCCAACTCATGTACCCCTGCACCCCCACCCCATAGCATTGTGGGGCACCCTCCACCAGGCCCCCACTCATGTCTCCCACCACCCCCACCCCCCAGCAGTGCAGGGGCACCCTCCACCAGGCCCCCACTCATGTCTACCACCACCCCACCCCCCAGCAGTGCAGGGGCACCCACCACCAGGCCCCCACTCATGTCTACCACCACCCCCACCCCCCAGCAGTGCAGGGGCACCCTCCACCAGGCCCCCACTCATGTCTCCCACCACCCCCACCCCCCAGCCACCAGGGGCACCCTCCACCAGGCCCCCACTCATGTCCCCTATCACCACCACCCCCCAGCACTGTGGGGCACCTGCCAGCAGGCACCCACCCATGTCCAACTCATGTACCCCTGCACCTCCACCCCCCAGCACTGTGGGGCACCTGCCAGCAGGCCCCCACCCATGTCCAACTCATGTACCCCTGCACCGCCACCCCCCAGCATTGTGGGGCACCCTCCACTGGCCCCCACTCATGTCTCCCACCCCCCAGCCCCCAGCAGTGCAGGGGCACCCTCCACCAGGCCCCCACTCATGTCTCCCACCACCCCTACCCCCCAGCAGTGCAGGGGCACCCTCCACCAGGCCCCCACTCATGTCTCCCACCACCCCCACCCCCCAGCAGTGCAGGGGCACCCTCCACCAGGCCCCCACTCATGTCTCCCAAAACCCCCACCGCCCAGCCACCATGGGCAGCCTCCACCAGGGCCTCACAATCCCCAATCATGTGCGTTATGGTCAGCCTCCACAGCCAAAAAGCCCTACCAAGTAACCCATTCACCCACATGGAAATTGAAATTGCATGTTACACCCCCAATATTCATAAAGCAAATTAACCCATGTCCGTCACACACAATGGTTGTAATTGAATGGGAAAACACCCAACATGAAATGCATGAAACCAATGAGATGATACCACACAGTGAAGTATGAAAATAAAATTGTATTAAAAAAAAAGAATGGAAATAAAATGAAACAAACTACAATGGCAAAGAAAAAAAAGAGAAGCTGCATGTCCGTCTAAAAAAATAAAAACTACAAATCCAAATCCAAAAAAATGTTGTCCAAAGTCACATCAAAAATGAAATCAATCCAATGGAGAACTATGTACAAAACATCCAAGGGTCCATGAGCCCAACTGAACAAAGGAAACCTACAAAAAACCCTAACTAAAATGCAACTATATACAAAAAGTGGAGCAGTGTCCGTCGACTCCAAATCATAATAAGAAACAAAGGAAACCTAAAACTAAAGAACTATATACAAAGGCGGCGGGCAAGTCCAGCGGCTCACTCCGTGGTGTTCTGGGCCAGGGCATCATCGAACTCCTGTTCGATGTCCCAGAGGCGGTCCTGTTCCATGGCCCGAGGGGCCGCAGGGACGACGCCGTGTCCTCCTCCAACCCCCAGCGGATTGCCTCGAGGAACTCGGCCCGCCTCAGGGCCCTCCACATGGAGTTCTCCGCCCTGACCATTGTGAGCCACGCCTCTTCCGCCCGCCGCTGCTCCGCACCTATGGCGTGGCCCAACCGCTGCCACACGGAAGACACTCTCTGTCCTGGGTCCTCCTGCCGATGCCTGCCCCTCCGATGTCGAAGGCCCCGAGCCTTCATGGCTCCCACCATGTTGCTGCTGCTGCTCTGCCTCTGCCCGTGCACTGCCTCCTGCTGCCTGCACATCCTCTGCCGGCTGGGGTGCAGTTGTTGATGTGGCCACCCCTGCTGGACCTCCGACTCCCGACTGTGGCAGGGATGCCTCCTCCACCAGCCTGGCCGCACCGTCAGAGGCAGCTCCACAGGGCACCCAGGTGACTGATGGGTGGGAAGATGGCACAGAGGACGACTGGCGCATAGGGGGTCCAGTTGAGGATGGGGTCAGAGCAAGCCCCATCAGACGGAAGAATCCGGCCTGGGTGACCTGTCCCAGCAGGCTGACGTGGTCAACGAGCCATTCGAGATGACGTGCAGTCTCTCCATGAAAAGACTGCAGGTCACCTCGCATGGCCCGTTGACGCAACGCCACACCAGCCAGGACAGGCTCAAACCGGACCTGGATGGCCACGTCCGCAGGCAGAGGAAGGCCAGTTGACGTCAGCTCATCCCCTGCCTGAAAACGGGTCTGGACGTAGGCATCCCTGCTGGTGCAAGATGATGCAGGGACAGGATCGGGGACAGGATTGCACACAGGCACCTCCGCGGCGGCCTGTGCTGCCTCCTGTTCCTGGTCCTGCACTGCACCACTAGCACCAGTGGGATCCCCACCTCCAGACCCCGTCTCTGGTGCTTGCACGGCCTCCTCCTCCACCAAACCCCCCACCAACCTGGATGACTCCGTGCCATCTTCCCCTGTTGGGCCCTGTGGGGTCCCAGCTGCCCCTTCTGCTGCTGAGGAGTCCAACTCCAACCTCCGCCTCTTGGACCTCCCCCCGGCAGCTGCGGCCTGGGACGCGGCACCGGACTCCTCACTCCCCGACGAGATGACAACACGGGAGGGGAGCCGGGCCTTGCGTCTCCGGCTGGCGGTCGGATCCCCGCCGCTGTGCTCCAAAGCACCTTCTCCGCCCTCTTCATCAGTTGACGCTGCAGACAGGGAGAAACAAAACACAGGCATCAGGGCACTGTAAAATGGACACATACACACATTACAGTTGCACATGAGTGGCATTGGCAAACCTCAGACATGTCATCACAATCCCCAACACACATGTCATTGCAACTCGCACACATGAGCCATACCACAGCCATATCGCAACTGCCACCACCATCCCTACACATACAACTGCATGAGCAGCCAAAGGGGAGCCAGACATCACATGCAACACAGGAAGTGCACCACACATGTACACACACCACCACACTTGCATGCATGTGTACACCTCTGCCAAGTGTCGCACTGTTCAGACGGGCATCCATGTCACATCTGCCAATCAGGCTTCCACATACCGCTGTCACATGCATCCATGTTGCATCACTGTTGCACCCTTGTCAAATACACACACATGCACATGTACACAGTGCTCATACATGCAGCCGAAAACAACATACATGTGTGACATCACGGACATGCCTACTTACATACACAATCATCCAAACATGTGTGCACGCACAACTGCATTTGGCATGCAAGCCTACACACACAAGCACCATCCATGTCTCACACATTACAGCCCTCGCATGTGTCAGCCCCATGGCCCTGTACACCCCCACCCATACTCGACCCCATACAAACAGATGTGCAACCTGCACAATACCGAATAATCACCACACGCACTGCTCACAATCAGGATGCATGTACACTCACGCTCGACTCCAGACGGGTCTGCTTCTATAGGACCTGGACGTGGAGCGCTGGGGATATGTGTTCCAGGACCCTCATCTGTTCTTCCGACAAGTGGCCCCGGCGCCCCTTGGCATCCGCTGCCTTCAAGAGGCGCCCGGCCTTGTTCAGGGTCCTGGACCTGAAGTCCTCCCAGCGCTTCCTGACATGTTGTAAGTCCCGGACTGCCACCCCCTCCGCGTTGATGGCAGTCACGATGTCAGTCCAGATCCGAGTCCGTCCTTTCTTGTCGGCGCGGGAACTTCCAAAGAGGGCATCATACTGCCCCAGGACTTGCTCCACCAGGACACCAACTTCGGTGGCACTGAAGCTGGTGCCCCTCTGCCTCTCTGGCCGGGGGTTGTCAGTGGTCACAGCTGGTGTTTGCCCCGACATGACAACCCCAGAGGCAGGAGTGGGTGGGCAACTGGGTCCTGGGGCTGGGCTGTGGAGCGATGGAATCCCAGTCGGGAGTCTTCAGTTCCAGCAGGAGTGGTCACAGCAACAGCACCCCTGGCTGATGTGTAGGCAGCAAATGGCAGTGCACATGGGCTGCAGGCAGTCAGGCAGCAGCAGATGGCAGGTGGGAGCGTGCTCGGGGCTCTGGGGGGCAGTAGTTCGGCCTTCTGGGCAGGAGCGTAGTCTTCCGTGTGCTTACGCGTGGCCAGCTTGGTACGGAGTGATTTGGCACGTGAAAATCCTGCACGTCAGCGTGAAAATCGAGGAAAGGCCCTTAGCGCGTAAGCGCGTCAGCATGCATACGCGATTCTATTGGACCAAAGGCCCTCAGCGCGTAAACGCGTCAGCACGCATACGCGATTCTATTGGACCAAAGGCCCTCAGCGCGTAAGCGCGTCTGTGACTTGACCCGCACGGGTGTTTCCCACACAGCACGTGATGACAGAGCACACGTGGAAAGACTGCACGTCAGAGTGTCATTGTGTGTAATTGGACAGCACGTCAGAGTGTCATCGCGTGTAATTGGACAAAAGTGCGCGTACACGCGATTGGCCTATGTATGTGTATATCAGGGGTGCGCGGGCACTTACACACGCAAGTACGTCAGAGCACCTGTATCCCAGGGTGCGCGGGAATTTCCACACGCTATTGAACTGGGTACTGGATTTCAGGGGTGCGCGGGTCACACGCTCGCCTACAACACGCGCAACGCATAAATTTGCGCGCTAACAAAATAACAAGCTCAGACCCAGGATAAACATACCGTTCCTAGCAGCAGTGGGCGTGGGCTACCAAAGGAGGAGGAGGAGGATAGTCAGGGCCAGAATATTCACACCCAGAACCAGCCTTTTCGGGATGCCTGATGACCAGGTGCATGGGAGGTACAGGTTTCCACCACACATTATACTGGACCTGGTGAGTGAGTGGGAGGATGACCTCACATCACCCACCCTGTGCTCCCAAGCACTCAGCCCCCTGGAGAAGGTCCTCAATGTACTGCACTTCTTAGCCACTGGATCATTTCAGCGGACAAGTGCCATTGTGGGTGGTGTATCACAGGCCACCCAGTCACGCTGCCTACACCAGGTCTTGAACATCATCACTGCACGCCCATCAGTCCGCAGGCACATATACCTGCCCAGAACACCTGCAGAAAGGCATGCTGCCGCCCTGGATTTTTACGGTGTGGCACGATTCCCCAAAGTGCTAGGTGCCATCGACTGCACCCATGTGGCTCTACGTCCCCCCAGGGCATCAGAGCACATCTATAGGAACCGCAAGCACTGCCATTCCATAAACGTGCAGGTAGTATGTAATGCCAAGGGAATCATCACCTCAGTATATGCCAACTATCCAGGGTCCACCCACGACAGCTTCATTTACCGAATGTCCACCCTAAGCCGGGACCTAGAAGCTGGGCGGCATGGCAATACATGGCGGCTTGGTGAGTATGAATGCCACTGCACATGCATGCATGTCAGATACTGAGCAAGGTCACAACCCCACCAATGATACCAATCACCACCTCCACAGAGGACAGTGCCTACCCTCTCAGCCCCCACATGATGATGCCAATTCGGAACCCCACCACGCCACCCGAGGTAAGATATAACACAGCCCACATTACAACCCGGGGCATAGTGGAGCGCACATTCGGAGTGCTAAAGTCACGCTTTCGCTCCCTTGACCGTTCTGGCGGGCAGCTGTTGTACGCTCCCCCAGTAGTGTGCAGGATCATAGTGGCAGCATGTGTCCTGCACAACGTTGCAACACGCCGGGGCCTGGCCATGGACATGGTGCTGGCACCACATCCCCAACCACATGCACAGCCGCTGCGCATGGGAGGGGAAAGGGCACGGGGGGAGGCAGCCCGTACACAGCTAGTGGCTAATTACTTCACATAGAAATCACACCCCTGTGGAGTGCACACTGCCCTGGCACATTCCATCTGACAATCAATGATGACTCAACCTGACACTGATCCTGAATGTCTGGAGAATGAACCGTGAAAACCATATCAGCCTGAGATTGTTCACCTGGAAGTGTCACAATGTGTGCATCCCTACCCACACAGACACCACCAATGCAGTTTTGTGAAGTAACACATTCAAACAGCTAAAATGAATACCCACTTGCAAAATGCAACAAGAGGACAGTGCCATGTCAGCCAACCCATCCCCAGCACCGCCACATGACACACCGTGCCATGTCATGCTATTTGCAGGTAAACAAAGTAATCCCCACAACATGACACTAGTGTCACAATGTAGAGTGTCCCTAATTGAAACTTGCAACACCTGAAATGCTCACAGTAATGCAGGACCAACAACAAACTTGAGCAGGTACTACCATTAACATGACATCACAAATGTTATATATTAGTAGTCTCACCACCTGGAAATGCCTGCACTCCCACCACTACCAACTGTGCAGTGTTGGCGCCATGTAGAGTTGTAGGTGCACTGCTGCCAACATGGACCCCATCTCCAGACTAGAGGGCCTTGTGTAGACATGAGGAAGGGACCTGCAAATTGGGAGGTAGACACAGATGATGAGTTACACATCAATGCAACATGCAGTGTACAACACAACAGCAATATGCACTAGGAATGTATACACAGTATTGACTAGACTACCCACACATGTAGTGGGAGTCCAATGTCACCATGTACGTCAATGTCACTTGGGCACACCCTTTGCAAGCCCATGGAAACGGGAAGCAGGAGGGGTGTGTTTTACTCAAACCCAAGCATCTGAACCAAATACATGACAAGCCTGCATGTGCCCAGCCACAATGCAGCGTATGCCCACAGGAACCACGGAAGCCAACAAATTCTCCCAAAGAAATTGGGAAAAAAATAATTAAAAATAAAAATAAAAATAAAAATAAAAATAAAAATAAAAAAAAATAAAAAATGGCCATTGATGGGCCCGGGGGGGTTGGGGAGGCCACCCAGGAGGTCCGAGGACAGGGTGCACACCAGAACCGACCTGTGTGGATCCTGGGAAAAAAAAACACCTCCGTGGGCTCATGGCCCACACGGCTACCCTATTGTGGGAGTATCACTGCTGTCGCTATTATCACCCTGTGCAGCTGCATCCGGAGGTGGTTGCACTATGGGAGGCAGCCCACGCAAGGCCCTAGTCTGCTCCTCCATGGCTACAAGCATGCGGGTGTGGTAGGTCTGGTTCTGGAGGATGAGTGTGCGGAGGTCCCCATGCAACAACTCACGGGATGCCCGGACCTCCGCCCTCGTTGCCTGCATCTCAGCTGAGAGTGTACGGGTGAGATGCTCCAGCTGCTGTTCTGTCCTTTGGTGTGTTGAAGCCTCAAGCTCACCAAGAGTCGTCCTGAGGTGAAGGAGCTCCTGCCTCAGGGCTTCCCTGTGGCCCTGGGACTCAATGGAGATGGCCTCCTGCAGAGTCGCCAGTGCCGCCCGCCTGTCCCTGTTGGACCCCAACATGTCCTCCCTGTGTGACTGGCAGATGGAGTCGGTTGCCTGCTGTAGTCGCTCCATCAGCCTTTCAGGGGGGACAATGGAAGTGGCCACCCTATCCATGGCCTGAGCCATCATCTCGGATGACGCTGCCTGTTGGGTTGCCATACCGTAAATGGATTGCTCCCATGCGGTATTGCCAGGTGGCGTACGGCCACCATGTCGGCGGGCACCACACCTGTCTGGGGCAAGGCGAACTGCGCCTTGCTGTGCCGGCACTGCCTGAGGCTGCAGGACTGCATTCCCCCTCTGATCTGCTGGCCCAGGAACAGGATCAGATGTCGCGGAGTGTGACCCTGCATCCGTAACCACCAAAGGCGTAGCTGCCAACACTGACATCCCCAAAGAGGGTTCTGACCCTGGTGCAGGTGGGTGGGACAGAACAGAATCCCTCCCTGGAACACTCACCTGCGACGGCACGTAGGTCTCATCCGAATCAACACCTGAGTACAGCTCGGGGGAGGTGCAGCCAATGACACCCCGTGAGAGCACGACCTGCAGCAGTTGTGGGTTCTCACCCACCACCCCACCACGTCCCTTACTGGTGGTTGGTTGGCCCTCGGACCCCTCCTGGGTCTGCACCATCTCCACAACCCCAGCAGTATCAGGTGCGTCTTCCCCTGCAAAGACATAAAAACAAAGAAATGGAAACAGGCATTAGCACCATGGCACACAATGAGGGCTGAGAAGCAAGAGAACCAGTACTTGATTGACACATGTCCCACATGACTAAAACCCTCCCATGCATGCACCCTAACTGCATATGAAGGGCAGGCAAATGGCACACACTGATGACACCAAGATGGAAGATGAACACATTTTCTGCATGCTGCCTGGCAGTGGCATCACACATTGGCCTGTGATTGCCAGGTGAAACACACATGCCATCACACAGATGGCATGTACCATTGCTATTGAGTGAAGATGGGGAGGAGGGCAGCACCTATTCATTCAGTCCAGTTCCCGCATGTAATATCTTTTCTAATTCAAACAGGTCAGATTTTTCACCTGGAGCTGCCAGTCCGAAATG
Organism: Ambystoma mexicanum; assembly: GCF_040938575.1. Classification (NCBI taxonomy): domain Eukaryota; kingdom Metazoa; phylum Chordata; class Amphibia; order Caudata; family Ambystomatidae; genus Ambystoma; species Ambystoma mexicanum. The sequence continues at coordinate 92,046,950 of NC_090930.1, read as the reverse complement.
GTCCAATTGCACAGGGACATGTGTGAACAAATGATATCCAGGTAACAAAGTCACTCCACTTTACCATAGCCATGTCAGACATGTGACTAGAGGACTGCGACATGCCTAGTAAAAGTGGTGGAATGCAAACAATCTGACTGAATGAACAGTGAAAAATAAGCAACAATGTTGTGGCAAGGTGACACTTCAAGGGCAACTGGCGTGCAGTTGGGCTAGATGTCTACTGTTGGCAAAAGGGATACGGCTATGGCCAAATGCAGCTGCACAGGATGTATTGCATGAAGCACATGGCTGACCCATACGACTCAGGCGCACACACTCTCACCTGGCACACAAACAGAAGCCCTCACACACACCATGCACATGGATGACACACACATGCATGTGCACTCACCGGACAATGCCTCGTAATCAGGCAGATCTCCCACGCCTTGGATCTGTTCCTCCGTGACGTAGGTCCCAGCGACTGACTCATGTGGAGTGAGTTCCATGTCTACTACTGGAGACCCACCTCCAGTCACTAGAGTTGCGGCATGACTTGAGGCCAGCTTACTCTTTGCCCTGCGCTTTAGGTCATTCCAAAGCTTATAGCAATCATTGGCTGTGCGCCTCACGAGTCCAAGGGCACTTACGATGTCCGCAACGGTCTTCCAGTGTGCCTGGCGTTATGCAGGTGTGGTCTTGGATCCTGCAACAATGACCATCTCGTTGTCATGTGCGGACACATACTCGACAAGTGCATTCAGTTCATCATCCGTGAAGCTGGGCTTCCTCGACAGGCCGGACTGTGTAGCCGTGTCTGGGGCATCAGCCTGTGCCGGACGAGCACTCTTCCTCTTCCGCTTGGAAGGTGGTGGTGATCCTGAGTTTCCTGTGCCGCTCTGGACACTAGGGGCAGGAGCCCTGGTGGACTCTGTATCAGGAGTGTGGGATTGCACACTCAGCATGGGAGTTGGTGCAGGCATTGGCTCAAGTGTGATGGTGTCAGGGGAAATGTCAGCAGGATGGACTAGGACCGACACTGTCCTGGCTGGGTGTGTGAGGGCTGGGGTGGATGGAGCCGCAGCTGCCCCTGCAGCCTCTCCGCCCTGCCTACTTGGGGCAGCAGATGACCTTGCTGCCCCAAATGCACGTTGCATGGTGACATCAACGTGCACCAGTGCACGTGTCATAGGCCTGCTGACCTGGAAGTCAGCCATGGAGTCAGCCAGGTCTGGTGCCACAATGGGCTGGTCCAACAAGGGCTGAGCATGGATGGTGTCAGCCACATCAGCCTCAACGGGATTTATGGGTGCCCTTGACTGGTCCTCCACACATGGGGGGACAGGCTCACCCTGCAAGTAACGACCACGTCCCCTACCAGATCCACCACGGCCACCACTTGTGGCTTTTCCACCTTTGCCACCCTTATGGAATCCTCGCCTCCCAGCCATGGCACTGATGTAAATGTGCGTATGGGAGTGGCTGTAAACTATTGTCCTGGGCAATTGGGGGTCAAAGGGGTTGGGTACCAGATGGTAATTGTACCCTAGTGCTCTTGCAAGGCTGAATGTAACCCCTGGGGAAAGATGACGGGTCACGCTACGCACAGGAGCCCCCAAAAAGGGAGATGACGTGCACGCAACCCCTCCTAGACCACGTGTGCAGAAAGAAAAAGCTGCACTACGCTGTGGAACCCAGTAACACAAGAATGAACGTATGCGTGTCACACGCAGCCTAGAATGACCTCTGAAGGGGTAGGCTACACACGGGGCAAGCACAGATGTTAGATACGTGCGTGACTCACCGTCTGCCAGGTAAAAGAGCGTGAAAAAGGAGCGCGTTTGGTTGGCAACACCCCCGCCAAAAGAAGATTTGTACGCTATCTGAGGAGACAGGACAACAGTAGAAGGGAACACTGTTTAAGGGAACAGGCCCAGGTAAACCAGTAAAAGAGAAAAAAGAGAAAAAGCTGTCAGAGGTAACAGGGAATACGAACTTGAAACGCCGTGAAGTAAATCGCGTGTGAAACGACAAGAAGTACAGAATTCACCCACTCGCTCTCCACGAAAAGCACGTACAAGGAAATGGTGTTCTACACGTACCTTTTATACAGGCCCACGCGTCCAGCGTCACTTACGCGGCGTGTACGCGCTAGGGCCATTTCCACCAATTACACGCTTTGTCACTTCTGCGTGTAGGACCATTTCCACCAATTACACGCTTTGTCACTTCTGCATGTAGGGCCATTTCCACCAATTACACGCTTTGTCACTGCCGCGTGTACGCGCTAGGCCCATTCCCACCAATTACACGCGATGACACTCTGACGTGCTGTCCAATTACACGCGATGACACTCTGACATGCAGTCTTTCCACGTGTGCTCTGTCATCACGTGCTGTGTGGGAAACACCTGTGCGGGTCACGTCACAGACGCGCTTACGCGCTGAGGGCCTTTGGTCCAATAGAATCGCGTATGCGTGCTGACGCGCTTACGCGCTAAGGGCCTTTCCTCGATTTTCATGCTGACGTGCAGGATTTTCACGTGCCAAATCACTCCGTACCAAGCTGGCCACGCGTAAGCACACAGAAGACCACGCTCCTGCCCAGAAGGCCGAACTACTGCCCCCCAGAGCCCCGAGCACGCTCCCACCTGCCATCTGCTGCTGCCTGACTGCCTGCTGCCCACGTGCACTGCCATTTGCTGCCTGCACATCAGCCAGGGGTGCTGTTGCTGTGACCACCCCTGCTGGAACTGAAGACTCCTGACTGGGATTCCATCGCTCCACAGCCCAGCCCCAGGACCCAGTTGCCCAACCGCTCCTGCCTCTGGGGTTGTCATGTCGGGGCAAACACCATCTGTGACCACTGACAAATCCCGGCCAGAGCGGCAGAGGGGCACCAGCTTCAGTGGCACCGAAGTTGGTGTCCTGGTGGAGCAAGTCCTGGGGCAGTATGATGCCCTCTTTGGAAGTTCCCGCGGAAGGACGGACTCGGATCTGGACTGACATCGTGACTGCCATCAACGCGGAGGGGGTGGCAGTCCGGGACTTACAACATGTCAGGAAGCACTGGGAGGACTTCAGGTCCAGGACCCTGAACAAGGCCCGGCGCCTCTTGAAGGCAGCGGATGCCAAGGGGCGCCGGGGCCACTTGTCGGAAGAACAGATGAGGGTCCTGGAACGCATATCCCCAGCGCTCCACGTCCAGGTCCTGGAGAAGCAGACCCGTCAGGAGTCAAGCAGTGAGTGTACATGCATCCTGATTGTGAGCAGTGCGTGTGGTGATTTTTCGGTAGTGTGCAGGTTGCACATCTGTTTATATGGGGTCGAGTATGGGTGGGGGTGTACAGGGCCGTGGGGCTGACACATGCGAGGGCTGTAATGTGTGAGACATGGATGGTGCTTGTGTGTGTAGGCTTGCATGCCAAATGCAGTTGTGTGTGCACACATGTTTAGATGAATGTGTATGTAAGTAGACATGTCCGTGATGTCACGCATGTATGTTGTTTTCGGCTGCATGTATGAGCACTGTGTACATGTGCATGTGTGTGTATTTGACAAGGGTGCAACAGTGATGCAACATGGATGCATGTGACAGCGGTATGTGGAAGCCTGATTGGCAGATGTGACATGGATGCCCGTCTGAACAGTGCGACACTTGGCAGAGGTGTACAGATGCATGCAAGTGTGGTTGTGTGTGTACATGTGTGGTGCACTTCCTGTGTTGCATGTGATGTCTGGCTCACCTTTGGCTGCTCATGCTGTTGTATGTGTATGGATGGTGGTGGCAGTTGCGATATGGCTGTGGTATGGCTCATGTGTGTGAGTTGCAATGACATGTGTGTTGGGGATTGTGATGACATGTCTGAGGTTTGCCAATGCCACTCATGTGCAACTGTCATGTGTGTATGTGTCCATTGTACAGTGCCCTGATGCCTGTGTTTTGTTTCTCCCTGTCTGCAGCGTCAACTGATGAAGAGGGCGGAGAAGGTGCTGTGGAGCACAGCGGCGGGGATCCCACCGCCAGCCGGAGACGGAAGGCCCGGCTCCCCTCCCATGTTGTGATCTCGTCGGGGAGTGAGGAGTCCGGTGCCGCGTCCCAGGCCGCAGCTGCCGGGGGGAGGTCCAAGAGGCGGAGGTTGGAGTTGGACTCCTCGGCAGCAGAAGGGGCAGCTGGGACCCCACAGGGCCCAACAGGGGAAGATGGCACGGAGTCATCCAGGTTGGTGGGGGGTTTGGTGGAGGAGGAGGCCGTGCAAGCACCAGAGACGGGGTCTGGAGGTGGGGATCCCACTGGTGCTAGTGGTGCAGTACAGGACCAGGGACAGGAGGCAGCACAGGCCGCCGCGGAGGTGCCTGTGTGCAATCCTGTCCCCGATCCTGTCCCTGCATCATCTTGCACCATCAGGGATGCCTACGTCCAGACCCGTTTTCAGGCAGGGGATGAGCTGACGTCAACAGGCCTTCCTCTGCCTGCGGACGTGGCTATCCAGGTCCGGGTTGAGCCTGTCCTGGCTGGTGTGGCGTTGCGTCAACGGGCCATGCGAGGTGACCTGCAGTCTTTTCATGGAGAGACTGCACGTCATCTCGAATGGCTCGTTGACCACGTCAGCCTGCTGGGACAGGTCACCCAGACCGGATTCCTCCGTCTGATGGGGCTTGCTCCGACCCCCTCCTCAACTGGACCCCCTACGCGCCAGTCGTCCTCTGTGCCATCTTCCCACCCATCAGTCACCTGGGTGCCCTGTGGAGCTGCCTCTGACGGTGCGGCCAGGCTGGTGGAGGAGGCATCCCTGCCACAGTCGGGAGTCGGAGGTCCAGCAGGGGTGGCCACATCAACAACTGCACCCCAGCCGGCGGAGGATGTGCAGGCAGCAGGAGGCAGTGCACGGGCAGAGGCAGAGCAGCAGCAGCAACATGGTGGGAGCCATGAAGGCTCGGGGCCTTCGACATCGGAGGGGCAGGCATCGGCCGGAGGGCAGGAGGACCCAGGACAGAGAGTGTCTTCCGTGTGGCAGCGGTTGGGCCACGCCATAGGTGCAGAGCGGCGGCGGGCGGAAGAGGCGCGGCTCACAATGGTCAGGGCGGAGAACTCCATGCGGAGGGCCCTGAGGCAGGCCGAGTGCCTCGAGGCAATCTGCAGGGGGTTGGAGGAGGACACGGCGTCATCCCTGCGGACCCTCGGGGCCATGGAACTGGACAGCCTCCGGGACATCGAACAGGAGTTCGATGATGCCCTGGCTCGGAACACCACGGAGTGAGCCGCTGGACTTGCCCGCCGCCTTTGTATATAGTTCTTTAGTTTTAGTTTTCCTTTGTTTGTTCTTATGATTTGGAGTCGACGGACACTGCTCCACTTTTTGTATATAGTTGCATTTTAGTTTTTTTGTAGGTTTCCTTTGTTCAGTTGGGCTCATGGACCCTTGGAAGTTTTTTACATAGGTCTTGGATAGATATTTTTTTACATTTGACTTTGGACGACATTTTTTTGGATTCGGATTTGCTGTTTTTTTTTTTTTATACAGACATGCAGCTTATTTTTTCTCATTCCCATTGTAGTTTGTTTCATTTCTTTAGCATTCTTTCTTTTTTTCAATACAATTTTGTTTTCATACTTCACTGTGTGGTATCATCTCATTGGTTTCATGCATGTCATGTTGGGTGTTTTCCCATTCAATTGCAACCATTGTATGCGACGGACATGGGTTCATTAGCTTCATGAACATTGGGGGTGTAACATGTAATTTCCATTTCCATGTGGGTGAATGGGTTACTTGGTAGGGCTTTTTGGCTGTGGAGGCTGACCTTAACGCACATGATTGGGGATTGTGAGGACCTGGTGGAGGGTGCCCCTGCACTGCTGGGGGGTGGGGGTGGTGGTAGACATGAGTGGGGGCCTGGTGGAGGGTGCCCCTGCACTGCTGGGGGTTGGGGGTGGTGGGAGACATGGGTGGGGGCCTGGTAGAGGGTGCCCCTGCACTGCTGGGGGGTGGGGGTGCAGGGGGACATGAGCGGGGGCCTGGTGGAGGGTGCCCCTGGATGCTGGGGGGTGGGGGTGCAGGGGGACATGAGTGGGGGCCTGGTGGAGGGTGCCCCTGGTGGCTGGGGGGTGGGGGTGGTGGTAGACATGAGTGGGGGCCTGGTGGAGGGTGCCCCTGCACTGCTGGGGGGTGGGGGTGGTGGGAGACATGGGTGGGGGCCTGGTGGAGGGTGCCCCTGCACTGCTGGGGGGTGGGGTGGTGGGAGACATGAGTGGGGGCCTGGTGGAGGGTGCCCCTGCACTGCTGGGGGGTGGGGGTGGTGGGATACATGGGTGGGGGCCTGGTGGAGGGTGCCCCTGCACTGCTGGGGGGTGGGGGTGGTGGGAGACATGAGTGGGGGCCTGGTGGAGGGTGCCCCTGCACTGCTGAGGGGTGGGGGTGGTGGGAGACATGGGTGGGGGCCTGGTGGAGGGTGCCCCTGCACTGCTGGGGGGTGGGGGTGGTGGGAGACATGAGTGGGGGCCTGGTGGAGGGTGCCCCTGGATGCTGGGGGGTGGGGGTGCAGGGGGACATGAGTGGGGGCCTGGTGGAGGGTGCCCCTGTATGCTGGGGGGTGGGGGTGCAGGGGGACATGAGTGGGGGCCTGGTGGAGGATGCCCCTGGTGGCTGGGGGGTGGGGGTGGTGGTAGACATGAGTGGGGGCCTGGTGGAGGGTGCCCCTGCACTGCTGGGGGGTGGGGGTGGTGGGAGACACGGGTGGGGGCCTGGTGGAGGGTGCCCCTGCACTGCTGGGGGGTGGGGGTGGTGGGAGACACGAGTGGGGGCCTGGTGGAGGGTGCCCCTGCATTGCTGGGGGGTGGGGGTGGTGGAAGACATGAGTGGGGGCCTGGTGGAGGGTGCCCCTGCACTGCTGAGGGGTGGGGGTGGTGGGAGACATGGGTGGGGGCCTGGTGGAGGGTGCCCCTGCACTGCTGGGGGGTGGGGGTGGTGGGAGACATGAGTGGGGGCCTGGTGGAGGGTGCCCCTGGATGCTGGGGGGTGGGGGTGCAGGGGGACATGAGTGGGGGCCTGGTGGAGGGTGCCCCTGGATGCTGGGGGGTGTGGGAGCAGTGGGACATGAGTGGGGGCCTGGTGGAGGGTGCCCCTAGTGGCTGGGGGGTGGGGGTGGTGGTAGACATGAGTGGGGGCCTGGTGGAGGGTGCCCCTGCACTGCTGGGGGGTGGGGGTGGTGGGAGACATGGGTGGGGGCCTGGTGGAGGGTGCCCCTGCACTGCTGGGGGGTGGGGGTGGTGGGAGACATGAGTGGGGGCCTGGTGGTGGGTGCCCCTGCACTGCTGGGGGGTGGGGGTGGTGGTAGACATGGGTGGGGGCCTGGTGGAGGGTGTCCCTGCACTGCTGGGGGGTGGGGGTGGTGGGAGACATGAGTGGGGGCCTGGTGGAGGGTGCCCCTGGATGCTGAGGGGTGGGGGTGCAGAGGGACATGAGTGGGGGCCTGGTGGAGGGTGCCCCTGGATGCTGGGGGGTGGGGGTGCAGGGGGACATGAGTGGGGGCCTGGTGGAGGGTGCCCCTGGTGGCTGGGGGGTGGGGGTGGTGGTAGTCATGAGTGGGGGCCTGGTGGAGGGTGCCCCTGCACTGCTGGGGTGTGGGGGTGGTGGGAGACATGGGTGGGGGCCTGGTGGAGGATGCCCCTGCAGTGCTGGGGTGTGGGGGTGTTGGGAGACATGAGTGGGGGCCTGGTGGAGGGTGCCCCTGCACTGCTGGGGGTTGGGGGTGGTGGGAGACATGGGTGGGGGCCTGGTGGAGGGTGCCCCTGCACTGCTGGGGGGTGGGGGTGGTGGGAGACATGAGTGGGGGCCTGGTGGAGGGTGCCCCTGGATGCTGGGGGGTGGGGGTGCAGGGGGACATGAGTGGGGGCCTGGTGGAGGGTGCCCCTGGATGCTGGGGGGTGGGGGTGCAGGGGGACATGAGTGGGGGCCTGGTGGAGGGTGCCCCTGGATGCTGGGGGGTGGGGGTGCAGGGGGACATGAGTGGGGGCCTGGTGGAGGGTGCCCCTGCACTGCTGGGGGGTGGGGGTGGTGGTAGACATGAGTGGGGGCCTGGTGGAGGGTGCCCCTGCACTGCTGGGGGGTGGGGGTGGTGGGAGACATGGGTGGGGGCCTGGTGGAGGGTGCCCCTGGATGCTGGGGGGTGGGGGTGCAGGGGGACATGAGTGGGGGCCTGGTGGAGGGTGCCCCTGGATGTTGGGGGGTGGGGGTGCAGGGGGACATGAGTGGGGGCCTGGTGGAGGGTGCCCCTGGATGCTGGGGGGTGGGGGTGCAGGGGGACATGAGTGGGGGCCTGGTGGAGGGTGCCCCTGGTGGCTGGGGGGTGGGGGTGGTGGGAGACATGGGTGGGGGCCTGGTGGAGGGTGCCCCTGCACTGTTTGGGGGTGGGGGTGGTGGGAGACATGAGTGGGGCCTGGTGGAGGGTGCCCCTGCACTGCTGTGGGGTGGGGGTGGTGGGAGACATGAGTGGGGGCCTGGTGGAGGGTGCCCCTGCACTGCTGGGGGGTGGGGTTGGTAGGAGACATGGTTGGGGGCCTGGTGGAGGGTGCCCCTGCACTGCTGGGGGGTGGGGTGGAGGGAGACATGGTTGGGGGCCTGGTGGAGGGTGCCCCTGCACTGCTGGGGGGTGGGGGTGGTGGGAGACATGAGTGGGGGCCTGGTGGGGGCTGGCCATGGTGGCTGGGGGGTGGGGGTGCTGGGAGACATGGATGGGGGCCTGGTGGAGGCTGCCCCTGTATGCTGGGGGGTGGGGGTGCAGGGGGACATGAGTGGGGGCCTGGTGGAGGGTGCCCCTGGATGCTGGGGGGTGGGGGTGCAGGGGGACATGAGTGGGGGCCTGGTGGAGGATGCCCCTGGATGCTGGGTGGTGGGGGAGCAGGGGGACACGAGTGGGGGCCTGGTGGAGGGTGCCCCTGGATGCTGGGGGGTGGGGGTGCAGGGGGACATGAGTGGGGGCCTGGTGGAGGCTGCCCCTGGTGGCTGGGGGGTGGGGGTGGTGGGAGACATGGGTGGGGGCCTGGTGGAGGGTGCCCCTGCACTGCTGGGTGGTGGGGGTGGTGGGAGACATGAGTGGGGGCCTGGTGGGGGCTGGCCATGGTGGCTGGGGGGTGGGGGTGGTGGGAGACATGGGTGGGGGCCTGGTGGAGGCTGCCCCTAGATGCTGGGGGGTGGGGGTGCAGGGGGACATGAGTGGGGGCCTGGTGGAGGGTGCCCCTGGATGCTGGGGGGTGGGGGTGCAGGGGGACATGAGTGGGGGCCTGGTGGAGGCTGCCCCTGGTGGCTGGGGGGTGGGGGTGGTGGGAGACATGGGTGGGGGCCTGGTGGAGGGTGCCCCTGCACTGCTGGGGGTGGGGGTGGTGGGAGACATGAGTGGGGGCCTGGTGGAGGGTGCCCCTGCACTGCTGGGGGGTAGGGGTGGTGGGAGACATGAGTGGGGGCCTGGTGGGGGCTGGCCATGGTGGCTGGGGGGTGGGGGTGGTGGGACACATGGGTGGGGGCCTGGTGGAGGCTGCCCCTGGATGCTGGGGGTTGTGGTGCAGGGGGACATGAGTGGGGGCCTGGTGGAGGGTGCCCCTGGATGCTGGGGGGAGGGGTGCAGGGGGACATGAGTGGGGGCCTGGTGGAGGGTGCCCCTGCACTGCTGGGGGGTGGGGGTGCAGGGGGACATGAGTGGGGGCCTGGTGGAGGCTGCCCCTGGTGGCTGGGGGGTGGGGGTGGTGGGAGGCATGAGTGGGGGCCTGGTGGAGGCTGCCCCTGGTGGCTGGGGGGTGGGGGTGGTGGGAGACATGAGTGGGGGCCAGGTGGAGGCTGCCCCTGGTGGCTGGGGGTGGTGGTGATAGGGGACATGAGTGGGGGCCTGGTGGAGGCTGCCCCTGCACTGCTGGGGGGTGGGGGTGGTGGGAGACATGAGTGGGGGCCTGGTGGAGGGTGCCCCTGGATGCTGGGGGGTGGGGGTGCAGGGGGACATGAGAGGGGGCCTGGTGGAGGGTGCCCCTGGATGCTGGGGGGTGGGGGTGCAGGGGGACATGAGTGTGGGCCTGGTGGAGGGTGCCCCTGGATGCTGGGGGGGTGGGGGTGCAGGGGGACATGAGTGGGGGCCTGGTGGAGGGTGCCCCTGGTGGCTGGGGGGTGGGGGTGGTGGGAGACATGGGTGGGGGCCTGGTGGAGGGTGCCCCTGCACTGCTGGGGGGTGGGGGTGGTGGGAGACATGCATTGTTGATCAGTAGTGCAAGGTGACATGTGGGTTGGCTGGGGGGCATGCCCATGGTGGATGGGCTGCCTGCGGGACATGAGCAGGGGTGCAGGGTATTCCCCTGTTGTGTGGGCTGCCTGCAGGGGCCGTGGAGGTTGTGGAGCGTACACCTGGGAGGACCCACACGGCCAATTCACGTGTAGTACTCCCCAGAACCCCTGAAATACACATACCCTGCTGAAATCGCGTGTGGAACTTCCCGCGCACCCCTGAAATACACGTACCCTGCTCGCACTGGGCCAATCGCCTGTGGAACTTCCCGCGCACCCCTGAAATACACGTACCCTGCTGAAATTGCGTGTGGAACTTCCCGCGCACCCCTGGAATACACATACCCTGCTGAAATCGTGTGTGGAACTTCCCGCGCACCCCTGAAATACACGTACCCTGCTCGCACTGGGCCAATCGCGTGTGGAACTTCCCGCGCACCCCTGAAATACACGTACCCTGCTGAAATCACGTGTGGAACTTCCCGCGCACCCCTGGAATACACATACCCTGCTGAAATCGTGTGTGGAACTTCCCGCGCACCCCTGAAATACACGTACTCTGCTCGCACTGGGCCAATCGCATGTGGAACTTCCCGCGCACCCCTGAAATACACGTACCCTGCTGAAATCGCGTGTGGAACTTCCCACGCACCCCTGGAATACACATACCCTGCTGAAATCGTGTGTGGAACTTCCCGCGCACCGCTGAAATACACGTACCCTGCTCGCACTGGGCAAATCGCGTGTGGAACTTCCCACGCACCCCTGAAATACACGTACCCTGCTGAAATCGCGTGTGGAACTTCCCACGCACCCCTGGAATACACATACCCTGCTGAAATCGTGTGTGGAAATTCCCGCGCACGCCTGAAATACACGTACCCTGCTGAAATCGCGTGTGGAACTTCCCACGCACCCATGGAATACACGTACCCTGCTCGCACTGGGCCAATCGCGTGTGGAACTTCCCGTGCACCCCTGAAATACACGAACCCTGCTGAAATCGCGTGTGATACTTCCCGCGCACCCCGGTATACACGCACACGTATTTTTTGTCAGCGGGTGTCCGTGTTTGTGGGTACCCCTTTGCACGTCATTTGTCCTGGAGGGCCACAGTATAGGACATTCATCATGGCTGTATATAGGTGCTATTTGTTGGTGCACCTTTTGGCGCACATTTCTTCCAGGCGCAGAGACGCTACCGCCTGCTTTCTTGTGGCAGTCGTGTTTGTGCCTGTGCGCTGGTTTGAGCGTGCGCTTGTTTGCCCTATTCTATTCCATGAATACGTGTTGTAGGCGAGCGTGTGGGCGTTCCGCGCACTTGTACCCTGTACTTCCCCCGTGATGCCCACGTTTTGGCAAGTTGTTCCCCATTCCGAGTGTTACGCCCCGTGTTCCGCCTACTTTTGTTGCGTGCGCCGCGCTATGTGCGATTTTCGCTGTGGCCTGTGCGATTTTCGCTGTGACCTGGCTCACGCAGTTAGATGGCCTGTGCGCCAACGTGCGCCGCGCACTTTTTTATCGCACATCCGATGGTTTTCTCGCGCGCGGCCTTCCATGAATCGATGTGCGCTGCTTTTCGTGCGATTTTCGCACTTGCACTGCGATTTTCGCTATTCCACTGCGATTCGCACGTTTTTGCCCACTTGCGCCGCGCTAATTATTCCATGAATCGGCCTGCTAAACTATCTAAAATTTGTGACACTCTCATAGCCCTGCTTTCCCACCTTCCTCTCTCTCTCCACATTTTCTATGCTCGACTACTTCTACCCTACCTCTCTTATTGAATTAGAACCCATCCTTCAGACTTGCCCACCAATCGTGTGCTCCCCAAATGGTTGAAAGACGTTGCCTTGTTAACCTTTCGCCCTGCTGGACTCTTTCCCTTTGGCTTTCACTATCACCTTTTTGCTGATGACAGTCAAATATTGTTCTCATTCCTTTCTTCACCTCAGTCATCTCCGAACAGATTACAAACTGTTTCACTTCTATTCATCACAGTGTGGCTCTCTGCTGGATAATGCAGAACTCTTCAAAACCAGAAGTCGTTTTTCTCCAAGTTTCCAAAACAACCTCTCCTCTCCCCTTGCCTTCCCATGTGACCTTCTTGCTTCCTCACCCCAGTGTCACAATCTTGGGGTCCTCCTTGATAGCAACCGTTAACTGCAACAATTCATCATGCACTGCATCTGCTGCTCGTATTTACCTTTTAAACATTCAGGAAATGTGTCAATTTCTTACACACCACTTTAACCACATTCTAATCTCCACTTGTGTGTTCAACAAACTGGATTACTGGTCACACCTACTCGTTGACCTTTCTCTCTACTCTTCCTTCCTCTAGACAAAGTCTTCAGCTTTGCTAACCACACTCTCTACAACTTCCCCAGATCCTCTCCAGCATATACTTACCTACAACATGCTGGTTGGTTTTCCATGAACAACCACTCTATTTATAAAGTTCCATATCTTAGTTCACAAAGCTATCAATGATCTGTCACCTAAGTACCTGCCTGGTTGTATTGGCAGATAGTATCATACTTTACTCACAATCTCTTTCCCTCTGATCCTCCTTTGCACCAAACTAAAACTGTCCAAACCCTCCAAGTATCTCCTCTCACTTCCGCTCTTTCTCCCTACTGCTAAAGGTCTGATAGCAACTTGTTCCATGACACAGTCACTTAACCTCTGAAGGGGCCAACGGGCTTCATCCTTTGCAGAATGTCTCGACCCAGGCCAATGGATCCAATGCACGGTTACCATTCCAGTGAATAGAGGATTCTTTCTGTGTCTGGATTGCCCAGCTATGGCACACCAAAAAGGAGCTATGCCTTATGCACGCTCGACAGGATTCAGCATATTGGATTTATTGAAACTTAGAAATATTGACAAAAAGCAGACACCCATGAAATCTTGGTCCCCAAATGTATAGGTACATTCTTGCATGCTTTGTCGATCATTGGGAGGTTGTGTTCCTTGCCTCCTCGATGGTAGTGCCTTAGTTATGCTATATTTCATATGTTACCATTCTCTTTATGGTTCACAAGCGTATTCTCCGGCATGTCTGTCTCATCAGTATGGCTTTATCAGCATTCTCCACAAAGTAGCAAGAAGCACATACTGTATTCCCTATAAGGTATGTGTGATGCTCAGTGTCCACTTTAACCTCATCTTTAGTTTTTCTATCAGGATTTATCTGGGAGGTGTGCACCCAATTCCTATGGCTCAACTCAAGTATGTAAACCTTGAATAGAGTTGGGGATAATTTATGTAAAATATGATATGGTGGGAAATAATGTGTATGGGCACATTTGATTTGCTCGTCTATACAAGTAAAGGTAGCTGCCCCCCACCTGTAACTCCCTCCATCACTGTTCCATTTTCTCTTTTTATTGTGTTCCCCTTCCACAAGCACAATGAACCTATGCATGCTGTTAATGCTTTGGAATGTTTCTTTCAAATGGTGTTCTCATGCTAACTCATGTTCCTTTGAGTTCCACTACCTGGGGCCAATCAGGAATTGTTATTCCAAATTTCACTGCATATGAGCTTATTCCGGTCATTGTATATGTTTGCATTCTTAATAGCTATTAAGCAGACAAATCTGTCAATGTGCCTCATTACAAGGTTGCTGGTAAAACCTGCCAATGTCTGGCAGCTTGCCGCCAACCCTGTAATATTGTTACCACCGCCTGACATCCTGGTTCCAAACAACTGCCATGTTCCTGCTCCCCTCTGGTGAAATGTGCTAGGTATCTCCCATCTTTTTGTTTTAAAGATTGCTAAGCCCTTTCCAGATCAGCCAATATATTATACCTGCCATTAAACCCTCCAAAGTTATCATGCATTTAATCTCTCTTGACTTTACACTTATCTTCTATCAGTTGTATGGCTCCCTTTCAGTGACGTCTAAAGAAATCACATTTAGTGGGAGGGAAAGAAGGGTCACAGGAAAACGTAGCCAGTGCTGCTTATAAAAGGGTTATTACTGTACGTTCCACAATTTGTCATTGGCCCCATACCTGACATCCTTCACCTAACACTGTGAACCCAGTCACCATATTAACTAGGGGTGTACCGAATAGTGAAATTATTATTTGGGCGAATACCGAATAGTTAGCAAAACTATTCGGCCAAAGCTGAATAGTGAGCCGAATAGTTGTTTTTTTAAATACATTGTCCAGCACATGAGAAATACTGCTTCGCAAGACAGTAAAGAGCGTGTGAATGCACGCATCATGGATGCACACATTTAGCTGCCATTTTCAACCCCTTTTGAGCATTTGCACAACCAAAAGAGGCCCTGGTAATAATTTTAAAATTGGCCCCATATTGCACATTTTCAGCATGCCTAACCCTTTTCCGATGGGAAAATGTGGAAATACCACAGAAAAGAGGCTGAGTGTGCCAATGCCTACCAGGAAATCTCCAGAGTTCCCTACAGGCCAGTCCACCCCTGGTCACACTGGCATGTGTATCCCATCTCTCAAACAGGGCTAGAAGTGCAGCTAAGGGGTTTTCACTGAGAAATGCAAGCAGGCATAGCAGCAAGGAAAACAAGCTGGTGTAGCAGCAAGAAAAGCCAGCAAGAAAGGGTGGCGAGGAAAGATAGTTTCTATTTTTAATAAAATTGTTGTGAAACAGTGTGTGTGAGGCGTTGTACACTTTAAAGGAACACAGCGTTGTCTCCTTTATGCAAAACTCTCTACTCTTAGCTTCTTGCAAAATGTAACAGGAAAACATCCTAACCTGCAGCAGCCATCTATATTAAACATGCTCCACAGTAGGCACTTTGCCACCCCCCCCCCCCTCTTCTCCCTCTATAGCAGGGCAATCTGTCCAGGGTCAAACAGAGTTCTCTTGCTCAATATACAATGTAGACGTGCTTGCTATTGACCACGAGGTCGTGCCTGCATTGTGCGAGACATGGAAAAATAAGAAAAGCAGGTAATCACATTCAAGAATGACTAAAACATATTTGAAACAATACTGAACCACCTTGGGGACATGTGTGTGTTTTCATATTTTGCCTGGGTGTCCACATAACAAAGTCAACCTCTATTCTAACTTCTTAGTGAGTTCAGATGCTCACCAGCTCTCTTTCTGATGCACTTACGTGGTCATTTGAAGTGACAGACTTTTTAAAAGGAAATATTTAGAGCTCCTTATTACTCAGCTTTCACAGTTGGCTAGCTAATGTTGAAAGTGGATTTAGGTTTTGGGCTGTTTTGTTTACTTTTGTAAAATGCACACTTTGACCATGCCCAATATTTCACATGCTGCATGGCGCACATTCGGTGCATGGGTCTACATGGGTGCGTGACACAAAAAAAGGACTGTTAGGCACGTGGACGTTTCTGACAAGGTCCTAGCCCTTCCTAAGCACGACTTCCTTTGCTGCCCCGCTTGCCACTGACACCTCGCTCCCTGGTGATTCAGCGGGGTAACATGGAAAGAGAGGCAGCTCACCCTCCCGGAAACAAGGGCCATGGGGCACTAGTATCCTACACAAACAGGCATATGTAACCCTTTCAGCAGCAGCAAGCAGTATGTCACTTCATCATGACTAATGACAGTTTAGCACTAAAAAGTTCCAGTCGTGCAGTCTATCTATTGCTAAAAACTAAAATAATATAAATTATATTATAGAAAAATATTAAACAACTCACACCCTTTCCGACCCGCCTCACACCTGAGACCAAGCACATGGAAGCAGCGCTCAGTACACAGCCCAATAACATCAGATAACACTCATCGTCACAACACACTTATACATTTATATAAATATACGTACTTGTACCACGTGGCAGCCGCTTCAAAGGCGCATTAAGTGAGACAGAACAAAATACTTACCTGATGCTGCCACGATGTCGGTCTTTCCTCGGGCAGTATATTCTGGTCGTCTTCTTCCAGTCTCGGCCACGGTGCAGGGTATTTTTCCTTGTGCTGCTTGCAGCAGTCAGTAAGCTACCAGTTTACTGGCTACTGCTGCTTTCCAGCTGTTCTACTTTCTAGGATTGGCTATCGTCTCTCACACTGAGAGAAGATTGCTAATCATAGAAAGATGACTTTTGAAAAATATATATATATATTTTTTTAAATTTGGCTTTGAGTAAGTATTCCAGGAACCTTCGGCTGAAGCTGAATAGCTGATTTTCAGGCGACATTCGGCCGAATACTTATTCAAAGCCGAAGTTTGGTACACGCCTAATATTAACTGACAGTTTACCTCCCAACTGCTAGAGCCCAGACCCCATTCAACAGCTGGAGGCCAGAACACAAGACCCATACCTGGCATCCTGCCTCCCCACCACCAGAGGCCAAGCCCAGTACTTGGCATCCAGCCTCTCCAATAGCCAGAGGACATAGCACACACCCCATACTGGCATTCTGTCTCCCCTCCACCACAGCCCAGGCCCCATACTGGCATCCATCCCCCCAACATCGTGAACCGAGGCCCCACACCAGTCACCCTACCTCCCCACCTCCAGAGTTCAAGCCCCATACTTGGCATCCTGCCTCCTAATCAGCCAGAGGCCAGCAGGCAAGCCCTATACCTGGCACCCTGCCTCCCCAGCACCATAGTCCAAGCCCCATAACTGCCATTCTTGCTACCCACCACCACAGCCCAGGCCCCATACCTGGCACCCTTCCTTCCACCTCCAGAGCCCAAGCCCACACCTGGTATGCTGCCTCCTCATCTGCCAGAGGCCAGAACACAAGCTTTACATCTGGCACACTGCCTCCCCACTACCTTAGCCCATTCGCCATACCAGCCATTCTGCCTCCCCACTCCATACATGGCATCCTGCATCCCCAGCGCAAGAGCCTAAGCCTCATACCTGCCAACCCACCTCCCCCCACCAGAGGCCAGGTATCCTACCTGGCATCCTGCCTCCCCACCACTGGAGTCCAAGCCCATACTTGGCATCATTCCACTATAACACCCAGAGCTCAAGCCCCATACCAGGCAGCATACCTCTCCACCAATAGAGTGCCATACGTGGCACTATGCCTCCTCAACAGCCAGAGGCCAGAACATAAGCCCACACCTGTCACCCTGCCTCCCCTCCACAATAGCTCAGGCCCCATACCTGCCATTTTGCCTCCCCACCCTGTACCTGGCATCTTGCCTCCCCACCACCTAGAACTCAAGTCCCATACTTGGCATCCCGACTCCCCCACCAGAGGCCAGGTTGCATACCTAGCGTCCAGCCTTCCCACCACTGGGGTCCAAGCTCCATACGTGACATCCTTCCACCCTAACACCCAAAGACCAAGCCCCATATCATGCAGCATACCTCCCCACCACTAGAGCCCCATTCCTGGCCCTATGCCTCCTCAACAGCCAGAGGCCAGAACACAAGCCCCATACATGGCTTCCTGCCACCACATCACGATAGCCCAGGGACCATACCTGGTATCCTGCCTATCCACCACACGAGCCCAAGCCCCATACCTGGCATCCTGCCTCCTCAAAAGCCAGAAGGCAGAGCACAAGCCTAATACCTGGCATACTGCCTCCCCACCACAAGAGCCCAGGCCCCATATGTGGCATTCTGCCTCCCCACCACTAGAGATCAGACCTCATACCTGGAATCCTTTGCCTCCAAAACACATAACCAAGCCTCATATCAGACATCCTACCTCCCCACCACCATATCCCAAGCCCCATACCTGACAACCTGCCTCCTCAACATCCAGAAGCCAGAATGCAAGACCTTTACCTGCCATACTGCCTCCCACCACCATAGCCCAGGCCCCATATCTGCGATTCTGCCTCCCCACCACCAGAATCCAACCCCGATACCTGAATCCTGCCTTCTCACCACCAGAACCCGAGCCATATACCTGGTGTCCTGCCTCCTCAAAAGCTAGTGGCCAGAACACAAGCCCCATACCTGGCATCCGGCATCCCCACCACCACTGCCCAGTTCCCATACCAGCCATTCTGCCTCTCCACCACCAGAACCAAAGCCCCGTACATGGCATCCTGCCTTCTTACCACCATAGACCAGGGAGCATAACTGGCATCATGCCTCCAAACCACAGTGCCCAAGCCTCTTAACTGGCATCCTGCCTCCCCAACAGCTAGAGGTCAGAACCCAAACCTCATACCTAGCTTCCTAAATCCATAACAGTCATAAGACAGAATGCAAGCAGAAAACCTGGCATCCTTCCACCAACACACAGAAGCCAAGACCCATACCAGGCACCCTATCCCCCACCACTGAGGCACTGCACCATAACAATATGTTCCATTGATATAAGCCAATACATATGAGCAACTGTGATGTTTATTAAGTGAAAAAGGTTTCGCCCACTTTTTATCAAGTGGTCAGTTGAGCAATTTATGGTTAGAGTAACCCTGAAAAAGGTGGGGACCGGACTAGTGTCCTCCCTATACCTGGATGAAAATCTAGAAAAAAGAACACTTTTGGGAGACGCATGTGATTATCGTGACAGACCAATTGCATATCATCATCATTCTTGCTAAGTCACAGTCCATTCAACACATACTTTTCCTGCAGGGACATTTTTGTACTCAATGTTTTGACGTACAAAAATAAATGTGTTTATTATATAAAAATAATTCAAACATATCAATAGCATCAAATAACAGTCTCACGTCCACTCTCAGCAGACTATTTTTCAAAATAATTTGTGATGGGGTTAGGAAAAGTGACTCAAAAATGCTAAATACAGAAATATTACACTCATGACAAACAATACTTCTAACAACAAATTCACTTTTCTTAAATGCCTTTCCTCTGGCCATTTGCAATATTCACACTCTACTTAAATGTTTTCTTATGGGCAAATGACATCAGCAAGCACATGACGGTCTACAGAAACTCTCAAGTGTCTCGTGTTCTGTCTCACAGATCCACTTTTATTTTCTGTAATGCTCTGTGTATTACAAAAACAGAACATAAGTTATAATTCCTTTAATGAACTATAACTTTGCTTCAGTAAAATATAGATCAAATTGTGTTTTTCTTGTATGTCTATTGTCCCTGCTTCCCACCTGGAATGGCGGGAGGGCTTCAGTATACAGTTGTATTTATGTTTCATAGTAGCAGGCATCTTCTGAAGTTCCTGTTTCAGCTCTCCTTTCTCTCTCTTCATTGTTGTCACTGCTTTTTCTGTGGTGCACAGTTCACCTACCAATAGGCCATTTACAACTTCCTCTCCATTTATTCCAACTTGAGTGGTGGAGAAAAACAACACTGAACATGCTAAATCTGCCTCAAAAATTGACATTTAATTAAGCAATATGACCCGAGCGGCGGGGGCATAACCGACTCAGGTAATGCCCCGGGGCCCAAAGTTATAGGCCCGGGCGAAGCGAGGGGATGGCCCCGCTCCGAGTCTCCACACTGCTGGAGGCTGCTATCGTCCCCCACCGGGGATACAGGAGCAAGCAGGTAAGTGGGGTGGGGAGGGCAGAGGACGAAGGCAGCCTCTCAGCCGTGGGGAGGCTCGGAGTGGGGATGGCCCCACTTCGAGCCACAGCTCACCCGTCACTCACCCTCTCACTCCTTTCTCTCACATATTGTGATCATTTTTTGCAATTTTTGAAGAAAACTAGATTTTGGAGAAAGAAAATGGGGCATCAAAAAATAAAGCAGAGGAAGTGCTGTTTTTAGATAACCTATTTTTGGAAATGAGCAGGCCACCTTAATCTCAAAGGTGACCTGCGCATTTCCACGGGGCAGAGCTGTAGCACAAATGATGCGCTGGCCAGCCACCTGGAATACATTTGTGTTAGAAACGTTTTCCCAACAATGGTCTACAGGCTCCCCATGCATTTCACCGTAACTGGCCCTTAAGGTTCCTGCCACTGTAAAATGCAACCAAAAAAAAACACATTTCTATATATCTATTTTTTTTTTAGTTAGTATGGTCAGTAAAGACCCTGTAAAGCAGTGGCACTCCTCGTGCACATATTGAAAGTGGGCGCATAGCGTGACCTACAATTTCTGCACATTTAAAAGCGCATCTTCCGTGTCAATTTGGGATGCGCTTTTAAATTAGCAGAAATGCCCCCTGATTTGTGCTAAGGGTTGAAAAAGGACATCTGGATGGGCATAGAAAAAAAGTGTCCATTCAGACGTCCTTTGTAGATCAGACTGTTTTTTTTTTTGTTTTCTCAAGGGATGAGATGTGCTTGCACTTTTCATTTCTTGAGTCAGAAACTGGCCCCTTGAGTATTTTTCTTCTTTTTTTTCTTTTTTCAAAAACTGCCATTTTTGTGGGTGTTTTTGCAAAAATTGCCGTTTTTGCAAAAATTGCCGTTTTTGCGCTTTTTTTTACAAAAAAGGCTGTTTATTTGCTGCATTTTGCGGGATCCCAAAATCGCAATAAGCTGGAGGGTCTGTCTTATTGGCTGTGCCTAATGTCAAGAAAAGAGACTACCTCTGGAATAATGTCTCAGACAGGTGGATGCATTAGAAAGGTCTCTATATCAAGATCTAAAGTGGAGGGCTGAGATTCCTTTCCTAGTAGTACTGATCATGGTCATACCATGTCTTGTTCCCTGTGAAATGAGTTCATGATCTTGATCTGGCCAAAGAAAGGGAGGTACACGTATTAAGTAATTTTAAAAGAAATAAACATTCTCCAATATCCTCTATTCTTCAGCCGGAGATGGTAGCGATTAAACAGTGAATTTTAATGATAGCATGTCGGTGGGATCTTCAGATAAGGGCTGAAGGCGTCTTAACATCAGTGCAAGGTCACATGGGACTACCATCACATGGAGTGAATGGCAGCTAATGTTAGGGACAATGAGATAACTTAGAGAACAAAGGCTTACTTTTACCAACCTCATCCCATCTGGACCAGAAAACTCATGTGGTGGTCTATTAACCTTCCAATGTGGAGGAGAAGAGATTCAAGATGAAACCTAACAGGATATGGAAAGGATATATTTCCAAGGACGAAGCACGCTTTCTTAAGTACTACTTAGTGCAGTGCTGCCAGTGACGCTGAAGACCTTTAGTGTAGAGGGATTTCCTACCTAGGGCTTTCCCATTTGAACACAGTAACCACTGAAACCCTAATCCCTCAATTTCCAGACTGTCAAATGTAGGCTCTGTCATTTCGTCTGGGATATCTGGAAACATGAGAGGAGAAGGAGACAAATCTCTGAGCCCACCACAGAGAAGTGTCAGCCACAATAAAGTATTGCATTTCTTCCTGACTGCCTCCTTACGTGGCATCAGGCCATCTGGGGCAAAGTAAGAGGTGGCAGCGACATATGGTAAGAGGCAACAGTGAATCAATCGGGTAGGAAAGGGTAGGGGGAGGAGCAGCTGTGCTGTACAGCAGTCCGTTAGCTTCCGGGTGAATTCCCTCAAAAGTGGCAAGCGGAGGGGCACAAAAACAGAGAGTTAGCTTGCAGAGGAGTGGCCTAGAGACTTTGGTCTTCTGCAATGTCACTCTTGCACCAGTGTGTGATGTAGACCTAGAACCAGAGGGGAAAGTGGCAGTAGCTAAGTCTTCTACTGTGCCAGGTGGAGGAGGAGTAATATCAATGGACACTTGGGCCAAAAAAAGTTTAAGGCCATCACAACCACTCTCTCCTCCAAAACCTTCAACAGCTACATCAGGAATACAAGATTTGTGGGGAAAGGCATGGGGCTTCTCCTGAAACCACTAAAAGGAGAGCAGACCCTCCCACCTGTCTCCTAGTGATGATGTGGCCTGGGAATTAGTTGGTCCAGTTTGGATGTGAACAGGTCCACTGTTGGTTGACCACAGCAGGGACAAATGTGTTTGAATAGGAGAAGACTGAGACAATAACGCGTTGTGGAGGGGAATCACTTCCAAAGAAGATTGGCATGCATATTCTGCTTCGCCGGAAGATAGGCTGCTGTTAAGGATGACAGAGGGCTTCATTGCGAGGTTGACGGAATGGGTTTACCGGCACCGGTAATGGCACCAGTAAACCCATTCCGCCCTATTACGAGGTCCCCATGCAGGACCCGCTCAGAATGTCTGGTCAGACCAGACGTCCTTTGCGGGTCCTGCAAGGCGACCAGGGAGCTAATAACGGGCCCGTTATTAGCTCTATCCCCATTCCCATTGAGCCCTATGGGGGCTCACATGGGAATTGGGATTGTTTTTTTGAATGAGGAATTACCGGGTCCTCCAAGGTTGGAATGACCCGGTAATTCCTCATTCAAGGAACCCAGACCCGGACACGATTGTGGAGGCAGCCATGGCGCTAATAGCACCATGGCTACCTCCACACTCGTAATGAGGCCCAGATTCTCCTTTGCCCATTCAAACAATCTCTACTAAGGCTCTGACATAAGTCTCCTCATACGAGTTTAAGTATCTCCTTGTGACCAGGTTACTGGTCCATATTAAAAAGGCTTGATGTTCTAGACGTTGGAGTTGTGGCGCAAAGTGAAGGAGAGTCATGTGAATGGCCAACCGTTTGCACCAGTCAAAGGACGGTGGCACTTCCTGACATGGCCACCCCACTTGAACTGTGCTGCCTCCAATATCGCCTCTATTAACCCAAGTGGTTGGCATCTGTTCGCAGGATAATGGGCTCTAGAAGTAGGAGGGAGGTTTCTGCCTGTAGATCAATGAAACAGGGCCACCATTGGAAGTTCTTCTAGAGAGATGAACACCAGGGGATTGTGGCTTTGTAGAGGAATTTGGGGTGACAATGAGACCAGGGGATTGCTTGAGTACTGTACTTTTGTGCACTGGCTCCCTTATGATCAGTCTGACAACGTAATGTTCAAAAGTCTTGTTATAGCTTGACCATCCGGTCCTTTGGTGGAAACACTGTGCCCCTAGTGGTGTAAAACCGGTCCCTGATGAAGGCTAGTATCTGGTAGGAGTTCAAATGGCACGTTCTCCAGTTGATTAGGAACCAGCGCTCCTCAAGGACACTCCATACTCAACTCACTTCTTCTGATATTTTAGGAGAGAGAGCCACGCTTAGCCAATCATTCAGATATAGAAAGACAGTTAAAATACTGTGTGTGTAATTTACCAACGAGTGCTGCCACGCTCTCTGTCTCGAGAGGCCAAGACTACGCCAAAGGAAAGTACTGAATAAGGGAAGTAAGAGCTCTGGTAAGCAAATCATAGGACGGGGTGAGAGGCTGTCCTTATTGGGATAGTGGGACATATAAGTATGCATTCTGTAGGTTGACGGAAGCCATTAAATCCTCTGTGTGCAGCAGGGGAATGCTTGCTTGCAATCTGGCATTCTATAAGGAGCTGTAGGCTACACATTAGATGACCCATTTCATATATAGGAGAATCTTATAGCCCTACTTCAGGGTTTGTAAGCACACATTTGACCATAGAAAGTTAGTTCCCAGGTGAGGGAAACGTTCGTCCAACCGCCGGCAGCCAAGCGTGGTTTTCCCCGAGAAGGCAGACGGTAATGACATATGCTTGAATTGGAAGGGGGTGGGGTACATGAAGAAGACTGGGGAGTGTCTGAATCTTGGTTCCCCCAACCTCAGCCCTTGGATCGTCTGCCCCTGCAGTCTGTGACACTGCCTACTACTGTCTGTAGGCTGCTGCTACAGCCGAAGTAATAGCTGTTAGAAATTGTCCTCTTACATAGTATTGTTTGTGGGCTTAAGGTAGGGAAACAGGAACAAATATTTGCCACTTGGAACGCTTCAGGAGCAAACTCTCTGTGGTGATACATGCTGGTGCAAGCACAGTTTCACTCTGTAGTGGAAAAGTGCTAGGTCCAACAAACAGGTAGTTCCCTGATTATCTGAGATCACCAGCATAAATGACCACCTCATTGTGAGTCACTAGGGAGATGGCAGCTTCAGCAGTGAAGCCTACCATGCTTTGGATTACTATATGCACAGCGAGGTTGCTCCTTATGCCAATGGCTTGATGGAACCACCTAAGAAGGGAGGAATGACTCAGCCACATTGAACGCCAACCACTGTCTCAAACAGCAGCCTACGTCTCAATATTCAGGGGATCTATGGATGGTTAGACGTTCATTCATCAGCAGGTTTTTTTATGCAGATTTTTGGACGAAAAACTCCGAAAAAAAGTAGGGGAGGGTAAAGGGAAATAAGGGGTAGGGAAGTATGGGGAATAGGTAGTAAATAACTGGGAAGGGGTTTTTGGGGGGACAATTACGAGCTTTGAGGTGGAGCCTAGCAATTCCGAGACACACAATTTTCATACCCACAACAATGTACTGCTAGGTATTGTAAACTGATCTTGGATCATCAAAGGTCTTGGGATTTGTTCTTGTAGATTATAAAAGGGAATAATGAACTAAACATGAACGAAGGACTATGCTGAGGCGCTCTCATGTTTGGGAGACTCTATGGAAACTGCACTTCATGCAGTAAGGGTTGTGACAAGGAAGAGGGGTGCATGGGTAATGGAAGGTCCTGGCTTTGAAAAACATTGCTACAATGCTGAGGCGCACTGTTACTCTGCTCACGTGTTTCTGCTTTCTAGCCAAATGAGTCTGGTGCTTACATGTCTCAGAGGTAACGTGGAGGTCTCGTGTAAGTCTAATTGCGCTCCAACAAATGTTTTCATATTGCAATAACTTCCTTTGTGGGCACTCTTATATTGGGCTTCTTGTCATATGTTCCAGGTCACTGGAAAAGTATTTATTTTAGAAAACGCTTTAATTACGAGTTGAAGTAGGGAGTTTCGGTCTTGCCTGAGGTTAAGCGTTTCCTTCAAGGAACACTGGTGCAGTGAGTACCATTCAAAATCATATATTTTAATTCACAGTTTTGGGGTAGGAAAAGGTCGCTGGAAAGAAAGGGTTAAATCACCGGTCGGCGTACCCCATTTTATGTTAAAGATTTAATGTCTCTAAAAACTGATGTAATTAGGCGCATGTTTAGCAGAGACTATGCTAAGGTATACGTGACTTGCATGCGAATCGCTCATCTTCTTGCTCATGAAGCGGGCGCGAGCCGTGCGATAAATACATGATGTCATGAATTGTTTTTCAACTAATGTATTAAATTATAGTTAAGTGCATTAATATAAAAATGCCTGTGCTACTCCACTGCGTTTAATAGATTCACTTCTGACATTAAAAAAACAAAAAAAAACAGTTTCTACATGCACAACTGAACCTTCCATCAACACTATTCATTAGTTTACCAATGTGGTATTATACAATGCCTCCACAGTGATGGTATGAATTATGTATTGGACTACGATGCCCACGATATCTGGATTTTGGCGATGCTGGTTAGGGATGATGGGAGTTGTAGTTCAAAACATCTGGAAAGCCAAAGTTTGCAGAACCTTGCATCAAGTGACAAATTAACAAGCGACATTTCAATTTTACTTTACCATTTTTCCATATGATTGGGTGGGTGGTCATTGGCACCACTCATTTTTTTCCTGGATCTCTGGAAGGCAGATAGTGTGGATGTGCACGGGTGCATGGTGCATTGGGTTATTAGTTGTACGCAGGGGCATTGCTAGGTCGGAGCTAGGGGGCTATAGCCCCGGATCCTTCGATTGTAGCCCCGGATGAAGATCAGGTGATATACATGTGACTGCAAATTCAACAATTGTTCATGAAATGGAATCTGGGTGGTTGGGTGGAACAGCTACAAGAATGAATAGCCATCAGAAATTCCAGGGCATTAAAGCTGCTTCCCAGCAGCAATAATTTGTAATCACCATCATTATACATCAAGAAAATATGATGCCACATAGCTCTCCATTGCCCAGCATGAAAGTCCCATAGATATTGGCTGATCGACCTCTTATACCTAACTACGACATGCTTGGTGGCAATAGACCAGGTGTTTGCAACCTTTGGCTCTGCAGATGTTTTGGACTATGCCGCCCATCAGCCATATCAACATCGTGAGGGGTCATTGGAATCATAGTTTAAAGCGTCTGCAAAGACGCAAGTAGTAGACCCCTGCAGTAGACCATAGTGTGGATTGAGAGGTGAATGGAAGCTGGGGTAAAGTGTGATACCCGATGGCACAGAATGCTCCATGCACCATACTACTGCCTACTATCTTGCTGCCTGCGACCTGTTACTTGGCTGTATTACAGAAACTAAAAGAAATATAATCACACATTAACCGAGAAGCCCCCAGCTCCAGAGGTTACACATTTTAAGCAGAACCCAGACCCTTGCTCCATTTTATTCCTGTAGAGTTAAGTGGAAATCGCCTGGCAGATATAGGCTCTGGACGGTGCGTGTTTTGTACAAATATGTGCAAGGCGATCATCCGAGCCCTCATTTATGCCCTTGCAAGTACTTGCGCCTGCAAAGAGTTTTATAATTAGAAAACACACTCTCCTGTAACATCACTCGCTCTTTCCTTCCAGGGCACTTTGCAGGGCAGGAGTGGCACGTCACCCTTTGCAAATTTGCATTTTTATAGATAGTGCTGAGGCACGTGAGGAATGGGTCAAGGGGGTGGGGAACCTCTGAATAGAACCCGGGTCTGTTGGTTGCATAGCCAACAATGTATCCACTAAGCCAAAAGTCTTCATCCGCGTCCCTAAACCTTAAGTATTTTCACCATTTAAAAAAAAAGCACCTTGCAGCCAGGTGGCTTTCTTTCCAACACCCATTTCTTTCGAAGACTTATCTTGGGAGGCAGCTTTGACTTCAACCAGGGTCAGTTCTTGGGTAAGGCTAATGGTCTGGGCTTCCTAGGGAACCACTGACAGGGGTCCTGGGATTTAGCTATTTAAGCTGAAGAGGGAGGGTGCCACTCTGCCAGATGGAAGTGATAGTAAAAATGTAGCCTAGATGAGGGTACAAAAAATATTTGCTCCTCCCTGCACGCAACTCTACAGCAAGTCAGTGTTTTCTCAAATCAGTCTTCTGAGAGTTAATGACTTAATTGGATCTGGTGAAATAAAAATATCAACCAGTTCTGCCTTCAGCCACTCGATTTATAAGCACTATGCCCGTCCTTCACTGAAGCCCTATTAAAAACAAGCATTGGCACAGCTTGTGTATCAATATCAGACAATCAGAAGGCAGTGCTATTATATGCCCATGTACTCTCACCACTTTGCAGCTGCTACAGTCCAGTTATTAGCATTATGCATTGCCTGGTAAATGCCTTTCCCATGTCTACACAAAAGCGAAACTGTTGTCATTGGCAATGCTCATTTAAGCATGCCTTTTATCTCTGTGCCCTTCCTAGCACGGGAATAGGATGAAATGGACTGGGGATGCATGTTCTCTGGACCTTTAATACCGGATGTATTAGTTTTATTTCATCTGCAAAATGTGTAACATCACCATACAACCCTGTCTCCGGCTGGGTGATTGTCAGACTATAGAGGTCATTACGACCCTGGCGCTAAGGCGTTAACGGCGCCGTAAAAGGCTGCAGCGCCGTTAACCCCTTAGCGCCTAATTAAGAGGTCCCTTTGCGGGACCCGACCTGGACGGCTGGTCTGCACCAGCCGTTAAAGTAGGGACCCGCAAAAGGACCTTCGAGGTAATTACGGTACCGCAATTTGCGGTACCATAATTAGCGCCATCCCCAGTCCCATTGAGCCCTATGGGGCAAAAATGGGAATGGGGAAGGGCCAATGTTCAATGGGGAATTACCAACCCGCAAACCTTGGGATGGGGTGATAATTCCGCATTGAACATTGGCGGACTCGTTACAACACCGGCAGCAACCATGGTGCTAATAGCGCCATGGGTTACCGCCAGTGTTGTAATGAGGGCCTATGTGTTTTGCTCTTAAGTTAGCTGAGCGGCTGCACATGGTTAGTCATCATATTTGCAATGTTCCCCCTTGCAGAGGCAATCCATCTAGGCCAGCCAGTCAGCCCTGACCCCAACAACCAGCAATAAGTCGACTGCTGACTTTCAAAGTCACATCTTCCACAGCTCCACAGCTTGCCATTCAATCAAACTACTCCTGTACAGGCCCAGCAGAGAAACTCACTACAGCAGCTGACGTGGTGAGTACATCCTAGTACTATATCCTTGTTTGTTGCTTGTTGAGTTGAGGTGTTGCTGTTGCTTGTTTGAGAATGCTTCTTGTTTATGTGCACCACCTGATATCTGCAGCCTTTTAAACCATACAATTCCTAATGATCCAACCTCTAGTCTGTACTTCTGCACTCTATTCAGAGATTACATGTTAGTGTGACTGTATCATCGCTACATTGGATAATTACATTAATTATGTCCACCACTTCGTAATCCCCCTAGCTGCCCCCTGTCAGTCCAACAATCAGCAGTAAGTGACTGTATGGTTAATCTAGCAAAAAGATATCTCTCCGGTTTCTGCTTAAATACAATTTCTCAATCCACACCAAGTCTTTGGCTGTCCTGTCCAAAGGATTGTATTTGTCTTATATAACCTCATAAAGTATTGCCTAGCACTACCGGATGAATATTAAGGCTCTGGAGTGGCAAATCTTCCAAATGAGCATGAGCACTTTGAGCAGTATCGTTTGTAATGTTAACGCTTGAAATTGTAACGCAGCGTGTGCGTTCATATCATGTAGTTATGTGATGTCCAAACTTGCAATTGGCTCTAGCCCCGGATCTTTTAGAAATCTAGCAACGTCCCTGGTTGCACCCTTTTCCCCAGCGGTAGAATCTGAATGCTAGTGTGCATGCACATGTGTACAGTGTAAAGATATGTTGTTTGTGTTCTGCAGCAAACATGTGCTACGTTCATTTCAGTTTGAAACCCGTTGACGGGTGGCCTGTTTCCCTTTTGGACTGTCTGGTTGGAAGGGAGATAAGGGCTGGGAGGCTCACTGTATTTGGGTTGGTAGTGTACTGTGTTTTTTTGCATTGCTTGCTGGAAAGACAAGCAATTTAATTTGTACTGAACAAGGTCTTCCTCTACAGGGTTTTGGGATGTTATATAGTTTCAAGTGAAAAGGCAGTTTATTTTCTACTCACTGACTGTTATTTGTATTTCTATCTGTAGTTATTTGAAGAACAGGGATGTCAATTTCAACCAGAATTGACCTACAATAACACATTTTTAGATGGTGCCTTTACAATAGCACAACGATCTGAACAAGCAATCAGACATTTCATGAGGGTGTCAACTAAGTATGACATAGCACAGGGACCCCTTCCTGCCAGCAACTTCTTGGGGAGGGCCCTTGTGTCATTGAAGACTGCATTTTACCACCTGCTCAGTCCTTCTCAAATATGGCCGCTGGGTTAAATGCAGTGTGCTCATGCACACTATTAGCCTCCATCTACCTGCCTGATTGGACCCTGCACACATCTCGGTATGGCCCAGGTACTAACAGCCGAATGCCACACCCCCACCCCCCAAGGGCCTCTTTCAAAGGGTTACAAATTACCCTGTCTGGGGCTGAGCAGGGCTGGAGGTGGACCCTCTTCCTGCTCTATGCCAGCGGACCAGGTTTCATAGATTCCGGTTTCTGCAAATCCACAGACCCAGTAGGCCGCATCTGTTCCATGGACCCCTGAATCTTTGACTCTTCCTTCTGTACTTTCTTTCCCGCAAAAATACCGCCTTCCACCCCTCTTGGGTGGGTTCACATCACAAAGCCTTACAGCCTCAATATCTCCTTCCCTGCTCCATGATGCGCCTCTCACCTGCCTGCACACCCCTACAGACTTGTCTGCATTGCACCCCCTAGTCATAACTGGCTGAAATTACTATGTAGTTTGCCTCGTCCATTCCCTGTGCCTCAAATTAATGTACTATCTTTATCGTCCACTAATCTCCTATGATTTGCTTTTGGATATGAGGTTTTTCATTTTTGTTGTCTTCTTTTCATCATTCACCAGCACTCGTATTACATACAACCAGTGTGTCGGAAACCTCTGCCTCTCCCTTTTACACCCTAATTTTGAATTTAATGTAGAGATAGTCAAAAAACTAGCATTCTGAATGCAATTTATGAAATTCAAATCTAGATATGTCTGGCTTCATTCAAATGCCATCATTGTATGCACTGTGCAATTGGAATCGGTTGCTTTGGGACTGCGCTGGCTTTACTCAATAGCTGCATTTCTACTGCATTACGAATATTGCATCTTGATGGTTCTGGCTCTGCTAGCAGTATTCAAATGTTGGCAGCCTGAGTGTATGAGATTGTATAACTTCTGTTGCTTTTACTCATGAGTCTGTGCTAAAATGCTAGATTATTTTACTCACTTGTGAAATCCTCCCAATCTGAAATCTATCTGTAAGTACTGTTGAGCCAATTGCTAGGCCTTTCACCTTTACCTGACTTCATTTCTGTATTTGTTTTTCGTGGCTGCTCCTCCCAATTTGTGCATTGTCAACGCTCCTAGTTGCCCTTTGTAACCTAGGCCCTAGTGCTCTTCACCCTTTGATCACCTGGGCTTGGTCCTCCATTGATGCCCCACCTCACTTGGGACTTTTGTTGGCCCTGCTGTGACTGTCCGATCCTCGTGTTGGGCCTTGTCCTTACGTCTGCTGGCATCTTCCCCACATCCGTTGGAGCCCCATCTCACCTGCTGCTGTACCTACTTTCTTCCTAATTCTACTGGCACCTTACCGGCCTCGTCATCACCAGTACATGTGTGCACACTGAAATGACTTGAATTCAATTCTGACTTTGGGCCCACATTCTCTGTGTTGCCTTGCTGCTGTTTCACTATTCTGTTGATGCTGCCTGGTGGAG
Source organism: Ambystoma mexicanum (assembly GCF_040938575.1). Taxonomy (NCBI): domain Eukaryota; kingdom Metazoa; phylum Chordata; class Amphibia; order Caudata; family Ambystomatidae; genus Ambystoma; species Ambystoma mexicanum. The sequence continues at coordinate 92,016,063 of NC_090930.1, read as the reverse complement.
CAATCTACTGTCTAGTTCTAATTGCTAGGCCCTCTCTACCTTTATTTTAATGAGAAATCAGGGCCTGCTGGCTCTACTCAGTTGACTGCATCTTGACTATATGTTATAATATCAAACCTAGATGCTTTAAATCACTGGTTCTACACTAAATGTTTTCATTTTGGTTGCATTTCAAAATCAAACCATGTCAATCTGCGCTAATATGATAGTCTCCTTTACCTATCTGTGAATGTCATATCTGAGTACTACTTAAAATACTGCTGTGGTATTTCCAGGCCTTCCTTTACCTGACTATCATTCCTGGTTGCTCTTTTTACTAGCTGTGCTCCCATACCTATGAAATGTTTTTGCCCCCCCCCCCGCTGCCTGTTGTAATTTAGGACCTTTCCCTCTTACCCTGTGATTTACTGTTTCATTTGCTGCAATGACCCATCCCCCCTCATTGCTGCTCGGCAGCCTGGTGAGTTATGTGTGTAGTGTGCAATCCCCCTGCCTGCTCTCCAGCACACCCTACATTTATGGTGCGTGCCATCCCTCCCATCTACTCTAATTGCTATTCTATCACCTTTTCTACACTTCTCTCAAAGTCTGGAAGGAAAGTATTTTAAAAAGCACTCCTGGTCTCCAACCCAGGATTTCCCATTGAGGACACCTACGTCAATGCTTTCTACAGCAGAATATAACTGGCATCCTCTTTGCTGTCCCCTCTCCTGACCTATGGACTTCCCACATGGTCTGTATCCTCTCCCATTTTCCGCCTCACCCATTGATGATGGAAGCAGATGGGAAGTGCTCTTGGCACACTCCTCATCATCCAGATGCATCATTAATGTATATCAGAATGGCACTATCATAGCCCAGGGCTCTCAGCCCTACCTCCACCTTCTTGATAAGCATCTTCCCTCTCTCATTAACTTTTTCCCTTCTCCTGCCACTCTCATCTCTGCACGCCCCTGTCCTCTTCGCCGCCCCCGATCGATGTAACTCATTCCTGTACCCCACCTCAGAAGACCTTTAAAGATGCCAACCTGTTTCACCTAGCTACCTTCAATTAATGGTCTGCTGTCAAGCACTCCTTTGACATCTGTCACCTCCTTGAAGACTATGACCTTGACATCCTCCTTCTCACTCAAATGTGTTCAATGCCAGCTCTGTCATTGTTTTTGACACTCTCCTTCCGTTATTTTTTTATTTTTTTATTTTGTTCATTGGTAATGTGCCGGAGCCTGCAGGCATCAGAGCGCAGAGAAGCAAATAGTGAAAGAAAGGGGAGACAGGGGTCAAAGGGGAGTTACATAGGGGGTTGAATTTACCCATAAATAATCATTTTCAACCTTTTCCTGAATTTTAGTAGAATGTTTTCAGCACACAAGATTTTGGGAAGTTTGTTCCATAGGGTAGCAGATTGAACGGCAAAAGATCTGGCCATACCTCTAGCCCACTTACTACTTGGGGACAGGTACACAGACCCCATCACTCGATCTAGAGATCAAGCAGGGGCTTGGCAATACAGGCATTTGTGTACAATTGTCAAGGCCTTAAGGTGAATCTGAGCTTTGACAGGAAGCCAGAGCAAGTTCCTTCTGTGGGAAGAGATAGGTTTGTTTTTTTACAATGTTACTGCATTGTTTTATAATACTTGGAGGGGCTTAAGGCTGTTTCTGCTAAACCCCAACATCAAGGCAATACAATAGTCTATCCTTGCAATTATTAAAGTGCTCACAAGAGTGGTACGATTGCTTCTGAAACATAGGGTTTCAACAACTTCAGGAGCCTAAGTACATATTGGGTTTTCTTTGTAATGCTTTCAATATAAGCATTCGAGCTGCAGGAGGATTCAAAGATGATGCCCAAGATGGCTGCAAGATACTCTCCAAGCCCAGGTCTAACCTAATGGGTCCCTGCTTCCAACATGCCCACTCAGTCCTACTCCTCCTTTGAATGTCTTGTTAGTAAGGTTTGCGTCTCACCTTCCCTCTTGCTCACTCTCACTAACATCAACAGGACCCCTGGGCCACTCTCCGTCTTCCTCTCGGAGAGGCCTGCCCTCGCCTCTTCTTTTCTGACCTCTACCTCTTAGCTTCTCCTCCTTGGAGACTTTAATATTCACCTAGACTCGACTGATCCAGTCAATCTATCTTTCTGCAACCTCTGCGACTCTCCCTCCCTCAACATGTTTCCCTCTGGTCCGACCCACTGAGCCGGGAATACCCTGGATGTGCTCACCACAGCTAATATTTCCCTCTCTAACCCTCTCACTACCCTTCTCTCCTGGTCTGACCATGCTCTCCTCTCCTCCCATCTGAGCCCATTGTCTCCCTGGCTAAGCCTCTGCCTTCAGTGCCAGTCACCTTCTACATCACACGACCGATGAAGAAAGTGTCAATAGCTGCTTTTGCCACCTCATTCATTCCTTCTCCCACTCCTGCTACTGACTCCCACACTGGCTCTTCGTTTACTAACCTTCACCTTTCCATCTCCAACACTCTTGATATCCTTGCCCCTGTCACGAGTTTCCTCATGAAGCCTGCCTCAAAGTGCAATAGTTGGTATGATTCTAACCCATTCCTCGCTTAAGCACAAGTGCAAAGTCGGTGAACGAAAATGGTTGGCTTCTAGCACATCCTCTAACAAGCTGGCTTGTTGCCTGCTCCAAAGTAAAACGAGACTCTCCATCCGCTCCAAGAAATGGGCCCATATCGAAGCCCACATCTCTGGGGCCACAAACAACTTGCCAGAATCTTTCAGAATCTACAAGGAACTTGCCAATCCTACTTCAGTCTCTACTTTTCTTCTTCTTTCCCAGGCCTTCTGCATGGCCTTTACCACCCATTTCACTACCAAAACTAACGACATCCTGTCCTCTCTCTCTTCTACCCCCTCACTCCTCCTCCTATAACCCGGATACAGTGACCAAGACAGTCTGCTCTATGAAAGTCTTATCCAAACAGTTGTTAACCTCCTCCTTTTGAACTTCCAAGGACATAGTTACTGCTCTTGCTCCCTCCTTGGCTAAGTTCTGTAACCATTCTTGTGCCACTGGCTCCTTCGCATCACCCCTCAAGCACTCCTGTGTGCACTCCCTTCTAAAAAAAGACATCTGCTGACCCTTCCTGGCCCGCTAACTACCATCCATCTCTGCTGCCCCTTCTAGGGCAAACTCTTGGAGAAGCTAGTCACCTCCCAACTAATCCATCACACTGAATCTGTTGGCTGTCTCAGCAACCAACATTCTGGCTTCAGAGCAGCTAGAGTCATGGAAACTGTTTTTCTGAAAACCTGTGATGACTTGCTCTCAGAACTTGATTCCAACTCTATTTATGTTCTCATCCTCCTCACTCTGTCCTCCATGTTTGACATGGTCAATCATTCCACCCTCATAAATCGGCTACGTGATAATCTAGCCATCACAGACAAGGCACTGGATTTGTAGACCTCCTTCCTCTCGAATAGTCTCTCCCAGGTGCAATTGGGCCTGTTTCTCTCCTCTATCTCACTCTGCACCCACAGCATGCCTCAGGGCTCTATCTTCTCACTGTGACTCTTGAACAATTACCTTGCCCCTCTCGCCTACCGGATCTCCACTTTATCTCCTTATTTTCAATGTTATGCTGATGACACAAAGCTCTCCTTTAAGCTTCCCTCCTCCGCCTCCTCTCCGCCTCTCTCATTCCTGACATAGTTGGATTCTAACGATCACTGCCTTAATGCCAGTAAGACTGAGATCCTTCTCATTGGGACACATGCCCCCTCTTTTCCTCCTACTCTCTGGCCACCCTCCTTGGGTCTACTCCCTTCACCCTCATGTGATGCTAAAAACATGGGTGTCATCTTCAACTCCTCTCTCTCCTTCTCACCTCACATCACTGACCTTGACAAGAACTATCACTTGCAGCTTCACCTCCTCAGAGGCATTCTCCCTGTCCTCACCTTCAGCCAGAAACAAAATGTCTCCAGAGCTCTGGTTCTCTCCAAGTGGCTGGACTACTGAAACAGCCTCTTCCTTAATCTGACTGTTTCCTCCCTCTGCCCTCTTCAACTAATCCAGAATAGGACTGCAAGATGTATCCCTCGGCTCAAGCACAAGCACTGGATCTCCCCAGCACTAACTTTTCTCCACTGACACCTGTGGTTGCAAGGATCACATTCAAAACCCTCTGCATCATTCAAAAGGTGCTCTGGGCCTTGGGATCTCGCTTCATCCAACTCTCTCTCCCGAAATGCCTCCCGGCTAGAGTTCTTTGGTATTCTAGGTTTAACTCTCTTCAGGTCAGATGCTTCTCCAAGCAGAGAGTGGGGATAGATATCTTTATTCAGCAGCAGCAGCAGGAGCCTTCCTCCGGAAAGGCCTCCCTGCCCATCTCTGTCTTGAGCCGGATCTCCTAAAATTCTGAAGTTTCTCAAGACCTTCCTTTTCTCAGCCCCCTCACACCCTCAATCCCGGCTTGTTCCAGCTGCCTCTATGCCTGGTTGCCAGATCCATCATTAACCTTACCGGTGCCAGGCCCTCTTTGCCCAGTCTCCCCCTCACCTCTTTTACCAGCATTTGCCCTCAGGCACACTTCCCCGACTAGCCTGCTGAGTCTGGTCCACCCCCCTCCCTCGCACTAGCTCACCCTCATCCCTTATTCACTGAGCACTTGCCTTCTTGGACCTCCCTTAGCAATTGCCAGCCCCTTGCCCCGTCTCCCCTGCACTTCTGCCTCTTCCACTCTCCCTGAACCTCCTGTTACTGCACTTGCACAGTCCAAATGTCACAAGGCCTAGTAATCCATTACTGGTATGTTCTCCTCTGCCCCCCACCCCCTTGTCTTGTGGCACCTGGAAACACGTTTTGATGTGTAGCCGCCATGCACATGTTCAATAAATAAACTAATAAATAACAAATGACTTACAAAGGTAGCACTAACCAAGGTGGGCTACTGTTGCAAACTAAGGAGATTTACTCTACAAATATCCAAAATTACCTTATTACATGGCACTGGATGCAGTGGGGTCAGATAGTGAGGATGGGGGTGGTGACAGGGGTTCCTATCTTTAGCCAGTAGGTGAAGCTTAATCCTAGCTTTAAAGAGATCCACACTTGGGCTGGCATTGATTGTGATGGGCAGCGAGGTCCAATTAAGAGGTGCAAGTAGGGATGAAGAGCAGAAGTGACAGGGGACATTAGATATGCACGGGACATTGAGGTTGAGTGAAAAGGAGGTGTGGAAGGAACAAGGTGATGAGTAGTTAGCAATACAGTCAGGCAAGTTTTGAGCAGCTAGACCACTGAACACATTGTAGACTAGAAGAAGGAACTTCTAAAGGGAGTATTTGTGAATGTAGGGCCAACCAGCATGGAGTCGGCACGTACAAGTGGTGGAGGATCTTAGACATTGTTTGCCGTGTTTGGCCTCTTTGAACTATGTGCACATATTCCTAGGGAGGTTGGGACGATTCTTTTGGAACCATACTCACTTGTTTATGGCTTCAATTCCTGCCCATGTACAGTATGAAATGTATGGTTGAGGGATATTTAACAACCACCATTTAGCAGTGCCTAAACTACAGGAATTGTCTATGCCTGGGCCTCTATTTCTACCTCTGCATCACACGACTGCCCATCTCTCATTTGGTTAATGGTTTTCTGCCTAAACTGCTTCCACTCTGCCCTAGGGATGATGTCTTTCTGCATTTTGGTTGTATGCACCTTAGCACCATATGAATAGCTACATCTGCTGAATCCTGTAACCCTCCATTCTGTGATAGCCAAGTCCTAATTGTTTTTAGTGATTAGGAATTTAGACCACCAACACCAAAAACAGTCCAAAAGGCTGAACAGTCCAAGAGGTCTGCCTTTGTGAAGGAAATGAAAAAACTATAACCCCACTCACCAAATAGGTGCATCGTCTTTCATTGTATGATCATGGCTATTAAGACTTGTGGCCACCTTCTTATGCTCAATATATTTCTCTTTTGCACAGTAATACATGTTTTTTAATTTGTTTATCACAGTGTCATGCATGCATGCTTCGATTGTAAATGGCTTATAAAGTGCACAATGACAGAGAACAAAGGCAGTCCTGGGCTATGATGCCTTTAATTATAAGCAGTGCTGCATTGTATGACACATACCGCCTGGTGAAGGGACACATATATCAGCCACAGGTATTAAATACACTTTCTAAGGTCATAATGCTGGAGAGGTGTGGGATATTTTTGACCATGCCAGTGCACCCCCCACTACATCCCTTTGCCAATGGGGGAAAGGAAACTGCCAAAAATGGATGTGCTAAACGCTGTGCGAGCCAAATCTGCAAAACTGTGCATGGTTCATAAATCACAAAAGGTGCACACTATGCCACACACAGTCAAAGTTGGTGTAAAAACAGGATTCACTGAATGTTAGTGGGTGCTGTAACCTGTCACATGAAGCAAGGCCACAGAAGGTCTAAAATCCGAAAATACCTTTAAAATTCAGTTTTCTTAATCCATTGCAACCTTCAAAGTGCTATTTTGGCACTAAATCCAGTCATTTTCCCAGTGAACTAATGAAACGAAAAGTGTGCTGAAATCATAGATTCTCCAAGTGGTTCAGAGAAAACCGGGCCTCACTGACTACAGCAGCTAACAAGTGTATTTTCTGAAACACCAGTCCACCAAAAACCCAGTTTAAATGAGTTTCTTTTTCCTGAAGAAATTGCAAAATTCGCCTATTTAAAGCATGTTTGTGAAGGGCTTAATTCTTTTAAATGGTCAAATCCCTTGTAACTGTGCTTATTTTTATATGTGTGAAATGAAAAGACTGTAAAGTGAATTTAAAGCAACCCAGTATTGGAGTTAAGGGAATACTTAATTCTGACCTGACAGTGACAGCCTGGGAAAGATTGACACTTCAAAATTGACATTCCCTTACTACAGGAAGCCTTAATGGTTCCTGCATATTGACAACAAGGAGCACAATGGACTCATCAGACTTTTGTCTCTGGTTGAGCCAAGAGCAATGGCAAGCTGGCTACTGATCTCTACAGGTGAGCTTCCCTCTCCAGGAAGAGGACACACCTTCCTGATCAAAGGACTGTGACAGCTGTTGTCTGTGAAGGGGAGTTACAAAGGATGAGAACAAAACTGCTGGAACTTTTGATGTTTAAATTCTTAATAGTGATTACATTTGAAACTCTTTAACTGTGCAACCTGGAGGAGGATACATCTAAACATTGGTAGATGTTAACCTAATTTTGGGCTTTTGCTTTTAATGGTCCCTGTACCACCTATGGGATCAATGTTACAGGAAAACCCTGATTGTAGCAAAACTATTAATGTTGCCAGTCCAAGATTGTATATGCAGGATCCAGTGATAATCACCCAGATCTGTACTGAATTAGAATGTAGTAGTTCAGACAGTTATGATTACAATTGATAAAATTCTATATAATGATGAAGGCAGCTCTCACAGAGATGAGAATTGAATGTGAACACAACCGATTGAAGCTTGACTTACTGTTTCTTCAAGAAACCCATAGGGTACGGGGAGGGGAGCCGTCCCTTAAGGCAAAGTCGAAATATCGAGTCTTCCATGCTTCATGCCAAGCTAAGAAAAGAGGGATGGCGATTGTGGTTTCCTCAAATGCTCACTTTATCCCGAAAACCCAATGTAGGGATCCAGAGGGTTGTTATATAATGGTCAAGGGAGATATTAGGGGCACTGTGGTGACTATGATTTCTATCTATGCCCCTAACAAAGCCCAGGACCGCTTCTGGTTAGAGATGAAGTCTAAAATCATTACCTTTACTGAGTGTGTAATTGTAGTGGGAGGTGACTTTAATATGGTCCTGGACCTTGAAAGAAGGTCTGACAAGCCCTTTATGGACTCTCATGCTCAGAGTACCAATGATGAGCTAGGGCTCAGGGATTCCCATTCGGCCAGAGAGGGTCAAGACCCCTTATTCACATTTTTCTCAGGAGTCCATTTGTCATTCTCTAGAATTGACTATATCCTGGTGGACAAATCACTGTTTGAGCTGATATGAGCAGTGAGGGTGGAAGTAACTCCCTGGTCGGACCACTGCCTAGTTAAGGTCCAGCTGGGGATCCCTTTGAGGGCTCAGGGGCCTGGGAGGTGGATGTACAATGATCTCCTTCTGAAGGACAAGGAATTGTCCCAGTCCCTCCTTACTATCATTAAGGATTACTTTGTAATCAATGATGATGGGCAGGTGGGGATGGAAGGGGTCTGGGAGGCATTAAAGGCAATGCTCAGGGGGGTCCTAATAGGGATGGGTACAGCGAGGAAACGGGGAGAGGGGCAGGGAGGAGAAGCTTCTCAGAGACAAAATTGAGGCGGTTCAACCAAGGGGTAAAATAAAGTCCCAAATGGCTCCAGGCAGGTGGGTGGAGCTCCAACAATTAAAGGAGAAGCTCGCCGCTCTGTTAGTAGAGGAAACTGAAAGGAAACTGTCCTTTCTGAAGCAATGATACATTGAGAAGGGGGTGAAAGCCTACAAAATATTAGCCTGGAGGCTGCGAGAGCTTAGAAATAGTAGGAGGGGGGCCTCTCTGGTCCTTCCGGGTGGGGGGGTGAGTTACAAGGACGATCCCGGGATTGTGGAGGAATTTTGCTTATATTACGAGCGCCTGTACAGGGCAGAGTATAGTGGGGATGGAACGGATATAGATAACTTCCTTGACTTGGTGCCAATCCCTTGTCTCCCACCCGAGAAATCAGACTCTCTGGCTAGGCCAATTAACCCCCAGGAAGTGAGCGACACTATCAGCTCAATGAAGTTGGGCAAGACCCCTGGGGACGATGGATTCTCGGTCCATTTTTATAAATCCTTTCGTTCTGCCCTTGCCCCTTTCCTGTCCAAATTATTTAACTAAGTCTTGGACAGTGGCTCCCTCCCGCAGTCCATGCTGTTTGCCCGGATTGTGGTGATACCTAAGGAAGGAAAAGATCTGAAGTGTTTTAAATCGTACTGCCCAATATCCCTTCTTAACACAGACGTAAAGCTCTTGGCCTAGCTCCTGGCTAATAGACTGGCCCAGTTTCTCCCCTCGTTGGTGCACGGCGACCAAGTGGGTTTCATTCCTGTAAGACAAGGGGGTGATAATATCAGGAAATCATTGGATCGGATGCAGGAAGTTGCTATTATAAACGAGGAGGCCTACCTCCTGTCATTGGACTTGGAAAAGGCCTTTGACTGGGTTGAGTGGACCTATGTGAGTAAGGTCTTGTAGAAGATGGGGCTAGGGGTTAACATCTGCAGGTGGATATCAGCACTATTTAATGGCCCAATGGCCAGAGTGGCAGTAAAAGGGATGGTTTCATCCTCGCTCTCGCTCTCCAGGGTAACCCGGCAGGGTTGCCCGATTTCGCCTCTTATCTACCCCCTTGCGATGGAGCCCCTGGCGATAGCTATAAGACATCATCAAGGGATTATGGGGGTCCGGTGTGGGGGTCTTGACTTTAAGCTTTAACTCTTTGCGAACAACTTATTGGCATAATTAACTAACCTTCATAGATCTCTCCCAAATCTACTAGATCTGATTGATTCTTATGTTGCCTTTTACGGGTTGAAAATAAACTTAAGGAAGTCTTTTTCGGTGCCAATCAGGAGCCCCGAAATTGGGATTGAGGGGAGATATTCAGTAGGCGAGATCAGAATTGAGCGTAAGATTACATTTTATTTGGGGGCTCTACTCCCTAGGGACCTGTCCCGCCTCTACAATGTTAACTATCCTCCCATCCTCGACAAGATTAAATCTGATCTACTTCGGTGGGCTCCCTTGATGCTCTCCTGGTTTGGGCAAATGGTCTCTATCAAGATGAATATTCTTCCCCGGCTACTCTTCCTCTTTTCCTCAGTACCTGTCACTGTGCCAGATTCTTTCTTCAAATACCTAAACTCGATGGTTCAGCGCTTTGTTTGGAAGGGCAAGAAATCTAGGGTTAAGCAGGAGACCCTGACACTCCCAAGATCCTATGGGGTTTTGGTTTCCCCTACCTCCGCCTCTATTATAAAGCTGCGCAATTAAGTGTATTGTTGGAACACTCGAGAGATGAGATGAGAACCTATAGGTCCTATATCAAAGACGTCCACGCCCACCGCAGAAAAGTGAGGGATCTCCTGTGGGCCCCTAACAAGAACCTCCCAACTAGTGTCAGGCACCATCCCACCTTGTCGGCCTTATGGGCGTTGTGGAGGGACAACAGGGATAATCTATCTCTCTCTTCTTAGCCTTCTCTCCTTTCTTCCCTGTGGGGTCCCCCTCTTGACCTTGGCAAGAGGGGTTTTCGTGGAATGCAGGGATGGTTGGATGCTGGCTTAGAATGTGCAGCTCAGCTCTTTCGTCAAGGTGCTTTCATTGATTATAGCAACTTGGTGGAAGCCTTGGGGACGCTCCGATGTCGATCTTTGACTTCCTTCGAGTGAAGGGGATTCTGACTGATGAGCACTCGGTGGAAGACCTAGCCCACCCTCTCAACCGATTAGAAAGGGTCATTATAGAGTCCGCATCGAGGAGAGGGTCCCTGTCTAAATTTTACAACGCCATAATCACAGCGAACGTGGATGGTAAGCAGGGCTTCAAGAAGCAGTTGGAGACTAGGGTTGGGAAGGAGGTGGGTGAATCTACTTGGCTATCTATCTTTAAATCTCTTGTCTCTGGCTCCCTATACATGGCAGCGATGGAGCACAACTTTAAGCTTGGCACTTCTCGCCAGAGAGACTTGCGAAAATGTACCTAGGGGTGTCTCCTCTTTGTCAGAGGCAATGTGGCCAGCGTGGAACATGATTCCATCTTTGGTGGGAGTGCCCTGTGACACAGGTTTATTGGTCAGAGCTGCTGAGCTGGATTAAAGAGATCTCAGGCGCTTCCTTACCTATGCACCCCCTTGTGCACCTCTTTGGAGTCCCGGACTCGCAGGAGGCCTCAGATTCCCTACCGATTGTGGTACAGTCTATGTTGTGGGCAGGAAGGAAAGCCCTAGCTCAGAAGTGGAAGTGTGCCTCAGCACCCTCTAAGGCAGACTGGATTGCCAAACTATGGATGATATTCACTTATGAAAAGCTCACATCTCTGACCCACGATACTGTGAAGGCTTTTCTTCTAGATTGGACAGTAGTCTTGCTCCACGAGGATTGTGAATCAATGAGACTCTGAAGTCAGCTGGTTTAGGGTGAACTGTGTTTCGTGTAATTCTTTCAACTAATGTTTCCTCTTTCTTACTTTGTTTAATTAACCCAAGGTATCAGCCTTTTGTTCTAGCTTGGTCGCTCATAGGACTTGTACTCACTCGCCTGCTCCCTTAGGAGCTCGGTTGCTATTGAGCAGGGGGTGGGGGTGGGAGGTGTGTGGATGGGGTATGTGTGTTTTATTCTGTGGCTTTTCAAATGTGACTTGTTGAAATGCATTTGTTATTCGTAAAATATTTAATAACATTTCAGTGAAAAAAAAGAATGTGAACATAACCCATCAAATATGCAAAGTATGTGTATGCTTTTATTAGGGGATATCATTTTATAAATGTACATTTGTGCAAAAATTAAGCAAAATCAATGTGGGAGTTCCTAAATCCCATCATAAAGATGACAGGTGGTTTCTGACTGCCAACCAGTACAAGGCAAAGTGTCTGTGGCCACTCAAAGCCATGGGGGTGTGTTTTGAAATTCTGCCCACACCATAAACTTGGTGATGTCACTTGGTATGATAAATATAGGAACTTCACCACACATAGGACACACTGCTTACTGAACACATCCAGATTTCCGTGCCACGCTTTGTTCCTGACTTCTTCATCTTATCCAGAAAACTTTACCTTGCAGCTGACTCCAGAATTATTTGCAGAATCCAGACTTTAACATTGCTGAACTCTTTCTAGCTAGATCTGAATTCAATCATCCCAAAATTGAGAGGATTTAAGTCTGATTCAGTCTGGTTGCTATCATTAAGGCTTGCCCGCTGAAACTTGCATCCTGCTATCTACCATGTCCAGTAACCAGAAGGGCCCATCCAAATCCAGTCTTAGGTGCAGTACAAAATTGACCAGAACCACACTGCTGATCCAATCTCACCAGAGGTACCCTGCTGCTGGTAGACCTGACCCGATCCAATGACTAGAACCCTGACGGTCCAATTTTAATTACAAGGGACTGTAACTATTAATAGGAAGAACAGTGACCCATAGTATATTTGAATTGTCTTATCCCAATCTCAACCCATCCCATCTTTAATTTCAGAACCCTAGTATTGTCAGAACCATTCTTGCACTGATTTTCTCTCATCTTTTTTGCCAAACCGTAAGTCATTAGTGATTTTGAGTAAGTAAAGTAAATCCCAGAACGAAATAGAGTATCCACCACGTGAAGGGTTGCGGTGGCCACGTAACTGTTGATATTCCCGGGTGGCATCCTCTTTTTCATAGTCATAAATATAGTGTAATCAGACCAATCTGTCATTTTAAAACCAATTTCTGTTTTCATTTTGGCGCCTATTTTTCAAAAACGCCTCTCACTAAAACCTCCATAACTTCTTCAATTTTATAGATAGAAACAACATTTCAACTCTCACTGATACCTAATACCCTTAGCTACATCCAATCTGCATAGGAACAGTGTATTTGACCTGATTATATCAGAAATCACATTGTGACATTTTGCCGCAAATTGACATTTTAGCAAAAGTTTACACGTGTCTTTTTTCCATTCAAAGTGTTTCTTCAATCCCATACTGATCTAAAGTGTGTACTGTTGTTTATATTGCCACTCATGTGTGTTAGGACCTCTTTAGTGTTGCTTTCCTAAGAATTTTTCTCCATTAAGCATTTTTGCACCTTTTTGCATTATTTCACAAAGCCATTTTCACCTGTCATTTTAAAAGTGTCAATTTCCAAAAACAGTTTTCTCCCTTGTTTGGGGAGGGAGGATTGCATTTAAACTCTAAACATTGTCTTTCATTCCTGACTACCTGCTGATTAATTACATCTGTGTAGGATTGCTCATTTGTACCCAAAGGTACTTTGCAGGGGGAAATATTAACCTAAACGCTATCTGTTCACAAACCAAAATTGTTCTTTTTCCTGTGTTTTACATTCTGCCTTATTATAAGTGAATTCAATTGCTTTACTCATATTTTGAATTGTATTGTCAGTGATTGCTGCCTCATATATATATATATATATATATATATATATATATATATATATATATATATATATATATATACATACATATATATATATATGTATGTGTGATTTTAATATTAAATAAATAAATACTTATTACCTGTACAAACTAGCCTGATTCCTGGTTCAGTGTGACCTGGGGGGTATTTTGAGACAGGTGTGATATGAGTGGTATATCATTCAGAATATTGAACTTATAGACACTAATAAATAAGTATTTCATTGCGCACTACATGCTAGGTGAGACCTGGGTGAATGCCTGATTGAAATCCTTAACAGAGGTCTCCTGGGTGGTTAGTCTGGATAGGAGAGTTGGGGCTTTATCGTTCCTGTCTTTTCTAGCAGGTTGAGTTCAAACCACATTTTGATGAGTTCCGCTAAAAAGAAGGCGTTGATGGTCAGAGGGAGTGGACAAGTAAGGTAAAGGAGCAAAAGTGGAAAAAGGCACAGGTAGGTCAGGGGACTGATACGTTAACAAGAGTCAAGGAGCAGAGAATTCAAGAGGGAGAGTACAGTGTGAAGCATGTGATGAGGTAGTGGGGACAAGGCCATGGATGTATTAACAAATGAGTACTGGAAAATTGAAGAGAGTGATTTTTTACAGAGAGCCATAGAAAGACATGTGGGAAATCTGGGTAGGTCAAAAATAATGCATGTCAAAACTACTAGGGGAGCAAAAGAGTAGAGCAGTAAACTAAAAACTAGTCTCTCAAGGGAGTCTAGTTTACTGGGCGCACAAGTAGAACTAAGGATTTTATGTGAATGGTAGATGTCCTAGTGGTGGATCTGAATGGGTAGAAGATTGGGTCTGGCTGCTGTGGCAGTGGCCAGAATTAACTGATAAGATTTCAAGTCACTATCAAAAAGCACCCCAGGTTTGCAAGGGGATGGGCACATCAGGGGGTAAGAGATGTGTGAGTTGAAAGGGAGGCTGGCATTAGAGACCGGGAGAAAGATAACAGCCACCTTTTAAGAGTTTAGCTAGAGGCAGCATAGAGCCATCATTTAGACAGTTGGACAATTCTCAGAGAGAGCAGGAAAGGAGAAGAATATTTGAGTGTTTTCAGTGAAGGGTTAGCTGTTAAAGTCAAAGGGAGAAATGAGTTTGCTGAAGGGGAATGTGTATAGGGTGAAAAGTTTTGGCACTATCCTTGTGCAAAACACACACTGCAAGATAGTATCTCAGAGGAAAAGGTCCGAGAGATAGGAGGGCATGCTGTCCTTAATTCTAGAGGGGAGTATTATCCAAAGTGTCGATGTCAGCAGAATGGTATAGAAGATTGAGAAAGGAGTATAGAACGGACAGGTCTAGTAGGAGTGAGAAAGGAGTAGATGTCACAGTGGTGGACACTGGCAAGGAAATTATGACATGAATGAAAACCTTCTCAGTTGAGCGTTTGGGTTTATCCATATTGAAGGGGGTCAGCATGTGAGTGCACCTTGAGTTGATTATACAGTTGAAAACAACCTTCTCAAAGAGTTTTGAGCGAAAGGGAAAGATAGTGTCAGGTTTAAATAACAAGGGGTTGTTCTGGGCCAGAATTTGCTTTCATTAGAAAAGGTAAGACTGTGTTGTTTTGTAAAAGGCTGTGAAGATACTGGCTGTGATTGATCGGTTAGATAAGGCAGAGTGGTTAGCTTGGGTGATTGGTACTAGTTACTTAACACTTTATGGGACACACTGAGTCAACTGGTGAATGGGATGGGTTGGCAGTGAATGATGTGTATACAATATGATGGGTGTGTGGGAAGTACTACAGAGAGAATACTATAGGGAAGACTGGATTGTGGGAAAATGAGTTGAGAAGTAGAGCTAGAATCACAGAAAAGATGTACCATATTTTGGTGATTTTTGTGGAGAAGGAGTTACGGCCATGAAGAGATGAGAAATTGAGTAATTCATTGGGAATAGGACGAAATGTCTGGAGAAAAAAAAATGTTGACCCCACCAAAAGACCTAAATGAACACAGACAGTTCTCAGTCTCACTGCGCTGAACAGTGCAATAGTGACAGGTGTTCCAAGTAATTCAAAGAAGGAGGGATTTCTGATGTGTCATCACAGACCCTTGGGTCTGGGCTTACTTTCATTTAATTCAGTTCAGCAGCATTGCACAGAGTTCCGCAATTGTGAAGCAGTGAAGAGAGTGCATCTGGCACTGGCCACGATATACTTAATTGGTTAGGCTAGCTCTTGAAACTTTCAACCTCAGATGAAGAGTCGGTGATGACTCAAAACACGTGTCAGGCTACTTCGTTATTAAACTCATTGGACTCATGAGAAATCCCTCCTTCTTTGAATTACTTGGAACACCTGTCACTATTGCACTGTTCAGCGCAGTGAGACTGATAACTGCCTGTGTTCATTTAGGTTCCTAACTGTGGGTGGCATCTGGCAGTGCTCCCACACCCCTCAGCCACCTGCAGCTTTAGTGCTTCCCTAATTTCTTCAGTGTACAAGCGCTGTGGACTTTGACTTGTTCTGCCAAACCTGTATGTTTCCCACCAAAAGACCTAAAACACACACCACAAAAACATCTAACTACCAAAATTTTGAACTATTCGTGGTATGTGTTTAGGTGTTTTGTTGGGGTCGGTATAAAATGTATTTTTTTTAAAAAAGGCTGCGGGGTGCTGTGTGGGTGTCCCCCGCAACATCCCGCTCACTATAATACCCAGTATAGTGAGCAGGGGTTGTGGGGGAAAACCCTGCATTTTCGCATGGGAGATGTACAAACATTTTGTGTTCGTGCATTTCTAATTCGAACATTTCAGTCGTGGTAAAAGCAGCTGCGGTCGATCACGAAAATCCATTCATTGGGGGAGAAAGCATTGCAGATGGTTCATGGATAGTTTGCAAAGGTATACACTGTGAGAAGAAAGAAGAAGAGTGTGATAGGAATCTTTGGCTGTGTCAGGAGCTGCAGTCTTTGCACCAGCAACGTACACAGTGCCATACTGTTGTACTCAGAAGCTGGAAAAATGTGGAGATGCATAGTTAAGAACACAGGTGGGTGGGTTTGAAGAAGCCGGCCAATTGGTGTTAATTGAAGGGGCTAGAGTGTGCAGAGATGAATTTGGTAAAGATGAGTTCAATGGAGTAATCAAGTAGAGGAGGGAAAGCAGAGAGCGAGATTTTGAATTTGCCAAGGTATGGTACTGTGGAGTTGGACTGGAATTTACATATAGTGTCAGGGAGGGGAATGGGACTGTGATGGAGGAATAGAGATGGTGAAGTGAAGGAGATAGTGGTCTGAATGATGGGAAGGACTAATTGCAGGAGCAGAACAGACCAGTGTGGAAGACCAGAGTATTATTATGTTGAGAGAGATGCCTTGGATAAGGGTGAGCATTTTGTAGTCTGATAAGAAAGTTGTCAGAGAGAGTAGAGTCCACTTGGTCATTAGTCATATTGGAGATGTCAAACATTGCATCAACCATAATGACATCAGGGGCATCTGTTAGGAGTGTTTTGTGCAAGATGTTAAAAAAAGAGAAGTTGTAGTGGATGATGCCCAGTATCATAAAGCATAAAGAATGAGCCGAAGAAAGGATTTGTACAACAGATGCTCAAAGGAGGAGGGAGTGAAATTAGGGAGGAGAACAGGTGCCAAAGCTGTGTCTTTGATTAACATGGGACCGAACCACTGCCTTTTCTGGGGCACAAGGGAAGAGGAAGGATAGAAACAGGGATCGTTGTTGTGATGGGATGGGATGCCATGGTGGCAGTGTTGTGGATGGGAATCCAGGTTTCAGCGAAAGCCATTACCAAGCGGTTGGGGTTATGGCAACAAAAAAGATTAGTGAAAACTGTGTTTCTATCTATCTATCTATCTATCTATCTATCTATCTATCTATCTATCTATCTATCTATCTATCTATCTATCTATCTATCTATCTATCCATCCATCCATCTATCTATCTATCTATCTATCTATCTATCTATCTATCTATCTATCTATTCATTCATGTTTGGCAGAAGGATTGGGCATTCCAGAGAACCAGGGTGATGTTAATATGAGTAGCAGAGGTAGAGGATGTAGCTGCTTGAGTAGAAGAAACAGAGCAGGAGGCCAGATGAGATTGTAGTGGGCGGGATGGGAGAGAGAGAGAGAGAGAGAGAGAGGTAGACTAAGTGGTGTTTTTGAGGCAAGTAAATAATAATAATGGGGAAATGGGAAGGTGAGCTGGGCATGTGGAGGGCAGTAAGGCGTGGGGCAAGTCCATGGGAGAGAGAGAGGGAACAGGAAATAACAACGAGGAGAAGGACAAGGATTGGCAGGTGAGTAGGAGGCATGGAGTGATGGGGAGGGGAAAGGGTGGCCATAGTAGAACAAACAGCACAATTTCAAAAATCACACTGTACTAGATGCGGAAACAGTACAATGTAAATGGTACAAGGCCCTAGACAGACAAATAGTGCAAGTATTGTCTTGCTTCATCCTGAGTCCACTTTGATTGATGATTCCCATGTGAATTCAATCTCTTGGTGCATCTCGTTCGTGTCCCATAGACTGCAACTATCAGTGTACACCTAAACCCCATGGAATGACTTCCCAGTAGCTGAGTAACTCATGAGCTTAGATTGGTGTATGAATATTCTCCAAACACCATCACTGGAGAAGTAAATCCTGTGGGGTGCATTAAAGACCCTAAACAGAAATCTATTTTCAGCTAAAAAAACACAATGAAACTCTGCACCAAAAACGGCTAAGCTTTGCTTTCCCTGTCACATGAGTGGCAAGCATTTGAACCCTGCAATCCAAAAACGGCCTGACATTGCTTTTGTGTCACTTGAACGAAATGAAGTTATGCACTGCATCAAAAACGGCTTGTACGTACTTGTCATTCACATGAGGGGCAAGAATTACAATCCTACAACAAGACATGGGTTTTGCTTTTCATTTCACTTGAACATCTGCCCTTTAAAACATTGCTAATGAAAAATGGCTTGGCTTTTTCTTTTATTCAGTGTCAAATCAAAGAACCCTGTGAAAGAGGTCCTACCCCTCATTGTGAATGGACCAACAGCAAATTCCAACGCACTCAAAAAGTACAATTTAAAGAATCCTGTGACATACAAGATAGGAGTTCAAACATCAGACGCAGAAATGGCTTGCGCATGTGTAAAGAAAAATAAAGAAAATACTTTAGAAAGCCTCTGTGAAAGGATAGCTTTGCTTGCACAGAAATGTCAGTGAAAAATGATGTGGGGAAGGGTTGACTAAGCAAATGTACATTATGTACCCACCCACAAGGCATCACCTTGGAAGAGGCTCACAATACCGGAAAAAACTGTTTTTGGGCTTGGGCAGGAAACTTCTCAGTTGAAAGCCACACACTCCACTGAATGTTGCACCTACTAGTGAATCAGCCATGTGATGTATTGAGGGTGTTATAATTCCCCACTCTGCCAGGGTCCCAAGGATGTCAAGGAAAGCAAGTGTGGCTAAAAACTTGACTGGGAGGTGTGAGTTCCTCCTGCACCCACTACCAAGGACAAACAGGCAACTTCAAAGGGGGTAATCAAAATCTCTGGTCACCGGCTGTGAGGGATAAATAGCTCCTCCCACAGAGGGGGGAAGATCTTCCAAATTGACATTAAAAGACTGAGTCAATTTTTAGACATTTATGTAACAATTAGAATGAGAAATAATTTTGTTTTATGCTATGTTTTTATGTAATTTCCAGGTGGTTTTTAAGAGGCATAGTGCATTTTACTAGGACTTTGGGGACAATAATGGCCTGTTAAGACTAGATTCTTGCTGCTCAGAAAATGTGACAAGTATGGGATTTGATGGAAAGAAGGAAGGTGAAATTAGGTATATGCTTGATCATTTGCAAAGTCATAACTATTATATATTTTAAGAAAATGACAGATGTTTGCCAAGTGGCCATGCTACCTCGTACAGAGATAGTGATTAGCTCACCCAATTCCCTATGGACCCCTCAAACTTCATATCTAATGCATATGTCAGGGGCTAGAAGTAATATGAAGTTATGAGACATAGCTGGGGTTTTGTCGAAAAGTGGCCAAGAGAACAAAGAAGGGTAAGAAAATACCAATCGACAGATGATGATCTCTTTCCTTGGACCAATCATGCCAGGGGGTGGAGAGAGGAATGGTACACTGTCCTATCCGAGAGCTAGGGCTAATTATAGAATACTCCACCTAGATTGTAAAGTGAATGATGTAATTTGGGCTATATAAGGGGGACTGTATTAATGAAAGAAACACATAAACAATCAGGGGAGACAGGAGAAGGAGGACAGAGAGGAGGCAGCTGAACCATACAAAGGAGAGTGCATTGACCAGACCCCTTTTCCTACCTGTCCAGAGTGTTCTGTGAGCCATCTGGCTGTCCAGAATTACAAGCACTTACTCTTATCACTGTCCTTGACCTCTGATAAAGAGCTTGTCTGTTTCCCCCTCCTCCTTCGTGTTTGTCTCCTCTCCTCCCCCTAGCACTACCTTGATTGTTCATTGACCCTTAAAATAGTCACCTGTTTGTTCCTCTCCCCTCCCATTCCTTCCCCTGCCCCACTTCCTCCCGTCCTCCCCCTCCTTCTGTCATTTTTGCACTGCAACAATTGCCGTCAGGCATAGTAATTCTACTGCTTGGATTGTCTCCTTTTTTCCTCCCTCACCTCTCCATTATTTGTTCCATGCACTTGTACTATCAGTTATGATATGATAGTTATTTCTCACATTCTGATTTGCTTCAAGGACTTGTTAGAATGTATTGTATTTTCCCTTGTTCCCCTCCCTCCTTGAAGCGCTTTGAAACACATTGTGTATAGGCACTATACAAATAAACAATCAATCAATCAATCAGTCAAGTAGCAAATAGCACCAGCCCTAAATTGCATGAGCCCTTCCTTTGTGTAGCATTGAAAACCCATAGAAAACCACATTGAAAACCCCATTGAAGAACCCATTGAAACCCCAATTGAAACCCCAATTGAAAACCTCACATTGCTAGTGTAATTCAGTCATCTTCCCCTAGAATAATATATGTGAAGAGGAGATACCGACAACTGAATGCAGTGGGGGTAGCACCTCCCTCTTAAACTAGGCATAGAAATCTGTCTGGGGTGATCTAGGCTTTCATAATGTTTAAAAATGCAAGTGCTTTGAATTGTGTTATGTTTATAAAGTCCAACATGCTTTAAATCATGAATGGTGTAGTAAGTAGGGCAGGATACAGAATATGTACTATACAAAACAGGTATAAAATGTCTGGATTTCTTGGCAAGAGAACGCAGCTGCATGACCAAATAAGGGTCGCTGAACCGGGAAATCCAGTGGCAAGTGCCAAAATGTATCTCAAATTTAAGGTCAAGCATAGAATGACTAATCGCCAGGTATGAGATTAATGCCAATGGAGAGCTTTTGCTTTGACATGTATTAAAAAAAAGATCAGGGCTGACTCTCACTCTCAGAAAATGTATAAATACAGCTCTGTTTTCAGCACAGGAGCTGAGTTCTTGTACTTGACAATGATGCAGTGTGTGTGTCAGTCTGGCGTAAATAAACCTGATGTCCATGAACAAAGCCTGTCTCTGCCTCATGGTATGCTGTCTGTTTTTCTTTTATGTGTGTTACAATATTCCCTTTGGTAAACCTCTCAGTGTCTGCGTAAATCCTTAGCATATTCTTAAGTAAATCAATTAATTCCCCCCTTGAAATTCACGGTATAAGTTGGTTAAAATTCAAAATGAATGCCCTTTTGTTTAGTGTCTTTCTTTAATAATTATGGTCATTATGGTCATATAAAAGAGAAGAATCAATCCATTGTCAAACTATTTACAATCCATTGTCCAAGGATGTAAAGGGTCCATGATCCCAACCAAACAAATGAAACCTACCTACCTACCTACCTACAAATATGACTATATACAAATTTGGGTGGCATTGTCCATTGACCACAAATAAAGGGAAAACATAAAGGAAACCTAACTCTAAAAACTATTTACAAGGGCAGCAGGCTAGTCCGACGGCTCACTTTTGGATGTCCCGGGCCAGGGCATCATCGAACTCCTGCTCAATGTCCTGGAGGCGGTCCTCTTCCATGGCCTCGAGGGTTCGCAGGGACGACGACATGTTCTCCTCCAACTCCCTGCGAATTACCTCGAGGCACTCGGCCCGCCTCAGGGCCCTCCACATGGAGTTCTCCGCCCTGACCATCGTGAGCCGTGCCTCTTCTGCCCGCTGCCGCTCCGCATCTATAGCATGGCCTAACCGCTGCCACACGGAAGACACTTCCAGTCCTGGGTCCTCCTGCCCTCTGGCCGATGCCTTCCCCTCCGATGTTGAAGGCCCCGAGCCATCATTGCTCCCACCTAGAGCCTGCTGCTGCTGTCCATGTGCCGTGTCTGATGGTGCCTGCCAGGGTCGGACTGTGACAAGAAATAGGCCCGGACACGCAAAAAAAAGTGGCCCACCTCTCGCCTCAAAAAAGTGGCCCACCCCTTGCCTCAAAAAAGTGGCCCACCCCTCGCCTCAAAATAAGTGGCCCTCAAACCATCATCCGTGAATCGCGTCAATTCACAACTTTACAGAAAATGCTACTTATGGAGGGTTCATGTGTTTGTTACATCACAACATAACTCATAAAATAACATAACTCTGCATACAGTTCTGTGACAGGGTCCACAGCTCCGAGGCGCAGGAGTGGCATGAACCAACCACCCACACTGAGGTTTTGGGGCCTGCTGCTAGTCGATGCTTATACAGGGCTCTGCAACCCCAGTATGGAAGGAGGGTTAGGGTGACGATGGTTGGATAGGAAGGGGGAAGTAGGGAAACCGGAAAGAGGTTTAGGGAGAGGTTATGGATAGGTTGGGGATGTTAGGATAAGGTTTTGATAACTGCGCACGCTTCCAATGATCTGTTACACTCATAGAAATATGACATTTTATAGCACTTACGCTCTTTTTTATTGAACAAATATGCATACAATATCACCCAACCTGTGTTGGTACTCATTCATCACCCTCAAAAGGATGAAAGGCTGAGATGGCCTTGCTGGGATTCGAACCTGCAGATCACACTCACATCGCAGCAGTGAGCGCTCAACCCACTGAACTATCATATCGGCTATAGTAAAATTAGCAATTATTCTGTAATGGAACCATTAAACTGGTAACTGAGATTTAACAGCAGACCAGTTAAGTTGATCTGCAGGCCTGGTGCAAAGTTGACCACATATCAAGCATGCTTGCATCTTTCAGGCTTCAGAGGTTGGCAAAATAGGGAAAGCAGTGCACTCACAGGACATCCCATACTCTGAGCACTCTTTACCTCATACATGCAAACAAACATCCTGAACATCATGCCAGGGAGTTGAGAAAGAGAGACACATTACAACAAAGCATTCATTGTGGCACAATGAAGTCAATGACCACTTGATGTGCTATGGTTGTTGCAGCACTTGGGGGACGAATCTGCAACGATGCGCCATATACAAAGTGATTGCATTATGAAATATACAAAAGGCAAACATTCACAGGACGACTATGGATTTCACTTAGGTTTAGAACGGGGAATGCTCGCTACACTAAAACATATGGACTGTGTTTTTTGCAACCATTCATCTATATAGCGCCTAAATCGGTGGGGGCACATGTGAATTAGTGTGTCATTGTCCCCCCTCAGCATGTAGCTTGATGCAGCCTCACGTTGCAATCACCAGCCATTCGCTCCTCTTAAGGGCCATGCCCAGGACCATGGCCACTGACACACCCCTGCCATTACCTGCCAACACCTCTGTGCCTACACAAGCTCCCATGTACCCACAGCAGTTCCCAGATTGCTGCCCTAATGCTTGGGAATGTGCTTCGTGTGCAAGCAGTCCTTTGAAATAAACAAATCTTACCCAACACTTTAGAGTAAGCATAATGAGGTTTAACAGATGGTTGTTACGGGGCAGAGCCCAGGATCAAATCCCCAGCGGGGGGGAAATTATAGAAAAAAACACAAGTGGTGATTCCTACCGCCCTGGGATTGTATACCAGGTAACATACAGTAAGGGAATAAGGGAATGAAGGCAGATTTCCCTGAGAAGTAATGGAAAGTCCTGTACCCTTTAGTTCACTCCCACTTTGCCCTCTGCTATAAGCAACCAGATACAAACGGGGCAAGCGTAATTTCACAAGCATAGGAATGTGTAGGAGAGACTCCAGCGTTGCGTCCAAGTTGCTACACTTTTATCAGTTCCACAGTAAATGTTGTCATGCAATTTGATAATTAATTCGCCTTGCAATTGGGGTTTGTCTCATTTCTCATTTGCTTGGAGAGAAACATATATTTAACTGTTGAGTGCGCAGCATGGTGCAGCATTCCTCTCTGACTGTGCAAACCTGCCGTCTGCCCTCCTCTCACCCTCGGTGTGTGCTTGTTCTGGAGTTTTGTTGATGCAGACTTTTGCTCAATGGCCGTGGACAAAAAAAGGATCTTAGCTCGAGCCAAAAAAGCATTTCTGTTGCTCAGTGTATTAAGCGATACGACGAAAAACATTTCACATTTTGTTGTTCCATAAAGACTGTGCATGTTTTTCAGAATAATTAGCGTGACTGGTGGCCAGCAGAGAAAGATTAAAACATAAGATGTCTTTGTAGCAAGCAGCACCCTGGAGCTTTACCAAGAGCCCCAAGGCCCTGCCTCCCTACCCACCTGCACAGAACTCAGGCCACCCACCGTTACTCACCTCTTTCTGGCAGGAGGGGGGGTGTCCACGGTCAGGTGACGATGGCTGTGTCTACATGCACCACAGCCAGGTCGTCCACCAGCACGGCTTCTGGCAACTCCTCATCAGCGGCAATCTCGATCACCTGAAGGCCCATCTTCTGGTGCAGGATGCCCGTGTAGACCATACTGCCGGTGGACCTTGGACAGATCTACTGGCTCCTCTGCAGCCCGCCTGTGTGTCGGTGATGTGAGTGACCCCGGCTCACCCACTGGTGCAGATTCTTGGCCCAGAGATTCCAGGATGGCCCTCTCCTTTCTTGCAGGAAACCCCTCTTTTCTCCTTTGAACTGCAGTGGGAGCAGCTGGTCTGCTCTCTCTCCAAAGTGCACTGATGGGCAGCAGGCTCTGGCGCCGAGGGCACGGAAATCAAAGGCAGGAAGGGAAGGGGTCGCAGGGTAGCCGCTAGCCGGAGACTCCCTGCAGGAAAGAGTAGGGATGTCACGGTATTGATTTTTTGACGGTATGATTACCTTCATGTGACATAACGGTATACCGTGGTTATTACGGTATAGCACATACGCGTGTTTAACCATTATCTTAAATACTATTTTGCCAGGAAAAGCCACACATTTTCAGCAAGACACAAAACAAAAACAATAGACGCCACTGTTGTCTTAGTTCTTCTTACATTTTTATTTTAGTTTAACTCAGCAGAGGGGAATCCATGCATTTAGCTGCTGTGATAATTGTTATATGCCATGGACAGCAACTTTTGAAAGATATTCTTGAGAAACAAAAGTAGATTGTACACCATAACACTTGTACCTATAAGGCCATGCCACAGTAATACATGACTAGTCTGGCTGCACCAAAATGCCAGTGTAGCCTTGCAATAATAGATGTCATACCTACTTTATTATGGATACCCATTAAAAAAAAAGTTTACAAAGAAAATAAGGTCTCTCATGCCACAGAAATACGTGACTACACTACTAACTGTACAAAAATACTATTCCAGTCACTAAACACATATGCTAAAGAAAAACAAAGTGTGCACAACTGCACATAAGCCCCTATGCTCAGATGTGAAAGTACACATAATGTGGTTATAAATTGGCTCGCATCCGTGGGGAGGTGGGTGATGTGAGCCTTTGATTTTGCTAAGGAAGATGGGCAGTGGAGGCTTTGAAAGTAGCAGCTTTAAAGTTTGTGCAAGTACATTTGTCTGCATCTGCACAGACATAGTAAAACCTAAATGCCACCAGTTTCAGGAAAGGCTTCCCTCCTCACCTGTCTGCCATACGCAAGTGAGCACATCAGCCCCTTCGAGGGGTGCACGTGCGCCTGGGCTAAAATTGTGGGGTCGGGGGGTCGGGGGAGCAAACCCTTAGACTGTTGGTGGAGGTGCTAATTACAGAGAATGTGGGAGAAGGGCAAACTTACTTGTGTGGGCGAATCTAACTTCTTTAAACATTCCAATGAGACTATTCTGGTGAAGTCTCAATGTTAAAAGCTGTTAGGCTCTGACTTTTACCTCTGAAAGCAACCACTTATGGACTGCTGTGAGAATGGACAGTCTCCTATACCCCCTCTACCCTTCCAATCACTCCCCAGACATAAAAGTGCTTCACGATTTCAATTGCCTAAAAATGTATGCATAACTGGTCTCGTAATTTGCTTCTGTAAATCATTTGACATGGACATTAGAACATATATAACATTCCTCGTATGACAATGTGTCTTCTTTCATTGTTGGGTGTGTTACCTTTATTAAATGTAGTGGTTTTAGTGGTGTATCTGGAAACACTACAATGCCTTAAATTACCCCCTTTGTTCTGTAGCGATTAGGTTCTTTTGTGGTGGTTCTACATCTAATATGTATTCGGTGCTTCTGCAAGTTTTTCTTGGCAAACATTAGTTGCTATTTACCAAATTCAAAATCTTCCCATAGTAAAGGCAAACATCGGTTGCACTTTACCAACAAACATTTTCCAATAGTTGCCAGCATTTCTTTTACCATTTCTTTGATTATGCAATTTATTTCTTCACTACCCATTGCCTGCAGGCACCTCTCGCCTTAATGTGCAGCCTGACATTTTTCTCTTTTTAATTGTCGAGTTGATTTTATGGACAGGGACGCTGGCCACCCAAAGGTTGAAAGATGGCAGGAGGCATGTCACTTTCTCACTGCAAACTTTTCCCCCATACTTGCTTTCTCCTTGGTAAAGAATCCACCATGGCCTCTCTGGGAAGCCCTCTTGCAGCACAAAGCATGACCCTGCCTGCCCGAAAAATATAAAAAGAGCAGAAATGCTAAACATTGCTCTCCAGACAGCCAACATCAAAATATGAATGTGCTGTCTAGTCAGCAGAAATACATACCAAAAAGAGTCTTCCAGAAATGTGCTTTGTTTATTAATCCCTGTCCACATCATACAATACATTTGCCATCTGGTGGTACCAGTGAATTATTGTAAAGCCGAAGCTAAAATGGGACACAACCCCATAACGACCTCATTTGGCTATACCCCCACTTCCTCACCAACATTTTGTTTGGCCCTCCTGAAAAACAGTTTATAAAAATAATAATGTATTCTACATCCCATCTGCTTGTGGTTTTAAAAACCATTCTGTAACCCATATTGAGTGACTGGTATGTTTGTTGTGTAGCAAATATGCTTCTCAAAAACCGCTCCAAAGAATATAAAGATAGTCTAAATTATGATTTACAGAGCAATGCAAAATGGCTCACCATGTATGAATGAACTTCAAACCTTTCCACTTTCAAAACCTAACACACAAAGCACGGTGGGCTACTCTGAGCGGTCATCTCTTAAAACAAGTTGGAGGGCTATTCATAAAAAGTTGCCATCTTTTGCATCTTGGAATGCGTTCTGGTTATGGAGCATGAAGAACAACACTAGCCAAGGAAAGTCCCAATCTATTACACTCTTTGGTGCTTTCTCTCGCTCACACACATACAGGCAGTCACACTCGTTCTCTAAGTAGCTTAACCATCTTGCACATATCCTCAAAAGACAGCGTCACTGTTTAGAGGCATGGTAAAACACAGTTCAACCCTTTGATTTATGTTGCACAGTACACACGAATGCAGGTGCGCGGCTAACAGTGAAATGCGTTGTGTTAGTAATTGCAGCGCCTCTGTTTACACGAAGCCCAGGCGCCTTTTAACTTATGTGTCATGTCGGTCCAGCCACGGCTGTAGGTCAGCCAGGTCCGGTCAACATCACACAAACTTTCATGGGGGTGGGGGAGAGCTAAAGCCCAATCAACTCAATGGTGTTGCGCCACTGCTGAACATAGTTTTCACATACCAGGGGCGAGCACAAAATACAAAGGACTCGAGAGAGGTCCTGACTCCTGAAACTCACCTGAACTAAGAGCAGCTAGCTGCAGATAAGGGTTCAGCAGGGCTCCCGCTCCAAAGCCGGTGTGGCGCACACGCCTGCCACTAACGCTTCCAGTGACTCGAATCTTCTCTGGGACTTTAGTGGGCCATGATGGCTCAGGCTCCAGAGGTGGGTACTGGGCTGGGCAGTTAACTTTAATGAGTTAAGCATGGGCATTACTATATGAGCGCTGGCCTGCTGCACGTGCAACTATCTCTCTGATTAGAGCATGGGGTGGGGTTGAGGGCATCCCAGCCCAAGCAGACTCCGCCTGCGCTCTCACGCTCAGCCTCGGGTGGAGAAAGGAGCACAGAATCCAGTGCCTGTCTGTGCCCACGGTGGTTAACGCCGCTCATTGTGCACAGAGACTACACAGCACACTGTGCGCATTCCGCACATGTATTAAAATGAAGGTAATTCTGTAAACCTTTGCAAATAAAGTAAAGGTAATTAAATACAAATGAAAGTGATGACGATATTTATACTGGTACGGAATACCATTACATGCCTAGTGGAGAGAGGAGAAGACGAGAAAGGGATCGGGCACAGGGCCTGCAAAGTCAACGAATCGCAACAAAAGGAGCGGCTCCCCAGTAGCCGCTCCTTTTGTTTTGATTAATTTCATTTGCAACAACTGGCGTCACCCCGGTGCCGGATCGGCTCAGGGCCCATGGCACTGCCAGGCCAGCAGGACAACGGCTACGTGATACATTCATCAAAGAAAGGTAACACTTCTGTGTTACCTTTCTTCAATGAATGCATCCGCTGTGGCGGGAGGTGGCTGCTAGCCCGCAGGCAAGCCAGCCAGTCCCCTGAGCCAAGGTAATCTGGCACACCGGCCCACATTAGAAGACCGGCCCCCTGGGCCTCAGATCTCATCGGCGATGGGCCGATTGGCCGACGTGGCCAGTCCAACCCTGGTGCCTGCACATCCTCCATCAGCTGGTCTCCAGTTGTGGTGTCCACCCCTGCTGGGCCAACGACTCCCGACTGTGGCAGGGATGGGATCTCCACCAAGCTGGCTGTGTTTGTCGGGCCAGGTCCACAGGGAGCCCTAGTGGAATGTGGGCCGGAAGACGCTGTGGAGAATGACTGGCGCATAGTCTCCACAGAGGAGGAGAGGTCCGCCAGAGTGCGCAACACATGTAGGGACCCACCAACCAGGTCGGAGACCATCCGTTCATGGGACCCCTCGTCCGCAGGTGGTGGAGAGGCAGATGACATGGCACTCTCCCCTACCTGCGGACGGGCCTGGGACAGGGCCTCCCTGCTGGTGCATGGTCGTGCAGTCACAGGGTCAGGGACAGCGACATGCACAGGCCCCTCCGTAGTGACCTGTGCTGCCTCCTGCCCCTGGCCCAGGACTGCACCACTTGCACCAGTGGTACTACCCCCACCAGGCCCCATGTGCGGGTCAGTAGCAGGCTCCTCCTCCTCTGTGGAGACCACCAACCTGGATGTCTCCACACCATCTTCCACCATTGGAAGCCCCTGTAGGGGCTCACCCGGCCCTTCCGCCACAGCCGTTGTGGCAGACGCAGCACCAGCCCCCTCGGTCCCGGATGATGGTCATTCCTGGGAGGGTGGCTGGGCCTTGCGTCGCCGTCCAGTGGAGGCATCCCCGCCGATTGGCTCCACAGCGCCATCTCCGCCCACTTCTTCACTTGACGCTGCGTAGAGGGAGACATAGAACACAAGCATCAGGGTACAGAACAAAATACCCTAGACAGGAAGCAATAACACATGAGTGGCACTGTCAAATGTCACTTCCATCCTGTCATTCCACAACCCATGGGTCAATGCACACAACACACATGCAGACACAGTCCCGGCGCCTGCAATCAACATCAACATCCATGTAGAAGGGCCCCTGTAAACCAAGATGTTGCCTTCAAAGTCACATGCAGCCATGGCGTTTCAAAGTCACACACACACTTCTCTGGCACACACACAGACACACACGTGCACCATACAAGTACATGACATCAGCACCCATTCCTCACCCCCCCTTCATGTCCAGGAACAAATACAGCCATGCTTTCATGTGTGCATTCCACACAGAGCTCCCCATGTTGCATTAAAACACGTGCACCGACGATGTGGTTCACACATAACTGGTCTCACATGCATGACCATAATGTCCCTGCACACACACACATCCATACATGGCCTATGTCACACATACAGGCAAGCATCAGACTAGCAGCACACTGCAACATGCCCTGTCTCACACAGTAATGCTTGGCCACTTACCGCTCAACTCCGGACGGGTCTGCCTCCAAAGGATCTGGTCGTGGAGCGCTGGGCCTACGCGTTCCAGGACCCTCATCTGTATGTTACTCATGCGTGCCCGGCCCTCCTCCGCGAGGCGCCGGGCCTTGTGGAGGGTCCTGGACCTGAAGTTGTCCCAGCGCTTCTTGACGTGCTTGATGTTGCGGGTTGCCACCCCCTCCGCATTGATGGCAACCACTACATCGTCCCAGATCCTCTCCCGTCCTTCCTTGTTGGCACATGATGTTCCGAAGAGGGCATCGTAATGCCCCAGGACATGCTCCACCAGGACACCAACTTTGGTGGCAGTGAAGCTGGTGGCCCTCTACCTCTCTGGCTGGGGGTTGCCAGTGGTGCCAGATGGAGATGTGCCCGACATGGCAACCCCAGAGAAAGGAGTGGGTGGGCAACTGGGTCCTGGGGCTGGGCTGTGGAGCGATGGTATCCCAGTTGGGAGTCTTCTGTTCCAGCAGGGGTGGACACAGCAACTGGACCCCTGCAGATGGCTGATGTGCAGGCACCAAATAGCAGGGCACGTGGGCAACAGACAGTCAGTCAGCAGCAGATGGCAGGTGGAGCGTGCTCAGGGGTCTGGGGGGCAGGAAAATGGCCTTCAGGGCAGGAGTGCGGTCTTCCGTGTGTGTATGTGTGGTCAGCTTGATACAGAGTGATTTGGCATGTGAAAAATGTGCACGTCAGCGTGTAATTCGAGGATAGGACATTAGCGCGTAAGCGGGTCAGCACATGTACGCAATTTCATTGGACCAAAAGCCCTTTGCTCATAAGTGCGTCTGTGACTTGTCGCGCACGGGCGTTGCCCTTTCGCGTGTCAAACTTCCAGCGAACCCCAGGAATACATGTACCCCACTCGCACATGGCCCTTTCGCGTGTAAAACCTCATGCGAACCCCAGGAATACACGTACACCACTCGCACAGGGCCCTTTTGCGTGTAAAACTTCCCGCGAACCCCAGTTATGCACGTACCCTGCTGAAATGGCGTGTGAGACTTCCAGCGAACCCCATAATACACGTACCCCGCTCGCACAGGGGAACCCCAGGAATACACGTACAACACTCACACAGGGCCCTTTCGCGTGTAAAACTTCCCACGAACCCCAGTTATACACGTACCCTGCTGAAATGGCATGTGAGACTTCCCGCAAACCCCATAATACACATACCCCACTCGCACAGGGCCCTTTCGCCTGTCAAACTTCCCGCGAACCCCAGTTATACACGTACCCTGCTGAATTGATGTGTGAGACTTCCCACAAACCCCATAATACACGTACCCTGCTGAAATCGCGTGTGAGACTTCCCGCGAGCCCCGTAATACACGTATCCCGCTCGCACAGGGCCCCTTCGCGTGTGGGACTTCCCGCGAACCCCATAATACATGTACCCTGCTGAAATTGCGTGTGAGACTTCTCGCGAACCCCATAATACACGTACCCCGCTTGCACAGGGCCCTTTCGTGTGTCAAACTTCACGCGAACCCCAAAAATACACGTACCCCTTTTATGAGGGAGCATCATTGTCTGGCGTTTGTGGGAATTATACCTGTGATCATATTGTGCTGGCACAGACCATCACAGAAACTGGCCTGATGCATACACACAGCATGCATGTTAGATGTGGCTTATTAGGAGCAAAGCCATCTGTTTGTCAACTATTGTCATGTACATAGAATGAGCTGAAGCGATCGCCGTGACTAACAGTCCATGCTGTGTGTTCTTCTGCATGTAAGGTAAAGGACTTACTCATCATAGCATGATATGAGTTCACGTTGCAACGTTCAATGGGGCATTGGAGAAAATGGATGGCATGCCCCCCTATAAGCATTAAGGGATTCAAGCTCTCCCCCAGTTCTGTGGTCAGGGAGATGGCATTAGATGGCATGCACCTTAGAGACAAAGTCCAACAGTTCACTTCCCCGGTGTACAGAAATCAGCGCTGGGGGAATGTGTCTGGAAATGATCAAACAATGCATACACAAAAACCACATCTATTGGCTATGTCTGTGCATTTTATTTCTAACTTTGGGAATTTTGAGATGGTTGCCAGATGAAACAGCAGTCACACGCACATATTCCAAAAATGTCAGTCAGTCCCAAAAATAAAAGTAGATTGCAATATTTTTGGGCAATAGCAAAAAATTTGATTTGGGTCCAACCGAATTTAAAGACCTGCCTCCACCCTCTATGGATAGCTTAAAAGGGAATTTTAGAGCCCATTTACAAAGAGGGGGGGATAGGAAGTATGCCAATTGAGAGACATTTGGCAAGCATGAAAAAAAAGGAGGAGCTGTGGAGGAAAAGTGTGACTCACGATCAAAGCATGGGATCAAAAACACAAATAGGTGTGAGAGATATAGGTGGTTCGTGTCATGTACAAAGCACATGTGGATTTGTAGCTTCAATGTTGTAACAATATCTCTTGATGCTGGTCGAATACAGGAGCTTAATTAAGATTCTATCAAACATTGCCAATAAACTCGTGTAGGCTGACTCTGTCTAAATGACTCTGTCTAAATGTGTAAACCCAATGTGTATACGGGAGTGATTCAAGAATTCGTGAGTTATCTCAGATTGCAGAATACATCTATTGCCTTCCTCAGGACCAATCCCCCAGGTATATATATATACTAGGAATCGTTAAAGATTAGAGGCTATCACTCCACCACAATCTGTCTTGTTTACCATCGAAGCTGTCCGCAAGCACCAATAACAAGTTGAAAAAGACTTGTAGGTGCAGTTTGAAAAACATTAGAAAATAAAAGGGGATTGTAAAGTGAACCTTCGACTCTGAAAGTTGTGCCATATGTTGATAAGATAAATAATCGGTTTGGGGTCAAATCAGAATGTTTGCTGTGGGGTCGCATTACAGGCCACTGCCAGAGTTTGGAAATATGACATAGTTTAGGAAATTGATGTACTTGTTAAGATTGTCTTTCACTTGAAACAATGGAAAACAGAGAATTCATGATCTGGGGAGAATCTTCTAAAAACCGCTCAGACAGCCCGTTTCAGTAGATAACCCATCTGACTGATGGGTGGCTCCAAAGATTCAAAGAGTCCGAAAGAGCTAGGAGGAATGCAGGTGGATCAGTAAAGAACCCTCATATCTCTTTCCACCTGCTCCATGTGTAAGTCTGCTAAGGTTGCCTTGGATGCCTGATGAGTGCCTGCCTTGCTCCAGTAAAAATAGCATAAACAGCCTAAACGCTCTAGTCCTTTTGCTAGACATAGGTGTGGATCACCATGTATTGAGTCCCAGTGCCTGCATTCCGGTTCTGAAAGGGAGGACCGCCCCTTGTATTGCACAGGCCCAGGTGCAACAGTACCAATGTGATGTAGCGCCACACCTGGCACAATGTACAGAGAAGGCATTAGGGCAGGGAGATGGGCCAGGCAGCCCTTCCCCTGCACGGGGTTCCTTTCATTCTGTGATATGCTAGACCCCTCGTGTGTTGCCATTTTAGACTTCGGTATTTCTATGTCCGCCTCCTACAATACTTTCTTTCAAATGATTACTTTCTCATCACACTTATTTTCCTGTAGGTCCTTGATTAAAACTCGTCCGCACAGGTGTGAGTACTGGTTCATCCCTCTGTACCGATCCTTTCAACTCTTTTGACACTTTCACCTCCTTTCCCCCTTTCAATCTTCTCGTTTCCCTCTCTTTCCCTCCTCTTTACCTTTCTCTCTCTCGCTCGTTTTCTAGGTAATCTTTCTCTCTAGTGCTTGTTTTCTCTTTTGCCCTACTGATAATGTATTTCTCCTATCATTCCTTGCCTTTAATGTTCCGCTGTCTTCCCTTTCTCTTTATCCTCTCTCTAAGCGTCTTGATGCACTTCTTCTGTATCTCGATCCCCACAAACTATTATTTGTCCTTCTCTTCCTCTTCCAATTCCACTTTATGTTTTCATTGAATTCCTTTATCACGCCCTTTTATTTCCTCTCTCTCTCTCTTTCCCTCTCTCTCTCTCTTTCACTCTTGTCTTGTGTAGTCTTTGTCTCTCATCCTGATACCTTCCAACACTTATCCTGCTCACTTCCACATGTTCTTTCTGCATTCGCTGTATTCCCTCTCCGCTCTTCTATCTCTTTTTTTCTTTTTCACATCTCTCTTTTTTTCTCCCTCTTTTCTTTCTCACTTTCACTTCTCTTGCTGTCTCTATTTCTCTCCTCTGTCACTGTCTTTTCAGCAATCTTCCTTTTGCTTGTAAGGCTTGCTTGTTTTACTCAAAGTTACCCCCCCCCTTTGCCACATCTGACCGCTCTCATTATTTTTCTCTTATGTTTCACGACCAATCTGCAGCAAGTAGAAGAGTAATTTGCTAGCGAGTGAACCGTAGACCATGTGGTATAATTTATAACTAGCATTTTTCATTGAAACTAAATGCACATGCGTGATTGCGCAGTACTTAGATGAGGTCCTTACTGATGTCTGGAAACAGAAATCAGCCCAGCTGGGTGTAAAGAACTCATAGCTGTGTTTTTATGTTTTCCCGTAAAGGAATGACGATGGGATCCATTTAACGAATGCATAACGTCTCTCACCCACTTCCTGACTCCACCTCAGCATTGGCCATACCATATTCATTGCGGTGGAGCTAGACATTCTCCGACCGTGCGACATATAATTGATGGCTGCATGGGGTTATTCTGGCCGGCCATGATTAGATGGTCTAATTTGAATGAGCTGAGTTGCTGCATGCAAGAATTCTTGTCTGGGATCCAAGCCGTCATTGCAAATGCTAATACAACATTGCAACTTCCTCAGTGTCGCCGGTACCTATGCATCATTCATGCTTTCCTGTAACCAGAGTGCTACGTTGGGTTCCTGGCCAAGCACAACATTGACACCAGTGTATGGACAGGAATCCTTGAGCACACCTCAACACGTGGTACACCCCACATCTCAAAGTGCTTACAAAACTGGAAAGATCTTCCGAGGCTTCATGGAAGAGCACTCCATCCCAAGCTAACACAGATAACTTTACTGCGGCTTCCCTCAACTACAAGGCCACTAATGTCCAAGCTAAAAAAGATAACTATAACGATCGTATATCCAAGGCTAAGTCCAACACAAAGGAGCTCTTCAATATCCTGAAGGAGCTAGAACTACCAGCCCCACCTCCTGACATCTGCATCAAAGATACTCTGTGGTGCACCAACATACAGAACGCACTTCAAGACAAAATCACTATGCTCCAAAATAAAATACAAACTAACAAAAAACGCTTATCACTAATATGGATTCTCGTCAGTACCCACACTCCCTTACCAGGAAGGTGCTGCCCCAGTTTAATTTCACACCTCTTTCCATCAAAGAGGGGGAGACTATCATTTTAAAGATTAATCCATCCAACTGCCAGGGAGAGTCATGCCCCGCACCCCTTATCAAGTAGGAGGTGAATGAACTAGCTCCTTTCATCACTTCTGTCATTAATGCCTCTTTTTAATCCAGCATAGTACCCAACAATTTGAAAGACACCTGGATGTTACCGCTTCTAAAAAAAACATCATTAGACCTGAATAACCCATCCACCTACAGACCCATCACGACTGTACCATTCCTGTTACAAATCTTTGACCAAGTGGCCTATCTGCACATACAGCAATATCTTGAATCCAATAATTTACTAGGACTTAGTCAATCTGGATTCAGACCCAAATGTGGGACTGAAACAGCGCTGATCGACCTCATGACCCAAATACAAACTCTGAAGGATAAGGGAAAAATGGCCCTGCTTCTTCCTTCTTCTTGACTTGTCAGTGGCATTTGACTTGGTGAATCATAAAATGTATGTAAACATCTTTCATCTGTTGCACATTTCTCTGATCAAGCACACGCCTGGTTGAGTCCTTCCTCTCTAACAGATCTGTGAGGGTATTTTCGCCCTCAACTGCTGCAACACCTACTCCAGTTACTTGCAGAGTGCCGCAGGGGTCATGTGTGTCTACGCTCTACAATGTGTTCACCAAGCCTCTCTTTGACAAACTTGACTATCTGGGTGTCACCTACACTAACTATGCGGATGACACCCAGATACTCATCCCTGTCATAGGAGATCATGTTGTGGACAGCAGGACTCTCAACAATGTCTACCTAACTATACAAGCCTGGATGGCGAAGCACAGGCTCTGTCTTAATGACGATAAGATAGAGCTGCTCCAACTGTGCTCTCCAGCTAATCTAAATAAACTGGGCACACAATATACCTCTTTTAATATTGATGACAATATAATTAAAGTATCTAAGACTGTAAAAACACTGGTAGTCTATATTGACTAGGTAATTTCCTTACCGAGACAAACTAATGC
Organism: Ambystoma mexicanum; assembly: GCF_040938575.1. NCBI lineage: Eukaryota > Metazoa > Chordata > Amphibia > Caudata > Ambystomatidae > Ambystoma > Ambystoma mexicanum. The sequence continues at coordinate 91,980,198 of NC_090930.1, read as the reverse complement.
TATAACCTCTTCATCTGCCCACACATGCAAGCTCATCACTGCCTGCCGCCCTTACCTCTCATCTACTAACTGCATTACAATAGCAAGAGCGTTGGTCCTTTCCAAGTTCGACTATTGCAATGCGCTCTATCTTGGCACCTCACAACAAAACCTCAACAAAATGCAAGTCATGCAAAACAATGCCATTAGAGCAGCATTGAACAAACCTAAGAAACAACACATATCGGATACTAGACACTCTATAAATTGACTTAACATTAAGCAAAGGATAGCCCTTAAAACACTATCCCTTGCACATAAGTTCCTATGCAACCAGGCACCAATCTACTTATCCAATGCCATCATCCATCACACATCATCATGGCCCTTAAGAACAGCACAGACTTGCTCTGTTAACATCCAACACTAAAAGTTACAAAGAGCAGGAGGGGCTAGTTTCTCAGTCCTCGCTGCTAAGAAATGGAACGCACTCCCGCTTTCTCTAAGAAAGGAACCTTTTCTTATTCCAGAAAAAGGCCAAAGTGTGGCTCCATGAGCAAGACCTTATCACAGTTGCATAACCTCAGCACTGTTAAGTGACCTCAATTCAGCACTCCAACTAAGTCAATAACGAGTCTGGGATGCTCAGGGAAACCCTTATTTATATATTTTTTATGACAAGTTCATAGATCTAGATGATAAACCCTTGTATAACGCCCCTCTCTTTGAATCCCCCTGACCTCACTTAGCCAAGAAGTAGGTTGGTTTTGCAAATTAAAAGATTTATTTGAAAAATTAAACAAGATATATATCACACTTTTATAAATAAATTAATATTTGAAAGCACACTTATGAATATGACAGTGATCAACAATGGATAATCTCACAGTAGCACAATTCTCAATTACTTAGGAGTTGGTATAGAAAGGATAAGGTAGCTGAGATTACTTGTATGGTTTCAAGGGAATGCAATGATGGAAAAGCATGCAGCACAGAAAATAACTGAGATTGTTTCCAAAAGAGATAATATGATCAATTTTTTTTTTGACAATTCACTCCCCCCCTATGCAATATAAGGAGATGGAAGAAGAGCACACAATTTTCAGGAATACAATCAAATGCAATAACAATTCAGTTCCCCCCTAGCAAGCTTAGAGCAACAGGGATGATTTTAAAACACAGGCAAAATACTTTAAATGTGATTTGCAAAGTAGTGAAAATACGCTAAAAATGATTTTAATTCCCTATAGGAGATTCAGGGTAGGTGATAGCTACTTAAGATTGGTTCAGGTCAACACTATCAGTGATTCATGAGGGATTATCTGGTTGAAAACGGATTTCAGCAGTTGCAAGCAAAAGACAGCGATTTTTGACAGGTGGAGAAATTTGATTCAAATTGCAATTCGCTGCACTTTTTCTGAGTGCGTCGAGCGCGATTACGGAAACACTATAAGGAATAGAAAGTCCTAGCACGTATGGTTCAAAAGATACGGACGATATTGTGGAGGTAGATTTCAGAAATAAAGTAAAGCTCAGAATGACAAATGACACTTTCACAGGTTTGAAATCACAGAATGGTGACTATGTACAGTTCTGTGGGTACTCACACAATAAATTTGAAATAGGCCGTCAAGATCTGGTCATGTTTGGGCTTCACTTGCCACGGACGGTCTCTGGTACTGGTTCTGCTCACAGCGATCTGGTCTGGGTCTCTGGTTTTGGCAAAAGTTCTGGCACTGCAGAGCGGTCTGGTCTGAGTCTGGTCTTCTATCGGCACTGCACGGTGGTCTGGATACAGCTCTGCTTTCTGGGTTCCGGCACAGGGTTCAAGGCCAGAATCAAACAGCTTGCCCGGCTGTTGAATAGTTTGGTTAGGTTGCTGGATTCTGAGTCCTCTGAAGGATTCAGATTGTGGACTAGGCCTCTCTGCTACAAGTTCTGAAGTCTGGATTCTAAGTACTGGTTATGGAGTCTTCTGGATTTGTAGTCTGGATACTAAGTTCTGGTTCTGGAGTCTTCTGGCAAAGCGCTTCGCAGGAAATCAGTTTGAAATGGGAAGTGAGTGTCTCTACCTGGGTCTCAATGGCTCTTTTTATGTCTTTTGAAAATGGGTGTGTGCGTGGGCATAACTAAGCCTGCCCCTCACAACTTATCATTGGCCAAGTTCTCCTCTCTCCCTTGATTGGGGGAAGGAAATGTTTCATCGTGATGAGGTATGTTTATGGGTCAGAGGATCCTCCCCTTGTCACTTTGATTTTTGATCCAAATGCATGTTTATCTATGTACAATTCTTCTAATATTATATGTCCAGTTAACATATTTTCTGTAGCACCAAACCATCCAATCCCTGTCTTTGTACGATGTCATGTCCACTTCTGACAGGATTCTGCCCTTTTCATCCAGAACACAACCTGTAAACTTTTCCATAATTTACACAAATGTACGCAAGGAATATGGGCATCAGATGATGAAGTGTCAGATTTTTAACATACAGACACTTGGAGTAACACCCTATTTTCCGCTACTACTCCCCAGAACATACCACAGAGTCCAAACACCTCTTAAAATGTTCACAGAAAAATCACAGGAATAATGATATTATTTACATAATTTTGTCACTTCCGTACTATGAATTATCCATCTTTTTAAAATTATGCTCTGGCCCAGATGGGTGTGGTTTAGGTTCCAAAGCACATGGGGGAATTTCTGTCTGTCCCCGCCTCCAGCTCAGGTGGCTCCCAAAGGCAGTGCTCCTCCCATTTCCTTCCAAGAGGAAGCTATTTACGACCCCTGATTTAGCATTTGCCTGAGCCAAGGAAAGTTCTTTGTTCTGTTTTCCTGTGCCCCAGGTACCCCTCCCCTAATTCAATCAGAGATGTGTAATCTCCTTTTGGTGGGGGCAGGAGAAGACAGGCCATGCCTGGGAATGCAGTTGCCGGGCATGTTTCAACTCCTGTCGGGGGTAGTTGCCAGGCAGAATTCAATCTCTTTAAGCCAGGCTTCAGCCAAATGTCACTTTTGTTCCCATTTTTCTTCATTCAAATCAAACTTACAATTTTGACACATGCAGCTAGAACACTGATTCTAAGTTCAAAACTATGACATTTAAACAGTTGCAACCTTCGTGACATTCCAAAGCAAATCACTCATTTTTTTAAACATTTTGATTGTAGTGGCTTTAAGTCCAATTTCACTTAAGCTGCTGACATCCACAGCTCAGCCAGTTTTGTTATGAACATTATTTTAGGCTCTTCATTTTTCCAGATTTGGTATGCACACAAGACTTCATTCTACCAGACGTCTGCTGGCGTTCAGTAAGATTTTTGAAGATCTTGCAATGTTTGAAATAGGCATTTTGAGCTTCCATTTCAGAGAAACAAATGCAATTTCAAAGCGCTTTTTGAGCTAACAGTCACTGCTGTTTTTCCTTTGGCACCACGTTTCACTCATGGCGCTTCTGGCCCATCACGCTCGCACTGGTGGGTGGCAGGTCAGGCGACCATTTTGGTGTGCGCAAAACTGCGTGGTTCTCCTGGATTCTGGCGCACATGTGGGCTTTTCGGCCATCTTGGATTTTCTAAGCCCACAGCACCAAATGTTGATGCATAATAATTCAAACGTGGGTCAAGACACCTGACAGCACACTATTAATGTATGTATATTAACCTTTGCCTGATGCATATTTGTAACCTTTATGTATATAATTTTCTAGTAATTCACTGTTGTATCACATGTTTATTTTTTTCTTCCTGTATATATTTGTAACCTGTAAGCATAGTTCCCGGATGCCTTAGGGCTTGGCACGCTCAACAAATAAATGAACTAAAACTAAACTAAACTAAATATCTTTACTGAGTTCCAGCTCCAGGTACAAGGTGCAGGAATACATTTAGGATAGATCAGGTAAGTTACAGAACATTCACCGGCATCCTCTCTCAGTCAACCCATCTTCTCAACTGACATCCACAGAACCCATTCAGGACATACTATTCTAACACAGCATTCCATGTCAGTCACTCAAAGTGTTCCATGTATACAGGGCAAGGTGTAGGGAAAAACAAAACAGAACAGGAAAGACAAGACACAACACAGAGTCGTGCGCATGCGGCTGAAGAGTGAAGCAGTGGATCTTGACCACAGGTCTGAAGTCTTGCGGGAAACACAGAATCACCTATAGGACCTACTGTGTAAATGTGTCAGGTGTTCCTGCAGCATCATCTGAGCATTGGTGGACAATGTCTTCCACACTAGGGTTGTAAGCTTTGCGACAAGTTAGAATACTAGGGGTTTGATAAAGAATCAACAATGTTAGAAATCATTTAATGCCTTTTGATGAAGGAGGTAACTCTACCACACCCTCATCACACACAAACTCTAGAGAGCGACCTAGAATATAATTTGCAGATAAGGTAAACACCTTTTCTAACAAAACACACACACACACACACACACACACTCTCTCTCCCTCCCTCTCTCTCTCTCTCTCTCTCTCTTTCTCTTTCTATCTCTCTTTCTCTCTCTCTCTCTCTCTCTCTCTAAAACATAATCTAAAGATAACATAGACAACTGGAACAAATATAAAAAAATCAAGTTTTGACTGTCTTATGTCAAGTGCAATTTCAGACTCAACACCAGTTTGTAACCGGTCCTTCAACTCTCACATGTAGGAGCACAGGCACCAGGGCTAATATCTTGAATTATTTTAATAAACTCTGAGGACACTACCAAACCTTTGGACTGACACAGTGTGAGAAGCCCAATCAATATAAATAATCACCCCTTCAAATTAATTGTTCAGTTTATTTTAGTTTAGTTCATTTATTTATAGAGCGCTCTGAGCCCTTAGGTGTAATAGTCAAGAGTTCACACTGTTACACATGGATGACTCAGAATAAGTTGTGCATGCACACGTATCACAGTGGTACTTGTATATAATACTCAATCCCCTCCATGGAGGGATAATACTCTGAGAAACACAAATATGCACCATAGGAGTATCAGTCTGACTAAACTACATTCACATCTGAGTTGTAAGTAACAGAACAAAACTGGGCCTATATAATACAATGAATTAAAAGTTCAAGGTAGCCAAACACACTAGTAATTCAGCCTCCGTTTGCATGTAATATAGACAGTTCTGGGTAAGAAATAAAATGCCTTACAGTTAGCTGCTGAAAGTGAAGGATGAAACAGCACACTGCCCACTCTCCTGGGTCAAGCGCAGATTGAAGTTCATGGAGCAGCGTCAGTGATCTCAGATGGGATTCTTCCCACTTGTGCTCCAGTACTCGAGTGTTGAAGAAACATATAATATTTAGATACCAGTCTGTTTAAGATTCTGGAATACGCAGAGCAACGTTGTACTGTGCAGTGAATTATTCCCTATAAGGGTGTCCATTCCTCACAGTGTTTTAGAAATTGAAATGCAGTTCCAGAGCACATAGTTTAGAAATCAGCCACCATGTCACATAATTACAAATCGTTTGGGAGCCCCTCTAATGAGAAGAAACATGGGTCAAATACCTTGTTCTAGGACTTTCTTCCACTTAGGAGGATCTGCAACCACATTTTATCTCACTGCACCCTTCACAGAATCGAAATATCCATTTGCATATGAGTCTAATCCCCCCCACACTGGCAGACCAGCACCAAAATGCTAGGCAATACTCCTCTGAACAAGGGTACCAATAGCAGCCCCAGACTTGTGTTTCAACCTCGCTGGCATCCTCGGTGAGGTGAAGCTGAGCCTCTCTAAGGCACAGGGCGCAAGGGGTCCATGTCAGGATTACCCAAGGTTGCTTAGGGTGAACCCCCAAGTTTTACAAAATTGTCAAAGGGTTTGGGAGCCCATCTACTGAGAACGAGAATGATAAAATACCCTATTCTATGAAATGTCTTCCACGCATGGGGGTCTGCAATGACGTGACTGTGCCACATACTCCCTTGAGCCAAAAAGGGAGACAGGAAGTCCATTTGAAAATGATGAGAGACAGTGAAGGCAGCCAGCCCCATGAACATATGAACAATTTAAATGTAACGTATACAGTTTACACTGCTGGAGTAGTGTGTGAGCACAAAAAAAAAAATATTGCAATTCAAACCCAATACTCATAAATGTGGTGATGATAGCTGTGCAATTGCCTTGCAAACAAAGGTATTCATTGACTCTACCACAATCCTAATCAAAGGTCTATGGCAAGCCGCCATGTATAGAAATTCACAATGAGTTCCTGTATTCCCCAAGAAACGTTCATACCTCATGCAGACTGGGTTTGCATTGAACTCTGTAGTCCACGCACAAACAGCCTTTCTATGTCTAATAACGTAACCGGATGTCCATTCAGACTGTGATCGGAACACTCTGTCCATGTGTTAATTCTAAAAATAACCCTTACCTCTTCACAAAATGATTGTCCGTGTGAAGCGGATGACAGAGGCAAGGGAGCCACACACACAACTTACCAGTGTGTGCTCCAGGTCCCCCAGCACCACCTGCAAAATGTGTGGGTGCCCCCAACCCCACTGTTGTGGGCCATGCACGCGTAGCTGGCTCAGAATAATATGCCATGCCACAATTTAAAAAAAGCAACGTTTGGTGCATTAAAGTTCATGCCGCAGTAGGAAAAGGCTATACAGGCTGACCCAAAATGACAGTCTAACCCAGTAATAACATATACTTTGATTGCTTTATAATAGATGCCCAGAATTAAAAGTCATCGCACAGTGAGAAAGGGCAATATTGGCTGCAACAAAATGCCAATTTAGCTCAGTAATAACATATACCATGCTTGCCTTATCAGAGATGCCCACAATTAAAAGTCGTACCACAGTAGGAAAGGGCTAGACTGGCTATCACAAAATGCCAGTCTAGCCCAGTAATAACATATAACAGCTATGTTATTACCGGGCTAGACTGGCATTTTGGGGCAGCCTATCTAGCCCTTTTGTGAATACGGCATGACTTTTAACTCCCGGCATCTATGATAAAGAATTGTCATTGAATCTCTCCACAATCCTTCCCTCCCTATCTTTCTTCACTTGTTTCCCTATATGCTCCTATTTGATCTCAAGCTCTGTTTCTCCTCACTGTTTCTCATTCCCCTTGTGACCAGTCCTGTTTCCACTCCTTTACCCTGCTTGTCCCCCTTCTTTTCTTTTTGTATTTGTTACATGGCAAAGCAGCCTTTAAAACAGAAAATGAATTGACACATGTGATATATACATCTCAAAATATCATACATCGAATTCATTATTCATCAAAACAATTCAATTCATCATTTACCATTTTAACAACACATACTAAAACCTACAATGTCATCAGTGATCGCAATGTATGCAACTCTATTGATCTACAAGATTAGTGAAACATACAAAAATACAAAATGTATCAAAATTAAAATCTCATATTAAAGTACGCCCAAGCTTTTAATGAAACGGGCCATGCCTGACACCATGGAGGATGTCCATCTGGGAAGACAATCATTCCAAATACAATCACTACCCACTAGGCACTGCATACTAGTAAAGTGGACTGTGCACTTCCCTATTAATGTGGGAAAAGCACTCATCAGGTGCTTTAAGTCTTCTGTGTTGAGGGCAGTGCACAATCTACAATCAGCACAGACCATACCCTAACATAATTTGTTTAGTATGAAAGATATTACAATGACATTTTAGGAAGGATCTCCTCACAAAATGATTTGGTTAGATTGACATATAGGGAGCCAAAGTTCCACACTTGTTATGTTCCTTGGCAAGATGGTAACCACAAACATGATGGGTGGGATGTTTTGAATGAATCAGAACCATTGCTGTGTGCAACCCTCTACACCACCGCTTTTTTTCTCAGCCTGTCTGCTCTATTGCAAAAGGGGTCCAGTCATATGTAAGTCAGCAAGGTACTGCCACCAATGGTTGCAGCCCCGCCGGAAGTTCTAGGCCAGGTCCCCTCTGCACTGAACCACACGCAAACCCACACATGTTTCAGCCAGGTTGGGCCTCCTCAGTGAGGTGCAGCTATGGCAGTGAGGCTGCCATGTCAGAATCAGAGAGAGGCATGGAAGAGGCCAACAACAATGTAGTTATTGGTGGTGAGGAAGGGGGGGAGAAGTGCCGAGGAAGAAATAGTGTCATACTGAAGAGTGACCTTGGAGGGAAAATACTGAGCCAAATCATTCTCCGCAAGGGACGAGGACAGAGCAGGATCAGGAGAGGGGGGAAAAATAATACAAGATAAAGTTTGGAAAAGATGATGAGAAGAATAGGAGTGGAGAAGATTGGTATAGTCGTTTTTTATTTGCAGAAAGAAGAGCAGTGTCAAATGCAGTATGAAGAGAAGAGATAGTAGTAGCATCAGAAGCAGCGGAGGACTTGCATCTGCTCGGTGAAGATTGCGGCATAGAGAGCAAAGCTGGGAGGAGAACCATGGCTGAGGGGACTTCCAGGAAGGAAGAAATGGATTTGCGGGATGTAGAGCACTCAGGAACGCGGTGAGGGAGGAGGAAAGAGAGGAAACAGCACAGTCAGGGGAAAGAGAAGCAAAATCAACTAAGGGAGGGAAAAAAGCAGTAACAGTAGAAATAGACAGAGAATTATGAAATTCCCAAAGGCTACAGCGAAGGAAGTGCTTGGCAAAGAAATAGGAGGTGACATGGGCATAGAGGTAATGGAAAACAAGAGGAGACGGTGATCGGACAAATAGATAGGCAGAGAGGTAAACGAGATAGTAGACAAGAAAGACAAAACAATATCAGATCAAGAGAGGAGCCAGAGATATAAGAAGGAGGAGAAGGGAAAGCAAGGTGAACGAAATTGAGAACAGGGATACGTGGAATGGAGGAATGAGTCAAAGAAAGGTGAAGGTTCAAGGCCCCGAGTAGGATAAGAGGAGCCTCCAGGGGCAAACGGACAGAAAGAAGTGAGTCTATGTCCTCGCAGAATGAGGAAAGCTCCCTTTTACAAGCAGGATGTTCAGTCTTCTAGGGTAAATCCTTACCTCAGCATGTACATGTGCTCTCTGATACCAGCAGGCTGTTGGTGGGGGGACCCTTATTTGAGCATTTACCTGAGCTCCCTTATACCAGCAGGCTGTTCTATCTGCTAGGTGAAACCCTTACCTGAGCTCCCTTATAGCAGCGGCTGTTTACTCGTCCATGGGAAACTCTTGCATGGGCATTTACCAGAGCTCCCTTATACCAGCAGGCTGTTCTATCTGCTAGGTGAAACCCTTACATGTGCTCCCTTATACCAGCGCTGTTTACTCGTCCATGGGAAACTCTTGCAGGGGCATTTACCTGAGCTCCCTTATACCAGCAGGCTGTTCACTCTGCTAGGTGAAACCCTTACCTGTGCTCCCTTATACCAGCGGCTGTTTACTCGTTCATGGGAAACTCTTGCATGGGCATTTACCAGAGCTCCCTTATACCAGCAGGCTGTTCTATCTGCTAGGTGAAACCCTTACCTGTGCTCCCTTATACCAGCGGCTGTTTACCCGTCCATGGGAAACTCTTGCAGGGGCATTTACCTGAGCTCCCTTATACCAGCAGGCTGTTCACTCTGCTAGGTGAAACCCTTACCTGTGCTCCCTTATACCAGTGCTGTTTACTCGCCCATGGGAAACTCTTGCAGGGGCATTTACCTGAGCTCCCTTATACCAGCAGGCTGTTCACTCTGCTAGGTGAAACCCTTACCTGTACCTGTGCTCCCTTATACCAGCGGCTGTTTACCCGTCCATGGGAAACTCTTGTATGGGCATTTACCTGAACTCCCTTATACCAGCAGGCTGTTCTATCTGCTAGGTGAAACCCTTACTTGTGATCCCTTATACCAGCAGCTGTTTACTCGTCCATGGGAAACTCATGCATGGGAATTTACCTGAGCTCCCTTATAACAGCCGGCTGTTCTATCTGCTAGGTGAAACGCTTACCTGTGCTCCCTTATACCAGCGGCTGTTTACTCGTCCATGGGAAACTCTCGCATGGGAATTTACCTGAGCTCCCTTATACCAGCAGGCTGTACTATCTGCAAGGTGAAACCCTTACCTGTGCTCCCTTATACCAGCAGGCTGTTTTATCTGCTAGGTGAAACCCTTACCTGAGCTCCCTTATACCAGCGGCTGTTTACTCGTCCATGGGAAACTCTTAACTAGGCACTTACCTGAGCTCCCTAATGCCATCCCATCAGGCTTTCAAATTTGGTAGGGGCAACCCTTACCTGGTATCCCTTATATCAGCAGGCTGTTTAGTCTGTTAAGGGAAACCATTACCTGAGAATATAGCTGGGCTTACTTTTACCAGCAGGCGCTTTAATCTGCTAGGGGAAACGCGTATCTGACCATTTACCTGAGATCTCGTATACCAGAAGGCTGTTTAATCTGCTAGGGAAAACCCTTACCTGAGCAGTCAACTGAGCTGCATTATAACAGCAGGGTTGTTATATCTGCTAGGGGAACCAACAGGCTGTTAAATCTGCTAAGGGAAACCCTTAACTGAGAGGTTACTGGTCCCCTTTATACCTACAGGATGTTAAATCTGCAAGGGGAATCCTTTATCAATGTATTTACCTGTGGTCCCTTGTACCATCAGGGACTATATATGATAGGGCAGAAACAAGTTGAAAATTCTGGAACAGCGCCATCTTGAACTGGGGCCTAAGCAGGTGCAGATAAGGCTCAACAACAACACCTGTTTGTGCATGTGGTAGCCTGCAGCGCTAGGTGACCTTTAGGCTCCAGGGACCATGTCAGAAATGCCAACTCATGGTAATTATTTGTGTTACTATATTACTTTCATGCATTTCATTGAGTTGTTTTCATCTCCATCAGACACCTCCATCATCTCCATCAGACAGTTGTGATCACAGGGGCTAATGCATATTTATTGGCAGATAGGTCCATGTAACACCTATCATTAGAATCTGATAGTAGGCATCACCGGGGAAGGATGTGAAAACATCGGCACAAGATATACCTCATTCAGATGGTGGATGTATAGTACTACTCCAAAGCCCCCAAAAGGTCATAGGTAGGACCATGTTAGGAAATCATCCCCATTTCTTTGCACGCAGTAGATAACAAAATAATAGCAACACCCCTTGTAGCACATGGATACACATTTTGTATTAGAGAGTACTACACAAATAAGGACTGAATACGTTATTACTATGTCACGGCTTATGTTCATTACAGAGGAATTATAGATACATAAGCAAGCAGCCACACACAAAGACAACTCCAAAAGACGTGTTTAAGGTGAGACATAACTCAGAGTGTCCTTTGCTACTGATAAATATACCGCCTAGCTTTAGCAGAAACACAGACTTAATGATGATGTGAGGCCGGTTTTCTCGCAAGCCTGTTTCACCAAGAAAATGGACTGTGAGCAGGCAATCTTAGACATGAAAAACAATCGCAATCCTCACATACTGAGCTGCACGCATTAATGACCTTCTGAGATCCTACCTCTTGGAAAGAGATGACAAGTGGATGTATAGATGATGGTCGCAAATAATAAAGCAAGTTTCAGCATTGTCTCTGTTGCCTCATAACTACCCTTCCATCACCCAGTTACTGCCACTTGAATATCCTCAAGCTATCATAAAGTGGGCCATCTCAGGGACTGCCTCTGTTTCCTGTATTGCTTCCATTGGCATCTCTGTTCAAAGGGGCACTGTATCACTCAATGAATCCAAGTATACATGTCCTAAGGGGCACCGTATCACTCAATGAATCCAAGTATACATGTCCTAAGGGGCACTGTATCACTCAATGAATCCAATTATACATATCCCAAGGGGCACTGTATCACGCAATTAATCCAAGTATACATGTCCCAAGGGGCACTGTATCACTCAATGAATCCAAGTATACATGTCCCAAGGGGCACTGTATCACACAATGAATCAAAGTATACATGTCCCGAGGGGCGCTGTATCACTCATAGAATCCAAATATACATGTCCCAAGGGGCACTGTATCACGCAATGAATCAAAGTATACATGTCCTAAGGGGCACTGTATCAATCAATGAATCCAAGTATACATGTCCTAAGGGACACTGTATCACAACATGAATCCAAGTATACATGTCCTAAGGGACACTGTATCACTCAATGAATCCATGTGTACATGCCTAAGGGGCACTGTATCACAGAATGAATCCAATTATGCATGTCCTAAGGGAAACTGTATCATGCAATCGAATTCATCTAAGGACCTGAGGCAAAGGATGAATCAAATAGAGACGACTCAAGAGGGTATCTGCAGGTATCCGCAGGAAAAACAAGAAGACAACTACAAGTAAGTGTGGCAAGGGCGGGGTCTGAAGCAACTACTTCACGCCACACTACCCTACCACTTAAGTTAGAAATATCCCGATAGCCTCACTGTGCAAAGTTCATTTGTGAAAATTGCACTTAGAAGGGCATTAGAAGCTGCATTTAAAAGTATGCCCTGTAACACCTCTGTGCAAAGTCGAATTTAGAAGTGTACTGAATAGCTTTTAGGTGAGCATTTAGAAGTTGAATTTAGAAGTGCGCCCAATAATCTCTGTGAACCTAGAAGTGTCCCAATTGCCCCTCTGTGAAACTTGAATCTAGAAGTGTTCCCAATAGAATCTCTGTGAAAGTGAATTTAGAGATGCACTAGAAGTTGAATTTAAAAGTGTACCCAATAGACTCTCTGTGAAAGTGAATTTAGAGATGCACTAGAAGTTGAATTTAAAAGTGTACCAAATAGATTCTCTGTGAAAGTGAATTTAGAGATGCACTAGAGGTTGAATTTAAAAGTGTACCCAATAGACTCTCTGTGAAAGTGAATTTAGAGATGCAGTAGAAGTTGAATTTAAAAGTGTACCAAATAGATTCTCTGTGAAAGTGAATTTAGAGATGCACTAGAAGTTGAATTTAAAAGTGTACCAAATAGATTCTCTGTGAAAGTGAATTTAGAGATGCACTAGAGGTTGAATTTAAAAGTGTACCCAGTAGACTCTCTGTGAAAGTGAATTTAGAGATGCACTAGAGGTTGAATTTAAAAGCGTACCCAATAGATTCTCGGTGAAAGTGAATTTAGAGATGCACTAGAAGTTGAATTTAAAAGTGTACCCAATAGACTCTCTGTGAAAGGTGAATGTAGAGAAGCACTAGAAGTTGAATTTAAAAGTGTACCCAATAGACTCTCTGTAAAAGTTGAATTTAGAGATGCACTAGAAGTTGAATTTAAAAGTGTACCCAATAGACTCTCTGTGAAAGGTGAATGTAGAGAAGCACTAGAAGTTGAATTTAAAAGTGTACCCAATAGGCTCTCTTTGAATGTTGAATTTAGAGATGCACTAGAAGTTGAATTTAAAAGTGTACCCAATAGACTCTCTGTGAAAGTTGAATTTAGAGATGCACTAGAAGTTGAATTTAAAAGTGTACCCAATAGACTCTCTGTGAAAGTTGAATTCAGAAGTGGATTAGAAATTGAATTTAAAGTATGCCCAATAGCTTTTAGGTGAAAGTTGGTTTTAGAAATGTGTCTAGAAGTTGAATTAAATGTATGCCCAGTGACCACTCTGTGAATTTAGAAGTGTCCGAATTTCCCTCTGTGAAAGTGTAATTCAGAAGTGGGCCAAATAGCCCCCCAGTGAACTTAGAAGTGTGCCCTGTAACACCTCTGTGCAAAATTGAATTTAGAAGTGTGGCCAATTCCCGCTCACTTAAAGTGGTATTGGAAGTGTGCCCAATAGACCCTCTGTGAATTTAGAAGTGTGCCCTATAACACCTCTGCGCAAATCTGAATGTAGAAGTGTGCTCAATAGACTCTATGTGAAAGTTGAATTTAGATGCGTATTTAGAAATCAAATTTAGAAGTGTACCCAATAACATCTCTGTGAAACCTTAAACTAGAAGTGTGCCCAATAGCCCCTGCATGAAAGTTGAATGTAGAAATGTGCTCAATAGACACTATGTAAAAGTGAATTTCGAATTGCATTAGAAGTTGGACTTTTAAGTGTGCCCAATAGACTCTCTGTGACAGCTGAATTTGATGTGCATTAGAATTTGAACTTAGAAGTGTGCCCAATAGCCACTCATTGAAAGTTGTATTTAGAAGTATGCCCAATAGTCCGCTATGAATTTAGAATGTATGCCTTTTAACACCTCTGTGCAAAGCTGAATCTAGAAGTTTGCCCAATAGCATCCCTGTGAAAGCTGACGTTAGAGGTTTAACCAATAGCCTCTCTGTCGAAAGCTGAATTTAGAAGTGTGCCCAATAGACTCTATGTGAAAGTCGAATTCAGAAGAGCATTTAGAAGTTGAATTTAGAAGTGCGCCCAATAGCCTCTCTGAAAAGTTGATTTTAAAGTGCACCCAATAGACTCTCTGTGAAAGTTGAATTTAGAAGTGCATTAGAAGCTGAACTTAGAAGTGCGCCCAATAACCTCTGTGAACCTAGAAGTGTCCCAATTGCCCTCTGTGAAAATTGAATATAAGTGGACCCAGTAACCTATTAGTCCAATACCTAGTTGAATTGACTAAACTCCCTAAGAACATCTCTGTAGAAAGTTGATTTTAGAACCTGCCCAATACCCTCCCTGTATAAAGTCGAATTGTGAGAAGTGTGCCTAATAGTCTAATATCCCCTCTAGAAAATAACTGTATCTAGAGATAGACCTAATAACATCTCTATACAAAATTGAATCTAGACGTAGGCCTAATACCATCTCTGTGTTCAGTCGAATTTAGAAGTGTTCCTAATAGTACCTAATAGTCCAATATCACCTCGGTGTACAGTCGAACCTAGAAGTGCACCTAATAGTCTAATATCATCCCTGTGCAAATAACTGAACCATCTCTGTGTTCAGTTGAATTTAGAAGTGTTCCTAATAGTACCTAATAGCCCAACACCACCTCGGTGCAAAGTCGATCCTAGAAGTGCACCTAATAGTCTAATATCATCCTTGTGCAAATAACTGAACCATCTCTGTGTTCAGTTGAATTTAGAAGTGTTCCTAATAGTTCCTAATAGCCCAATATAGAAGTGTTCCTAATAGTACCTAATAGCCCAATATCACCTCGGTGTACAGTCAAATCTAGAAGTGCACCTAATAGTCTAATATCATCCCTGTGCAAATTGAACTTAGATGTGTGCCGAAAAGCGTGCCCCCACAGAATTTACAACGATTAGAAAGCCCTCCTAAAATCCAACTAAAAGCTTGTACCATGCATGAGTACACCCACGCCACAAGAGTTTGCTGGAAACGATCACCGTGTACCGCCCCACTCCCCGACCTGCCTTCCCTCCCGCCCCCCCTGCCCAAGACATCCCACCCCCCTTCGCATTCCCTACCATTCCCCTCTCCAAACACCAAGCCAGAGGAGCACGATGGCGAGCCAACCACCCTAAGACAACTCCTCCCCCGAACCCCTCCACCGACCACCCAATGTTAACCATGCCCCCTACCCCCGCTATCATAACAGGCACTCCCCGCCATGCAGTCATCGACCCCACGCCTTGCCCACTAACCGCCACCACCATCCCCCCCGACCGCACCCTTTCCCCTCCATAGAAACTGCACACCTCGCCCTAGCAAGAACCGAAGCTGCATCCCTCTCTCCATCTGACCCCCCTACCCTCTCTCACACTCCAATCGCTACAAAGAAACTAAAGAGGAAATGTACCTGGTCCCCCTCAATCTTTCAGCATTCCTCACCTCCCCTGTCTAGACTCGCCACCTCATTCCCGCAATCACCTCCTTCCCCGTGTCTTCACCCCTCCTAAAACCCCTCTCCCTCAATTTCTCATCAACTGCAACTGAAACCCCTAACCGCCCACATCCCACCTTCAAATCCCCCGAACCAATCCGATCTTCCCAACACACACAGCTACCCAATCCCGCCCGAAACCCGCCAATTTTTCTGCTTGCCCGCTATTCCCATTGAACATCACCCACCCACCCCTCACACTCCCCAGTCCCCACTCTCCCAGCCACCACCCCCTTCCGCTCCAGCTCCGAGACCAACCTCACCTGCCAATGTGAACTGCATCCTGTTTAAGGCCCGATCCGTAGCAAAAAACAGAGACTCCATCTTTGACCTCCTCGCCTCTGACAAACCAGACCTGGTTTTTATAACCGAAACCTGGTTCTCTAAGGACTTCGCCCCGATCGCTAATGAAGCCTCCCCCCCCCGACTACTCCCTCATCCCACTGAACCGTCCATCCAGAGGAGGGGGAGTAGCATTTGTCTTCAAGTCTCTCATCCACGCCTCAATCATCAACAGCCAACCTTCCATTCCTTCCTGCGAATCTCTCCTTGTTAGACTATACCTCTCCCGTCGCTCTCACACAGCTTCCTAATAATCTACAGGTCCCCTGGCTACGATAGACAATTCACAAACAACATCTGCGACTCTATTGCCACCCTTCAACTAAACCATCCCAACCTCACCCTTCTTGGATACTTCAACATATGGTTCGACATCCCCAGCAACCCTCTCTGGTTGACGGTTTGGACGCAATTAACCTCCAGTCCCACATAAACGGCCAACTCACTATAAAGGACACACTCTTGATGCCATCTTTAGCTCCAACACCCTGATTCATTTAAATCCCCCCACCCCTATCCTCTGGTCCGATCACTTCATTCTCTCGTTCACTCACCTGACCCCCTTCCAGTACTCGAATCTGAACCTCC